>NC_142009.1:231641401-232241401 GCF_049901735.1 Notechis scutatus
GCCCAATTCAACAAAATCCATTGCCTGTGACAGAACTGAGAGAGCTACTGCTCTTCTGGAAAGTCTTACTGGATGATTCCAACGATTCTAATCCAGTATTTCCCAACCCTGGTAACTTTAAATGTGAGGACTTCCAGAATTCTCCAAATAGCCATTTTGGCTAGGGGAATTCTGGGAGTTGAAGTCTAAACATCTTAAAGTTGCCATTGTTGAAAACAGTGTTCTATTGTCAACCGTAAGATCTATCAGAAGATTGGGATTTGTCTGATCTGGATTTTAGATCCCTTTATTTACTGGACAATTACATAGTTTGATGATTCTTAATTAGATGGAGAAGAAGTGGGTTAATATAACTGTTAAGGTAGAGGTGAGAAGAGACTGTGAACTGATAATATAATCAAAGAGACAATTTGAAAATTATGACAGTTCATTTGGTAAATAGGTTGCTACTGAGGATGAAATGTCACCCTTGGAGTATTATCACATTCAAAAGCCCTCCAATGATACTTGGCCAAGACATGAAAATTGTCTATAGCTGTCCTTCTCTTTCTTAGGATTTTTAAGCTAAATTTATCTTTGACAATTAATAATATATCATCATATCTCCAAACAAGCTTCTGAGGGATCAGACCTCTCAAAGAGCTTTGAGAAAATCCTAATGATAATCATACCATGGCTCTACAGCAGTAATTACTAGGCCACAAATGCTTTATTGCTTTTGTTGAGTTGCTGAAGCAAAACAATAACTTTAGGGTAGGGGTCATTTTGTTTTCAGGAAAGAGCCAGGAGGTGTGAAAAGGACTTCAAGAAAGAAATCTGCCTCATTGATGCTTCAGAATGATGTTTGAGTATATATGGTGATCATCTAGGTATCAAAAGATTTTTTTAATGTGTATGTGTGTGAGTTGTTTAAAGAGATCAAGATGGGGTTTTTATTGTGGATGTTACTTATGCTTTTCATTACATTTCTTAAAAATATTTTTACCCAAATAGATCAAAGAGGAGTTAAAACAGAAACAGCAGCGTTTGCTGTTCCCCATATACCAATCTCTAAAATCAAGTCCTCTCAATAAACATTTAAAGAATAGATTATGGTGCAGTGTTAGAATGGAGTATTGCAGGCTAATTCTGCTGACTGGTGACTGCTAGCAGTTTGGCAGGCAGTTCGATTCACACTGGCTCAAAGTTGACTCAGCCTTCCATTCTTCTGAAGTCAGTAAAGCGAGGACCCAGATTGTTGGGGCAATATGCTGACTCTGTAAACCGCTAAGAGAGGGCTGTAAAGCAGTGTGAGCGGTATATAATTGTAAGTGCTATTGCTATGTACTTACTTTGCTATGTTTATTTATTTTGGAAAAATGATATGGCTCTCATCTTACCTATTATAACTCTGGTCACTTCACAGCAACAACAATAAAAACATTTTTTAAAAAAAATCTCCCAAAGAAACAGCAGTAATAACAATCACTCGGTTTCACCTTCACCCTTCTTTGCACCTGGGGAAGAGACAGCTTTTTGAGGTCTCCCCAGTCACTAGGGGCTCTCAGGAGAACGATGTTCACAGGGCAGGGGCTGCTAGGAAGAAGGTATGCATCTTTTAAATGATTTTAAAAACATTTCTGAAAATGGCAGGTCATTCTTATAGGAGAATAGATAAATATGTGTTACATTCTGTTATCCTAAGAAAACACGAGAACTTATACATGTGGACATACAACTTTTTTTTTTACTATGTAAAGTAACATAATCAAAAAAAGTTACTTCAAATAATATTCCAAGAATGGAAACAGAAGGGAAATAAAAACAATGGCACAATGATTGGAGAACAGACACAGATTCACATTCCTGTAAGAAATTTATACTGGATGATTTTGAGCCCAGACCTATTTTCAGTTGAAACAATCTTGGTTTTAAATAAAATAAATAAATTTAAAAAATGGGATTGGGTATATTGAGGTATTCAATAATGTGAGAGTCTCAGGTTCCCATTTCTTTTAATCATGAAGAGTAGATGCCTTCAGCATTCTCTCGGGATGAATGCAAAGAATAAGCTGGGTGGCAGAGAGGGCTCTACGGAATCGTTAAGTTCAGATAAAAGTCAAGGCTGAGAAACATGTATCCCTCAAATGCTGCTCAACCACATCTCCCAACAATTCCCAGTTAACATGCCAAAAGGTGATGAATGCTAAGAGTTGTAGTTCAACAATCTGAAGATACATAACTTGTACAACCCTTGTCTGGTCTTCAATTTCTATAGCTGTCTTAGCAAACAACTCTGGGTGGCTCACAATTTCAAGCATATATTACAAAAATATATTTAATTATTCATCAAATTTTATATAGCTGCTCATCTCACCAGAAGTGCTTACAACAATCAAATAAATATGTCAGGGGTGTCAAACTGGTGGCCCGCGGGCTGGATGTGTCATGCGCAGGCCATGCCCACCAGTGGCGATACGTCACAATACATCACGTGACATAATCGAGTTTGACACCTGTGCAGTATGTAAACAAATATAAAAATAATTATAATAAAATATGGACAATCATTTGTTTTTTTAAAAAAATATTAACTATTACAATGTACAAACCATAAATGGAGAGAATAAGTTAGAGAGCCACCTTAAAATATTACTGGTTCCCTCAGACCTCTAAGCCTGGTGACATAACCAAGTTTTGAAGGACTTCCAGAACATTAACATGGATGGAGCTAAACTGACATTGGGGTGGAAAATGTTCCATAAAACAGACAGAGAAGACCAACAACCTCTGGGGTCCATCAACTGTTATGTCCCTTGCAAATGGAACCCATAGTATGTCCTCTCTGCTGGATCAAATGGGATGGGGTTGATGTAATCAGGAACAGGCAGCCCATCAGATATCCTAGTCCCATGCCTTGAAGGGTTTTAAAGGTCAAAAGCACCTTGAATTGGACTCAGAAAGGATTATCAAATGATAATCACCATACCCTACACTCACCCACGTTTTACCAAACCCAGCTAGGATGATCTCTGAAAGGGTTATCCCACCATCCGCCCTAGCAACAGCTCAGTGAACAAGGAGCTAGAATAAGAGACAGGCAGGATATAAATATAAATATATGTATTTTGTGTTATTTATTGCCAATGTAATTGTTAACCCTATCTTGTTTGTTTGGCCACCACATTTTGTACTAACTGCAGCTGGGGAGTCCTCTTAGGTAGCTCCATGCACAATACATTCAACGAATGATGAAGTTGTGAGTCACTATTATCAGGGCTTCACAAAACAGGTAGCAGTGTAACCGTCATATGCAAGTTTTAACTGGGCAAAGAGCCCTGGCAATGGTTTCTACCTGCTACTCAAGTAGAGCTATAAGTCCAAGAACAGCTACAAAAAGTCCCTTGCAAAGCTATCGTTGGGATCTTCATTAAACCAAGATGTCTTTGGACAAACTGTAACAACATCTTGCTGGGAGTTAGTGTCAACTAGTTTCAGGTTCTCTTGCAGAAATCACCTATCCAGTAGATTCCACCTTCAGTTCATAGGAAGCACTTCACTTATTCTTTTGGGGACAGCTTTCTTTTTTAAAGTGTACATTTCAGATTTGCCACCAGTACCCAGTCAAGCTTCCAGCAGTTTCTACTGTCACCAGATTCTTGCCAACCTCTCTCTCCCATTACACTTCTGAGGCCAAAGCTCAGAAGAGCATTTTCCACACACATGGTTGGGTACTATTTCTGGATGTGATGGCTTGGTAGTTTAGAACTGGAGCCTTCCATCTGGGTGACAGATGCTGAAAGCAGTTCTTGCTATTGTTCCATAAGGCAGGCAGTGGAGTGAACAACAGTAGAAAGAGGCAGTTGCAATGTTCTCTGCTTGGAGCAATTTTGGGTAGAGCTTGTGTAGATACATGCACATGTGCGTATGTCCTTGTGAGGGGGCGGTTTTTACTAAAAGGCAAAATGTTCCAAAATGTTTTTTTTTAAGTTACATATTTTTGCCTTTTTCTAAGGGAAAGGAGAGAAAGAAGGAATAAACCTGACTGGCATTTTGAAATGTAACTCAAATTATGGAAACCAAAAAGAGACTCGGGCTCCTTATGGTGCCATTGGCTCAGCGTCAGCTGCACCACTGCTCCCCCAGCTAACCTTTAGTGTGAGGACTGAAGAGAGAAAATTAGAGAGTATGGGGATGAAGTCTCTCTCCTTCCCTTGTTTCCTTGGAAAGAAAGCTTCTGAGTAGAAGCAATGATTCGTCTTGTCCTGATCGCCAGGAAGTATATCTTTTCAGCAGCAAGTGACATGATGGCAAGCAGCAGTGTACTGAACTGAAATGCAGAACGAAATAGTCCAAAGGGGGGGCTAAAGAGATCAGATCTATGGGAGTCTACTTGGCCTCACCTGACTGTTGAATATCAGAAAAGCTAAATGGGAGATGACTTTTGAAATGGTTACTATATTACATACATGTAAATGTAAATTTCATACATGAGAAGATTTCCAAGTGTGAAGAGACCTGATAGGAATGAGCTTCAGAGTTTAAGCAGAATGTGGCATCCTCTTATCAATCAGACTTCTCCATAGCTTATAGCTATGTATTCATGAGACTGTTGTAGAATATTAACCAGGGGTGGGATTCAAATTTTGTAACAACTGGTACTGTGGGCGTGGCTAGGTGGCTATGGTCATGTGACTGGGTGGGAGTGGCTTTTTTGGGCAGCACCCCTCCCCCCATTTTTTGGGCCTTCTGGGCCTCAGGGAAGCCTCCTGGGGGGGCATTTTTGCTCCCAGAAGGCTTCCCTGGGGCTCAGGAAGAGAAAAAAAAACGGAGCACCCCTCTGCACTCCATTTTGGGGCCTTCTGGGCCTCAGGAAAGCCTCCAGGGGGGTGTTTTTGCTCCCAGAAGGCTCCCCTGGGGTTCAGGAAGAAAAAAATGGAGAGGGGCAGTGGGGAGCTGCGCCCCCCCTCCATTTTTTGCTTTCCTGGGCCTCAGGGACGCCTCCTGGGTGAAGCAGTAAGTAAGCGAGGGGAATCCCGGCACAGCTGATCATAGGAACCCCTGATAGTTGGGAGGGGGAAAAAGAAATGCCTTTGTTGCAGCTGTGACTGGGCGGGGAAGAATGCAGTTAGTGATGTCGGACATGTGCGCAATGTTGCGCATGCACGATAAGGACTGACTGGGTAGAGAGGGGAGGGGCGGGCAGAGAGGTGCTGGGCCAGCCCGGGGCACAATTTGCCTGTTTTCCGAACTGCGCAGAATCATAACAACCGTTTCTATAGAACCAATCTGAAATGGTAGAATCCTGCCTGATATTATCCCTCACCCCTGTTCAATTGTGTCTACTTCTTGGACACTGCCTGGACAAGTCTCTGCAGTTTTCTTGGCACATTTTTTCAAAAGTGCCATTGCCTGTTTCCTAGGTCTGAGTGAAAGTGACTGGCTCAAATTCAATCAGATGCTTTGTGCCTAAGGCAAGACTAGATCTCATGATCTCCTGGTTTCTAGCCTGATGCTTTAACTACCACACCAAACTGGCTCACACATTACTATTGGATATCCCTATGTATATTATCTGTCTTGTGATCAAACACCTTGCCAAACAAATAGCTAATTCTCACAAATTTAAATATGTTTAGATTCATCCAACTCTATTCATCATTAATATGAAAAGAGGTCCAGATTCTAGAAAGTATACGATGAACAACTTATGATATGTGGAATAATACAAGACATTTTTTTCAGAATCTATCAAAATCCTTAGCTTTGAATTTGGTAAAATTTCATTTGTGTACCTAGATTTTGGCTCCTCATTTATTTCCCCATTTTTTTATTGTTTAAACAAATAAAAAGGCAAACACTGTGTGAATGCCTCTTTGCTTATCTTGCACCTTCATTATTTCATGTATTTTTAAAAGATGCAAAAATATCCCATCACGATGGAGCTTCTGTACAAGTTTTTCTGTTTCTAAAAGAGTGTTTGTTCTTTTTTCCCATGATTATTCTATTACAATCATTATAACCAACCAAGGAAAGACATAAAAGTTATTTCAATGAAATTCAGGTTCTGTGATGCAATTGAAGGCAAGATCAGTTTACGATTCAGGCAATCCATATATAGACTTCTATTCTTCTTTCTTGTTATCCAAGTTAAAGCCAGCCACATGAGGCCACTGCCTCTATAGTGAGGCATGGGGAGAACTACGCATAGAACTGACAATGTTCCATCCTTTCATCTCTGTATTCTCAGGAAAGTTCTTCTGGGTTTTATGAGGCTAGAATTTCTTCTATTTAGATGGGCATATTCTGACTTATATTCTTCAATGAACATTTATCAGAAGCATAAAGTGGACCTGATCTTGTAGATACACTATACCAGTCTTCTCTACCTTTCCTCCCAGTAAGTTTATCTAAAGTTTACAAATGCAGAGATAGAAAACTAATACAAACTGAGAAAAATATAAAAAATATCAAAATGAAAAAGTTGAGATAGAAAATAGAAGGTAAAAAAAAAACCAGAAACGAAAGAAAAGATATATAAAGGATGACTCTCCCCTCCCTCCAGACAAGTATAAACAACTAGCTCGATAACTGTGTTTTGCTATGAAACTATGTGGTCGGGCTTAGTTTTTTGGGAGGGAAATAAGGGGGAAAAATTCTGCCTCTGCTTACCAGCATCCATTGGTATTCATCTGGCTAGCATCCTGTCAGTATGTGAGAGAGTTCAGGGCTGTTTGGAAAGTGAAACAGTATTTGCTGTGTGAGCAAGGAGACAGCAAGGAGCCTGGGTGTGGCTTAGCTCAACTGTTCTTTTTACTTTTTACTAAAGCTGCTTGATGCTGTGAAACTAAAACTGAAACTGAAACTCCTCTCCTCTGCTTGTGTTTTGCAGGTGGGGAGGGGGAGTAGAACTCCTTAGCATCAGAGTGTGTTAATAATAATATACAAAATACTAATGCTCTGATGGTCATTGTGAAAAATCTTTTCTTAGAGAGGACCTAGAAGCCAAAAGGAACATACGTGCCAAATTTCAAGTTTGTAGGCTTTACGGTTCTGGAGATTTTATGATGATGCGTGAGTGGTATTTCACTCTTATACATAGATTAGGCTAATTTAACACCTTCTCTAATACTTCCATTTTTAAAAAATCATCCCTTACTAACAATAAAATTACAAAAACACATCACTCAATCCAAATCAGCAAAAGTCTAATCAGATCTAGAAATATTAACAAATTTATCATAGTATTCATCAAAATATTCAACTGTATAATCCAAACTTACCCATTTATCTTTACAAAAGGATTATTAATACAAAAGTTATTGCCATGTAATAAGACTCTGAAGTATCTGGAGGTAACCCTGGGCAGGTCATAACCTTCTGACAACACCTGGGAAATACCAGCTGCAAAATTGAAAAGCTGCAACAATTTACTGAACAGCCTGGCTGAAACATCCTGGGGTGCTGATGCTAACTCCCTACGAACAACAGTCTTGGCATTGGTTTACTTCATAGCTGAATATTGTGCCAGCACCCACAACCAAATGGTTGATATCCAACTCTGCCAGACAATGTGTATTGTCTCTGGCACATTGCATCCCACTCCTCTGTACTGGTTACCAGTACTTAGCAATATCATACCACCCCATATCAGAAGATAACAAGCTCTTGTTTGCTGAACAATAAGGTCTTCCCTATTCGCCAGGACAAGGTCCATCACAAGATTAAAATCCCATTGGCCAGGATGGAAAACAGCTATTAGCTTAACATCTATGCAGTTTAATCCCGAGAATGCTTGGAGAGAGGAATAGTCCAAAGTACCTTCTTGTGGCCTGATTATTAGTGATCCTTCTACCAAACGACCTGGTTTTGACTTGCCTTGCTCTGACTGGACAAAATTGAACAGAATTAGGTATGATACTGGAAAAAGTGCCTCTGCCCTGTACTGGTGGGGATGGAATGATCCCCCTTGTTGTGATTGTGGTGCTGATGCGCAAACTATTAAACATATTGTACAAGATTGCCCATGACATGCGTTATCTAGTTTCCTAGAAAAGTGTTCCCCCAACCACAGTACTAGTCTGTGGCCTGTCAGGAACTGGGTCGTGCAAGTGGTGGACAAGCGAAGCTTCAGCTGTGCATGTACAGGATTTAGGTTGTATGTAAACCCCACCTCCTGGTTGGATAATTTTTCTTGTGAAACCGGTCCCTGGGGCCAGAAGGGTTGGGGACTGCTGCCTTAAAAGATCTGCAGAAAACAACACCAGAGGCAATTGCTGAATTGAACATCCAGTTGTGAGGCCACTGATATACCCCCCCATAGACATTTTGTATATAATTACATGAATTGTGTGTACATGTTTACTTCTCTTCTGACATGTTCTCATCGTATGGTAAATAAACAATCCTTTTGTCTAAAAAAATAAAACTTAAGAAATATTTCCCCACTGATAAACAAATCTTTAAAGACCTTGTCATATAATCCTAGTAAAAAATCTGATTAGTAGAAATCAGAAACCATAACATACATTTTAATCCTTATCCCAAAAAATCATTTTATAAATGTCCTTTTCATTTTTTAAAAAAATTAATCTTTACTGCCATCAAGGTGTGTCCCACAAGCTGATTTCTTATCACTTTCTATTTGTCTATTTCCAGGAACAACTTGAGCAATTTCTCATTTTAACAAGAATTTCTTTGATTCTGCACATTCTTTTTGTATATCCAGAATTAAGAAGGCTTTCTGAGTCATTCTGTGAAGATAGTTCATGGGGCCTCAGGGGCTCACATAACATCTCTGTTGCGCCAGGTGGTTGCCACTTTGTTTCCGGGTCCAATTCAAGTTATTGTTATCATCTTTAAACCCCTTTATGGCAGGAGTCTGGATTGTTTGAGGAACTGCCTCACTCCATTGGTCAAGGACTTCCACCTGGTGGGTCTAGAACAGCCTTTTCTGCTGTGGCTCCTGCCCTCTGGAACATCATGCCCTTTGACGTGAGAATCACCCCTACCCTCTAGGCCAGAGGTCTTCAAACTTGGCAACTTTAAGACTTGTGGACTTCAAATCCCAGAATTTCTCCTCCAGTCATGTTAGCTCAGGAACTCTGGGAGTCAAGTTTGAAGACCCTTGCTCTAGGCTTTCCAAAGAGTCTTAAATATGGCTTTTCCAATTAGCCTGGGATCCCCATGGAAGGCATTCGATACTGGAACTGGTTGGTAGATTTAAGAGAAGATTCCACCTCCACCTCACTTTATATTGCTCCGTCTTGGCTATTTTTGTTAATAGTAAAATTTATTGCTTTAAAGTTCTTAAGGCTTCTTAAACCCATGGGAGAACACTGTTTTGTAAACTCTTCATAAGGGATAATCTGTATGAAGCCAAACATGAGGAGTCCTCATTTTCTCCTTAATTGGGAGAGGAGTTCTGAGGAGCTCTTATTTCAACTCCATTCAGCTATCACCTTCACAAAAAGCAGAATCATGCTCAGTTTGCTGTATTGCTCCGGAAGCCTTCCCTGTCTTGAGGCTTTGGGTATCAACTCCCAGTACTAAGTTGAGAATTGATATTTGGAACATTTGGATGGTATCAGTTTAAGGAAGGCTGCCCCATTCTGCCCCGGTGAAGCAAACAAAGTCTCCCCTCCATTAGGCTTATATATTATAAACACACACACAAACACAAATAGAATAAAGAATAAATAAATGTGTCTTCAAAGCCCAGCTCCCATGTTTTTTTTTAAACATGGATTCAAGGACTCAAAGTAGCCTGAA
Source organism: Notechis scutatus (assembly GCF_049901735.1). NCBI lineage: Eukaryota > Metazoa > Chordata > Lepidosauria > Squamata > Elapidae > Notechis > Notechis scutatus. The sequence goes on from NC_142009.1 coordinate 231,651,152, forward strand.
AATTATATTCCCTACCCTAATCACCAACTGCATGAGAACAGGTCATATCCAGCTGCACATGGCACTACATATTCTCAGCCCATTCCCTTTTGTTCCTTCCCATTGATCGAGGATTATGGTGACTAAAACTAAGCTCTACACACTATGGGAGAATGCTGATTTTGCTAGAAAAGCATTTGAGGTATTGGAGCATGGGAATCAATTGTCTAGTAATACAGAATAAAGGTCCGTGTTTTGTGTTTTCTGAATTATGAGGCACAGGATAGCTTCTTTTCACAGTCCTTCTTCTCGACTCCTTCACAGCATTTCCAAACCATTATTCTTATTACCAAATCCAATATTATATTAAATCATTCTGATATAATGCTTCTCCTTCCTCCCTAAACCTCTCAAACTGCATTTATTAATATCAGTTTCTAATTTAGAGAATTACTTTTGACTTGACTCTCTGCTGACTATCCCAGTATCCCATAATTCATCCCTTCATTAGATGAATAGCTTCTCAATAGATAGGAAAATGGCCACTTTTGTGAACTGGTATAAATCAGAGGCAAAAAAAATATATGCTGCAATATAATTGAAAAAATAATGTGTATCAAAGCCATAAATAGGGATAATCAGAGAAAAAAGTAGTTATTAATTAAAAAAACAGTACTAAGATTCATCTCTGGAGGAGAATGGATGCAATTGCATTCCAGAATATAGGAATACAGGGGAAAATGTTTTTCTGGGCTAGTTTCTTTTAACAATATAAATAGCTCTTCAAGAAAAAAAAGACGGGAGTGGAACAAATATAACTCATCTATATTATCCTAAGTCCACACATTGTTTGCAGGGCTATAGGAGAAATAATAATTGAACAAAAAAGCCCAGCAGCTTTCCTAAGATGTGATGGGACTGCAGACATATTATAGCACAATTCCCAGAATTTCCATTCAGCATGGTTTTTGGCAATTGTGTGAGTTGCAGTTCTAAAACATCTGTAAGATACCAGATTGTGGAAGACTTTAATATAGCATCCTATGTTGGTGTGGTAGGAAATACATGATTTCTCAGACAATGAAACAGAGGAGAAAAAATATATGCTTGATTAAGTACTCAACCCCTTCAGTGTCATTGCCAATGCCCATGTTTCAACAGATACTTTCTTTCCTTTAAAAAAGAAAAGGTGTAGTGATGGAAATAACTGTCTTTCAGAGAAATGCAGTAGACCAGCTCATTGTAATAGTTATACCATAGGCTATTATGATGATAGATATTTCAGACAAAGAAGCTTCTCATTTGTCTTCCTAAAGAAACTAACACATATTATATTATATGTAAATATTGTGTGTACGTGTGTGTGTAGTTTCTTAATCAGATCAAAAATAATGAGCCTTTGTGTAGAACATACTTAGTAACAGTTGCCTGGAAAGAATTTGGACCATCCCTCAATTTTAAATATTTATAACGTGAAACTAAATAAGATGCTATAAGGGTAATTCAGTAAAAACTCTTCTAGCCTGCATGGCAGAGTCAGTAGAAGTAGGCAAGAATCACCTGTCTCTCTCCATGGTGCTGATCAAAGACTGTCAGTACTAAGGAACTAAGTGGTCTCTGCTAATTGGGAAATAGCAGAAAACTGAATTCTGTCCATGGTCCTGAATTAGTTTTTTTCTTTCATGCAAACAATAAGATCTAACAAAATTCATTTTCAGCAAAATGCCAAGGTGATATTGGAACAATTACCAAGGTTCTTTACTGACCAGCAAAGAAGTATCAGTCTCTCTGCTCTGTCCATTACTATCAAAACACTAGATTTTATCAACTTCAATACATTCTGTGGTTCCAAAAGCTTCCCTTCTTTTCCTTGCAAACTGCTTTCATTTGATGATCATGCCATGATTAAACAGTGATGCATAAAGGAAAATAGCTATTTATGTAATAGTGATTCAACAGTTTCACTCAACATCAGGGCCACTAGTATACATACATGCTGGATTCTCTGCAATCGTTGTGGAATCTTAATTTATAATAAAGCTAGAAAATAGAGATCAGAAAAATGAAAACTGCCAGAAACTATGCTCAGTCCCTTCAATTTATTACCCATAGAATCTCTGTTATGTACCACCTAAAGAGTGTGTGGCATAACTAATATAATCTTTTATCCTCATAGATAGGTTAAACATCAGCTCCCATAATTTCCAACTAATCAGAATAGCCATTTTTGGTAGGAATTGTGTGGCACTGAAGTCCAATTCATTCAGAAGTGACAATATTATATGTGAGGAATTCTGGATAAGTGGGATAATGTAATGTGGTCCCATTCTTCATGAATGGATAAAGACAATCCCAGAATTATCAATCAATAAATATTATCAATATCTGTAAAGATATTGGAGCAGAGAATAAATCAGGCCTATGTAACTTTCTCATAGGCATGATTGCTAAATTGCATCTTCTTTGACAAAGTAAATATTTTAGTGGACAGAGGGAACATAATCTCAGCAAAGCATTTTGATAAATTTCTACATGACATTCTTTCAACCTTCCCAGGAAGACCAGACAGGAAACATGACCAGATGAGTTCAACTTTATTGAAGGCTATCTTGCAAATCTGAAATTACAATATCCCACTGTCTGCTTTATATTCTGAGAATTTATGGGGGTATGTTCCCTTCTGACCCTCTTTCTTCATCCATTATGACAGCCCCCAATCCCCAGGATGCAGCCCACTACCAGGCTGTGGTCTATTTATTTACAACCACGACTTACACAAGTGGTGGCTGGTGCATGCGAGAGCCCAGCCCAACTCATGCAAGTGGTGGGGCACTGCCCACATGCATGTGTGTATAGCTCAACTTGCAGTTCAGCTGCATGTGCATGTGCATGTGTCCCAATCTTCTGTTATTGCGACTTGAGCTTGTGTGGCCTTGTTCCTCTCTCCTCCCCAGCCAGGATTCCAAGCCGCAAAGGTTGGGGACAGCTCCATTATGCAGCTGAGGGCTGTAAGCCTCTCTTATATGACCATTCCCTGGGCAGCATCTTCCCCGTCTCCCAATGACATTTCCAGATAATATTACAAGGTTTCATTGACAAACAATTAAATACAATTTGAATGGTAGATTCACAGAGTAAGCATTAATGGTGCTACATTGAGCAGGAAAGCAGTAACCAGTGGGACCCTTATAGGCATCTCTCTTGGGAACATGTTTATTCATGATCTGGACAACAGAACTGATGACGAGCCAATAGTGTGAGACAAATGCCAATAGGCTGCATTATACAAAGCACCATACCAAAGTTCTTATTCTCCTGGGTATTGTGTGCAACTTGGAGCACTGCATATCTGGGCACTGTATTGACAGGTTAGAACAGGTTCCAGGAGAATGACAAAGGTAATACAGAACAACAACTTGAAGATGTGCAGTAAGAAAATAAGCTGAATGAATCTGGAATAATCAGTCCGGAGAGAGGAAGAAGGAGGAAAGATACAGTATAAGCACACAGGTACATAAAAAGTAAAATACCTAGCTACCTAGATCTCATTTAAATATAAGGTAAACTTTCTGACCATAAGACCTGTACCACAGTGGAACGGCTGATCTATGGAAGCTGTGGGTTATCTGTCTGTGGAGGTTTTTAACAAGAGACTGGACAACTACTTATAAAGAAATTTAAACTGATTTTTTTCTATACACTACATCACAAATCTTTATGGTTCCTTCCATCCTGGTTAACTAATTGGGGGATATTGGTATAGTTATTTTTACTAGCAAGAAAATATATTACAAAGGTCATCATATATGATTCTTTTCTGTAAAATTATATTGTGTTACTGTAAGATTCTAATTTTATTCAATCCCACTGATAAGAATGTCTCCTGTAAAATCTATTAGCTCACTTATCCATTGTTTAAATAAAAGTTATTGTTGAGCCTAACAATCATTCGTAAAACTCAAGCCTGGACAACTCCTACAGTGGACTAATAAATGTCAACAGGCTTTTGAAACCCTGAAACAATTGTTTCCCATAGAACCTGTGTTAAAACACCCAGATGATGAGGAGAGTTTTGTTGTATAAGCTGATGCCAGCAATGTGGCTGTGGGGGCTGTACTCTTGCAAAAGTACAAGCACGGTGACCTACAACCCTGCGCTTACACATCCTGAAAACTGAATCCCACTGAGTGAGGTTGGGTGATTTGGGAGAAGGAAGCGTTCGCAGTATGGTGGGCATTACTCTCTTGGCATCATGTGCTGGAAAGGGCTGTCAAACCTTTTGAGGTTTGGATGGACCATAAAAACCTGGAGGCAGTACAGGTGCCCAGAAAGTTGTCCCCAAAACAAGTCAGATGGGCCTTATATTTTAGAAGGTTCTCGTTTACTCTTTGGTATGTTCCTGGAGGAAAAAACTTTTTTTCTGATGCTCTCTCCCAATTGCCTCAGTATAACTATAAAAGAGAGGAGGTTATACAATCCATAATGCCCGACAAGACAACTCCAACCCAGGCAACGTTGGTGCGGTCAGAGGAACCATGGATACAAACCATACGAGAGGCTGTAGGAAGTGATCCATAGGTATCACAAAATAATTCACAATGTATTACTCAAGATGGATTGATATGGAGAGGGGATAGGTTATATATTCCAGAATCCTTGCATCCTATGGTACTTAAAAGATGTCACGATGTAAAACAGACTGGACACTTTGGCTTTCTAAAGACTCTTCACCTCAGTTGACAACAGTTTTGGTGGCCGTGAATGAGAGCAGAAATAGAGACATATGTAAAGGGGTATGCTATGTGTGCCATGTCCAAACCGAGGATCAGGAAACCTTCAGGTCTCTTACAAACTGTGTCAAATCCAGTGCGGCCTTGGCAGGATTTAGCAATGGATTTCATCTTTGAGCTGCCAGACAGCAAAGGGCACACAGTTATCTGGACAGTCATTGTTCTGTTTTCAAAACAAGCCCATATTGTGCCATGTAAAGGGTTACCATCAGCTTGGAAATTAGCTGGACTATTTGTGAAACACATCTACAGACTCCACGGTGCACCCAAAAGAATTATTTCTGACCGGGGAGGGGTGCAATTTACTGCCAAATTTTGGCAAGAATTCATAAAGTTAATGGGATCTTCGCAAGGATTAAGTTCTGCTTTCCACCCTAGCACCAATGGGGCATCCAAGAGAATGAATGCTATAATAGAGAGATACCTCCATTGCTATGTGTCTTATCAGCAACAGGACTGGGTGGATTTTATTCCTTTTGCGAGGGTCACATATGCCGTACGCAACAGTACTGGGTTGACCCCATTCAGAATAGTGCACGGTGTTGATTTTGTACCCATACCTGAGTGGGTGCTTGAGGAAAACAAGGGGAGAGACCCAAAGGTCTGGGGGGCATCCCTACAGAGTTTGTGGACTAATGTTAGAAAGACATTGGACAAAGCAACTGAGCTATATAAAAGTTATGCAGATAAGAAACGTGGTGTCCATAAGACCTTCAGGGTAGGGGATAAAGTTTATTTATTCACCAAATATTTGAAGCTCAGGCTAACTAGTAAAAACTTGGACCCAAATATATAAGCCCCTTTCCTATCAAACATGTCATTAACCCAGTAACAGTAGTGGTAAAACTCCCACCATTGTTGGGTCAAATACACCCAGTATTCCATAGCAGTCTTCTTAAGCCTGTACCACAAGAGAAAATACCACCCTGATTCTTCAGAACCTGGACCAGTAGAAGGGGAGTTTTATGAGGTGGAAGCTATTTTGGATTCCCGCGTGCATCAGGGCAAGATCCAATACCTGGTGAAATGGGTAGGCTATCCAATCAACGAGGCATCTTGGGTAACGCACACAGAGATGAGAGCCCACCGACTAGTACAGCAATTTCACTGTCAATTTCCAGATAAGCGAGGGATAAGGTGACAGGAACCTATTAGTTACGAAGTTATAAAATCTATAACCTATGTCCATTTTCATGTCTTACAGGTGGACTCCTGGTAGGGGGAGCCACCTGTTGAGCCTGACTTACGGTCATGGACTCACCACGATAAGGGACCAGGTGGTGGGGTGTGATGCATGCAGGACTGAGAAGATGATGCCACTGTTGGAGGAATGCTGAAGGGAGAGTAGCTGAAGCGGCAGGACTGATCCTGCAAACATCCACAGGTCTGGATATTGGCTTTGTTTTCTTCTGGGGATTGGAGGAGGCCAAAGTAACCTGCATAGGGGGAGGGCTCCTGAGTGGGTGGACTGCTGGATGGGTGGTGTTAGACATAAAAGCAGCACTGGTAGGCAAAGCTCCTGGTGCTAGCTTTATATGTGACTCGCTGTCTGTTGTTGCTGCTTTATTTGCAAACCAAGGTGGATTAAAAGAAACCCTACATCTATGTGAGTGTTCTGAGTTCTTCCTTGTGTCTGCAGGAGTCAGCCAATGGCAGTTGGAGAGTTATTTTATTTGTATCATTGCTATTTATTTCAATTCTTAAAGGTGAATAAGAATAAAATATCCTGTACTGCCATTCTCTATAAATCAAATCTTCAAACATATTATAGAATCATACTGTTAAAGTTCAATAAAGCCCATTCACATCAAGTGGCATAGGCCTTTCTTTACTTTTTTTCATTACAACACTTATTCATATGATTTGTATGTTCTCCATACAAATTTTCCATGAATGGTTTAACTAAAACTAAGATATCTGATTCCTCCTGCCCCAGATACATAAGCTTTTTTCTGAGTCAGTTGGACTGATGGTTTAGATATTTTTCTTCTCCTATCTTACAATAACATTGTTCTTTTTCTTTCTTTCTTTCTCTCTTTCTAATTCAGTCTCTTTTAACACAAAGTATGTGTCTCTTTCTTATTGTCTACATATTGCATACAGCAGCATGAATGATACGAGATAAATGAACTAGGAACATCCAAATATAGAACAGGGATGAAACACATATTGCTTATAAAGTAGCTTGTAATTGAAAAGCACTTTTTGCACAATTCTGAATGTTTAATAGAATTTCCCTACATTTCTTTTGAGAAAAAAAGGTACTTTATACAAAAACAGCTACGGAATCCGACAAAAGTTATGATGACCTAAATTTATTGATTTCTAATTTAATAATTAAGATTCTTCTATTATTGATTTATACATGTTTACTTTGAATGTAACATTTACAAATGGATTTTTTAAAAAACTGCATAGAATACATTTGCCAAATATAGTTTGGTCTTAGTCAAGGTTATAACATACAATACATATTCTGCATAACTGTGCAAATAATATAACCACAGCATCAAGCAAATATTTTCCCAGAAGTCTGAATCACCTGCATACAATGTACCCTTTCTGTAAAAAAAGGGTTGGTACTATTTACATATATTTCAGCATTGCAGTCCTGTTTTGTATCCATGGAGTTGAACCAAATAATATTTTCCTCAGAAAGGCCCTATAGTTTTTTTGGTCTGAGGAACAGGTGGATTGGCAACTCAAAAGTAGCACTAATTCAGATTGACTTAGAAAATTTCTTTGTTTGCTTGTTTGTCTTCTGTGTTAGATTTCTCATACATACATTCTGTAGACATTTGGGCATCTGGCTCTGTGTATGTACCACAGGATAGTCTACAGGGATCTACAAAGATGGCTGATGAGTAAATGGTCTATGTTACTGAAGGACAAACTCTAGGTCCTTCACCATTAATTCAACATCTGGAAGGCCACCCAGCACTGCAATAATTTTTACCCTGTAAATTAACATTAACATTAACCTAACAATAAGTATTCAGAACCTTTATTTGGATGACACTCAAGCTATGTTGCCTTTGCAGTGAAAGTAAGACAAGTGCTTTGCTCAAATGCAGCAGCTATTGCTGTATTTTATATTAATTTATATATTATATTGCTACTGAGATGCATTAGAAAAGATTCCACCCAGTCATCCCACCCCCAATGTATTTTTAGTAGCAGGGTGGGACACCTCTTCTGCCAAAAGTACAAGCTAGGGAAAAGTCATCTCCAAAAAGTTGATTGCTTTGGAAATTTATCAAATGCTAAAAGTAGAAAACCTCAGAAAGGAACTGTCACACAGGCAATAGCTACACAAGTAAGAATTCTAGGTAAGAGATGAAATGAGACTAACTCATAAGGTTCAATTTCTTAAATATATTCTGGCATATGTATGGTGTGTGTGCATGAAAGAATTGAATCTCATAAAATCTTTTGATTGCAGAAAGGTAGCCGAGCAGCAATCTCAAATGAAGGATTATGTCTGGTTAAAAAGAGCATGACCCAGAAAGACAACAAGCCAAAAGATTTTGCCTTCCATATCCTTATGGCTTCAGGGTTCTTTAAACATTCTCTATACCATGCAGAAGCTAATTTTCTATGCATCATTTCCCACATAACTAGAATAATGCTTAAATGATCATATACTCATGCTTTCATACTTACAAAGCCATAATTCAGAAAGGTGCAAAGTACACGGAAAAGACCCATGCAGAGTGTTTTGGCTTACTGTAACGTTTAAAAGATTTTGACCCATCAATGCCTGTGTTCTAACAATAAAATTCTCTAAGATTAAAAATTAATCCTATAATAAATAAAGAAACCATTCTGTTATGCTGTCTATAAAGTTTCAGTTGGCCCAGAATGCAGTTGTACAGGTAGGTATGTGTACAATCTCAATATGCCCATATAGCACAGCTACTTCATAATCTGCATTGGTTTCCAACAGACTTCCAGGTGTAATTAAAGGTGCTGATTCTCACTTTTAAAGCCCTAAATGGAAAAGGACTTGTGGTTTTTGCTCTAGTCATTAGGGGCCAGTTAAGTGGAGCCTTCCGCACGGGTGGGATTCTACCGGTTCGGACTGGTTCAATAGAACCGGTTGTTACAATTCTGTGCAGTTCGGAGAACTGGCAAATCGTGCCCCTGACTGACCCCTTGCATCTCCTCCCTGCCTAGTCAGTCCTTATTGCGCATGCACGACATTGCACACATGCCTGACATCGCTGACTGCATTCCCCCCGCCCAGTCACTCCTTAAGGTATTTTTTTCCTCCCAACGATCAGCTGTTCTGACGATCAGCTGTGTTGGGATCACCCTCGCTGTCTTACTGTGTTGCTCAGGAGGCTTCCTTGAGGGCCAGGGGGCAAAAAGGGGCATGTGGAGGGTGTGTGTGCTGTGCTCCCTGCATTCCGTTTTTGGCCTCCTGGGCCTCAGGGAAGCCTCCTGAGAGCAAAAATGCTATAATGTGTGTGATCTTTTTAGTTTATTGTTTAGCTTTTGTTCTTCTTGATGTTGTCAAAGCTGCATTGTTTGAGTTTAGTGGCCTTGTAAATCTAGTTAATAATTAATTAATGAATTAATAAAATAGAATCTATTTCACACTTTGAGAACCAACATCAAAATAAATCTATAAGTGAAAATAAATGAAAAAAGTTATGAAACAACTGCAAACCATCTGTCCCCTGCTGAACTAGGACATTAAGCTACCAAGTTATTTGCAGGTGAAGCTGGTCCTTTGCATGGAAGACCAAGTCTACAGGAAAACTAAAATAAAATGAAAATGAGTCTGTCATGTATCTTATACTTAACTATATGGAAATAAGTGTAGTTAGAACAGAAGCAGGAAGAAATACTCGTGAAAATAAAAAACAACTCAGGAAAATAAAATAAAAAGTAACAAAACTCTGGATTTTGCCATTAATCCCAAGAGTCTTTTTTTCCCTGTACAATGTTCAACCTTCTGGTTTGGGGAAAAGGAGGGAAATTGAACCAAAGAAGAAAACTGTATATAAATGTAACACACAAAAAACTGCCAGTCTGCAAGGAACAATATTTCTTGGTCCATAAAGTCATACTGTAGACTAAAGATGAGAACCTAAAAATTGTTTGTTGGAAAAAAGCACATTATCATATAATCTTGTACAGTCTTCCTAAAGTGATCTATCTAAAATCACTAAATCTTATAAGAGCCGTGGTGGCGCAGTGGTTAGAATGCAGTACTGCAGGCTACTTTTGCTGCCTGCCGGCTGCCTGCAATTTGGCAGTTCTTATCTTACCAGGCTCAAGGTTGACTCAACTGTCCATCCTTCCATAGTGGAATGAGGAGCCAGATTGTTGGGGGCAATATGCTGACTCTGTAAATTGCTTAGAGAGGGCTGCAAAGCATTGTAAAGCAGTATATAAGTCTAAGTGATATTGCTATCTATCTATCTGTCTATCTATCTTTATCTATCCATCCATCTGTAAATTGAAATAAGTAATAATCTGTCACATGCCATTTTATTATTAGATTTTTGCCATTAATTTTTTTCTTCTTAATTTCTGATGATTATATAAAGGTTCTCATTATTATTATGAAACTAAAAGTTGGATTTTGAAACAGCACTATAGACAAGTGTTGATGCTTTTAAACTTTGATGCAGGAAAGAACTCTAGATAATGTCTTGAATCTACTAATAAATAAATGAATTTTAGAACAAAGCAATCTGGGCTTCTCACTTGAGGCAAAAAATAACCAGTCTCAAAACTATCATATTTGGGGCACATTGTGCAATATCTCTCCGTAGAGTCAATCATGCTGGGAAAGGTGGAAAGAAAGAGAAGAGGACAATCAAGGTGGATGGATTCAGTTATGGCAGTGAAAGATGTAACAATGGAAGATCTAAGGGGACAAATCATTCTGGATAAGTTCTACCTAAATGGTTACTAGGAATCAATATTGACTTGATAATATACAAACAATCAATCTCATTACTATTGCACAGCAACTGAACTGACACATATTCATTAACAGCTCTATGATCACCACTAATGCTCTTGAGTATTAGTATAAGACCTAGACTATGTATCTGAATGGTCTAACATATGGCAACTTCAAATCTCAACAAATAAATGCTCTGTCTTACATATTGGTAAAAAAATCAGAAAATAAAATACAAGCTGAATAATCAAGATCTTGTTGATGACCCAAGCTCTGTAAAGGACCTGGGAATACTCACCTCTAATGATCTAAGTGCTAGAGCCCACTGCAACTACATAGCCAAAAAGGCATTAAGAGTTGTTAACCTAATCCTACGTTGCTTTTTCTCTGGTAATATCTCACTACTAACCAGAGCATACAAAACATTTGCTAGACCAATACTCGAATACAGTTCATCAGTCTGGAATCCTTATTACGTATGTGATATTAGCACAATTGAGAAAGTCCAGAAGTATTTCACAAGAAGAGTTCTCCATTCTTCTACTCGTTGTAGAATACCTTATGCCACCAGACTCGAAATTCTAAAACTAGAAAACCTTGAATTACGCCGTCTTCGGTCCGACTTAAGCATGGTATATAAAATCATACATTGCAATGTCCTACCTGTCAATGAATACTTCAGCTTTAACCATAACAACACAAGAGCACACAACAGATACAAACTCAAAGTAAACCGCACCAAACTTGATTGCAGGAAATACGACTTCAGCAATAGAGTGGTCAATGTCTGGAATACTCTACCCGACTCTGTAGTCTCTTCCCCAAACCCCAAAAACTTTAACCTTAGACTGTCTACTATTGACCTCACCCCTTTCCTAAGAGGTCTGTAGGGGCGTGCATAAGCGCACCAACGTGCCTACCGTCCCTGTCCTATTGTTTCTCTTATTCTATTATTTTTCTTATATGTACCCATTTCATATATTCACAACTATGTATATACTTGTACTTATTATCTTGTAAACAATTGACAAATCAAATAAATAAATAAATAAATAAATAAATAAAAGTATATAGAAATTGGTGGCTAGATTGTCTGCTATACGGAATATTCACTCAGATATGAAAACTGAAATATGTCAACCGGGGGTGGGGAAATGGGACACATTGGTTCATTCATAATATGTTTTACTTCCCATCTATTTGTCAAACTTTCCTATTTGCAGAAGGGTACAAACTTAAATCAGTTCCATAGTAACACTATTCTGTACTTTACTATATCCCCAGCCTATTATGAGTAACACCAGAAACAATCCTGCATTGAAATAATCACAGATGCTTATCCATACATTGTGCATGAAGATCTCCTAGTAAATTTGTCGAGTTATAAGCAATGGATTCAGACACTGTTGAAAGTCATCTCCGGTGGGTAGGATTCTTCTCTGCTACCCAACCAAGCCATTCACCTTGACTGTGCTATCCAATGCATATATTCATATGCTCACCTTTTAACTTAGTTATTGAATTAATCCAATTACTGGATTCACAAAATATACTGGATCATAAATTAATTGAATCAGATCAGCCAGGCTTGCATGATACACGTAGATGCACATGGGCACACGCACAAGCACACCCACACACACACTAGCAATAGCATATATGGTTCAGTCTGTCATATGAACCCATTTATGGAGAAAGCAACCCTCCGCATAGGCTCAATTCTCTGCAAAAGAGAATTGTCTGTTGGAAGACACCTTTTGTTTCAGAAGCAGAATTATAAGCCTATATTTAAGTGATATGCTCTCTATGTCAACTTTCAAGTAAAGCACTATTATGCTAGGGAGAGCTAGATAATATGCTCATTTTGTACATTACTGCTTCTTCATGACAATTTTTGCTAGGCTGTACTGAAATAATCATTACCGAAGCAAAAGCAACTCTATTGCTTGTGGCTGCTGCACTTCAGATCATGCTTAACACAAGCCAGAAAGGCAATAAGAAATATGCATTCTTTTGACACATTAGCAAATCATTCAGGGTTTGATTTAAAAGGAGAGAAAAGCTTCAGGTGATATAAAATGTATCAGGAATGAGAGTTATGCCATATTTGATGCTTCTCATATGGACTACTTCTTTGCAGGGCTGGACACAAAATGTGTTTCAGAGCTTTTTCTGGATCTTTCCTTCAAATTTCACAGTGAATTAAAAGAGCTCATGTAGCCATCCAGACTTGTCTGAACAGCTTTTCTTACTATTTCCTAGCATTATTCCTCTCTAGATTACAGTGCAAACTAGTTGCCCTCAGATACTATCAGGGAAGAATACTTTCTATGATACTATCCTAATTGACATGAGTAATTCTTGCATAAATTACCATTTGATCAACTAACTGAAATGGCTGCATAAATATTTATCAGAGCTGTTACAATGCAAATAGTAGGATACATTGGAATTAAATTACATATAAAGAAAGCACCAGGTATTTGGAACCACATGCTGAGAAGCTGTTTCTCATCCCTCTCAGTGTAAACATTAAATTATTCCTTCTTTCTACACAAAGAACCACCTACTTAATTTTAAAACGTGGAGGAACACATTTTAGGTATCTTGCTGCACTCATCTCCTATAACATATAGGATGATATATCCATAATATAAAAGCATGATGTGATACTTTTCCCTTTCCCAACTACCTAAATATATAGATAACAGATATCTGATGGCAACATAATACGGACATAATGTGTGTATGCGTGTGTATATGTTAGATAGTTAGATGATAATTTGTATAAAATTTGCAGCAGCAGTTTCATGTTATGTACATGCCACAAAGTTTGATTTTTCATGTAAAATGCATGGAAGTTTTATGCTGCAAAATCTATAAGCTAAGTTCCCTCACCTTTGATTTATGGTGATAAATATATACACAGAAACAAGAGAAGACAGAAACCCGGTGGTAAAAGTAAGGCAAAAAATTCTTCCACCTGAAAAAAAAATGAATACATTTGATTTGAATAAACTTGATAATCTTTACAATAACTTCCTAAGTAGCCTAGAAAATAAATAAAAACATAACAACCCAAAGAAATCTATATAAGATACTGAAGCTGAAAAAACATACATATCCCACATCAAAGAGAACAGTATGTAAAAGAAGGAAGGCCCATTGCTCAGGGCACAGCATCATCTTTGTATTCTACATCTGGGCTCTGGAAAAAAATCCTGGTCTTCAGCTCTGGAAGCTCTGGAAAAGATCTTGGTCTTCAGCTATTACTCCATACAGTTATACAGACTTCTTCTGATGCCCAAATACATGAGCTTCAACTGCCCAATTGGCAGAGGATACTAGGAGCTGCAGATCGACAAAACTCAGATACCCATTCCTAGTCCAGATGCCTCTTCTCATTTATGCTGTTTATTCACAGGCCATTTTGCACTCTATGAGAAATTTAGATGGAGCTCTCTGAGCTTGGTTGTTTGCTTGCAGAGGTTTCATTGCCTGACTAGATAACATCACCACTTCTAGTACGCAGTGGGGTTTTCTCCTTGTTTATATACAGTAGCTTGCCTTGCCAGTGTTGATAGGGGTGTGCTTTTCTCCTTGATAGTTCCTTGATTACTGTATTATTTTCTGTTACCTACTCAGGTAATGAACTGTCTGCAAACAAACAATCAAGTATCAAGGACTCCACAGTTCAACCCTGAGGTGGCTATATTCTCTTCTATTGAAAATTTAGATATTTCAAGTAGGATTCAAATCAGAGCTTAACAACCCCTTTGTGCTCATTAATCCTATTAAGCTCATTCATGCAAACTAATGCATTCAGATGGATCTGTAATAATCCCAAGTGTGGTTATATCTCATTTCTATCTTCCAGCAATCTGCATGATAAGGAGATGACTTACCACTTCACTGGTAGTGGGAACTAGGAAAAAGAACTAGCTACAGCTGAGATGATGATGAAGTATGGAGCGCAGAACACATAAATTTAAAAAGAGGTGAAAGAAAAGTGAGGCACATTCCTGAAATTGTGCTTTGTAATTAGCAGACCCAGTCCTGATTGAGAACTGAGAACATAAGTGATCTTATCTGAGTCTTGTGTTAGTAGGCAAATGGCAAAAAAAAAAAGCTTTTTTAAAAGTCAATATATGTCTCTCATCACTTGTGGAAGAGAATGGCTTGCATATATTGCTCTCAAAAAGTGTGGTTTGCTCCACCCCTTACTGAAAATCTGGAGGAGAATGAAGGGAACTTGTTACCTCTTTTAGCAACAGCAGACGTCAAACTATTATGGGATGCTCTGCTGGGGGAAATAACTAAATTAGAAATTATAAGAACAGATAATTCATCCATCATAACAACTTTTAATATTTAAACAATTGAGGGAGGAATTTGTCAGTACAAGCCCACTCTGCTTGTGAAGTAGAGGCAGCTGGCTAATCCCAGGGCTTTAATGCCTGGATAACTATAGAATCAGAAGTGATACTATCTGCTTGCACTCTCTCTTTTTTCTCCCCATCTCCCCCTCTCTCTTTCTCTCTCAGCAGCACATTAATGTCCTCTTTTCTCTCATGCACACATGAACATTCCCTCACACTCACATATATTACACCCACACACAATCACTCATAGAGTAAGAAACATAAACATGCCCTCCTACACTGCACTTATAAAACCTGTATTTGACGCCCATGTGCTTGGCTCCAGTTTTCTGCTGGCAACAAATATGCTTGTCTTATGCTACTCTAGATGTGGAGGAGGAAAATGTATGGCATGAAGCTTGGACACTGCACTGAGATTGTGTCAGAAGTGCCTCACATGAGGCTGAAAGGAATGCATAAGAGTCTTGAGCAGCACCCTGTGAAGTTGTATAGCAGAGTTGAATAATGTGCTCTCCAGGGCATTGTTTCACTTACATGCTTCCTCCCTCCCCTCTGTCCTTTTCTTCAGTAGTGCTTTTGCTGTATCTCGGTCCCCAGGGCTTTCCAGTCTTAACTGTAATCTCAGAACAACAGTGATTTGTCATTCCTCTATTGTCCTACTCTGCATGATTTCTTTGTACTTGAGAATTAAAGGTACTCAGCATTAAAAGCTCTCATTTCTCAAATCCAAGAAATGAGACATTACAAATTTGAATTGCCATGTATCTGACTTTAGCCTTCCTGCCCCCAAATTTCTCACAGTCAATCTCCTCCTCTTAACTTTACTAGCTAACTAGAGCAGAGTTGTATTTGTGCAGGAATGCAGGCAGGCATGAAGAAACTGATGCTCAGGGTTAACTAAGTGCTCAGATGCCAACAATGTACTACCAATGTGAAACCAATTCCTGCATCTTATCTTAATGGAGCTGCAGTATTATTTGGGTTAATTGGCCTTGGCTTGTTTCTTGTACTTGTTTCCTCACCCAAACTGTGCCATGAGTTCCAGATGAGTATTCATTAGAAGAAAAATGAACAATAGAGAGTTGTCTGTTTATAATGCAACCCAGGAATAGAAGGAAAGCTGGAGCAGAAGTAAGATAAGAGGACCTTTTCTGATCTCTAGAGGTGTAATGGAATATAGTCTGGATTTCCAGGAGGAAGAGGCTGCATTCCAGTAGCCAAGGAGGCAGCAAAGGTTGAAATTTTGGTAGGGAGGAAGAAGGTTAAAATGGCTCCTCCCTGGCGATTTCCAGAGTATATCTGTAGTTATGCAGATGGTTGCTTTAGTCTGGCAAGATTCTGTTTTTAGGTGAAGAACAATAAAGAAAACTATTCAGAAATAATTCCATGTGTCATTTTTGGTTCTTGGGACCTGACAAGAGGAGTTTATGTACTTACCTTCCTGTTGCCTTAGTACTGACCACGTATGATGGCCAGAGTGCTTACAAACCTCTTGACAGTATGAACTGGAAAAATTCTAAGTTGGGAATCTCTGGATATGAGGTATAATAATACCTTTCATTTCTTTATCAACTGAGGCTGATGCTAATATGAGAGGTAAATAGCAAACTGAGTGATGGTTCATGCTGACAGTTATCACACCTCCAAAATGTTCCCAAAGTTTGTGTCTCTTGAAGGCGACTGTAAACCCTGTGAGATAGTCCAGATAATCAGCATAACCAGGAAAACTAGCTCTACTGTAAGGTTAAAATAAAAGAATTTTGTAAGACTGAAAATATTTCTCCCCTACTAAGGAGGATCCGTTCCAAAACATTTCCTTCACTATTCCCTCTTCTATGGGCTCACAATATGTTTTACATTCCACCTAGTGAGTGAGCCGATGGGGGGGGGCAGCAGCTGCCTAATAGCCAGAGAAATAAACTCAGAAAGGAATCTCTCTAATGGGGGTGTGTGTAAAACTCAAGGTGGCCCGCGGGGTGCTTAGATCTGGCCTGCAGGGCCACCCTGGAAACAGTGAGGGATCTTCCCACTGTGCCTCTGCCACCAAAAATGGGCTCTTGAGCTCTTTTTCTGGCTGTGAAGGCCTCCTGCAACCCCCTGCCAATGAGCTGGCAGAAGGTTGTAGGAAGCCTTTACAGCCAAAAATGGAGCTCGGGAGCCCATTTTCACTGGCAGAGTGCTTGGGCCACCACAGGCACCTCTGACATGAGTGACATCGAGCAGGCCTTGCCCACTCTGGCCACACCCACTCCAATTTCAAATACAGCCCTGATGCAGCCCTCGATGAAATTGAGTTTGACACTCCTGCCCTAATTTATGAGGCGGCAAAAGAGATGGAGGTAGATTTGTACTTTCAAACTTGCAAGATTCTGTAGCCTTATAATAAAGCAGAATTAACTCATCTGGCCATGTTTCCTATCTGGACTATCTGGGAAGATTGACAAGTACAGAGACTGAGAGCCACTTTTTTTTTCTTGTTTCCATACCTCAATCATAGGATTGCAGGTGAGATGCCTATCTAAAGGAGATGTTTTTCCCTAGAAGTAATAGGACCCATTGTTTTAGATATCCGATTGATGAGTAATTGAAGTAAGGACAATAGCCTATTGACTAAATTCATCAAAGGGAACAGTGGGATGTATCAGGAATGATAGCCTCTAATTGTGAGTACCCATCCCATCAACCATATAACTCTGAAGGTATTGTATTTATAAAGCTTATCACTGTATCATTGGATTACAATTTTTTTTAAAAAAACATGTCCATGCAGAAACAATGCTGAAGTATGAAGTCTGGTAGTTTGGGTTTACAAAGATGTTGGCTCCTGTTTGCTTCTGGGGAGTTCTCAGATATTTTGTAGGGCATTTCTGCAACAAATGAGAAGCTCTACCACATACATAAATCTCTTCAAGCAGAAAATGTTTTATGGTAGAGTAAATCTCTCTCTCTCTCTCTCCTTCTGTATGTGTGTATGTGTGTGAATAAATTTCCATGGATGAATGTCAGTGAAATAACAAAATGTCATGGCTAAATCTAAAAGGATGTGTCTCTCTGTGTGTGGTGCTGTAGTCATACAATATTTTGTGTACTTATTATCTAGGCTGAACAGCATTCTGCCACACCCTTTCACAAAAACAGAAAACAGTGTAAATAGAAGAAGGCATTTCAAAAGGCTCTTGGATTATTTTCTGAGAAAGTATTTCTGGTGTCCGCTGCTGTTCTGTCTTCTCTTCCCTTCCCTTATGCAAATCAAAAAAGAAAGCCTGAGAAACAGAAGTAATTATAGAGAATGAGGCATGTGAGAGGAAGAGGCTAGTAATGAGGAATAGCAACCCCTGATGTGATAATAAGATGGAAGACAAGAAGACAGGAGTTGGTGAGCCCGTAACATTGATTAAGGTCTGAAACATCATTTTTAGTATGTGCTTGAGTTCTTTTTAGACCAAGTCAGCAATTTATGTGAAAATCTTCCAATTCACTAAGGAATTCCAGGTTTGTAAATTAGGTTTGCATTTTTTAAAATATCCCAGAAAAGGGTAACGGCAAACCAACTCCATGTTGTAACCAAGAAAATGTCATAAATGTATCCATGAAATCACCAGGAGCTGACTTGAATACTTAAACAGCATCAGGTTGCTGATTTCTGGTCAAGTAAGCAAGTAAGGAATTGTAGTTTAATCTTCTTCCATCATTCTTGAACAGACTGTACTTCTCTAGCATCTTCTTTTGTGAACACAATTATTCTAACATTCTAGGACATATATCAGACACTTGTCAATCATGCCATACATTTCAAAGCCATATTTTTTCTTTTGTGCCCTATGGGCAAAACTATTAAACTTACATTGAAGCAAAAGCAGTAATAATAATGGACAGTACTTAGAAAATCTGCACATTGACAAAATTTCCATCCATCAGTTGCAAAAGGCTACACTGCTTATATCTGTACATGTAGTAACCAAAACATTACGACATCCTAGGTTCTTGGAAATAACTCAATATGTATGAAGGCCAACACCAGCTAAAGAACTTGCAGCTGTGACTCCATATTGTTGTGAACTGATTAATAAAAATAATTATTACAAATCAAGTCTCGGTGGCGCAATGGTTAGAGTGCAGTACTCCAGGCTAATTCTGCTGCCTGCCAGCTGCCTGCAATTTGGCAGTTCAAATGTCACCAGGCTCAAAGTTGACTCAGCCTTCCATCCTTCCAAGGTCAGTAAAATGAGGACCCAAATTGTTGGGGGCAATATGCTGACTCTGTAAATTGCTTAGAGAGGATTGTAAAGCACTGTGAAGCAATATATAAGTCCAAGTGCTATTGCTATTGCCAAGGCCGACAAGAGGCATGACAAAATCACCACCAGTCAATTGCAAAGGAAGTGTTACTTGGAATAGCTTATATACTGCAACGATACCTTTAATACCATCAAAAAAAAACAATCTACTTCTTCCAGGTCTTTGAGAAAGACTTGATAGTTACATAAAATGCCAAATCCATCCTAAACATCTGGCCTACTGTATGACAAACCAACATTCTATTTTCCTTCGTTGACTTTTGAGTCTCTTGTAGCCTTGCCTCTCACTCTACTATAGAATTGCAATAAAGCTAACTAAATATCATTAAAGGGCCATGATCCAATAGAATTGTAGTGTAACTTCCAGATACAATGAAGCAGGTTCTTCCCAAACTAGACACTGGGTGACCATGCTTTACTATTTCTCCATTATCATTTTTTGGCTGGGTCACAGAACATGCTAAGCCTAAGTGAAATAAATCACATAAATGGATCCATACAACTTGGAGTGGGATTCTCCTCGTTCAGGCGAACCCCTAGCCATGATGATCAGTTGGCTCCGAATCGGCTCGATCTGACAATCATGTGGGCCCACCCACCCGCCTCTGCGCTGTACTCACCTATATCTGCTCAGCTGATTTGTGTGGCAGAGCAGATTGCCCCACCTCAGCTGTGTTACTTCCCTGAGGTAACATTGAAGGTAAGTAACACGATTAGCGAACCGATTGTTACACCAGGAGAATCCCACCTCTGCATATAATGTGTCTGTATGAATTGTAGACAATTATAGTTTATTTAGTAAAGCATAGTGGGACATGTAATCTGAGTAATTACTTAAAATTACAATATAGAATTTTCCTAACATGATTCTCTGACACAGGTAGAATAGTAACACTCAACCATTTCACTGTTAACTAATTCATTGAAATGCCTTTTTGAAATAATTCTGTGATTATAAGCTTTTGGGAAACAATTCAGTGTGCCATCCATGTAGCCCTTCTTCAACTGATCTCAGAAGCAGGATGTTCAGCTCCTGTTGAAAGCTGTTCATTGATTATTTCCTGAAAAAAATTACATAGTTAATCATTTCAACTTTTCCACAAGATTGTTTCAGTGGAATTTGATGTATTACAGAATTATCTTTATGGCACTATAGTCAACTCACAGTATGACAGATACAAATTCCCAGAGCTCCTCATCGAGTCAATTCCTATTAAGCACTGTTCTGGTTTCTCACTTTAATAACATTACAAACATAAACATATAGTGAGGGGGAAAGATGCATTCAATTCTATCCTTTACTATCATCCTACATTATTCCCCCATTAATTAGCCCTAACTAATTCATTTGTGAACGTGTTACAGTCAAAACCACTTACAGGTATTGCAATTCTATGAAAAGCTGAACTAGGTTTCCTGCAAAAACTGGATGGAAATACAATTAAGTGCAGCAACCTATTTGGTACAGCTGTCAAATGATCAGGATATGTGGTCTTTTGTTCCACATGGCTTTAGCACATAAAGATAAAGACATAATCTACTGGTTCCTAGGGGAGATGTTGTCAAGAGGAACTAAAAAAGAGCCACAGTTAAGAAGTATCTGAAAGCAATATAGGACATCAATTTAGGAACATTTCTAAGGTAGGCATGGCGAAGTAGAGACATAAGTGGAACTGAAGTTTGTGACAAAGATCAAAGAAATGATGAACAGACCAGTTCTTTGGAACCCCTCCAGATAAGGAAAGAGTACATACCCACATGTACTCTGGATGACTATTCCTTGCAGGGACACCACAGCACAGTGGTCTTCTATGAGTTTGAACACCAGGCGATGAATAAATTAGCCTTCTAGCTCACAATCATGGTTGAGCCTCTTAAAGGACACTAAGTTCTCAGGCCTTATTTTCTAATCATTTTTGGAAATTGCTTATTAACCATCTTAAAGTTATTGAAGACTTTCAGAATGATAACTTAAAAAAATTGCAACTCTGAACAAAAGAAAAATTAATTACAAGCTTAAGAAATGAAAGAACTTAAAATAAAGTATAAATAAAATAAAATATAAAATATTTTTCAAAAAGCAAAATAAGATTTTGATCAAAGAAAGTTACATATGCATTAAGGGTCCGATCAAGTTTGGAACATTGACTTTTATTATAACATTTTGAAATCAACTACAAAAAATAAATAGGTTATTTTGGGATCCAGAGTTATTTTGGCTGCCTTGGCTCTTAACAAAAATAAGTGGATTATGATTTTAGAAACTGGACACTAGAAGGGACTAAAGATTCTAAGTAAAAAGCAAAAACTTACAGGGTATATCTTTTACTCATGCAGATAAGTGCTTTAGTCAGGCATGATTTCTGTCTATACGCGAGCAGCAATAAATAAACTCTGAAGTAACTACTCATGTCATTCTTGGTTCCTGGGGCCTGACATAAAGCCGGAAATTACTAGCTATAATATCAGCAATGCCACTGATGATGTCTGATTATATGGATAGATTATGTCCAAAAGATGCCAATGAGGCAATGACAGATGTGGAAGAAATTTTATCTGACAAGACAGAGAAAATACCAAAAGTGGAACTACAAATGACAGGCCATGGGAATGATTTAGAAAAGGATTCTTTATTGTACATACAAAGGAAAGTGACAGTTTTAATAATTAAATGGAAAATGCAAATGACATATCAAAAGAATGACCTGGAATATCTACAAAAGAGACTTGTTAAAGCCTTGTAATACTATAAGGAAGAACTGAAGAGAAATCAAATCCTTTGACAATATTTGAGTAAACTAGAGATTAAAATTGTTATAAGTAAAAGGAAGGAATACAAAGTTGGTTTATTTGCTCAAGTTTAGAATAAGACATTTATTTACAAAGTTCTCTAACCCTTTAGAGACTTTTTGCTGATACTAAGATTGAATAAGAGATGAGATATGCTTGGAAGCAATGCTGTTTGTAACCTTGTAGGGGTTGACTTTGATTTGTCTATAGTTGTAATGAAGGTTGGAAGTTACATATATACACACACACTTTTCTTTTTTGTCATATTCTTTCTTTTCTTTTTCTTGCACTTTTTATTCTCTTTTACTATTCTATTTTCCTAATTTGTATTTGTTTTTACTATTGTAATCAAAAACCTTAATAAAAATTATAAAATAAGGATTTCCGGTTTGCTAGCTTTCAGCGGCGGCAGGGATTTGCCACTGTGCGATCCCTGCTGCATTCACCGCCAAGGTTCCCCCGATCCATTTGGATCTGGGGGATACAGCTGCCCTGTAGAGGCAGCGGAAGATAGGGGGATCCGGCAAGGGGTTTGGGGTGCCGCAAACCCCTCCCCAGCCGGCTAAACTCCCTTTTCCCGAGGCGGAGGAACGGCGGTCAGCAATGGCCGCCACGAAGAAAGCTGCAGCCGGGTAAGCAAGTGCAGGAGGGAGAAAGCTGAAAGAAAAGTGAAAGTTGCTTCTAACTGGGACAAGACGGGAGAAAGTTATTTGGAACCTTGAAAGCTGTTAAGTATCTATTGTTCCTTGCGAGAGTTACAAGCTGCGAATACCTTAAAGGGAAAAGTTTTTTTTTTCTTTGTTCGACTCTCCTTCCTAAAGTGACAGCGGGGAAAAAAAAATCTTTTTGGCTGTGAGTGGGAAGGGAGAGTGGAAAAAAAATCTGAGCAAAATTTGAAAATAAGGAGAAGATTGCCTAGAATTGCAAAGAGTTTAAAAACTTCCAAAAATATATATTTGAAAAGGATTTTGTGATTACTTTAACCCCAGAAAGAGAAAGTCAAGAAGAAGAAGGTATCTAAAAGAAACAGTCTGTTTGGATTGTTTGGTGATTTTGGAACCTTTGGAAATTACTTCTGATTAAATCATCTGGGTGGTTGTTTGGAAAAACTTTTTCTCTACACAATGGCATCATCTATGGATGAATTGGAACTTATATATCAAAAATTTGAAAGAGAAAAACAAGGAGGGGAAGATGGACTTGGCACTATTTTCCAATACTTAGAAATGGCGGTTTATATTTATGTGAAGCAGAATGAGGATGATGGGGACAAAGAAGAAGGAGAAGCCATCTTTGATGAGAAAAGGACTTTGATTGGAGAAGGGAAAAAGCGGAGGTCTTTAAGATCTGGAAAAACAGCCCAAAAAGAGAAGAATAAGGTGAAAAAGGGACATTATGTTAAGAAACAACAGAAAGGAGGAAAGCAGAATAAAAGGGAGGTGGGGAGACAAGGGGTTAAAGAGGACAAGGAGAAGAAGAAGCAAGGGAGAAAGGAAGGGATGAGAAGCCTTAATGGTGGGGAGCAAGATATTAAGAAGCAAAAGTTTTTCAGAGATAATGGATAAGTCTTATTGTTAATGGGATTCTAGAAAGGTACATAAGATTGCATTTTTATATCTGTATTTAGAAGTAATTATAGAAAATTAGAAATAATATGTAGTTTAAAATGTGATAAAATATTTAACATAAACAAGTGAAAATTTTTGTTAAGAAAAAGGGAGTATTGTAATGAAATATGATCCAAGATTGTGATGTGGGGGGGGTAATAATCGTGGAAAGCATAAGTGTTCCCACAAAGGCATGATATTCAATTGAAATGGATAAAATGTTTAAGATATAAATGATTGTTAATATTAATAATTAGAAGATGGTATATTAGCAAACCCTTTGTGAAATGAGATTTGAAGTAGAAGAAGGAGGAACATTTCAATGAAATATTGAGCTATAATATGTGATGTGGGGGGGGAATAATTTTGAAAAATAGGGCTCTCATAAAAGCATGTGATTTAATTGAAAAGTAATGAGTTAAACATCTAAGATATGAATGAATATCAATATTAATGAATAGATTTGTATTATTTTTGATAATATAGTATAATTTTAGAATGTACCAGACAGAATCCCAATGTAGGTTATGTATTTTATATTAAGTACTATAAATATAGGGGAAAAAGACAAAGGCATCATACTCCATATAGTGTATAGGAGAAGTACTTCTTTTTTTTTAAAGAAGAAAAATAAATGATTGGCTGGAATAGAACAGACAAAGAATAATAAATATTACGATATGAATTGAGAGGAGATAAAAAAATAAAAATAAAATAAAATTGAGAAAATTTAAAGGAGAGGAGAAGTTATATAGAAAATTGAAAATGTTAAGAAGATATGAAATGGTATGTAAAATGAATATGAAATTGAACTTGTGTCTGTACCAAGAGTTTTAACCCGGGACTAAGCAACTTTCAGAAAAGAGATTTTTTATACTTTTATGTTTTGTGTTTATGTGTATTTATGTATTGTTTGTCTTGAAAAATAAAACTTGTTTTAAAAAAAAAATTATAAAATAAGGAAATAAAACATAGGCAGGCATTATATAATAAAGCAAACATATAAATATCAGCATAGTCAGGAAGAATGGAGGGATGTAAGTGAAAAATAGGAATGAAGAAAGAGAAAAATCATACTACTTAAAGACTTCACATCTACTAGAATACTATGAATGGAGATGACATGGGAAAGACAGCTTCTTATATTTCCATATAACCAGCATGGCACAAAGTGATTTATAATTTCAGGTGGTAAGCAATCTTGCTGTTTAAAAAAGGCCTTTCCCCTTTGTAATACATGTCAGAAATATTCAATTTCTGCCTGTGAATTTCCATAATCAATAATCTGAACTGTCTGGAAATGTAATGGACTATAATAAATCAAGTATCTAGACCAAGTTTCTAATTTTGAAGTTCATGTATTTCCTGAATAAGCATGCATATTAACTGTAATGCTAATCTTTGCTTTGCTGTTAAATGAAGTTTTACCTGCCCTAGTAATAAAATTCAGTCCATTTTAGCCACAGACCAGATGCACTGCAAAATGGTATCTGCTTAGAGACACAAAAGGCAAGTGAAATATTTACCTGAAAGTAATGCTATTAATTAGAAAAGAAGACTGATTATACTGTAGATGATTTACTTTTAAGTAACAATAGACTGTTAATGAGCCTCACTTTTCAAAAACAAAGGACTAATAATTATTGAGTAGGACTGTGCTTGTAAAGTGATAAACATAAATCCATGTTACTGGGCTAGCAAAATCATACACACTGATAATGGTAACCAATGGTAACTCAGTACATAAAATATTCAAATGGCAACATAAAATATTTCTACAAAAGCACTCACAAGAGTTCTAGGATGATTTTAATTAGATGGCATATCTAGGAGGGACCCGTGAAGATTTATTAATTGCTTGGTCCAGTAGAAAGATTATAATGGTACCTTTTAAAAAGTTATTTCTATACCATTTCTCATCCTTGATTTTAGATACAGATCTCTCCATTCATAGACTGGAGCCTTCTTATGTATGACATAATAATGACCCTGTTGTACATTTGTTCTAAAGACAAGATTCAATATTTGTGTTCATTTCAGAAATGAACTTCTCAAACAAGTTCATTTCAATACGAGGTACTTATTCTAAAGCACACATAGGATTCTAATGGGAAAGATGGCTTTAAAGCAACAGTTAACAGTACCAAAATCATGTCACCAATCTGGAAAAATGAAGACCCATCCAACCATCTTCTCTTGAAAGCATTGGATGAAGATTCTAGAATTCCAGTCCTTATCATATGCTTAGTCTACTGGTTTAGGGAAAACTGGTCTAACCTCTATTTTCAAGGGTGGAGGTAAGCATCTCAATATAAAATATGGCTTAACCATTGATCCCTTCAGGTAGAGGGGCACAGTGCATCTTAGCTCTAATTTGTGTCATGTAGCCATGGGGGGGGGGGGCATCCAAATAGATAATTCCTAGCAGTACATTGAAAGCTCCAGGGAAATATTCTATCTTTTCCTCCTCTTTTTCTATTGTGTAAAAAAATAGTTGGAGGAAGGAGTAAATATTTCAGGGGGTTCCAAATGGAAGACCCTGTACAATTCTATGCATAGGGTTCTGCAGAAATCACCCCAAATGTATGTTTAATTTCATTTTTATCCCACTACTCAGAGCAGTCTGCATGTTCCAAACACAACTCCTCTATTTTATTGTCATAAGAACCTTGTGAGTTTGGTAAGACAGAACAAGTTCATTCAGCAAATTTGTACTAGGTTATTCAGACTTAACCCATTTATCAAGTCACTCAAGAGTTTGGGTGGAAGGAAATAATACCCTCCTATGGCTTTTTGCAACCCAGAGGATCTTGCCTTCCCAGACTCTTGTACTTAGAAGCCCTACTCCAGAGACAATCTATACCCCTTGCCATAGAAAAAGAAGATAGTTGCTTTATAAGGACTCACACAGCTCCACATACCAGATAAGGCACCAATGCAACTCCAACTTGCACTTATTTAGTCTCATAGCTTAACCGCTATTAGCCAATGGCAGTATTTGAATGCACCCGTCTTTGCTTTCATCTCCCTAAGGGGTCTCTCTGTCACATTTAGAAAATCATTGCTCTATGCCAGGGCTGTCAAACTCGTGGCCCATGTGCCAGATGTGTAACACACTGGCCATGCCCAGTTTAGCGAAGGAAAAAAGTTGTGATATGTCACGTGACGCCACCATGACGACGCAACTTTGACACCCCTGCTCTATGCTACATAGAAATGTTTCCAATACACAACAACCTTCAGTCATCAGATACTGGAGGTCCCTCTATCTGTGGAGGTCCCTCTATCAGCATTATAGAACTTGGGGGAAGCATAAAAAACGGCATCCATACTAAAGTTCAGTTTTAAACATCTCTGAAGACCAAGAGCAAGTATGCATTCCGAAAGATCAGGTTTGCCTTTAGTTTTAACTACTAATTTTTGTACTACCACATCTCTATGTCAGAATAAAATAGCTGGCATCAGTTTCAAGAAAGAAAATGTATAGCAGAAAGTTGTTGCTGTGTTACTGCAAAGTGGCTTGTCCTTCACAAAATGTGAACCTTTTTATAAACAGCAGTGATTCCACAAGGAAAGCTTTACCTTATCTTGTTTCCTACGCCTTTTGGAAGATGAGAATTGGGCGCTGCAAATGACTATATGAGTGTAGAAAGATAGGCATCTATGCAATTTTTAAAAAAATCTTTACTTGGTGTTTTAAGGTTTTAAAGTTGGACTTGAAGTAACCTACCTAAGCAGCTGAAAAATTGACAGGATCAGGCAGGAACCTCACTTTTAGTGCTAGAACCTCAGTCCCTCTTATATTAGAACTATCTGCCTTGAAAGCGCCACTGTAAAATGATGGGATCATGAGTAGGCAGATGAAGTTTGGAATTTAGATCTCTGGTGGCAAAGTACGGTAAAGAACTCCAAAAATGGACATGCTTTTGGCCAAAAGGAGCTTGTATTGAGGAGTAGCTTTCAATACAGGGGAGGTACCTTCCTCCCACTCATCAAACTTTTATGACAAAGCATGTCTATTTCAGTCTCCCATCACTTTTACACGTATGTATCTTTCTCTGTTTTATGAGGGAAAAATAAAAAGCAAATGAAAAGAAAACAGCAAAGAAGGGAATATTGAACCATCAGGAGGAAAGGAACAGAAGCAAACTGAGAAAGTGTGCAGGCCGCAGCAAAGATGTCATGCTTAGGTTGTTCATAATAATGTTCAGATTGTCTGCAAGAGTTGATTCACACATGAATGAATAATGAGCAGAAGCTAAATATGCAGACCAATTCTATTAAAAAGTATTATATGGCTTTTCAGTTGGCCAACCCGCCCATTTTTCCAAATCTTTAGAATGAACCAGTAAATGATTTCAAAAAGCTATCTTTACCTATTTTAGAGCTATGCTGACATTTATAGAACTATAATTACGGACATGTATATAGTTATGTGAATCTAATGGTTGTGGAGATCAATGCAACCAATTAATGCTTCCCCTACGCAAGCAATAAGGAGTACTGTGGAACCTGCCTGCAAATTCCTCACCTACAACAAGTTGTGAATTAACCAAAGGAAAAAACAAACCAAAGCTGAATTTTATCTCTCTTTCACAAAAAATAAGACAATTTGTTAGCATTGACATTTCTCCCCCAATCTAAATATTTGTCTACCTTTGTCCAGTAAATGTATAAACAGGGTAAAGGCTTGAAAAGATACTATGTGAACATTGGTGGTTAGGAAAAACCAATTATAAAATATATAAAAGGACAGTCTGGACACAGAAGCTTAATGACCATAAGGATATACTAGTAAGCCGGCATACAGAAACATGCCATGGTGATATGATAGCATGTAGAAGTATGAGAATATTGGAAGCTCTATGGGAAGAGGGAAGAAGAGATTGATTGCCTATGGCTGTAATGTCCTGATTTTACAGAATGGAAGCTGCTAAGGAGTAGGGAGGGGAAAAATGGGTCAATACATTGATCCTATGTGCTACCACATACTGCTAATGC
The DNA here is from genome assembly GCF_049901735.1 of Notechis scutatus. Classification (NCBI taxonomy): domain Eukaryota; kingdom Metazoa; phylum Chordata; class Lepidosauria; order Squamata; family Elapidae; genus Notechis; species Notechis scutatus. The sequence goes on from NC_142009.1 coordinate 231,679,919, forward strand.
ACAACTAATGTTTTCACTATAACAAAATTAATAACCTCTCCCTCTTCCCTCTTTCTCTGCTATTACTAAAGATCTTTTTTAAAAGTCTGCATTCCGCTGGCAGAATAAAAAGAAGTGAGGAATGCCTCTAATTTTGGGAGAATACCAGGATATTAGGAATCCTGTAAAGCAATGTTTGATATATGAGGACTATAGATTGGGCGTTGGTTCTTACCTGATACGCCCCTTCTCAGCGAGCCGCGAGGAGCATCCAGAGACTGGGATGTGCTTCTGAGTCCTCTTCTTGCAGGCTGAGCTTTAGATGAGGAAACGCTCCGCCCCCTCACGTGGTATTGCGCAGCGTCTCCCCAGTTTTTTGCGATAACGAGAAGAGAGGTTATTAATTCTTTCTAATCTACTATTGGCTCCTTGGCTGAAGCAAGAGTCCCTACCAGACGGAGAAATTAGGGTGGGGCTGGATGCTCCTCGCGGCTCGCCGAGAAGGGGCGTATCAGGTAAGAACCAACGCCCATTCTCCCTCGAGCCGCTCGGAGCATCCAGAGACTGGGACATACCAAAGCTTGGCTGTCCTACGGGTGGGACTCCGTCTGGCCCGAAAGCCCCTCCGGATCACTGATGACCCTCTGTAAGACCCGTCGGCCAAAAGAGGCCTCCGCTGAGGCGTACGTATCTATTTTATAATGTCTGATAAACGGGGACGGAGAGGTCCAGGTAGCTGCCCGACAAATATCAGCGATGGGGGCTTGCGTGACCCAGGCCGCCGAGGTGGCTGCACTTCTGGTGGAATGGGCGGTTATTCCACCCGGAGCGGACAGGGAATGGGAAAGGTAGCACCTCACAATGGTGGCCCTGATCCAGCGACTGATGGTGGAAGGAGAAACCTTAAGCCCCAGTGACCTGGGTTGACAGGATAGGAAGAGGGATTCCGACTTTCTCATGGGTTGAGTGCGCTTAATATATATACGCAAGGCCCTTCTAACATCTAGGGAGTGCTAGAGGACCCCCCTGCCCCTGGAGGGCCTAGGGCAAAAATTTGGTAGAACCAGTTCCTGTGACCTATGGAAGGGAGAGTTGACTTTGGGAGGAAGGTGGGGTCGGGACGAAGGACCACTCGGTCTGCATGGAACACGCATAGATCGCTCCTGACTGACAGAGCTGCTAATTCCGAAACTCGACGAGCAGAAGTAATAGCTACTAGAAAAACTACCTTAAAGGTGAGAAACTGAAGGGATGAATCCCTCAAAGACTCGAACGGGGAACGAGTAAGAGAAACGAGGACCTTGTTGAGGTCCATGTGGGGAACCTGTGAACAGTGGGAGGGCACAGGTTGGTGGCGCCCCTAAGGAAAGATCTAATTCGGGGGTGATGAGAAAGGGAACCGTAGTTATCACAGGAGACCACGGTTGAGAGGGCAGAAAATTGTAGTCTCAGGGTGTTAGGTGCGAGCCCCTTGCGAAGGCCTTCCTGAAGAATTCTAGGATCTGAGCCACAGAGGGAGAGAGGGGATCAATCTGAGACCCGCTACACCACTTGCAGAACCCCTTCCAAGAGGCATCATAAATTCGTGTAGTGGAAGGTCGCCTGGCGGCCAAAATAGTGTCGATGATTTGACTGAGGGCTTCTCACTAGTCAGGCGGATCCGCTCAACCTCCAGACGGCTAACTGGAGCCATTGAGGCTCCGGATGCAGAAGGGGCCCCTGAGAGAGGGAGACCCAGTCCGGGGGGATCCTCCATGGGGGCGTTACCGATAAAAAGCGGAGGTCCGCAAACCACGGTCGCCTGGGCCAATAGGGAGCCACCAGGAGAAGGACTGCCCTCTCCTGAATGAGTTTTTGAATTACTCTGGGAATTAACGGGAGCGGAGGGGAGGCATATAGGAGCCCTGGGGGCCATGGGCAACGCATGGCTTTGTGATTCTCCGACCGGTGAGACGGATACCGGGAGAAGAACCGTGGAAGCTGAGAGTTGGACGGGGAGGCGAAAGGGTCCACCACTGGAAGGCCGAATATTCTGGACGCTTCCTCGAATAGGGATGGATGGAGACGCCATTCTGCCTGGTCCACCGTGGCCCTACTCAGCCAGTCCGCCTGAGTATTGTCTACTCCGGAGATGTGATCGGCTTTTAGAGATAGGAGGTTGGATTCTGCCCAGCGGCTAAGGCGCTCGGCTTCCCTCATTAGCTGGATGGACTGGGTGCCCCCTTGCCTGTTGATATGGGCCTTGGCCATGACGTTGTCCATGAGAACGAGAACGTGATGTTTGCGGATCTGAGGAAAAACTGCACAGGGCCAGATGGACAGCGTGAAGCTCTAGCCAATTGATGCTGCACCTTTGCTCGGTCGGCGACCATTTGCCCTGTGCCGAGAGCGAGTCGAGATGAGCGCCCCAACCGGACAGGCTTGCGTCCATAGTGACGGAGAGTCATTGAGGTTCCGCGAAGAGGTGGCCTCTGTTGATGGTGGGATTGGTCCACCAGAGAAGAAACGTGAGGACCCTTGGAGGGACCCTGATTCTGGCCTTCGAGTTGCTTCTTCCGGATCGTTGGAACGGGAGCAGGAACCACTGGAGGGATCTACTGTGTAGACGGGCCCAGGGAATAATAGAGATGGGAGACACCATTTTGCCCAACAATTCAGAGAGGTCCAGCAAGGCCACCCTCCTTGAACGCCTGCTCTGTTTGACCAGGGCTTGAATGCTAAGGAACCTCTCCGGAGAGAGGAAAACTCTTTGAGAAACAGAATAAATTATGGCACCCAAGAGGTTGAATCGGGTGGAAGGGGTAAGTTGGCTCTTTGCCAATTGACTAGAAAACCGTGTGCCCGAAGGCGGAGAGGGTGACCCTGGTATCCCTGACTGCCTGGGATTTGGACGGGGATAGAATAAGGATAACGTCCAAGTAGCAGTGGAGGCGGACGGGAACGCTCCTGAGATGAGCCGCCAGGGCCGCCGGGACCTTGGTGAAGGTCCGGGGGGCCGAGGCCAATCCAAGGGTAGGGCCACGTATTGATAGTGAAGGCTATTATGACAGAACCTGGGGAATTTGTAATGGGAGGGCCTGATTGGAATATGGAGGAATGACTCCGAAAGATCTATGGAAGATAACCAGTCTCCCCGCCTGGTGCCTAACAGAATTGATTGCAAGGAGTGCATATTGAACCTACGCTGGATAAGGTGACGGTTGAGCCGTTTCAAGTCCAGGATGACTCTCCAACCCCCAGAGTGTTTGGGCACCCCAAAGAGATGGGAGTAAAAGCCCTTTTCTCTCTGATTCGGAGGGACAGGTTGAATGGCCTGGATGTCAAGAAGATGATGGATGGCTGCATCCATTGGTGCACGTTTGGAGGGATCCCTTGAGGAGGAGGGATGGGATGAAATAATCAGGGGGGGGGCGGACCTGAACTCCAGGGCGAGACCAAACCTGATTGTGTCCCTAACCCATGCATCGGATGTGGATATGTCCCATTGGGCAGCGAAGTGGCTGAGGCGGCCGCCAATGGGGAGGGAGGAAGAGGCTCCACCTTCTGCGGAAGGGCCTTCCTCCCGATCCCCGAAAGGGTCTCTTGTAGCTGCCACCGCGTCTGGTCCTGTAGCCCGGGACCGTGCGGTTCTGGGATCGGAAGGAAGGGGGTCTAGGGTATCTGGGCGGGAAGAGGTAGATACTTTCTCTTACTGCGGCCCTCGACCAACAGTGGTTCCAAGCTGGGCCAAACAGTTTATCTCCCTTAATGGGAGCAGTGGCCAGCTTGACCTTATTCTTACGTCCGTCTGCCAGTGATTGAGCCAGCATGCGGCGAGCCGTGACGTGCGATGTGATGGCCCTGGAAGAGAATTTTACCGACTGGTAAGTAGCGTCAGCCGAGAACTCGGCTGCAGCCACTAACTTCGCTATGTCCTGGTGTGCTCTGAGATTGGAAGCGGGGACGTGTTCCTTGAGCTGACGTAGCCAGCGGATAGAGGACCTTGTGAAAAAGGAAGCGGCCATAGCTGATTTAATGGCCCAGGCGTCATATAGGTGGGCCCTGCGCAGCGCCAACTCCGCCCGCATGTCATCAGGTTTCAAGGCCTCTAGGGCCTCACAAGGGGTACAGGAGAAAACCAGACCCACAATGGGGTCATCAACTTCCGGAATGTTCAGAAGGCTAGATAGTGCCGATTCGAGATTAAAGAATCTCTTCTCTTGGCTAGAGGGTGTAGGAGGGGTCCCTGTGGAGGTGAGTTGCTTCGCTACCAAATCCACGAAGATGGAAGGGGAAAGGATGACCTCAGCTTCCACCACTGGGTGAAAATGGAGTCCTCCGGGCCCTCTGGGACGGGGGGAAGGTTTGGAGGGGACTGGGGAAGAAGGCCAGAGACATACTTGGCCTTAAGGAGGAGGGACTTGAACATGTGCGGCTTGAACAGCCCCCAAAAGTGGGTTGGTCGGGGGAAGTGCCCTCGTCCTCCGACATCTCCCCTCCATGATGTCAGCCTCTAAGAGGGTTTCACTGTAGCGGGAGGATCCCATCTGGGAGTCCTCTTCCTCTTCCCTGAAATCCCCGAAGTCCCCTTCCTCCTCCACCTGGGCCCCAACCGGAGGAGGGCTGTCCCTCTGAGAGAGTACCTGATCAACCGGGGGGACCGGTTGTGGAAGGGATCTGATGGATAAAGAGTCGTGCTCGGAGGCTCATGGAGAGAAGTCTGATCTGGTCATGTGTTGTAGTCCCTCTGCAATGCTCTGGCGGATGGCTGATTCCATCCAAGCCCTGATGTGAGGCGGAACCTCGGAAGTAGAGGTTCGTCCTGGCGCGAACCATCAGCAGTGGGTGTAAAAGTGGTTGGAGGAGGAAGTATTGACGGCTCCGGGCGGGACTCCCTGAACGCCTGTCAGACTCTTTTTTCAACGCTTTGTGGCGCCTGAGGCGTCACGTTGGGAGGCCTTGGAAGGTTCCTTGTCCTGTCTAGAGCCCTTAGGTTCCTTGTCCTGCCTGCGCAAGTAGTGGGACTTTGCCTTAGCCTTCAAGGAAGGACATTTAGAGGGATTGTCGTCTGCCATGTTAGATAATAAATACTAGCAAGGGCGGTTGGCTCGCCCAGATCAGGCCTGGATGAGGCCGGGTGACGATGAAGCTGGCCCGCTCCCCCTTTTGGAATTTGTTATGTACAGAAATAACAGAAATATATATACTAAAATTTGTAATTTTTCTTCTCCCTTTATTTATTTTTATCTTTTATACCAGGTGAATATACAGGTTCTCCGTATACCTCTATATATCTATGAGAAATTTTTTTTTTTTTTTTTTGTATTTGTATTTCACATTAGGTGGCAATATGCAATACCTTAGCTTCAGGAGCTATACAGCCCCTGGTTTTAAAAATATCATATTTTTTTCAATGTCATTGTAACTTTGAACAGTCACTAAACAAGCTGCTACAAGTCAAGGATAATATGCATTGTAGCCACAGATTTTTCCAATGGGATTAAAACCCTCTATCAGGAATTGAACTCTTGGTGTTTTGTTTTTTTTTTGAAATCTATATAAACAGTAACCGTAACAGGGAGAACTGTATCTCAGTACAGGCCAATCAGTCAAATAAACGCCTGAGGCCTAGAGTTGAAGAGAGGGCCTCTGGCAGCAGGCCTCAGACAAGAAAAAGAAAACCGGAGGGGGCTGCAACTTCGCCCAAACGGGCTGCGGGAGGCCAACAAGTAATAAAGAGCGGGCCAGGTGGAAGGGATGGGCAGCTAAGCTTTAACCCAAGGCCTGGAGCTCCAATTCACCGCAGCTGAAGTATTTGAAAATGGCGCCCGACCACGATGCGGAGCCAAAATGGCGGCCGCAAGCTGAACCGTCGGGACGCCTTCGGGACGGAAAAGGAGGGCTTGCTGGTCAGCTCAGCTCCTAGGGCCCTAGGGCGATGACCCTCCCGATCGGCGTTTAGGGTGGGGGAATCCAGCAATAAAAGAAATGCGTGCCATAAGGCAACGCGGAGGCAGCGACGCGATCTGATAAGGGTGGGGGGTCGCGCTATCGCATCTGGAGGCCCAAGCTTCGCCCCAGGGACGGGGAAATTTTTTCCCTTAAGTCCAGACCCTTTGCGCAGGAGGAGGAAGGAAAGGCAAACCTTATGAAGACGAAGTTGGAATAGGCAAGGATATGCAAGAAATGTACGATCAGCCAAGGAGCTCTCTGAGAACACAGCCTGACTCTTCGAGGCTGAGCAAAAGACTGGGGAGACGCTGCGCAATACCACGTGAGGGGGCGGAGCGTTTCCTCATCTAAAGCTCAGCCTGCAAGAAGAGGACTCAGAAGCACATCCCAGTCTCTGGATGCTCCGAGCGGCTCGAGGGAGAAGAAGTCATTATTTTGTGAATGTAATGGAAACTGATTGTTTCTGTATGTTTCAGAACTCATACAAAAGAGAAGAGTCCAGGGAGGCAGCATCTACTGTTACAGGGATGAACATATGACGAATAAGGCACTTGATTATAACCTTCTTTCTTCTTTCTCCAGCTCTCTCAATAAATTTCTTTTATCTGCTCAGGCAGACAGAATCAAAGTACAGGTGTGAGAAACAGCAAGCTCGGGGGCTTGCAAAAGTCAATGAATATCTGGGTGCCAGATTTAGTGGCTGCTGGTTACATGATTTAGGTTGCTTGCTTGAGACAGAGTGCTATGTCCATTCAGTCAAGGAAAAATTCATTGCAATAGTAGGCTACAAATGGTTCCATAGCTAGTGTAGCTTCCCTCTGTGTTATTTTGTCATATAAACTGCCCCTCTGGCACTGCCTGATACACAGAGAGTATACCCAAGTGGTCTCAAATAGGCTACTGCCTCCTTCCAGAGACCAGACGAAAGAGATGAAATGAATGAAATGCCTGAGAAAAAGACTGCAGAAAGCAGCTTAGGAATCAGGACTGGTTTTGAAGGAATATAAATCTGTTTTCACTGGATCTCTTGCTTTGTTAGTTCTGCAAAAGCTTAGTACAGAGCTTTCTAGCTATTGTACTGTATACAATTCACAACCAATTAGATGTCAAATATTTTGCATTCCCCAATGTTGTCTTAAACTACATCTTAAATATTTAGATTCATCTTCACTCTTCTGTTTGCAAGCAAGTAACTGGAAAAAAATGGACAGAAAAAAGAATAACTATTTGCATAAATCTGCCTGATGTCTTTCTGATGCAGCCATTTTGACACCCCACAGATAAAATTACCAGCAGAGATTCATACACAGAAATTTGCACATGGTTCTTTAAGCACCAATACTTGTTCTACTTTGCCCACAAGAAAATTTTGTGTGCCTAATGTTTCCTTTTGTTTTTTCAACCTAAAAATTCTGCATCAAAGCAGAAATATGAATTCTATTACCAATAGAAATCCAGTAAGTTAAGATACTTTCCATATGATTACTGATTGTGCCTGATATATTTCACATTTGCCAGACTAGCATAAGAATAATTATGCTGAACCCCAATGGCCCATTCTAGATTTCAGTTTCAACTACTCTCAGTTCTTATGTGTATAACCAAGAAGCCTCACACTACATGATTCTAACATGCTAATGGTGAATTATCAATGACTTGGCAGTCATAAATTATATCAATTTGTACCCCATGCAAATTCTGGATCCTGGAAAACACAAAAACACACAAACACACACACACGATATGTACTAAAGCTAGGTGAAGCAAAGGCAAGTACCAGAAGATTATATAAACTATATAATTACAATTGCCCAGGTACCTTTACCTGCAAACTGAAAGCATCTTAGAACAAAAATATTCTCAGTGTTGATTTGTGGTGTGAAATTGTAGGGCCTTACAAAACTTATCTTACTTGAACAAATTCAGACTCTTTTTTAAAGAAGCATCCTGGGAACTGACAAGAACACATCAGCTCCCGTGGTCAGAACAGATACAGTTATCCACAGCATATATAGCCACTCAATAATTAAAGGTTTCACATATTAGGCAGAGGATCCATTCAATGGTAGGTTGAATGGACAGGTTACCCAAAATATGCTTAGCAGAACAAATAAGTATGGTTCAGCCCACCTCCTGGGTAAGCTGACTTATCTAACTTATTTCACAGCATGGGTTTTCCACCTAGTGTTTATTGTCAACAGCCTCCCAGGAAAAGAAAAATTTTAAACAGAGAGTCCTAGATATCAGTACCCAAGCAGATGTGGAGCTATTCTGAAAAGAAAAGAGATTTAAATTGGATGACTAAGAACAAAATAATTTTCAAATTCAAAAAATAGCCCTCAATGAATTTGATGCAATTCTTAAGAAAGGTCTATTCTAGAGCAAGATTTGAGTTGTTGGGTACAATGGCTAAATACGGGCGCTTTCATCACTTGTCATACTATGAGAGTATGTGTACATGTGGATGCCCTAGTCAATGAAGATATTGCTCATGTTTTGTTCGATTGTCATCTTGATGCCCATCTTAGATATTTAATATCCCTACTTGAAAGACCAGCCCACTGGAACCTGGATCACAGATAGTCCTATTCCCTATTGGGGTCTAATATATACATTGTGAACAGAACTGCTAATTTTATAGTCAAGACAGTTCAGCTATGAACCCATTATACTGAACAGATCAGTGTATCATGTAAAGGCAATATATTTAGAAATTATATGTAAGTTCCATAATCTCTGATAAGGGGAGGGAGAAGTGGCTTTCAAGGAATCTGAATCTGCCTATTTCTCATTTATGCCAGTAAACTGAAGAAATGAAGCCAGTTACTACCATTACTAATTATGTATTATTTCTTCAAAAAGTGCTTAGATGGACAGGCTGAAAGTGCCAAAAATAAATGGACAATTCTGTCCTATATCTTCTAAGATTTGGTGATTTTGGAAACTTTGGGGCATTCTTGGGTGTGTGTGTGTCAAAACCTCAACAAGTTATTAGCTTCATCGTTATTTGATTCAATAATTTGTGTGCTTGGCAGTTGATGATATGTAATAAATTTCCAGTTTATTTTCACTGAAGAAAAACTATTTTGAGTATTGTGTGCTTAATAAATTAATAAATCTGATCGCTCTTGCTGTAATCTCCTGCAAAATATGCAATACAGTATTGATTTGATTTTTCATCTTAGGCTATTTCAAATGCAACCAAAGCCTTTTCTCTAGGAAATGCAATAACCCTGAAAAGTGTTTGTTATTTTAGATATGAATTACACACACACACACACACACACACACACACACACACACACACACACATGAAACCTAGCTTCCTAACTAATGATAGCCGTCCATTTACCCGAGCAAGCTGCACTAAAGGCCTCCAATAAAGTAACACAATGTTGCCAGCCAATCAAGATAAAAAAAAGAGCCAAAAAAACAGACAGAAAATATTAGAAACACCAATCAAGCAGAACACAGCAAACTCCAAGACCAATAAACACAGACCAAGACTCCCAACCAATCAGGATTGGTTGGGAGTCTTGGTCTGTGTTTATTGGTCTTGGAGTTTGCTGTGTTCTGCTTGATTGGTGTTTCTAATATCTTCTGTCTGTTTTGTGGCTTTTTTTGTGTCTTGATTGGCTGGCAACATTGTGTTCCTGTATTGGAGGCTTTTAGTGCAGCTTGGCTCCAAGAAAATGGACAGCTATCATTTGTTAGGAAGCTAGGTTTCATCTGGGTGCCTGGTTGGGGTGTGTTTGAGCTGGAAGTATCAGGGGGGATCTGTTTCTGCCCAGGTGTTTGCCTGGCTAGTGGTGTGGAGATTTTTTTGTTTGTGAGTGCAGGATTCCAAATGATTGAAAGTCTGGTGGAATCATCTCTTCTATTCATGCTTTCAGGTCTTTTTTCAATCTCTATGGCTTCTCTGATAATTCCGTGGCTGGGGTTTCGTGCTTGTGCGAGCAAAGTGTGATCAGAGCTGCCGTCTCCCTATATATACTGGTGGGGAGGTTGGCTGTGTTGTCAGTTCTTGATTGGTTGATGGAATTGATGTTTGCAGATTGGCTGGCTTTTTTGTAAGAACATGTGTGGCTGAGGTATTGGCTGTGTGTCTATCCCCCTCCTGTGTTGTAACGACCTGAGTAATGGGCTGTGTGATGACCTTCTGAGTTCTATTGTTTTGACATCCTGGGTCTTGTGCTGTAATCTCCTGGGTTGTAATGACCTGGGTCATGGGCTGTGTGCTGACCTTCTGAGTTCTATTTTTGTGACATACCGGGTCTTGTGCTGTAATCTCCTGGGTCATTGGCTATGTTGTGACATCCTGAGGTTTTGTGGTGTAACCACCTGAGTTCTGTGATGTGATGTCCTGAGCAGGTGGCTATGATATGACGTTCCGGGTTTTGGTTTGGCTCCGAGTTTGAGGCCTGGCTATGTGTTCATGGCGTGTGTCAGTTTGCTTGGTTTGGGGGTTGGGGTGTGTGGCAGCTGGTGATGCAGCCGTGGTCTGGTTTCTGGACAGTGGTTGCCTTTCGTCTATGGGGTGGGTTTGGGTTTGAGTCTGGTGAGGGAGATTGGCGGTGGCATCATGTGTGGTTTTGGGTCTGGTGTTGGGTTTCATGGTTGGGACTCATTTGTTGATAAGGGCTAGTTTCCAGATGTCTGGTAGGCAGAAGGTATCATCCCTTTTATTCATGTTATGGGGGTGTTTCTCTATTTCGATGGCTTCCCTGATTATTCTCTTGTTGAAGTGTTCAGTAGTGGAGATTAATTTGGTTCCCTCAAAATTAATTTCATGTTCTGTGGCTTTAAGGTGCTGGAAAAGAGAAGAAGTATTTTCTTCTTTTCTGACTGTGTTCTTGTGTTCTGCGATGCGTGCATTTATTCTCCTGTTGGTTTGTCCAATGTATGTGGCTGGGCAACTGTTGCATGGTATTTCATAAACTCCTTGGTTTTCTAGCTGGATCTTGTCTTTGGGGTTTCTTAGGATGTTGGCTATTTTTTGGTCAGTGCCGAAGGCTGTCCTGATATTGTGCCTGTGGAGAATTTTGCTGATTTTACCTATGGTGCCTCTGATGTAGGGGAGGAGGGCGATACCATTCTCCTGTTCTGTGTCTCGGTTTCTGGGGGTGTCTCCCTTAGGATTAGGTTGGTAAATTTGTTTCTTTAGAATCTGTTGGAAATTAATATGTCAGTGAGGGTGTGTAATTCTGTTCTCAGGTGGTCTTTGTCAGCTAGGCATTTGGTTCTGAAGATGAGGGTCTTGGCTACGGAGTTGACCTATGCAGGGTGGATGTCCAGGAAGGGAAGTTGGCCATCATCAGGCTTTTGTATTGTGTTCGTCTGTGAGTTAGACTTTTACAGTGGTTTCAGATTTAAATTTGGGGCAGCCTATTGCTGTGCCAGAATGGTTTTTTCTTCATCCTGATTGGACCAAGACTCTCAACCAATCAGGATGAAGAAAAATTCTGGCACAGCAATAGGCTGCCCATTAAATCTGAAACCACTGTAAAGTCTAACTCACAGACAACAATACAAAAGCCTGATGATGGCAGATGAGATTCTGCTGAAACGTTGCTACAACTTTAAAAGCACCACTACTATATCAGCTTTGTTCAGGTATTTTCCCACGTCATAGTAGTTGTGCTTTTAAAGTTGTAGCGACGTTTCGGCAGAATCTCATCTGCCATCATCAGGCTTCTGTATAGTGTTCATCTGTGAGTCAGGCTTTTACAGTGGTTTCAGATTTGAATTTGGGGCAGCCTATTGCTGTGCCAGAATGTTTTTTTCTTCATCCTGATTGGTTGAGAGTCTTGGTCTGTGTTTATTGGTCTTAGAGTTTGCTGTGTTCTGCTTGATTGGTGTCTCTAATATCTTCTGTCTGTTTTTTGGCTCTTTTTGTATCTTGATTGGCTGGCAACATTGTGTTACTTTATTGGAGGCCTTTAGTGCAGCTTGGCTCCGGGTGAATGGACGGCTATCATTAGTTAGGAAGCTAGGTTTCATCTGGGTGCCTGGTTGGGGTGTGTTTGAGCTGGAGCTATCAGGGGGGATCTGTTTGTGCCCAGGTGTTTGCCTGGCTTGTGGTGTGGAGATTTTTTTGTTTGTGAATGCAGGCTTCCAAATGATTGACAGTCTGGTGGAATCATCTCTTCTGTTCAGGCTTTCTGGTTTTTTTTCAATCTCTATGGCTTCTCTGATGATTCTGTGGCTGGGGTTTTCTATAGTGGCTAGGGTTTTGGTGCCATTGAAGTTGATGCTATGACCTGTGGCTTCCATGTGTTGGACTAGTGAGGAAGTGTGTTCCAGTTTTTTGACTGCATTTTTGTGTTCATCCAGGCGGGTACTTATTCTTCTATTGGTCTGTCCAATGTATGTGGCCGGGCATGATGCACAGGGGACTTCGTATATGCCTTGGTTTTCCAGGTCAATTTTATCTTTGGGGTTTCTGAGGATGGCTGCTATTTTTCTGTCTGTTTTGAAGGCAGTCTTGATGTGGTGTCTGTGTAGTATCTTACTAATTTTGTCTGTAGTGCCTCTTATGTAGGGCAGGACAGCTGTTCCATAGGTCTGTTCATCTTCTGGGTCTCTATTATGTCTCAGTGTGTTTTTGTGGATCAAGCCGGTGATTTTGCTTTTGTGGAAGCCGTTGGCTGTCAGTACTTTGGTCAGGGTGCATAGTTCAGTCTTAATGTGTGTCTTGTCTGCCAGGCGTTTGGTTCTAGTAATTAGTGTTTTAGCCACGGAGTTTATCTGTGCTGGGTGGTGGTGGGATTGGGCGTTGAGGTAGCGGTTGGTGTGTGTTTTCTTCTGGTATATGGTGTGTCCTAGTGTGCCATCTGTTTTTTTTTGTAGATTAGTACATCTAGGAATGGTAGTTGTTTGTTTGTTTCCGTTTCCATGGTGAACTTGATTTTGGGGTGTGTGCTGTTTAGGTGCGTTAGGAAGTTGTTTAGGTTTTCTTTTGCATGGGACCAAATCACGAATGTGTCGATGTATCTTAACCATAGTTTGGGTTTGTGGATGGCATTGGCCAGGGCTCTGGATTCTAATTCTTCCATGAACAGGTTTGCAATGACAGGTGACAGTGGTGATCCCATAGGGGCTCCTTCAATTTGTTTGTATCTTTGTCCTTTGTATATGAAATATGTGTTGGTTAAGCAGTGTTCTGTTAGTTCCATGAGGTGTTTAGCTGGTTGGTATTTATTTTTGATGATTTCCAGGGTCTCTTTTATCGGGACTTGAGTGAATAGTGAAACCACGTTGAAGCTTACAAGCAGATCTTCCTGCTCCAAATGTAGATACACACACACACACACACACACACACATGATATACCACTCATGCGTCATGACAAAATCTCCAGAATTGTAAAGCCTACCAACTTGAAATTTGGCATGTTCCTCTTGGCTTCTAGGTGCTCACTAAGAAAGGATTTTAAGAAATGACCATCACAGCATTAGTATTTCATATATTATTATTAACACGCTCTGATGCTAAGGAGTTCTACTTCCCCTCCCCACCTGAAAAGAAATCTATTCCAAATGCAAAACACAAGCAGAGGAGAGGAGCTTCAGTTTCACAGCACCAAGCAGCTTTAGTATAAAACAGTTGAGCTAAGGCTCCTTGCTGTCTCCTTTTTGCTCACACAGCAAATACTATTTCAGTTTCCAAACAGTCCTCATTTCTCTCACACATTGACAGGACTGTAGCCAGATGAATACCAATGGATGCTGGTAGGCAAAAGCAGATTCCCCCCCACCTTATTTTCCTCCCAAAAAACTAAGCCCGACCACATAGTTTCGTAGTGAAGCACGGGTATCAAGCTAGTGTTTTATATATGCAAGATCCAACTAATGTTCTTAAGAAGATAGTTCTTTGAAGGTAATTCTGAATAGGTAAATCACAAATACACATATAAATAAACAACTCTTTGGATCTCATTTGAACTCTTCTATTTAATCTGTGATATTCCAATGGGTGTGGCTTTGATCTTAAAACAGGTACTCTAAAACAGGGGTCTCCAACCTTGGCCACTTTAAGACTTGTGGACTTCAGTTCCCAGAATTCCTCAGCCAGCTTGCTGGCTAAGGAATTCTGGGAACTGAAGTCCACAAGTCTTAAAGCGGCCAAGGTTGGAGACCCCTGCTCTAAAAGGAATATTGTTTGTTGATGAAATGCAACCACAGTATACTGTTGTATCTAGCCAAACTGTAGATAATTCCTTTCAGGGGAAAAATAATAGAGTCCCTACCCAATAATGACCCAGCACATGAGAATCTAATTGGGTTCCTCTCTGTAAAAACGAAGTATCTTGAGCATGTTTGCAATGCAACTGCTTATTAATATGTTACTCATGGAACAAAATTTGTCAGAGCTTGGTATATGATGCAGAATTGCTTCAAGGTAGAATTATGGAAAAATGCTTGCTCTGATTTTTTAAAAACACACTCAAGTGTTCAAAAGATAACTCTTTCCAAATGAGTGTTTCATTTTTTATTTTTTTTTTACATCCAGAATGCCTCCCATTCTGTGCTATCCTATTTGGTAGTCTAAGATTTCAAAAAGGCATTGGATCAATACACAGAGGACAGAGACACAAGCTTTCAATGAGAAAGGAATATAAGTATAGTCAATCTTTTCTTTAAAAAAAAAGTGTTTTAAAAATTGCCTGTCCCAGGGGTGCAGAATATTTATTTTTAGAAAAAATATCTAATCTCATCTTCCATTCAAGAACACATAGGACATTTTAATAACAGAACAAGAATACACAAATTTGGGGAATTGACTGGAATATTTGCAATTATTTGTATTGTAGAAACTCTCACAAAATGGTTGGTTGTTCAATTACTGGCACAGGAGAAGAGGCCAGCAATTTATTAGAATGCTACTTGGTAAGTTTTATGCTATATTACAAAAAATTATATAGTGCATTCAATTTTTTCCAGAGATTCAACAACACAATGGTTCTAAAAAATTGAATTAAATAGCTTGCATATTTAGCCAGGTTTGTTTCAAAAGTGGTGTGCTTGGGGAAAAAATGGCACATATTATTTCGAGATATGACACTGGAGAATTGCAAGTACAGTTCTGAAACCAGATTCATACGCTACGTTTTTCTACATGAAAGCAACCTGAATAAAGACACAGGTGGGAGAACTATATAGAACCCATCTATGATTCATGAATAAGCCTCAAGGACAATCAATCCAACTCAGTGCTGATTTTTATTAGTTCAGAATCTGTTTTAAGTCTCATCTCTATTTGCAAAATCTAATAATTTGGATTGTAACTCATACTCTATACATACAGCTGTTGCTTATGGGCCCGCAGAATGAGAAATACAGTGCAGACATTATATTTTATTGGACCAGTGTTCACAATGAATATTAAGGCTTTACAGACTCACACATACTTTGCAGATGTTCTGAAGCTTGATACCAATATACAAAATTTGTGTGAATAAAGATGCCTCTTTCACAGCAAGTCCATATTATTCATTTGGAGGAAGGAAGAGAGGAGAGATTCTGGATTGAGTATTATCTTTTAATTGCATTTAAAAGCTTAAGCATAGCATCATCTAAATCTATAAAAGCACTGTAAGAAAAATAAATAAATAACCTGCTGTCTTATTTGCAAGTCAAAGATATTCAACTATGGCTGTTAGTTCCTTGTAACAAGCTGATTAAGGCTGATAAAAAAGAAAGGCTCAGTGTGCCACTTTTCCATAGAGAAACCCACCAGGCTACAGTAATACATTCAAGTGTTCAAGCTACTATGTGAATTATTTGGCAGCCGCTGTTAACCCCCTGAAGGCAAAAGCAGGTCCTTCAGCTTATTGATCGGAAGGGAGGCGCTATTCACAAACACAAAGTATACAAATGGAAGGAATTCTCTCCATATCAGCTGCAAAGCATAACTAGGACAATTCTCATAGCTAATCAGCATTCTGTTGTCATTTCAGTCACCAGCTCACATTATTCTTGTTATGTATATATCACACCAGTAGGAAAAAAAACCCTCAAAGGTGCTTATAGGAATCAGAATAAGAGACACAAAGCAGTACAGAAATCTTTTTATAAACTCCAAATATTTCTGTTTGACTACCACTCATGTATTAATTAAGTTGATGAAAGCAATAAGAGTAACAATGGTTTTTGTACATACATGCTACTGTGTAGAAAGTCACATGATTATACAGTATTTTATAATACAAGTGACCCAGCAGCAGCAGAATAACAAGTTTTGCTTTAAGTCTGTTGCTGAATGAAAAACAAGTCATATAAATAACACAAGAACAGTATGTATATACAGCAAACAAAATGAAGCAAAACATTGTAAAGCATTATTCCACACTATTTCAAATGCCTATGTAAATAAATTAACACACTAAACTACATGGAACAATAAACACTCTTCACAGATTTCTAAGAAAAGATTAGTAATTGATTTCTCAATATTGAGAAGAGCCCAGCTAGATCCACCCCACAGACCAACCAGTCTGTCATTTTATATGGCATGTTACCCAGTCAGTATTCAAGAAGACCTCAATCCAAATGGCACAATAATCTTTCTCAACCTGATGCAGAAGATGCCAGAGGTGCTGTCTCTGCAGTTCCCAGAATATTTAACCATCACGGTTTCTAACAAGATCTGAAACAGACCCAGCCTTGTAGATATGAAATTCTGACAAGTGTCATGTTAATTGAGATTTTCAAGCATCTGTACATGTATGCACACACACATACACACACACACACACACACACATGCATATACAGAATTAATCTCATCGCTACAGCCATGAATGCTAGCCTCTTAAAATTAAACCTGGAAATATGTTCCATTAGATGCAGCAAAATGTTCTTGAAATAATCGTGTGCAAGTTTGCAGTGCACATGATTAATTCAGCCTTTAACGCTCAGAAGCCTGAGCTGAATCTAAACGACCCCAGAGCACAGTGTGTTTGAGGGAAAGAGGTGGGAAAGATCTCTTGATGTTCTATTTCACTGATATTATTTTTAAACAAAAGCCCTCTGTGAATAAAAGCAGATCCTCAGCAACGACAGCACTCAACATACCCCCTCTTCCCAGATACTAATCATACTGGGAAAGGATTACAACCAAGAGGTAGAGCATCTCTTTCACTGTGGAAGATCTCAGGCATTTCCAATTGAAAGAACCATGTAGCCCAGGGGTGTCAAACTCATGGCCTGCGGGCTGGGTGCATCATGCAGTGGGCACGCCCACCCCCATTTTAGTGAAGGGAGGGGGAAGTCACGATACATCACATGCCAACAATGTGACATGAGTTTTGATCCCCGCGATGTAATCCAAGTCCTTGTAAAAGAGCAGTAGACAGACAATACTGGATAAGGTAGACAAGGAGCCTGGTCTGGTACAGGTAGTCCTCAACTTACAACTGTTGACTTAGTGACCATTCGAAGTTACAACATCACTGAAAATAGTGACTTATGACCAAATTGTCACATTTACGACCATTGCAGCATCCCCATGGTCATGTGATCAAAATTTGGATGCTGGGCAACTGATTCATATTTATGATGGTTGCAGTGTCCCTTTATAGTCTTTTGATAAGGAAAGTCAATGGGAAAGACATTAACAGCCCTGTTCAATGGTGGGATTCAAATTTTTTTACTTCCAGTTCTGTGGGCGTGGCTTGGTGGGCGTGGCAGGGGAAGGATACTGTAAAATCTCCAGTCAAAGGTGATATTTACTGGTTGTCCGAACTACTCAATATTTCCGCTACCGGTTCTCCAGAACTGGTCAGAACCTGCTGAATACACCATCTCTGGGCCCCTGTAATTTAACAACTGCAGCAATTCACTTCACAACTGTGGCAAGAAAAATTGTAAAATGGGACAACACTCACTTAACAACTGTCTCACTTAGCAGCAGAAATTTTGGGCTCAGTTATGGTCATAGGTTGAGGACTACCTGAAATTCCTGTGTTAAAAACAGCCATCCCAGTGCACTTACTGGGCTGTGAAAGGCTGGTCCTGCGTATGAGAGTTCCAGGAAAGAGGGCACTTGCAACAAATATTTACAATGCCTTTTTCCCAGTGACCCCACTCCCATTCTGAGACACAACTCCGATTCATTTCTTCTCTCATTACAATCCAAAAGGCTCCTACACTTCTTATCATGCTGAGCCGGCTTTATAATTTTAAAAATGTTCTCCCCCCCCTCCCCCCTGGAAGACTTTATTGATATTACCTCCCATGGTCTGATGAAGCTGGTGTTTTCAGAGCAGCAGGAAATTTTAAAGGAATCCATAACAGAGAACAGAATGGGCACATTTACCAGGCTGGAAAGCCCCACAAGTCATGGTCTTCATTTCTTAGTTTTGTTGAAAATAATATTTAAGAAGTCATTCAGGGTTTCACAAAGCCTGGTTGTTGGTGAGATCAATGGTCAACTAGCCATCCTAATATTTGTTAGGCTAGTCCAATTACATGCTACATCTAACCAGGTGAGAGTAATAACTGCGGCATAAGCACAAGGAAGCTGGAAAAAGTCACTCTGAAAAATGTTGAGACTGGCATGCAGGATTAATGTGGCAGAAATCTTAAAACATCCTTTGTACTTTCTTCCCTACCTCTTATAGCAGAAGTGCATGGCATATAACCCAAAATAAACATTACTCTCCTTCAAAGAAAACTGAGTATCATTAACAATAGCCTAAGGCAGGAGTCCCCAACTCCCAGGCCATGGATCAGTGTCAGTCTGTGGCCTATTAGAAACCGAGCTGCACAAGCGATGGGCGAGTGAGCAAAGCTTCAACTGCACATATTTAGGTTGCATACAAGACTGTTCCCTGCCCCACAGTCCGTGGAAAAACTGTATTCCATGAAACCTGTCCCTGATGCCAGAAAGGTTGGGGAACCGCTGGCCTAAGGCCAGAGATCACTGTGGATGGGGTGGGTGGCAGGCATAAAAAAAACATAAGATAAAATGATGGATGTGGCTGTGCAACTGAAGCCTTGTCTGTTAGTAATTTGCATGTGTGACATTTATTTTAAAAAAATGGCGACCACCATCTTAATTTTTATCACCATCATTATCACCCAAGGCTATATATAGATCCACTTCATATTTTTGCTTCCCTAATAAAGAAATTAAGTCTGACCACTAGAGTAAATGGTGGAAGAGAAGATGTCAGGTGGAGAAGAGAAATGTAATCCTTTATTTGTCATGTACTGTACTGCACAATCTGCCCCATCACTCATAATGTTTGTGACACATACAGAGCAACACACATAACTTAGGTGGCAATATTTGTGCCTGAACGCTGAACTGAATTGCCTTTGCCTACTTTGTTGAATGACACATGATTAATTAATCAATACAGCGTATTTGCACTGCCAATTGTCCCGTTGTCAGAACAGTCTAGCAACCATTTTTGAACATTGCTGCATATTCACTCCGCTTGATCAGTCTCTTCTGAGAGCACTTTTCTGATAGCGTTTTAATATATAGATGGTCTTTGCTTACCGACTGCCTCATTCAGCAACTGTTCAAAGTTACATTGGCACTGAAAACCAGGTTTATGACTGTTTCTCAAACTTGTAACCATTACAGAATCACACAGCCATGTGATTTCCATTTGCGAGCATCACAGCTGGCTCCTGATAAGCAAAGCCAATGGGAAAGCTGTCAGTAAATTGTAAGTTGTGGTTACATGGTATTTTGCTTAACGACTACAGTAGAATGGATGTAGTAAGTCTGGCTCAGTCATGTGACATTTCCCTTAATGACTTAGGGACAGTTGCTGGTCCCAATTGTCGTCCTTAAGTGGGGACTATGTCTACTCCTTTCGCACTTCTACTCATTTCTCCCTAATATTGCCTTGAATAATACTATTCAGTTTGGTACCTTATTAATTTCATTGCAGGCTAATCCATCAGATCACTGGCTATTAGATAGAGGCAGGATTGTATGGTTATGATGGTCTGCAGTGTGTACTATTCTTTATCAGGAATACAATAATAGAGTAATAGTTACTGTACAACACTTGCCTTGTAAAGGCCAAGCTGTTGACTTTGAAACCCAACAGAATATTCTTTTTAATTCCTATTTTTCTTTCTCTGAATTAGCTATTTTTTCCTATATTTTTAAAAATAAATCCAGCAGTGCACTGTTTCATTATCTTTGAGTCACAAAGAAAAAAGAGTTTCTCCCTCAGCTCTCAAACCCTCTTCACTCAAATTAATGGAGAAATAATGAAACAGCACCTTAGTGGACTTGTGCTATTACAGTATTATTATTTTTTGAGTGGTGGGGGAAGATAACTATACAAAATCTGAAAGATCAACAGGACATCATGAAAGGATTTTTATTGAACGTTAGCAGTTGTGCCGGCATGTACATTCATTTTATGCTTTTGTTTTGTATATATAAATGTGGTTTAATGTTTTGTGTGTGTGTGTGTGAGTGTATGTGTATACACATATGCGTGCACATAAACATATAAAGGTATGTATATCCAGTGAGACTTACACTCAGGAATTTGGCAATTTCTGGAACAAAAATGAGAGGGCACAGCTGCAGTGAAATTGGCAATGAGAAGATGCTGTTCAAATTGATTATCTTCCAACCTGTTGCAGTCCAAGTAAGATTTTCTTAAAGCCATTTTAATCAAATCAGCATAAGCTCAAGTTAGGAAATGCTTAAGAGTACAGTGCAGATATGCCATTAATATTCAGAATCCTATGCTGAATCTAAAAGCCTAGGAACAGCAGCATGTTTATTGGGAACTGGTTTTAAAAAAGGACTCTTGAAGTAAGAATGATTGAAAGACAGAAACTTCACTCCATCTTCATTACTTTTTGACCACTGGATGCACTGAATAATGGTCCTATCAATGAAACCCTTAGGGATGACTGATGGGGATACAGAAATGAAGAGAATGCCAGTGCAACACACATGACTCAATGGAACCTAGGTGAAGGACAATTTTATAATTGTTGTAACAAGGAAGAGATTAAAATTCAAGGACACTTCTTTCTCTGCTTTTCAAAATGTCAAGAGATATCACAAGCATTCCTGGGCAATGGGAGCAGCCTTCCCCTGGGCAGAGAAAAGGGATGAAGCAGTGAGAAGGATGTGCATTTTGGAAAAAGTAATGGAGACATCACCAATAACCAGACAATACTCATTAATTTGCCACTAGCTGAGAAACAGACTTTTTGTAGGTAATAGCAGCTATAGCTGGAAATTTTAGCCTGTACAAACAGAAAAGTATGTCTTATAGGATCTGTGCCAAATAAAATCTATTGCCAAATCATTAACATTCAACAATAAGCAATAAAATAATAAATGAAAAAATAAAATACAATTGTTCTCTATTATGCTCCCACAAAGAAGGTACGTAGACAGCTACAACTTTTCTGAAATCCTTTGCATTGTTTCTATTCCCAACACAATACAGGTATTATGCTAACTGATAAATGTATGTAATGGGCTAGGACTTGGCATAGATAATTATCATTATGTACTCATAAAGAGTCAAGTTTTACCTTTAAGACTAAGTAATATAAACATGTCCAATAAATTATTACTTTGTAGGTAGCAATAGAAAGCTTGGAAAATATATTCAGATGCTATGCTGTATCTTTACTTTCAAAGACCAGCACTCTGCAGGCAATGGTATTCCCAGTGACACTCTATGGATGTGAACGTTGGACTTTGAAGAAGCAGGCTAGAAAGAATATTGGAGCTTTTGAACTTCAGTGTTGGAGAAAACTCGCTGAGAAGAGAAGGTACACCCAAGAAAACAAACAAATGGACCATAGAATAAAGCAATTCAGAGTTTTCATTCAAGGCACAAACAATTAGGCTCAAATGATAAACATACTTTGGATATATTAAGTGAAGATTAATCTCTCTTGAAAAGTCTACAATGATGGGAAAGATAGAAGGAAAGAGGAGAAGATGGCGCCAGTAGCATGATGGATGGATTCAATCACAGTAGTGAAAAGATCTGAAAAGCCAAGCTGGGGACAGATCATCCTGGATAAGGTCTATCCATCTGGTGTCAACTCATAAAACATTCCTATGCCTGTTTCAGTAGTTGCCATAAAAAAGGGGGAGGGGAGGAAGGAAGGACTAAGAGTTGACACTGACCAGATAGCACATAATCAATCAATCAATCAATCAATCAACCAAGGCAAGTCTGCTGTAGTATTGTAGAGAAATAATGGGCAATTGCTGGCAACTTCCATCCAGAAGTACTCATCAATTTTCTTTTATCCAGCAAAGCTATCTTTAACATAATGTTTTTAAGTCCTCAACTTATTACCTCTTTATGAGCATTCATTTAGTGACCATTCAAATGCTGAAAAAAAGTTTGGTCCTCCCTCATTAATGACCGGTAGCAGTGTCCTACAGTCACATGATGAAAGCAATCTCCCCTCCCCCACCAATTCCAGTAAAATAAATGCCCATTTGGGAAAAAAATGGGTTTGCATTTATGACCGCAAATTCGCTTAGCAACTATGGATTTGCTTAATGACCATAGTTAATAACCACTTTAATACAGTCATTAAGTAATTTGCTTAATGACTGTGTTAAAATAATCATAAAATTGTGTACAAATCGAGTTATGAGTACCACTTATAACTGAAATTCCAGTCACAATTGTCATCATAATCAAGAACTACCTGTAAAGAACAAGGCAAATAAAAACGGTATGCTTTCTGTTAGTGATCACATAGAGGAATGTGGTCCCATAAAGCACGGGTGTCAAACTCACCACGTCATGTTGCTGTCACATGACATTTCGTGAAGTTTCCCCCATTCGCGGAGTTGGGGTGGGCATGACTTGCACATGACGCCTGCGGGCCACCAGTTTAACACCACTGCCATAAAGCAACACATTATGTGATTCTGGACAAAATTAAGTTGACCTGTAAGAGTTATAGTTGGAGAATAAGAAAATAAAATTTTGTCCTATTTCCCTCAACTTGCTACATTCCAACGTAGACTACAATCCAATCATCCATAATTCAGCATGAGCACTGGTCCTGTACCAATTCAACTGAAAAACAAAAATTGGGAAGGTTCTCTCCTGCGAAGATTAGACCTAAATTTACATCTCTCTATGTTTAAGAATGCTTCAGCGAGCATTCGAGCTTACTCAGCATCATTTATTGCTAAGTTAGTAGGCATTATGGAAAACAAATTAAAACATGATCCAACATACGATTTCAAACATCTGTAATACAGTCAACTATATTTGTGTAATAAATCTCACTTCTGTCTTAGAGAACACCTTCTAAAAATTCTTTTATTGTTCTAAGAAGTTTCCAGTTTCAACATTTCTTGTTGCTCAAGCAGCCCACGAGCAAAGATGGGAAGAGAACAATCAAACAAATACTTTGAAAATATACCAACCAGAGGAATTACCACACCAGCCAAATGCTGTATCCTAGCTCAGTGGAACAGGTATGCTAATCACATTTTCTTGCCATCTGAGGTTTTATGGTAAAGAAAGTAGCTCCTGGGTTCAACAGCAGATAATTATGACTGCAGAACAGATGGAGTGATCCATCAATGTTTGTGCCTGCTCAGAGTGAGCTGGTGGGCCAAGAGATTGCTCTTGAGTGTTCAAGAGGCCTGGCTCTAATTTGCTTCATGCCATCATAAAATGATATAATTAAAATACACAGTTCTAAAAATCACACAAATAAATAGGGGCAGAATTTAAAGTGCATAGTTCCTCCAAGCTTGTTTTTGTTCCAGATCACTATAATTGGGAAATTATATAGATTAGCAAAGAAATTTGGTAGCCTTGACTATGGGACACTACATTCAGATTCACCATCAAGGCTGATTTTGTAAAGGACATTTTTTTGAGGTTTAGGCTTATTTTTGTTGAATGGGAACCCACAGCCATCATTTTTCTGAAATGATTATAATGCTATTAATAACTGCATGACATAAAAACATCCCCAAGATAAAATGAAAACACACAATTCTCATTTGAAGATCTGTATGCTTGGCTTGGAAGAGCAAATACCAGCTGGAGATGAATTGCATATTTATCAGGAAAATAGCATGGGTCAATCAAACCTCTCCTCTCACACCATAAACCGTCTCATTCCCCACATACTTATTTATATTTTCAGACCATCTATTCCTTGTCTACTTGATTTAATTTTGCTTACTCATAAAATGCATCTCTCTCTCTCTCTCTTTCCCCCTCTTTCCCTTTCCCTCTCCCCCCCTCCCCCCTCCCCTCAGCAACTAGCTGGTCCATAAGGAGATTTTTTTATTGTTAGGTTCCCCCTCCCCCAAGTTCAAATTAGCATTTTGGGGGATTCTCTCACTTCCTCCCACTTGACTGGAGAATAGAGGACTGGAGGCTAAAACATATAAAGAACAGTTGCTGGAATTGGGTATGTCTAGTTTAATGAAAAGAAGGACATGATAGCAGTGTTCCAATATCTCAGGTGTTGCCATAAAGAAGAAGGAATCAAGCTTTTCTTCAAAGCACCTGGAGGCAAGACAAGAAGCAATGGATGGAAACTAATCAAGGAGAGAAGCAACCTAGAACAAAGGAGGAATTCCCTGATAGTTAGAACAAGGTCCCTTCCAACTCTGATATTCTATTGTTCTGTTATATGGGGGGAGGGGGTGGATATATCTTTCCAAGTTGGTGTAGGAAATAACAGAATTCTATTCTGCCACAAAACATTCCATGTTGGAATCTAGTCCTGGGTAGAGATTAATAATTGCACCTACTAGGGAGATGCATGACTTTGTATCACCCAAAAGGCGTGTCTGATTCATCATAATCCCACTTAAACAGCACTAAGAGGAGTGATTAGGGTTATTTTAACTGTCCTTGTCATTTAACTAATCTTGGCCGATTTTGAAAAAATTGAAGGAAGTGTCTCACAGTCAAAGCTCTGCCTCTTCTTCCCTATCTTTAGGATTACTTTTCCAAACAACTACATACTTGCATGTATAACTATGCACATGCATAAATTCACATGACCCATTAAATCCGCACAATCTCCCCATTATACCCCACCATGGACCTTCGCAACATACCAAATGCTTGCTACAGTTCTTTTCACTGCAACACTCGTTTTCTTCAGGATTTTTTTTTTCTTATTTTCTCTAAGCATTCCCACGCAAATTTACAAAACTGACAGGTTAATTAACATTTAATACTCTCACACATATTGGTATAATAGATTTAAAACCCCAACTCTACATAAATTAGATAAATAAACCAATTCCCTGCAAATCAACCCTACGCTGGACTTTGGCCCCACCCATTTTTGGGAAATACAGTATAATTCTTTTAAAATAACAAAAAGTATATACTTCCAATCTACATTTTGGGGTGTAGTTTTTTTATTATTGGAACTGTGTGCTTAACCACTTTACTCCTCTATCCTGTTAGTATCCCCCCCTATATATCTATATAATTTACCTGGTATATTGATAGGTATTACTTTGTAATCGTGTGTGAATTTGTACTACTATGTGTGTAGACTGTTTGGAAATGTTTACTCTTTGTTTAACTAATCCTACCCATGGGAAAATAAGTGAAGTTGGCAGAATTCCTTTGCATTAGTAGCCTACCAAGAAACTCAAAATGTTGGAGATGTCCTCGCTCCAAAATAGATTGGTACCCTAATCTAGTGTTTAAATTTCCTGTATGCAGCATACCTCACAAAGTGGTCTGCAGATGGATGGAGACACACATCCCCTTCTTCCATTACAGTTTAAGAATGAGTCAGTGCCTGGACCTCTGGTGACTCTCATATAGTTGTCCATACAAATTCCTGCACCAATGTTTATTTTGTCACACATGCTTTGCAAATAATTTAAAATAGCAATTAACTTTAAGTATATGAATTCATACTGTCATCACCACAGGCAACAACATATGAAGAAATGACTAATCTTGTTATTCTGCATACACTTCCAGAAGGCATCCTGGGGTTAGCACAGAGCTGCCTATTAGTGACCTTTGCAAAATGGATGATATGCCAATGGGATGTCACAGTGCTGCACATTATTATCAGGGATACTGTACACAAGCAGAAAGTCCTACACAATTTATTTAAAAAACTATTTATTGAAGAATCATTTACTCTTGTATGGAGCAGTAGCATCACTGCATATATTAGTACTTGGGAAATAGCAAAATATTATCCCTCTCTCCTTTCCTAAGATGGAGTAATATTATGGACTTTTTCCTACAGTTCACTTGATGCTATATATCGATCCTTGGGCCAGCAGAAAATTAAACTGGTAGAAAATTTGTCGCAGCTCTATATCCCACCACAGGTACAATGCCTGCATATGTCACTGTCTTTACTACCTGAGGGCAAATTAAGGAATGTGGTTGCACCAGCCTCCTACCTATAAAATATCACTAGCCAGTAGAAATATATTCACCAATCTGGGTGCTTTACAGCAGGGGTCTCCAACCTTGGCAACTTTAAGCCTGGAGGACTTCAACTGGGACATTCTGGGAGTTGAAGTCCTCCAGGCTTAAAGTTGCCAAGGTTGGAGACCCCTGCTTTACAGGACTGAGGAGCAGGTGAGTTGATTACTGGGTAGATCACAAGTTTAACCATCTTTCAAAAGTCACTCCAGGTGATCAGAACTCGGAGTGGCAGCAAGAGAAGCCAGAAGCAGATTCACCACTTCTCTTGCTCTCCTAACCTGAGATCACCTGTGAATTTTGGGTCAGGTAGAAGGACAAGGGAGAGTGGTAAATCTTGGTTTGAAAGTCGTCTGAACAAGGGATGTGGGGTGGGGGGCACTAAGGAAAGTGCTGTGCAGAGAAGAACCTGTTCACCACATTGCCTTCCAGAATTTGCAAGCTGTTACCTTCAAACATGTAGTGTACCACTGTTTAGAAGAATGGTGAACTCTAGCCTAAAACTAGCCTATCACCAGATAACAAGGAAAATTGTTTGATGTAGTGAGAACCTAATTTCCCAATTCATCACACAATCCCCACCCCTAAATTTATTATCCATTAAATTAAATTATTTTCACACATGAGCAGTAAGCCTATGTTGAAATGTAAAGAACATATGAGATGGCTCGGTTGTGCCATGAAGTAGCAAAGATAACATGACCTCTCTTTCCATTTCACTTTACTTTATATCAGGGGTGTCGAACTCAAGTCATCATGGCGGCGTCACGTGACGTATTGGGACTTTTTCCTCCTTTGCTAAACTGGGCATGGGCATGGCCAGCGCATGATGCATCCAGCCAGGAGTTTGACAGCCCTGCTTTATATCCCCCATCATCACCATCACTAATCAATCGCTAATCTAGGTCAGCTTGGAGCACTGATGCATATGGACGAGAACTTAATTTGAAAGATTTGGACTCTCCTGCTACCTAAAAAAGAATGTCCAAATATTCCTGAGTGGTAATGCGCGGGAACCAGAGGGAAGTGTGTATTTGTCACAGCCTACAGTGATTTATAGGTGCTCAACTAATCCTACCTCCTGGAGATGACTTGGCTTGAACACTATCCAAATGGTCAGTGAAATTGTACTCTCACCAAAATCATCATGACCTGTTAGTTCCAACTTTACATAAAAAACCTCCATTTTAACCCCAGATAACCGAGGACAATTTAAGGTATTAGGTGGGGATGAGGTAACAGTATCATCATGAGTACATGGAATGACAGATACTGGGGCATTTTTATACCATAGATAGATACAATTGCCCAAAATCTCCATTCAATTGCACTTCACTGTGGCTTGTCTAATGAACACATCAATGTACTTTGGTTCATTACTGACCTCTGCAAAAAAAAAATATTTCCTCCTCTAATTCTGCATCTGTCTAATAGCTTTGGGATTTTATAGTGTCTTTGACTTTTCAATGTAGTTTATAGCCTCATATGTCCTGTAGGTCATCCATCCAAGAACAAACCAGTCTACTATCCCATTTAATTTTTCAGGGTCCTCTAAGGTTAGATGGTGCTGCCACCTATGAAAGCCTTGAGCTATAAAAAGATGTGGTTGTAGGAGTTACAAGTCTGTTTTTTTTTTTCTTAATGCTGTTCCTAGATTAACCTTACATATTTTCTTTTCAGCACACAAATAAAACAATAAATATGAAAAAGATTTGTCCAGAAATATGAAACACCATGTTTTTAAAAGTTAATTATTTTAATGTGAGTTAGAATAACAGATTAATAATACCACCTTGCCTTTGCAGTGTCATTATCTAACTGTTTCTGATGTTAGATAAAATTTCTGATCTGTCAATGCAGTAAGAGTGGGCACATTCATGGATCTCCAATATTAGGGGGGGGGATGATACTATTTTTAAATATTTTAACAAGAGCTTTTTGTTACAACTATTTAAAGAAATTCAGTAGCAGTCTCATTGAGAGCTAGTTTGGCATCAGGCATTAGGTCTGATGCCAAAATTGGGAGATTGTAAGTTCTACTCCCAACTTGTGCACAAAACATCTGGTTGATCTTGGGCCAGTCATTTTCTTTCAATCCTAGGAAGAAGGCAATGGCAAAGTGCACACACATACACACACACACACACACATAACTCCTCTAAACTTTCTGTACTCTGAAATAGTACAGTAGCGCAACTATCGCTCCATTACACACGCAGTGACGTTTAGGCAGTGACATTTTCAAGCAAATGTATTGTTTTTATTTGATTTATAATAATGGCAGAAAGTACCATTCATTTTGCACAAACTAGACATAAGGCATAGCAGGGATAGTAGCAGACATTATCCACCAAGTTTGAGAAGGAAATGATAAAACAAACATATTACTGTGTAGAAATATTATTTCTATTGATGGGAATTGCCGCAAATAGTTAAGTAACTTTAGAGTGTACTTAATGATCTTATTGTGGTGGAGGAACAGTATATAAGATATATTTAGCAACCACAATTGAGACTAACAATTCCATGGCTAAGCACCATGATTGCTATGCGGAAAAATCACATGACCACAATGGACTTATGACCTCACTTCCCCATCAGCAAAACATTACACGTCTGTGACTTACAATTTTATTTCCCCCTTCTCAATTAACTCTGAACGTTGCAAGCCAGGGGTAAAGTGCCCAAATAGTGATTGTGTGACAGCAGGGTGCTGCGATGTAGATAAATGTAAGAATTGATGAAAGGGCTATTTTTTTTTACATGTCATAACATCCAACAGTCACTAAACAAGACAGTTGGTAAACAAGGACTACCTGTAACAAGCATCAATTTATTTCAAAATGTGATAATACTGAAGTAGGCTTGCTTCCTTTCTCCCCCTCCACCCAAGCACTGAGCCTTCTGGACAGGAATGAGTTGACTGTGTGATTCCCTGTTCTAATTTCTGTTTCAGATGAAAGGCTATTATTATCTTTTCCTGTGCTAGCAAGATGGTCAGCCTTATAGTAAAAAATCTGGAATGTAACACGTATAGATGCAAATCTTATTACCATGGGGAAAAGAATTTATATTATTTAAAATACAGAGTAATATTATGAACAGTATAAGCTATCCTTGCAGTTTCTAGAGCTAATTCTAGCATTTAGGATAATTCTATTCATCTGAAAAAAATGAGAGAAACAGCAGACAAAACATGAGATAAAGCAGAGAGGATGTTTAGATGCTATTCTCCATAGAGCTGCTGCGAGCATTCAGAGTGGGAGGTGCTCCAGTCTTCACTCTTACAGGCTGAGCTATAATTGAGGAACGCTCCTCCTCCTCCACGTGACTCCTCCGTAGCGTTACCCAGTTTTAGCTCAGCCTCGCTAGAGACAGGCAGCTTGAATACTTTCTCCTTGGCCGATCCAGGTTTCTTTCTTCTGCAGATTCAGGTTTGATCTCTCCTTTTCCCTCCTTGATCCCTGCGCATCTGATTCGTCCCAAATTTAGCAGGGAGCGATTTTTTTCGCCCCTCAGGGGGGAGATACGGGGGTTTAGAGCCTTTTGCCCCCCCCACCCCCCCTCCTTTTCCCTCTGCCGTTTTCAAGCCGTGCTGCATCTAAGCAGCGGCTTCTGTTTGCACTTTCTATAGCGCTCCGTTGCGCCTCCCCCCCCACGAACGCCTTAGAAGAAGGAAAGCTTCTTCTCACGGTCCCTCGCCTTCGTTTGTACTTTGGCTTGGTTTTTTGTGTTTTAAGGGACTGGTGCGCCTCTGAGCTTTTCGCGCCGGGGCCGGCGGCCATTTTGGGCACGCCTCGTGGCCGGCCGCCATTTTGAATTTTTTCCCACTTGCACGATCTTGCTGCGATGATTCTAAAGGCCCATAGCGGGACCGGCAGGCCGTGTGGTGCCTACTTACTTAAGAGGGTAGTGTGGTCCTGTGCCCTGTTGCCCCTTTTTCTGGTAGTTTCGTTGGCTGAATTTCCGGAGCTCGCTCAGAGGCGCAGGCACCAACTTCCCATTTTGTTTGGGAGCCTGCCTCAGGAGGCCTTTTCGAACTTTTTTGCTTTTGTTGTTATTGATTTCCCTGGCCTCAGCGTTCATTTGATCTATTGGATAACCAGAGATAATTCTTAATTTTTTGTTATCTGATTGAAAAGAACAAATTATTGGATTTTTCGTTTTGAATTCATTTGGCACCTTTGGGTTCCTCCCAAAAAAATAAAAATAAAAAATAAAAAAAAATAAGTAAATAAATAAATAAAATTAATAAAATTAAAACAAAAATTTTTTTCCCAAAAGGGGGATGCGGCCCAACTTTAGGACAACCGGCCTGCGTTGTAGGTCGAACTTCCAGGCGTGCTAACTGCCTTTTTTTGTTTAATATCTTTCCTTTTCCTGTTTTTTTGTCATGGCAGAGGACAATCCCAGCGGTCCTTCCTTGAAGGCTAAGTCAAAGATGCATCATTTGCGCAAACGGGACAAGGACTCATCCAAAGCCTCCCAGAAGGATGCCTTAAGGCGCCATAAGGCTTTGGAGAAGGGGTTTGACAAACGGTCCAAAGACTCGCATTCTGTAACCCTTTCTCTTCCTACCCCCTCTACCTCTACACACACACCCCGCCAGAACCTTCTCTTTCCAGGGGTAGTTCACCCACCCGGAGTCGCCAGGCCTCTCAAGCACCTGAAGCGACATTCACACCAACCGCTGCGGGCCTACGCCCAGAAGGCCCATCCACATCCATCATTCCGGACAGTATCAGAGAATGGATACAGCTGGCTATCTGTCAAGGAATAGCGGAAGGTATCCAACAGCTGTCCAGACCAGGTTTACAAATGATGGTGCACGAGGTCGAATCTGTTTCCGGAAGATCCCTCTCCAGGCCGGAGTCACTACACGGTCAGGTACCTTCCCAAATGGAACCTCCCTTCCCGGAAGGGGAGGAGGCTCAGGAAGAGGAGGAGATGGGATTTGAACCCTTCAGGGAAGAGGAAGGGTCAGATAGGGGGTCCCTACATTACTCCGAATCCTTTTTCGAAGTAGATCCTATGGAAGGAGAGATGTCAGAGGATGAAGGCATTCCTCCTGACCAACCTGTCTTTGTAGGCTTGTTTAAGCCTCATTTGTTTAAGTCCTTGCTATTTAAGGCAAAAAATATTTCGGGCCTGACTTCCCAGTCACCCTCTGATCCATCCCCAGCGACCCCGGGGGCCCCAGAAGACTCTATATTCAAACAACCGGTCGTAGAAACCGAGGTCATTCCCACTCCGCCAATCTTCTCCGATTTAGTAGCGAGACAATTGGCCTCTTCGCCCCCCCCCCCCTTCCAGCCAGGACAAGAGATTGTTTAATCTCGATACGGAATTTTCTGTCATGTTGAACACTCCCGAGGTGGACGACCCCATAGTAAGATTAGCATCATCCTCTAACCCCACTGATGCTCTGGAGGCGTTGAAGCCAGAGGACAAGCAGGCAGAGATGGCGCTACGGCGGGCGCACCAATCGGATGCTTGGGCCATTCGATCGGCCACGGCCGCATCCTTTTTCACTCGATCTTCCATCAGATGGTTCAGGCAATTGAAACAGCATGTCCCCCCGTCAAACACCAGGGCCCATCAGGACATTGCCAAGCTCACAGCCGCAGCGGAATTTGTGGCTGACGCTACCTTTCACTCTCTGAAATTTTTTTCTCGGGCCATCTCATCGCACATTACTGCTCGACGACTGCTTTGGCTTAGACACTGGCAGGCCGACATTAAGAATAAGACTAAATTGGCCTCCGCTCCCATCTCAGGAGGCAAATTGTTTGCCCCGGCACTAGAGCCATTGTTAATGGAGAGCCGGAATAAGAAGAAGTTCCTCCCATCCCTTTTTCGCAGGCAAGAGTCTAGAGGACCCCAGTCCTTTCGGAGGGGCTCCTTTCGTTCCTCCTTTCAGACACCCTTCACCCCCAGGTATCAGAGCTCCCCGACATTTCGACCGGCCTATCAGGACCGGGGCGACACGGGAGACAGGAACAGGAGGGGGCAGCTACAGGAGGCCCTTCCGGGGTGCAGGTAATAAAGCGTCCCGCCGTCCCAGATAGGCAAGCAGCCACTTATCCCATTGGCGGCCGCCTCAAGTATTTTGCCAACCAGTGGGAATCATCCACTTCGGATTCCTGGGTTAGGGACACTGTAAAATTTGGCCTCTCCCTTCAGTTTCAGTCCCCCCCCCCCCGGAGCACTTCATGGTTTCTCCTCTTTCCAGAGACCGTAATAAGCGCGCTCTCATAGAAGCTGCTATCAAACACCTCTCCGAAATCAAGGCCATACAGCCCGTGCCACTTTTGCAGCGAGGAAGGGGGTTTTACTCCCTCCTCTTCTTGGTTCCCAAACACTCCAGGGGTTGGAGGCCTATCTTAGACTTGAAGAGGCTTAACCGCTACATTGCCCATCATAAGTTCAAAATGCATACACTTCAGTCCATTTTGCAGGGCACCAGGAAGGGAGACTGGCTCACATCCATTGACCTCTCTGAGGCATACCTGCACATCCCCATTCATCCCTCGTGTTTCAAATATTTGAAATTTTGCTACAACGGCCAACATTTTCAATACGTGGCCCTTCCCTTTGGTCTGGTCTCGGCCCCGAGGACCTTCACCAAGGTGTTGGCAGCTCTAGCAGCTCACCTCAGACACTTCCCTATACGCATTCACTGCTACCTTGACGACATCCTCATCCTATCCCCTACCCCAGGGGTCCCCAACCACCGGGCCGCGGACCGGTACCGGTCCGTGGATCACTTTGCACCGGGCCACAAAGAAAATAAAAATAAAATAAAAATGGCGGCTTTCTTCGCCTTCGGTGAATGCTGCTGGGATCAGGGATCAAGGACACAAATGAAAGAAGGGGAGGGAGGAAGCAACCAAAGCCTGTCCCTACTCTCTGGCTCAGTGGCTTCGGTTTCCTCCGCCTGTTCTCTCTCAGTCGCTCTCTCGCTCCTCCACCAGCCCAGGAAGAAACTGCTTCAAAGAAGCCGGCAGGGTGGCTTTTCCTGTCGGCGCAGCTCGCGCTCGTCACCCCCACCCCGCCGCCAATCAATCCAGGTTCAATCCAGTGCTCGTTCTGCCTGCCTGCCTGCCTCGCTTGTTTCGGAGCAGCTTCGGCTGAGAATAATAACTATTCGCCTCTTTTACTCAGCCGAAGCTGCTCTGAAACAACCAGAAACGCAGGCAGGCAGGCAGGCAGGCAGAACGGAGCACTGGATTGAACCGCGGGCGGCGGGGTGGGGGTGAACGGGCGCTTCGGAAGAGCTGCGCCGACAGGAAAAAGCCACCCTGCCGGCTTCTTTGAAGCAGTTTCTTCCTGGGCTGGTGGAGGAGCGAGAGAGCGACTGAGAGAGGAACGAGGCAGACACCTGAGGGATGAGGTTGAGGGAGGCAGGGCCGAGAGGGGCTTCTCAGCCGTCCTGCAGGGACTTGTCCTGAGCCGCGGAGACAGCCGTGGGCCGCCACCGCCCAGCGCTCAGTTTTGAAGGCACTCCTCAGCCCGGCGCAGTTCCTGAATCTGCAGCTGAAACCCTCCGTTTTAAATGTCCCAATAGAAGAGAATATCTGTCGCTCAGGGTTGCAATGAGGAGGCATTGGCGCTTCCTTGAACTTGGTGGTTTGCTGGCAGACGTTTTATTACCCGACTAGGTAACAACATCAGATGTTACCTAGTCAGGTAATGAAACGTCTGCAAGCAAACCACCAAACTCGGACTCCCCCCCCTTCCTTGAAAAAGTGTTTCTGCGTGAAACTGGTCCCTGGCACAAAAAAGGTTGGGAACCACTGCCCTACCCGACATCAAGCCGAGAGTGACACTAAAACCACCCTCTCGGTGCTTCAGGCTCACAGTTTCCTTGTAAACTGGGAAAAGAGTCAGCTTAATCCTTCCACCCGAATAGCTCACTTAGGGGCAATGATTGACTCAGTTGAAGAGAGAGTCTTCCTTTCCCCCAAAAGGTTCAGAAGTATCCAGAAATCGATCAGGGCCATTAGACAGGCAAGAAAGGCCCCATTACTGGACTTATCCAAATTACTTGGGAAACTAGTTTCATGTATATCTATTGTTCCCTGGGCTCGCCTACATTCCAGGTCCCTGCAGTGGTTCCTCCTGCCTTATCAGAGTTCCGGAAGGAGCAATTCAGGTCTCGTGGTGAAGGTTCCTCCAAGAGTTCTCGCCTCCCTCCTCTGGTGGACCCGACCCGCTACCAACAAAGGGCATCTTTTCAAGGAGCCCCAAAGGGTCACTCTCACAACAGACACCAGCCTTTACGGATGGGGGGCCCACATGCAGTCACTTTCAGCTCAGGGAACTTGGTCAGCAACCGACGCTGCAGAATCAACTGGCTGGAGCTCCACGCAGTATACTGGCCTTACACACCTTCCTCCCTCAGGTGCGAAGGCGCCACATACTAGTCCTGACAGACAACACTACAACCAAGGCCCACATCAACCGTCAAGGAGGCACTCATTCCATCCGCCTCATGAGGGAGGCCGAGCGGCTCTGTCGATGGGCGGAGGTAAATCTCTTATCCATCAGGGCGGAACACATCTCGGGGGTCTCAAATGTCCAAGCAGACTGGCTGAGCAGGGCCACTCTGGACCAATCGGAATGGTGCCTTCACCCCTCCCTGTTCAAGGAGGCATCAGCGATATTCGGTCAACCTCTGGTGGACCTGTTCGCATCTCCACTCAACACCCAGACACCGAGATTCTTCTCACGATACCCCGCCAAGGGGGCAGAGAACCACGATGCCCTGCATTGCCCCTGGCCCACGGGGCTTCTATACGCCTTTCCTCCCCTCCCGTTGATTCCCAAGGTGATTCAGAAGTTGATACTCGAGAGGGCGGAAGTTCTCCTGGTGGCCCCATATTGGCCCAGGAGACCGTGGTTTGCAGATCTGTCAGTGGCCCCCCCGTGGAGAATTCCCCCAGACAGGATCTCACTGTCCCAGGGACCTCTTCAGCATCCAGATCCACAGTGGCTTCAGTTAGCCGTCTGGAGGTTGAGCGGGAACGGCTAAAAAATGAGGGCCTGTCGGTCCAGGTCATCAATACCATCCTGGCAGCAAGGCGGCCTTCAACTACCCGCATTTATAACGCAACCTGGAACATCTTTTGTAAGTGGTGCCATAAGTCCTCCATCAACCCGCTCTTACCTTCAATTGCACAAATCCTGGCCTTCCTACAAGACGAGCTAGATAGGGGCCTCTCCCCCAATACCCTGAGAAGGCAGGTCGCAGCCCTATCAACTGTGGTCGCTGGCAGCTCTTCTGGCTCACTTTCCCACCACCCTCGCATTCGGGCATTCCTTAGAGGGGCTTCCAATCTGCGCCCCCCAGTGATTCACAGATACCCGACTTGGGATCTTAATAAGGTTCTTATGGCGCTGACCAAACCTCCCTTTGAGCCTCTCAGGGAGGTGCCACTTCAGTTCCTCACGTTTAAAGTGGTGTTTCTTGTGGCAGTAACATCGGCTCGTCGGATATCTGAAATAGCAGCTCTATCCGTTAGAAAGGATCTGTGTGTCTTCCACACTGATCGGGTGGTTCTGCGACCAGACCCCTCCTTTATGCCTAAGATCAACTCGGCCTTTCACAGATCACAGGAATTGGTTCTGCCTAATTTTTGCCCCAGGCCTTCTTGAGAAAGGGAAAGGCAGTGGCACACTCTCGATGTCCAAAGGACACTTCGTATCTATATCTATCGTACACAGTCTATCAGGAAGTCTGAATCTTTGTTCCTGTCATTTCAACCAAAGACGCTGGGTTGCAAAGTATCCCCGTCTACTGTTGGCCGCTGGATTAGAGCTACCATATCCAAGGCCTATCTGTCTCAAGCCCTTCCTGTTCCTAGTGGGATAACCGCTCACTCTACAAGGAGTGCAGCTACCTCGGCAGCCTGGGCTACTCAGGCATCGATTCAGGATATCTGCCGAGCAGCTACCTAGGCGTCTCCGTCTCCCTTTATACGCCACTATAAGATCGATGTTTACGCTTCAGCAGAAGCATCTTTTGGCAGGCGAGTCCTTCAACAGGTGGCAAGAAAACCAGAGGTGATTCCGGACCAGACAGAGTCCCTCCCGTAGGACAGGCCATGCTTTGGTATGTCCCACTCTGGATGCTCGCAGCAGCTCTATGGAGAATGGGCATTGGTACTTACCTGACACGCCCTTTCTCGTCGAGCTGCGTAGAGCATCAAGCCCCACCCTAATTGGTCCGTCTGGTGGGGAATCCTGTTTCGGCCAATGATGTCTATAGTTTATAGTTGAGACTTGTATATTAGTTAAGATGAGAGGATAGTTGTTGTCTTCTCGTCTTCGTAAAACTGGGGAACGCTACAGACGAGTCACGTGGAGGAGGAGGAGCGTTCCTCAATTATAGCTCAGCCTGTAAGAGTGAAGACTGGAGCACCTCCCACTCTGGATGCTCTACGCAGCTCAACGAGAAAGGGCGTGTCAGGTAAGTACCAACGCCCATTTCCACACTCAGTCTGAAGCTAAGTTAGTAGGTCTCTTGAATTCCTGCATAAAACCTTGGGACAAGTAGAGAGACTGAATATCAAAACAATCAAATTCCTCACAATGCAATCCAGCAACAGGCCATGGAAAGGGAATAAACACAGTCATGCAACCTAAGGGGTAGCTTAAAACTGTAGCTATCATTGTAGCTAACTTTTTCATTCATCTATTTCTCCACCTCCTAGAACAGAATAGGGCTTGTAAATAGATGCAAGACACAAAAACAAATGGTGCAGGCGCACTTTGGTGCTGCTCCCTCCCTCTTTCCCATGTGGAATCAAGTCTGGACAAGGCCACAGATGACAGACACTTTTATCTCTTGACTGGTGTGTGTGGTTGCCAGAGGGATAATTAGAACAAGCTTATTTGTGTACTCTTCTCACCGTGGGGACAGGGAGGGCAGGTGGTGACTGGAGCATAGTTAACTCTTAATTGGACACACCAGTCTTTCACTTCTGCCCACTTTCACCACCACCAGGGAATTGACTTACCTCATCTAGTGTTCTCAGAGCTTCCTTCATCAGCACCATTGGTTCTGCTGCACCCTGGCACCAATATACATTGTTCTTTATATCCTTAGCCATTATTTTTATCTTAAGAACCCATCTCTCTCTCTCTCTCCCTCCCTCCCTCTCTCTCAGAGAGAGAGAGGGAGGAGGGCAAGGTGCTTCTCAGTACCGTTCTCACTTCCCATGTCATGAGAAATGTCATACTTTATTTACATCCTCAGTTGCAATCGAACACATATCATGACATCTTCTCTGCATTGCTATGGTGATCTTCGTAATGTATACCAGAGAGAAATAAACGTTCCATGATTTGTCCACATCAGTAGTTAATATTGAAGGCCTGATCACAAGACGGAGGTGCTCCTGTTTCTAAAGAGTTGGCCTGCACTTGAATAGGCCTGCAGTTAAGTCTCACTATTGCCACACATTTATTTTTGTGTAAGTTGATGTTCTTGAACTACAACATAAGAATCCTATCAGCCTGTGTACTAGTTTGTAAGACAGACAAGCAAGAAAGATTTCAATTTATTTCTTACAGCAATCTAAACACAAGGTTCTAGGTGCACGCTCTGGTAAATTGCCATCACAAGACTATATGTGATAACCAAACTCTGAAAAACTGAATGTAGTCAATGAATGTCATGTTCCACTTACATTTTCCTTGTTTTGAAAATACCAACACAGAGACTGTTTGGTCCTTGTTCTAAATTTTACCAATGAAGGATAATTTGTGTTCAAACATGTAGGATCTAGTAAGCATTTATTCAATTAATTTTTATCTTCACATCTGACCATAATAAAGAATACAATCTAACATTCTCTATATCCAGATTTTATGGAGACCTCTCTGAAGAAAAATTAAGGTCTAATTTGTCCCCACCTGTATGTGTTGAGCCAGTTGTTGCTTGGGACAACCCATGGAGGTAATGAATATTGTCATATCAATGACTGCAGGAGCTGTCCAGGGTAGATGATTGTCTTTCCCAAAAATATCTCCTTATGACAGGCAGTGAACCTGAACAGATAGAGTGTGAATGAGTGTGTGTGTGTGTGTGTGTGTGTGTATTCAGAAAATAATTATGTTCTGTTAAGGTTTGCTATAGAATGTTTTTTGTTCTGCTTTGTAGTATTTCTAAGCTATCTTGTATGGCTTAGAATATATATGGTAGTATACTTTGATTTTTTCCCCCCTTTTGTTGCTATGGCTTCTAGTTTATTTATAAACAAGCTATTACTATATTTATGCCACTGTTCCTAAGTCTAGGATAAAACTTCTGTACTGTTGCTAAAAATGTGAAGGCTAAATGAACACTTTCTCTAGAAACCACTTTCTAATTGAGATTTTGTTTGTTGTTTATCAGAAGCAAGTAATATCTGCCTTTATGTAGAAGCTAAGAGCTTTCAGCTGTAATTTCCATTTCAGTTTCTTGGATAACCCAGTATCGTATCCTTGCAGCTTTATCACCTTGGGCTGTGATACTGTCATCTCTCATAAACTGTATAGGGAAGTCTGGTGGAGTTCGGAAGTCAAGAGGCCCCCAGGGAAAACTTGAGTGGTTAAAAAAAAGTAATATTGGTGCTTCAGGTGATTGAATTCATTTCATGGCATTCACCAGGACTATTTGTCAAGAGATGTTAAGTTTATATTCTTAAGAAGAAAATTGGGCATAATGAGATACAGTAACCTTCTTACATCACTGACATTAACTCTGACTCCTTTAACTGTCTATGAAAGTTCCTGAAAGACATAGGTTCAGTTACTTTACAAAAAAAAAACTATTTCTGTTGCTATTTTCAACCCGGCTCCACATGGAGTTGGCAACATTATGTTGTTGGATTGATTGAGCTCCTTTGAGATGCTGACTGGTTCAATTCTTCATTCAACTACAGCTGGCAAGATGGCTGAGCAGAATTGGGAGGAAGGTGGGGGGAATATGTTCTTACTCTGCACAGGAAATAAAGGCCTTGTCTATGCCACAATTTAGCAAGTCATTCATTTGAAATGGGTAGGCAACGGACTACCTTTATGTCTCTTTGTGTCTATTCTCCTTAATCGTTGTTAAATTACAGATGAGTATATAGAGCTCTGCCCTCCTATACAGAGAGAATTCTTCTCAACCCAGAATATAATATTGGAGGATAGGATAGGGCTGGGGGTTGAGGAATTGCACTTCAGTGAGTGGTTGGAAACAATCCCTGGCGGGGAGGAGGAAAACTCAAGCTCCTTGACTTTTACAAATATTCTATTTAACTTTTATATGAAGTCACTGGTTTATTATATTACTAATAGCATAAAAGATGAGCGTATAGGAAAAATCAAATAACCCTGAGATTCCTAATCTCTCTTTAAATATTCCATGACACAAATACAGTACTCTTAAACACATTATCATGGTCTTATCACTACTGTCAAATCTATGTAACTTACTAGCTCTTCAAACAAAGGATTATTGCTTTTTTAAAAAAGATGAATAGCAAGTGTTGAAGATAAACATAATTTAGCTAACACCCACTACAATTTGTAACACCCATGCTTAGGTGCAGGTTACAAGGACATACATTTAATTTCGCAATCACTAAGATTGTTAACCAGAACAGTATAAAGATAGCCAGGGAGATGATTGAAGCCTGGGAAAAAGTGGTGGTATTCAATTTTTTTTACTACCAGTTCTGTGGCCATAGCTTGGTGGGTATGGTGTGGCTTAGTGGGTGTGGCTTGGTGGGTATGGAAGGGGAAGGGTACTGTAAAATTCCCATTTCCACCCCACTCCAGGAGAAGGATATACTGCAAAATCTCCATTTCCACCTCACTCTAGGGGAAGGATATACTGTAAAATCCCCATTCCCTCCCCACCCCACTAACCTGCTTTCCTGTTCCATTCTCCTGTGCAGGGCAACAAAAGAAGACCCAGCTGATCAGCTGGGACTCAGGAGGCAGCGAATAGATGGGGGAGGAACAACCAGAGGTGGTATTTACCGGTTCTCTAAACTACTGAACATTTCCGCTACCAGTTCTCCAGAACCTGTCAGAACTGGCTGAATACCACCTTTGCTGGGAAACTCTCCTTACTTAACAGGAGTGCTGATTTACCACTAGCTTATCAGGTATTTAGGAACTGAGGACTTGGCACCACAAGGAAATAACAGCCAGCAATTTAATAGCCAACCATCAACACCACAATCAACAAATAAAAATCCATACACAAGCAGGCACACATAAATACTATGCATAGAATAGCCCAAAGCACACATTCTGGTAGTGAGAATTTCTCTGAGGATGGGCTCTAGGCACAAGTCCAAAAGCTCAAAAGACTAAACCTCTGATCCCAGTGACCAACACAGACTGGATCCTGCAAGTTACTGTACTGATGGATGCTACTTTGCACTGGAGTCATATCATGAAGTGACGCTATGAAGCAGGTATTTTATTTGCTCTAATGTTGACACGAAGGAGGAACCAGTATTTTTTTATTGTTGTAATGAAATGGAATACATTTTTAAAACTCTGTTTCCTGCTCCATGGTCCTCACAGAGCTTTTATTTTAAACACACTGAATTTTAATTACACTTCCTTCTTTTATTATAAAAGTTTAGAATAAAATATATGTCATAGAAAATATAGCATCTGGAAATCGAATGTCAATATTAACTGCCTTTTATCTGGACAGGCCTGTTCTTTGTCAGCATGCTGCTTCTTTTTATCATTTTGAGATTTCTTTATGGCCAGTTGTAATTTTAAAATATCATTTAAAAATGAAGAAAAAAACCGAATGCTTCTTAGAATGTATGTCAGCTGACTGTCTTCTTAAGGCAATTCAACAGATTTCCTTTCATGTCTTCATCTGTCAGTTGTTGATAGTTGTGGATGGGCGTAATCTACAAATTCAGTTGTTTCCTGTGTTTGGTGAAGTAGTAACTGTGTAATAGCTTACAAATGAATTCAGTTTCCTTGAACTGGAGGTCAAATCTCCATTTTGCTTTTTAAGTTGGAAAGTACAAAGGAAAGTAAAATGGGATGTGAAGTTACATGATAAGCAGCTTCAAAAGATAAAGATAGCAAGGACAAGGATAGAAAGTGATTCCTAGCTCCATTGTACAAATATTTTCATATCCAGTTAAGTTTCTTTAATGTCAAGTAATTTATAGAAAAGTTTATTTAATAATTGACTTATCTACCTATATTGATTGTCAACGAATTAGGGAAGAAGTCCAAAGTGGAACAATTAAACCAGGAAAAATGTGAATTTTCCCCAGCATACTTCAGTCCATTACTGTATCCCATAATCATATAATCAAATGTATGGATTTCATATTTTTAACGCTAAATTTAAAACAATTTTGATTTTATCTAAGTTGAGTGATCTTGTTACAGTTGAGAGTTTTAGACAACTCTCACCCAGTTTCCCTTTAACTTTGACTAAACTGCCTGTAGTAAAATAAAACAATATTTTCAATATCAGTTATTGTCATTATTTTAAAAGATCCAAATAAACAAATAAATCATTTATTTCCTATATTAGAAATATTTATGATTCTAATACTTAGCATCTAAACAATCACACAATCCCAAAGTTTCTTCTTTTAATAAGCTTCAGTCTAACTCCTTCATTTCTAGTCATAGAGAGGTATTCAGGAACAAAAATACCAAGCAATTGCCAAATATTATTACCACTTCATTTTGGTGGCTTCTAATCATATCTGACTAGTAATATCTCAGCTGTAAAATTAACCCTATTAGATAAGGGTTTCTCTATGAGAATACAGAAAAGGTGTGTGTGGATGGTTAGTATTAGGCATCAAATAGAACAAAACAAAGACCTGTTTGAAATAAATTAAAAGTCAGTGAAGGATTTTGATAAAGTATCTAGCTAATCTTGTCTCTATTTTCTTAACTGATAAATCAAAACAGGGAAAAATATTTTTGTTTATTTCTAGATGTTTGGAATTTTTAGTCCCTAACAATCATAAATACAGAAGTAGTTGGAGGATATCAAATTATCCACACCTGATCTAAACTATGGCAGTTATTACCATATTTAGCACATGTAATTTAATATTACCATATTTAGTATATTACATTGCATATATTATGTACATTGTATATGTATCATTAGATATGTAATTAGATATTCAAAATAACAATGAAAAAATCACAATCACAGAACTCAGAAGCAAAACTGTGAATAAATTATTAATTTACAAGTGTGTAGCTTGAAACTGGATAATTTTATTTAATAGACTTCACAATGAAAAAGAGGAACTGAATTTCAAAAACAAGATACAAAAAATTCTTGAGTTAATTATGTTACTAACAAGCATATGTTTATATGGGTAGTATTGCAATTAGTTCTCTTGTAACAATCAAAATATGACTTTTCACCCACTTCAAGTAACAACATTTCTGATGCACAGTGGGAGGAATTCATAGCTGAAGCATATATTGAACCATGACACGAAAACTTTATTAAGTCACGCTTTATTATCACTGCATATTTCTATTCTTGTATTTTAAAAGTCAGGTCAGGAATAGATCTGATTTGGAATACATGGTAGATAAGCTGGAGCAATTACTGAATACATGACAGGGAGGAGTAAGGTTGGGAGAGAGCAATAGAAAAAGAAAGAAAAAGAACAGCATGCATCACACAATGTAATAATGGACCTTGAATAGTTAAAAAAAACCCATAAATAATGAAACCATACTGAAAATCCTTTTACTTCTAGGACAATGTTTCACAATGTGTGCTCTGGTAATGAGAGTGGTGATTCATAAAGGTACAGCAGATGATCCCTAGTGTAGGTACTAAAATAATGTTTTCATTCATCCATTTTTAAAATATTTATGTCTATAATTTCAATCTCGTGTCTCTAAGGCATCTTACAATACAAAGCATAAAGCATATAATATAAAACTAAAGTGGCTGCTCCCCTAAAAATTATATCCCAATTAAACTCATATGTGTCAAGCTCTATTAACAAGGTCCTTCAGAAATTGAAAGAAGCTTCAATATTTTCTGGAAGGCATATACTATATGTTTTGTAGGGTAAATGCCTCGACACAAATGGGACACTTTCTGGATCCCACTAGGTCATCGGGTCCCAACCTTTTGGGCACCAGGGACCGGTTCTGTGGAGAGAGGTTTTTCTGTGGACTGTAGGGGGTGTGGTTTAATGTGCTGCCTGCATCCTGCAGATGGGGTTTTGCTTGTTTGTGCAGCCCGGTTCCTGGTATGCCGTGGCCCAGTGCTGGTCTACAGACTGTGGGTTGGGGACCCTGCACTACGTGGCCTTTTTAATGGTCAAAATCAATAAATTTCACCCAAAAAAATCTGTCATACTTTTTGGGCATTAAAAACTGGTGTTTAATTAATGTGTATTTAATTTGGGCATCCCTCTAAGAACTAAGAATTGACAATGAATATATTTAAGTGATAGATTTCTGTGTTTGAGGATCAATCATCAACAATAAAGAACAAACAGTATAGACATACACTACTTAATAGAGTAACCATGAAGGCCTTGGAGAAGATATTCATATGCTGTGATGTACCGTGTTTCTCCAACAATACGGCCTCCACCAATAGGAAGCCCCACCATGTTTTATTGGCATAAAATCAAATTAAGCCCCTCCCCCCAAATTAAGCCCCATATTAAACATGCGAAATGGGGGGAGGAGCGGGGCTTGCCGTTAGTAAGTACTTTGTTGCATGCCCGGATATGGTGCTGCCTGCGTTGGTGGGGCACTTCATATCGGGAGACCTTCCACCGTTGCTTCTCCCTTCTCCCTTGCTGCCGCGGCGTTTAGGCGCAGCCACGTGCGGCCAGTCAGGGCTCCTCCCTGCAACCGGAGCCCTGAGGAGACACTTGGCT
This sequence comes from Notechis scutatus, assembly GCF_049901735.1. Classification (NCBI taxonomy): domain Eukaryota; kingdom Metazoa; phylum Chordata; class Lepidosauria; order Squamata; family Elapidae; genus Notechis; species Notechis scutatus. The sequence continues at coordinate 231,724,159 of NC_142009.1, forward strand.
TCAGGCGCTCCCGTCTTCCCTTTGCTTTCGAAGGTAAAGCGAATTATTTTACAAAGCCTCCCCTGCCCGAGAGGGCAGCCCAGCCCCACGTGGGAGGCTAATCTCCCGGGCCTCTTCCGTTCCTCCCCGACCTCCCTACGCTGCGCGCTCTGGCCGCCTCCCTTCAGCCCAGCGAGCTCTTCCACATCAAAGAAAGGCCAGGCGGGCGGCTGCGGAGCACCAGCACCAGCGGAGTCTGGCCGCTCGCAGCGGAAACAGCCACCACCCGTAGCCGATGCGGGAGAGAACGAGCGAGGTTAGCGCCCGCCAGCCCGGCGAGATTTGGGAACGAGGGGCAGGAGGAGGCACGCACACACCCGCGGCTCACTTTCCCAGCTTTGCCCAGCCCTTACGGCTCTGGCGCGCCCTGGCGGGCAGCGAGCGCCTCCCCGCCGGACCCTCCGCTCATCCTGCCAGGGCCGCGCCAGAGCCGTAAGGGCTGGGCAAAGCTGGGAAAGTGAGCCCGGGTGTGTGCGTGCCTCCTCCTGCCCCTCGTTTCCAAATCTCGCCCGGGCTGGCGGGCGCTAACCTCGCTCATTCTCCCGCGCCGGGCTACGGGTGGTGGTGGCTGTTTCCGCTGCGAGCGGCTCAGACTCCGCTGCTGCTGCCCGCAGCCGCCCGCCTGGCCTTTCTTTGAGGTGGAAGAGCTCGCTGGGCTGAAGGGAGCGGCGCGTCAGAGGTGCGCAGCGTAGGGAGGTCGGGAGGGAACGGAAGAGGCCCCGGGAAATTAGCCTCCCCACGTGGGTTGGGCTGCCCTCTCGGGCAGGGAGGCTTTGTAAAATAATTCGCTTTACCTTCGAAAGCAAAGGGAAGACGGGAGCGCCTGAAGCCAAGTGTCTCCTCAGGGCTCCGGTTGCAGGGAGGAGCCCTGACTGGCCGCACGTGGCTGCGCCAAACGCCGCGGCAGCAAGGGAGAAGGGAAAGCAACGGTGGCCCGAACCCGAAGGTCTCCCGAATATCCAAGCTGTCGCCGCCCGCCCACCCACCCGAGGATGCAAGGGGGGAGAATTAAGTCACCCCCCGAAAAGACGTCTTAGCCTTTTTTTCGGGGGTCAAAAAAAAATAAGGCCCGGCCTTATTATGTGAGAAACACGGTATCTATACCTATAAAGTTCAAAATAACACCAGGAATGAAATTTCCTGTGACATTATGGAAGCAAAAGTTGGAATTAAGGAAAAAAGGATAAAACCTGTGTTGATGCCTTTAAAATTCGGAATTGAAGAAGATTCATGGGAATCCTATGGATAGCCAGGAAAAAAACAAATGGATCATTACATGAGTTGATTTTTATTCTCAAGACACAAATGACTGGGCTCAAATTATATTTCAGATACATTATGCAAAGATCTAGTAGAGAACACTCTAAATGCTGGAAGAGATGGGAGGAAAGGAAAGAAGATAGTGACCAGCAATAAGGTAGATGGATTCAGTTTTAGTGTCAATAGGTGCATCACTGGAAGGCTTGAAGTGACAAGTTAGGGACAGATCTTCATAGAAAAAAATTATCCATGAAGTTACTAAGAGACAACACTGATTTCATGGCAAATAATCATTCAACCACTAAGACCCTACAGTGCAAGTAAGTACATTAATCCTTAAGTAAACCTCAACTTCTGGTGACCACCTTTATGATGTTTCTTTGATGATATTATGGAAGGGAATTGCTGTTGTCTTTTTCCACAAGATTTTTTCAATGCCCCAAACCCCAATCTTGCCAAAAGTCCTGAAATTTCTGGTGGGTTTCCAATCTCTAAAATCAGTCAAATTTGTGAAGATGCTGCGATCAGAAGCTAACGTAACAGGATAGTGGTCCCTCCAGGATTTTCTATCTTTAGACTTTAAGATACCTGACTCTGCTTCTCCTGATCTAATAATAGTATTTAGGTCTACTGAAATCACTACATTTCATACTGACCTAATGGTGTAAACAAAATAATGTTGGCCAATTCTCCTCCTTTTGGTCTACTTTACTGAGAATTTAGCCCTGTAAGTGGACAACCAGTGGTCACCGCATACCGTATCTTTGGCAGAAATTCTCCTCTCCTAACCCTAGAGATAATAAATGCTCTTTTCCAGCTTTTCCTTCAGTGTAAAGGCTAATCACAATGGTTAATGAAAGCTTGTTAGGAATTCTTCAACATTTCTTTAGGACCCTTTGAATTCTGTGTTATATTCATCAGCATTTGCAGTAATATGCACAGTAAGGGAAAGGGAATAAAGGCATGAAAAAAGGGGAGCCCAGAGACTAGGCTGGTAATCAGATTTCTTCCACCCAACTCTGCATTGCTTAAAGTCTCTACATTTTAGAAATATGTGAATTTTTACCAGCTTTTGCAAAGAGATCTTTGCTTTAATCCCAGGCAGAGAAAGCTGTGATTTCTTTTGGGATCTACATGCCATTAGACATCTTGTTGCTTAGTGTTGACTTTACAAAGACACCCAAAATAAACACACTAATTAGAGCACAGGGTTTTTTGTTCCTGCAGATCACTGGTGAGTTTAGAGCCAGGTGGGGATTGTCTGTATACATATAACGTGACAATAAGTATTTGTAACTGAATGGTATAGCCGTATGTGTTGATATATCTTATAGCATATTAGTTATCTTTTTAGGTACCATTCTATTATTTAAACGTGGTATATACAGAGAGCAAAGGTTTTGGTCAGATATACATAACTCTTCTAAAAAATTATTCTGGTAATTTTTGGTAGTTTAATTTACAAATTTATTCTTAAAAACTGAATTTTGAGGGGCATTGGTCACTATGTAGTGGCTGACAGTGACACATATTCTAAATTGAGAAAGGAAACATATTAAGCTTCCGATGGTATATTTTAATTCAAAATGTACCCTTTCATAAACTGCTATTTTTAGGATAGCAGCATGTTTATCATACCATTTTATTTGTCTATGACATGTACAGTATTGCCTAAATTGTATAAAATATGTTTACAATAATTCATATATTCAGGAGTTATATACACAAAAGGTCTTGACTTCCTCGTTTATTGCTACCTTTTTATTTCACCTTTTTTCTGGGAGTTCAAGATCTCACAGGAATTTTTCACAGCAGCAAAGTGCTGAGGTCGGTTAGTTGAGAAGTAGTGAGCTCCATAAAATATCCCTGCTCTAATATCTATAGTATATATGTGCCAAATGTAATGAAGGCAATATATTAAAGGCATATTGTTGTCTGTAAGAATAGTAATAATATTGAAGGCAATTAGTTCTTCCAGAAGGATGCTCTTTCTATAGAAACATTGCTATCATGTGTATGTCAATGAAGAATCCCCAAGTATCTTATCTTGAGGCCCTGAAGATATAAAAAATGACCAATGAATGGACATTACTTCTCTAAGAGGGTCATTCCATCTTCTTCCACATATATAAATCAGAGGTCTCCAAACTTGGCAACTTTAAGACTTGTGGACTTCAACTCTCAGAATTCTCCAGCCAGCTATGTTGGCTGGAGAATTCTGGGAGTTGAAGTCCACAAGTCTTAAAGTTGCCAAGTTTGGGAACCCCTGGTATAAATGGTCAACTTCCAAGTGTGATAACATTGTTTCAAAATGTGTTAGCTACATTTAAGAACAAATATCTTCAACTTCAGTTGAGAAACTAACAGGACATACTCATGTAATCAATTCTCACATCGTGGGCTTAGATCCATTTCAAACATCTATCATTAAAGCTTAGGTACTTTCCAATTCACTAGAAAGCTGAAGAAACAACTGAGAAGAGAGAATCTTGTTCTACACTTCTGGGGATAATGTGTACTCATCCACAATGGTTGTCACAACCTGCAGCCTTTTCTTGGGAATAAGGGAGGTCTGGACACATGAGAGAACCAAGTAGAGTCTAAGACATCTACCGTGAGCAGCTCCAGGCAAACAGTAGACAACTACCAGCAGGAGGAGACTAATTGAGTAAGCGAGCTTAAGATAAAAACTGAATCTTAGAACAAGTGGGAGTAGAAGGGTTCACATTAAAATGGTAAAAACAGAAAGATAATTTTCTCTACTGCTTCACAGCACAACGCTCCCTGCTCCTTGTGAGTACATTGCTGATCTGAGCAGCATTAAACCAATGTTACAAAAGATTTTGACTCTCAATTGACTCTAGAATTAGGACTCTTCTGCAATACAGTAATATTAAACTAGTAAAACCAAATGAAAACTTTCCCATCCCAGTCCATGGTCATCAAGATTAATGGATTTTTTTTTACTGGCTGGTAATATTTTGTGAGAGGAGAGATAAACAATGGCATGGACATTTATTTCCTTGATGTGCCCTGTAAATTATAAATAAGGACAGCATCATGTCTGTGGTAGAATAGAGATCACCAGCAGAGACTGCAAATTTTATGCCAATATTGTGTTTTTTTCCTTTTTCTTTTGCAACTGAAGAATCCAAGGTATAAGCGATCACCAAAGATTCACTTCTTAATTCAAATTAATATATGAGCATCAGCTGATCATTGCCAGATGTCCTTCTAACCACCAGTCTCTCTTTGATAAGCAGATAGGGAAGAAAAACATAACCGTAGGTCATTTGGATGGATCTGTTTGGAAGAGATGCTTTTGTTTTGGCTTTTGATAAGCTGACAAATGAGTCAATCACTGTCTGATGCTTTAGCAGTGCTACTAGCACTGTATCTTCAGAAAAGCTCTGTGCATTACCCTACAAGAATACTGATGGCAGAAAAAGTACAGAATAACTAGCCTGGTGACCTTTGAAGAATTAAGTTAGAATTCTAACTTAGTGCTGAGGGAAGCAATTATTTTTCAGCCTTGATTTCCCACCTGTAAAATGGAAATACAGCATCCAACTCACAGGGTTGCTTTAATGCTAAATTAGATAAATATGTCAAGCACTTGGCACATTAATGATAAATAAGTATAAGCTCTTCTAAGTTCAGGTCCTGTCTATGTCTCTCCGAAGAAAATTATTCCCATTGCACAATAAGTGTCATGATTTATCTCTCTGAGAACTGAACTTTCCACTTTTTCGTTCCTATACTGAAATCTGCCAAGACAGTGATTCCCCAAAGATGTGTAAAGAATACACACATAGCATTTCCTCCTTCACTAGGCTAATAAAAGAGCAATCTATTTCAGACCTGTATTCTAATGAATCTTGAATCTGAGCCTTTCCTCACTTACATCTACCTGCAGCACAAACATGCCTAACATGTCCTCATGTTGTTACCTTCATCTGATCTCAAACCAGAGAGATTTAAGCCCAAACCAGAGATAGATTTAAGATGCCCTTGCTTAACTTTAAAGCATGGTTTCCTCCTTATCTCAAATATATTTTGCCTTGGACAAAATCTGATATGCTTCTCCAGCCTTGTGCTAGTGATACAGTTCAGGTGATTCCCAGGACTCAATTTCAGTAAATCCAGGCCTATTTGCCCACTTTAAGCTGGAGGGAGTATACTGCCTCCTCTTCATTCCCAGTCTGGGCATTATCCTCTAGAATCAAGAGTGTCAAACTCAAGGGGGCCGGATTTGGCCCGAGGGGCTGCCTTGGAAACAGCGAAGGATTGGCACGTGGTGCCTCTGCCAGTGAAAACAGAGCTTGGGAGGGCCCCTCACTGGCCTCCTGAACTCTGTTTTCAGCTGGGACGGCCTCCAGCAATCCTCTGCCAGTGAAAATGGAGCTCAGGAGGCCCCCCCCCCCCCGACATAAGTGACGTTGAGCTGGCCACGCCCATCCCACCCCCGAGGTCAAATACAACCCTGATGTGGCCCTCAATGAAATCGAGTTTGACACCCCTGCTCTAGATCTATTTTGCTTTAGGCAGTAAAAGAACCTGGTTCTTTCAAACGGATTCACCCCCATACTACACTGCAGGTATTCCTCGATTTACAAACACAGTTGATCCCAACATTTCTGTTGCTTAGCAAGGCAGTTAAGTGAATTTTGTGACTTTCCTTGCCACAGTTTTTAAAGTGAATCACCGCATTTGTTAAGCCAGTAACATGGTTGTTAAGGGAATCTGGCTTCCCCACTGATTTTGCTAGTCGAAAGGTCACACAGATAATCCTATGGGACACTGCAACCGTCATAAATACATGCCGGTTGCCAAGCATCAAAATTCTGATCATGTGACCACAGGGATGCTGCAATGGCTGTAAGTGTAAAAAATGGCCCTAAGTCACTTTTTTCAGTGCTGTTGTAACTTTGGCCACTAAACAAACAGTTGTAAGTCAAGGACTACCTGTATTCTTTAAGACCATCTCTGAATCAGACACCTGAATCAGCCTGAACAGAACTCTCCCTACATTGTCACACCAGTGGTGAGATTCAATTTTTTTTACTACCGATTCTGTGGGCGTAGCTTGGTGGGCATGGTGTGGCTTGGTGGGAGTGGCAGGGGAAGGATACTGTAAAATCCCCATTCTCTCCCCACCCCGCTAACCTGCTTTCCAGCTCTGTTCTCCTGTGCAGGGCAACAAAAGAAGACCCAGCCGATCAGCTGGAACTCAGGAGGCAGAGAATAGATGGGGGTGGGGTCAGTCAGTGGTGGGATTTGCCAGTTCTCCAAACCAGGGGTCGTCAACCTTTGGGACCTCAGGGACCATCAAACTTCATAATTTTAAATCCCATGGACCACTACTATGAATTTTGACTGACGGCGGCTTGCTGACATTTTCCCAGTGTCTCTGCAGAAAGCAGCAGAGACCCTGGGAAAATTCCCCAAAAAGTCTGCAGGAAAATTCCCCACCCCGTTTTTCTATCGATCCATCATTCTTTATTTGGGATCGCAGGATACTATCTCCAGCTCTGTTCTCAGGGAGGGAGAGGGAGAGGGAGAGAGAGAGAGAGAGAGGGAGGGAGGGAGGGAGAGAGAGAGAGAGAGAGAGAGAGAGAGAGTGACTTTTGGCTTCATGCAAGGAAAGCGGCAGAAGCAGCAGAAGTCTTTCTTTCTCTCCCCCAAACTCTGCCAGAAATGAGTCTTTGTGGGGGTGACATTTCTCTGCGGACCACCAAAATTTTCTTGCGGACCACCAGTGGTCCCCGGCCCACTGGTTGGCGACCACTGCTCCAAACTACTCAAAATTTCCGCTACTGGTTCTCCAGAACTGGTCAGAACCTGCTGAATACCACCTCTGATTCAGACTCTTTTTGAATACAGTTTATTATTCCATTATTAGAGCACTATAGTCATGTTCAAAAGAAGCCCAAATGTCATCTGGCTGCTAGTACAGCCATATGTCAAAGCTCAATCCTTCCCCCAACCCTGATCCTAGCACACATTAAGGAAAGGGACTGGTGAATATTTTCCCACTAGCTAGTAATGTTTGGTAGAAGTGGAGAGAAACAAAGCTGGTGGAATCCATGAATCTATGCCATTAATATGTAAATAAAGGCAGCACTAATTGCTGGCACTGTGCCTGTGGCAGAAGAGACATGGCAATAAGGGCAAATGTTACATTGGTATAATTTTTCTGCCAACTCAGGGACTGAGAAATAGCATTTTAACTCAGCTGCAATGAAAAGTCCCTATGACTCTTTCTCTCTTGACTGCCTCCTTGCTGAGTCCTTTATGTTGCAAAGGACAAAGAGCTTAAGAGAACAACAGCAACGTTGCCCCACTAGCTCCAAGCTGTGCTTCTGTGTTGCTTAAGGACCAAAAATAAGTAAAGCTTATTAGAACAATTTGAATCCCTCTCAGGACAGATCTTGAATTTCTTGATTTCCGGACCACATCATCTTATGTTCTGTGCACATCCATACAACACAATCATGTCACAGAAAACGGAACTTTCATTGCTTGTGTGACTTTTAGTTTGCCCTTACTAAAACCACCAAAGGATTTTCAAAGAGGAGCTCAGTTCCAGGGGTTTCTCAGGAGCCCCTAATGAATGTGCTTATACAGTGGATGATATCCCTACCAGCAGGGGAAGAGGGGGAGCATGCAGTTTATGATGAGTCAGAAACACATGACTGACCAGTGACACTCTTCTTATGTCCTTCAACAATCCATTTTGTACTATAACTGAGCTACACAACAGCCTCTTGCATTTGCATGCAGGAAAGAAACAAAAGGAAATGATTTCCACACTCATCCTTTACCTTTGGCTGCCACTTACGGTATCAAGAAGCCAGTCTCACTGGAAATATTCTGTCAACTTCAAATCACAGATGGTTTCTCTGATTTTGCTTAACGGAATGTGAGCTGTATGCATAATGACTGATGACTCTGGATAAACTCACAGATTGTAGTTTCTTCAGCAAACCATGATTAAGATAAATCATGGCGTAATATGATATACAGGAAGCCCTCAACTTACAACCACAATTGAGCCCAGCATTTCTGTTGCTAAGTGAAATATTTGTTAAGTGAGTTTTGCCCCACTTTACGGATTTTCTTGCCACAGTTATTAAGTGAAGTTAATAATGTGGTTGTTAAGTGAAAACTGGCTTCCCCATTGAGTTTGCTCATCAGAAGGTCACAAAAGAGGATCACATGACCCCTGGACACTGCAACCGTCATAAATATGAGTCAATTGCCAAGTATCTGAATTTTGATCATGTGACACTGGGATGCTGCACTGGCCATAAGTGTTAAAAATGGTCATGTCACTTTTTTCAGTGAAGTTGTAACTATGAACGGTCACTAAATGAACTGCTGTAAGTCAAGGACTACCTGTATATAAAATATAAAATAATAGAGTTGGAAGGGACCTTTGAGGCTTTCTAGTCCAGCTCCCTGGCCAAGCGGGAGACCTTATACTATTCTGGACAAATGGCTCTCCAATCTCTTCTTAAAAACCTAGAGTAGTATGAACCTAGGTACCATCGTTTATTAACCAACATTTGTAGCTTAATATTACTGTGTTTGCAAACCATTATGACTTGTTCAACATAACTTAAGGTGATGCTTGGGCAATGTCAGCAAGAAAAGATTTTTGGAACTGTTTAGGAATTCAGAAGACCAATAATTTTGCTTGTAGGTTAAAGGTTTATGGTTCCATATTCAATTACATCCCCAGGATCCCATCTACAATTTCTCTTTCAGCTGTAACAGTTAGTTTTCTATAAGGCTCTTACAGCAATTAATGGATGGCCCATACAATATATGATAGTCCTTGTTTAGTGACCAAAATTGGGACCAGCAACCTAGTTGTTAAATGAAGCAGTCACTAGGTGAAACCACAACTGTGCTTATGATCTTATTTCAGCTTTCTTTTGCCTGTGAAGGTTGGAAATGTGAGAATTGGTCACAAAGTTACTTTTTCAACATGATTCCAACTGCAAAGAGTAGCTAAATTAGGCAATCACTAAATGAGAGATTCATTACCCTATTCAGATTTAACATTCATTATAACTTAAAGAGGCATATAACTATAATACAGAGCCTTTGAGGATTAAACTTTCAGTCTGGACCTGTAATTCTTAAACCGTAATGATGTTATGCCTCTCATTTTGATCTTAGTAAAGTCTCTGCTTCTCTAAAAATATTGAAAGGGGCCTTATTAACATTGTTGCAGAGCACCAAAATCTATTGAAGCAAAAAATCTGCATTTCTAACTCACACAAACATCACTGGAAACAGCTTTATCTCAGTAAATATGCTTGTAATTGTATTGTTGGGGACAAGTAGTTTTTACCACTAAGGTTAGAAATGTATCTACTTGTATTAAAAAAAACAAAGAATGTTCTTCAATGTTGCAACATGCTGCTGTTTGGAGTAAAGAAAAATATGGTATCCTAATTTCATTCTGTATTTATACTCACATGGAATTAAGTACATCATAAACATGGTTTGGCAATATCTTCTTTCTTCTGCTGCTGGGTCTCCATAATGTGGAGACCAAGGGCCAGAAGATCTTGTTCCCAGCCCATGAATAAAGACAGCTTTGGCAGATTTTATATACCTCAAAGCTGCCCCAAAGTGTTAGAATAAGGGCAAAATTTCTACTTGAGTTCAGGCCCTTAGCTTTACATGTGTTGAAATAGCATTTCTCTCCTTAGTTTAACATTGTTCAAGGGCAACCTTGAGCTTTGTTAAAATCTGACAAGCTTTCTCACTCATTAAAGCTGAGAGAAATTAGGTAACTGGCACTGTCTAAGAATAGAAGCAACAAGGACAGGATAGGGATTGGCAATGGAAACAGTTTGTTTCATGCAAGAATAGTTTTCTGTCAACTTGAAGTGGGTGGAGTACAGTGTAATTTGCTAGTGGGGAAAGGCCCATAGAAGCCGAGTAACTGAATTGTGATTTTCTGGATAAGTAAATAAGGGTATGGTTTTTCAATCAGCTTTTTAAAATTTACTATAAACAGTTTTTTTTCACATGAGTGCTATACCATGCTTTGTGATAACTAAGTGGCAAATTAACAGTGGCACTATTCACCCTTAATGTTGCAGGATCTTGCCCCTCTTCTAATATAAACAATTCTCTACACAAACCAAGTGTTCATGCCAGAATTATCCACAGAATTATCCACAAAGTTCAAATGTTCAAAATTCAAACGGTGAATCTTTCCCCTGTCAATAAGTGGACAAAAAACATGACTCAGTCCTAAAAGGTGATGTAATAGCTGATTTTTAAAACAAGCACATTGTGTGTGATTAGACTACAATCAGGAAACAAGCTCTTTCTAAGACTGAACATCTGAGCAATATGCACAGGAGGTAAAGTGCTCCAAAGAGCCTCAAAGAAACTACAGAAATACTCATTCAATCATTCAAATCTGTCAAAAGTATGCAGGTGGAATAAATTCCAGCATCACCAAAGGGCTTACTGATGACTCTGCCAGGTTTAGTATATTCACATAACCAACCTGTCAAGAGCATCGTGGTCCATCTGTGCAGGCCAGCATTTTTCCTATTGTTTTCTTTCAATATAGGTAAAGTGATGAAAAGGATAAAAATATAATTCCCCATTGCCTCATCTAATCCCAAAATATAATTCCAGAAGCTAAACTGAATTAACTGGCATATGCAACATCCAAGTGGGGCATTTACAACTCAATCAAATCCTGCAATCCTGCAATCAGTCAAAAGAGAAATTTATTGATTAAATTTGTATGCCACCCAGATCCCCATAAGTCTGAGTTACTGACAAATAATATTTTTTAAAAATACAATAAGAAACAAAAATAAAGAATAAAAGACACCTACATTGTCCAAGAGGGCTCCATTCACCCTTGTTAAAGGCCTTGGAAACCGTACTCAATGAGTAGTCCTTAATGGGTCTAAGTCTACATGGAGGGAAGTAGGCCCAGTACTCTTCAATATCTTCATTAACAACTTAGATGAGGGAATAGAAGGGGAACTTAACAAATTTGCAGATAATACTAAGTTGATAGGAATAGCTAACACCCAAGAAGATAGGCATCTGGATCTTGACAGACTAGAACACTGGGCAGTATCTAACAAAATGAAATTCAATGTAGAGAAAAGTAAAGTCCTACACTTAGACAAGAAAAACCAAAAGTACACATATAGTCTGGGTGAAACCAGGCTCGATAGCAATAACTGTGAGAGGGATCTTGGAGTCTTAGTGGACAACCATCTAAATATGAGCCAGTAGTGTGCAGCAGCAGCCAAAAAAGCTAATGTAATCCTAAATTGCATTAATAGAGGGATACAATCAAGATCAAGGGAAGTACTAATACCACTCTATAAATTCTTAGTAAGACCACACCTAGAGTACTGCATCCAGTTTTGGTCACCACGTTACAAAAAAGATGTTGAGACTCTAGAAAAAGTACAGAGAAGAGCAGCCAGGATGATTAGGGGACTGGAGATTAAAACATATGAAGAACGGTTACAGGAATTGGGCATGGCTAGTCTAGTGAAAGAAGGACCAGGGGAGACATGATAGCAGTCTTCCAATATTTGAGGGGCTGCCACAGGGATGAAAGGGTCAAACTATTTTCTAAAGCACCTGTAGGCCAGACAGGGAATAATGGATGGAAACTGAATAAGGAGAGATTTAACCTGGAAATAAGGAGATACTTTCTGACAGTAAGAACAATCAACCAGTGGAACACCTTGCCCTCAGAAGTTGTGGGAGCGTCATCACTTGAGACTTTCAAGAAGAGATTGGACTGCCATTTGTCAGAAATGGTGTAGGGTCTCCCGTTTGAGTGGGGGGTTGGACTAGATCAGGGGTCTCCAACCTTGGCAATTTGCTGACTAAGGAACTCTGGGAGTTGAAGTCCACAAGTCTTAAAGTTGCCAAGGTTGGAGACCCCTGGACTAGATGACCTACAACGTCTCTTCCAACTCTGATTATCTGTTATCTGAATAGAGCTGCAAACCCCATAAGGGTGGAGTACAAATGGATTTGGATGGAGCCTCTTTCTTTTGCTTATATGTTTGCACAGGAATCAATTTACAAGTTCGAACTGAGATATAACTGCTGAATATGTATAATGTCTTTTTCCAAGATTAAATGCCAAAAATATTTAGCAGTTCAGTGATAATCTGATAAATCAGTTCCTATGTGAAATAGCTTTAGCCAGGGAAACAGTCAATATGAAACAACATTAGAATTCAATTTACTACCAGGAGCTGATACTAAGGCTGGCAGGGTAAAATGCTTACTACAGGTAGCAACATGAGTTGTTTTATAACTACTGCCAGTAAATGACTTGGCACCTGTCTCTGTTGACCCTTGCTGACGTAAGAACAGGGAGAAAAGTCTTCTGTTTTCACCTTTCACCACAATTTACTCACAGTTCCTCTGCTTCTCTTTTTTCATTACTTGAAACATCTGGGATATTCTCTAAAGGATAATTTTAAGTCAACCCAGAAACTTTTCCAACCAACCCATTGATAAAACTACGAATTGATTTGTCTCATTCTGTCTCATCCCAAAACGGAATGCAGTCAAGAATTCTGCTTGAATTTCTGCTGTTGCAAGACAAAATCCCACCTAGGCCTCCCTCGTTCTTGGGAAGTAATGTTCATCCTTGAAGGATGTCTAACTATAGTTAGATGGTCACTATTCACAAATACCCGATTCTGTAATTTTACTTCAAAAATATATTCTGGACTTCAATCCACCTGACTAGCTAAAGCTACAGCTTATGTTGATAGGTTTTTAGACTTTCTTCTGTGCTGGCTACCTTGCTACCTTTTCCTAAGTGCAATGTTCTTATGCAGTCCAATCATTGAGTTATAATGCACAATCCATCTACCTGTAATATAGGATGCTGCAGCAATTATATATATCAAGTAAGGAGTGCCTGTTATTGCATTCTTGTAACAGAAAAAGAAGCAGACCTGTAAGGATTACAGTGATGATAACCAAACAAACATTTGAGAAGTAAAATATATTGCCTGTTCCTAGTTGTTTCTATTCAATACTCCCTGCTTTATTTCCTCCGGACCTATAAGCTTTACATTTCCTCTCTTCCTAACACTCCCAGTTCCTGTCTGAACGTCCCAGATAAGACAAAAACAAGAAAATAAAACTTGCTTTAAAAATCCTGCTGCTTTTGTACTATATAGGAAAAACCAACACAAATAACTCAGAGCTCAACATTTTAACAAGACATAGTATTATGGTACTTAAAGAATGGTATCTCAAACAGACACCCCGGGGTATGTGAGGGAAAGCAGTTTTTTTTTAATCTCCAATTCATTTTTAGAAATTCATTATTAGAAGTGACCCAGCCAGTTTCTACAACACATTTTTGCTTATATAATCATAACTTTCAAGAAGAGTATCAGTGACTGCTTTGAAGCCTTGAATCGTATTGAGAGGGGGTCAGAGGAACTGTTGGTCATACTCAACAAAGTTATTAAGGATGAATGTGTAAAGTGACTGCAAAAGACCAAGAGACATAAGAAACCAGATTTAATATCTAATAGATGGAAAGGAATAAAACAAAATATTAAAAAGTTATGCTATTTATGTAGTTACTTACCAAGCACATCTAAATTATATTAAAGTAACCAAAATATCTTACAATCCCCAATGCATGTCACAACTTTTGAGCACCCCTAATGTTTAGAAATTGGAAGTTGAAAAATTTGACACAACCTAAATTGTGTGGATGACTTTGGGGATGAGGGGAAAGAGAATGCTGCCTAAGAAATAGTCACTTATTGGGGGAAGGAGCCCCCAGTGGCTTAATGGTCAGAGAAAGAAACTTAGGAAGGACTTGCCTTAATCATGGATCAAGCAGTTAAAAGTGGCAGCAGGAAGTTATATTTTTATTTATTTATTTATTAGATTTGTATTGCTGCCTATTCGCCATGACGACTCATTTGCAGACTTAGAAGAATGATATCAGCCATCCCAGGCAAACCAGACAGGAAACACCACTAGATGAAGGAATTCTACTTTATTGTAATCTGGCAAGCGTGAAGGTACAAATTTCCTGCTGGGTTTTCACTTGTAAACCACTCAAAGTCATTTAGATAGTGAGATGGCTGGTGTATAAAATGTTATTAATAAATGAATAATAATAATCTCTCCTTATTTATTCAGTCTGTATGCTGAACATACAAGAGAAGCATTTTAAAATTTGAGGATAAAACATTAGTACTTCCACTGTGTTGATGACACTACTCTAGTAGTTGAAAATGTGAATAATCTGGAAATTCTAGTAATGAAAACCAAGGATCACAGTGAAAAAATGGGAAAAGAAAGGGAAAAAATTAAATATAAAGAAGACTAAAATAATGAGAAGCATCACCTCAAAATTCATAATGAAGACATTGTACTGGTGAGTAACATCTATCTTTAGGACTCACCATCCACACTGAAATATAGAGCGATCAAGAATAACTCCATTGATTAGCACTTGGAAGAGTACTATGAAAACCTTAGAAAAGATATTCAGTGGCCATGATCTGACTTGTATTTATGAAGCTTAGAATTATTCAATGTCTTTTCCTAAAACATTTTATCAATGTGAATGTTGGAATGGGACAAAGCACGATAGAAAGCACATCAATGTATATGAACTTTAATGCTGCAGAAGTCTTTTAAGGATTACTATTAATATAACCAGGGAAACCAATAAATGGATCATATAAATCACTCCAGAATTTTCACTTGAGGCATGAGTGACCAGCTGTAAACCATCCTATTTTTCACAAATTATATGAAGGCCTAGTTCCCTTGAAAAGTCTTTAATAGAAGGAAAAGTTGAAGGAAAAAGGAGAGAAAGACCAGCAGCATCTTACTAGGTTTGAAATCCAGATGAAACTTTGGATCCAGATGAAACTATGATTTCTTATGATTCCTGATCCATAGATTGATTTTTACATTTTGATTCTCACCACCCACTGGAACACAAAATGGGAGTGACCAGAACACTAAAGCACTAGGCTGAAGGTTTGCCTACCAGCTTAGAGGGAAAAGAAAAGGTACTAAAACACATCAAAGAAATGCTTATAAGTTGTAGCTTTCCCAACTCGGCCTTCTTCAAATCTAGAAAAAGGCCCAGCAGGAGCTCCTCCAAAACAGACAAAGAAGAGAACAACAAACAATGTAACACTGTCATTCCATACGTTGCAGAAATATCTGAAACGCTCGGGAGGATTTTAAACCAACACCATGTACATACACACTTTAAACTCAAGAATGCACGAAGGCAGAAGTTTGTCCACCCCAAGGGTAAAACATCTAGACCCAAACTGAACAATGTGATTTGTGTGATACAATGCAGTGAGACATGTGCAGATCTGTACATTAGAGAAATGAAACAACCACTTCTCAAACACATAAAACAACAGAGGGGAACAAACCCATCAGGACAAAATTCAACAGTCCATCTGCATTTGAAAGACAAATGTCATTCTTTTGAAGACAGCGGAGTCCACATTCTGGACAGGGAGGACCACTGCTTTGAAAGAGGAGTAAAAGAGGTATTTATGTTAAAACTGAATAGCCCTTTCTCAACAGAGGGGGAGGGATATGACAGCACCTATCTCCTACTTACAACACAGTCCTTTCAGCAGTTCCATACCCATTTGCATTCTGATTCAGGTGACCCTGAGGGCACAGATAGGTCTCAGAGAGCTAATGATTCTCCTTCAAAGTGATAACAACCAGATGACTGAAGAGAATGTAAATCCTTCTATTCACCATAATTATATATTCAGGGAGCAAGAGAAATGAATGAAATAATACAATTCTCATCTAATACAGACGGACACAATTGGGCTTTCCTAGTATAGCCATGGAATCTGAGCTTAATTTATAAGTATAAGGAGGGGCCAAAATCAAAACCATTCACTTAATTCCTCAGTTCTCTGTTCTGTTAACTTGATTGAGCAAGACCTCTGTCATTCGAGAACAGGGGTGTCAAACTTGCACTGTCACGGCGCCGTCACATGACGTATCAGGACTTTTTCCCCCTTCACTAACCCGGGTGGGGGTATGGCCAGCATGTGATGCCTCTGGCCCAAAGGCAGTGAGTTTGACAGGCCTGTTCTAGAACAATGTTTTGGTAGGCAAACTTAGCAGGCTCCCTAAAGAAGGTTTCGCAAAAGAAAGGAAGAATGAAATCACATGAAATATTAGTACCACTTTATAAATCCTTAGTAAGACCACACCTGGAATACTGCATCCAACTTTGGTCACCACATTACAAAAAAGACGTTAAGACTTCGGAAAAAGTGCAAGAAGAGCAACTAAGATAATTAAAGATCTGAAGACTAAAACATAAGAAGAACCATTGCAGGAATTGAATATGGCTAGTTTTAAAAAAAGGACCAATGGTGACATGATAGCAGTATTCAGGGGTGGGATTCAATTTTTTTAACAACTGGTTCTGTGGGTGTGGCTTAGTTGGTGGGCGTGGCTTGGTGGTCATGTTATTGTCTGGGCGTGGTCAACTCAATATCACTCACCTCGAGGCACGCATCTCCTCGCCTGGCCTCTCATGACTATGGGGATGCTGCAACAGTCGTAAGTGTGAAAAATGGTCATAAGTCACTTTTTTCAGTGCCATTGTAACTTTGAATGGTCACTCCACACAAGCAAAGTACCAGCAAAGGAAGGGGAAAAAAACTCCAGAGAAGTTCCTGAGACAGGAAGCCTAGTCCTGCCAAGAATGTAATAAGAGTTAACGGAGAGGCAGTTTCTGTAAGCAACACCAGAATGTTTCCTTCCTGCCTTCCTTCCAGGATTAGGCCAGTAATTTCTTCTAACAACCGGTTCTCCAAACTGCTTAGAATGTTAACAACCGGCTGTAGTGAATAGATGCGAACTGGTAGAATCCCACCCCTGGCAGTATTCCAGTATTTGAGGGGCTACCAGAAAGAAGAGGGGTTCAACCTATTTTCCAAAGCACCAGAAGGCAAGACAAGAAACAATGGATGGAAACTAATCAAGGAAAAAAGCAACCTGGAATTAAGGAGAAACTTCCTAACAGTGAGAACAATTAACCAGTGGAAGAGCTGGCTTTCAGATGTTGTGGGTGCTTCATCATTGGAGGTTTTTAAGAAAAGGTTGGATCAGCTGTTTGAAATGGTATAGGGCAGTGGTGGCAAACCTTTTTTGGTTCCCATGCTGATAATTGCGTGCACGCTCGTGTGCCAGCACCCAGAAGGCAATGCGTGCTGGCTCCCCCCCACACACCCCGCGCCTGCGTGCATGATCCCCTCGCAGTGCGCTCCATGTCTGCGCCTGCATGCGCAATTCCCTTTGCTGTGCACCATGCGTCTGTGTGCGCGATCACCTCCCGTGCACCATCCATCTGCGCATGCACGCATGATCCCTCCACACTCTGTGTGCCTCTGTGCATGCCCCAGTGCACACTGCGCATCTCTGCACATGCGAGCATGTTTCCCGTGATCCCCCCATGCATGCGCGCCAGATACCCGACAATCAGTTGTCTGGCAGCGGCGGCATGTGCGCATGTGCAGTGGGTGAGCTCTTGCATGCCGGGGGAAATGGCTCTGCGTGCCGGCACGCGTGGCATAAGTTCTCCATCAAGGGTATAGGGTCTCCTGCTTGAGCAGAGGGTTAGGCTAGAAGACCTCCAAGGTCCCTTCCTTCCATCTCTATTCTGATTGATTGAAAAGATATATTTTCATTCCATAGTTGCTGCTTTTGCACTAGTTTCTCACACTTGCACCTGAGAAATGGCACCTGCCAAACCAGAAGAGAAGAGCATGCCCAGCTAGCTGTTTCCATTAAGGAATAACTGAGCTGCTCAGTTATTGACATTACTTTTGACATTATCATGCTTAAATTTAATGAATATTAACTGGGAAGTTTATCATCAATTTATATGCAGCATGCAATCCAGAGCAACAAGAAAAATGTAGTAAAATGTTATGAATATCTTGGGATTAGCTCCTCCAAAGTAGTTTTCACATCAATACAGATACAGATATACCATCTTGTATTTTTAGCACAAAATAGTACACTAAATTGATGTTAGTGTGACATACGTTTTCTTGCTTTGTCAGCAATTTTACAATCCTCATAATTAATTTGGGGTTGAGGATTGTCTTCCTGTATAAACTGGTGAGAGTTACTGTTTAAATAATGAATATAGTTTTTGCATTTTCTCTTTGAGGCCTAAATTATATGTCATGAAGTATCTTCTGCAAACCTAATTTTATCCCATCAGTGTATACACTCTAAAGCTGATTTTCCCCTGCCCCAGCTCACTCTCCTTTGGGCAGAAGATCTCACCTTTGAACCTTGGGAAATTTCCTGCAATAGACCTTTATTTTCAATGTTGGGATTCAGCAATGTTCTGATGCGTTCAATTTTAGCACAATTATCTGAGATAAAACAGACTGAGAAAGATCTCTAAAATGAATTGAGTAATGGCATGATAAGGCATATCAGCTAATAAAAGATTGGCTCTCGGCAATCACATTGATACTTTATTGCCAGATGCTCAAGAGAAAAATAGTAACCTGCATCCAGACAAACCACATTTTGTTCTCTTTATGATTTCCTTCATTCTTTCTTCTTATTTCTTTGTGTGTGTATGCATGCTTGGGTCAGACAAATTTGTTGCAACATGACTCAGGTCAAGAAACAACTTAAAAATGATGCTATCTAACCTTGCTGGAATTTCAAGTAACTATGCAATGCATGTTTTGCCGGGAATTTTATTCTAGCAACTAAACTTCAGACACAAAAAATGACAAAAACGGTCTCTTCTTACCTTGGCTGTTCTTTCCTTTCCCTCTGCATGTGACTTTGGTCTTTAAAAAGCTTCAGCAGCAACAGCTATTACCTCAAAGTGTCTCTCTGTTCCTAATAAGGGCTTTTAACACCTTCTAAAGAACTGTTGATTAACAACAAATGGAAATGGAAAGTGGTAAATTCAGAACTGATAAATGAAAATATGACTTTATATAATTAGTCAGCAGAATTGATTGCTTCATCATTGAAGCAAGAGATTAACAGCATTAAATAAAGGGATAAAACAATCCTTTCATCATGCCTGTCTAGCTATAATGGCAAAATCTCTACTTCTCATCGCCAACACTCTCACCAAAATGCTGATATAAATCAGAGCTGAAATACATATAATAATAGATAATTGTGTTATCTATTGTAATTATTCTGGGAAAGTTATAATCAAAATTATTGTATTTTGAACATTTACAGGTCTAAGGCTGAATTAGAATCATTGGCTTAGATCTGGAATTCATTGCTCATGCAAAACTGATTATCCATTGGCAGGTGCCTGAGAAAATGCCCCAAGCAAAAGATTAAGTGAACCCAATGAAAAATATTGGCTGTGTTCACATAATACACTAAGTTAAAGCTGGCAGGCTAATTTGTGGTTGGTTGGTATATTATATATAAACCCAACCATGTGTTTAGTGTATGGCTCACTATGTTTTGCACATCTGGGTAACTGGATTAATTCAATAAGTCAGTTAAACAGGTGATATGCAAAGAAATGATATGGCAAAGTACGGCAGGGAAACTGCCTCATGTAATAAGCTCATTTTTATATAAAGATTAGAGAACATTTGCCTGAAAGCCAGTTAAATGGCTGAGATATGGCTTCTTGCTTTTTCATCCAATAATTCTTTATGGTATTTCTGTGCTTCACCATATATGAGGAGAACTAAAGAAGGAAGAAGCAAAGAAAGTAGGTGCACTGCAGGAATGGGAAGTGTTATTTAGAGGATCTTAAAAGAAAAAGAGAAAGCAAAGAGCTTGTGGCAAAAAGAATACACAGAAACAATAAAAATTAAAAGGTCCAACAAAGAATTGCTAGAGAATTTGGGCTTGTCTAAAGAGGCTGTGGTTCTATCTCAAGAAAATGAAAATAGATTTGTTTGAAAACATAGTTTTTCCTCCTTGGGTGTGGAATGCTCAGTGAAAAACACGGAGAACTCATTTGGACATTAAGTTGGAAAGACCACTTTAAGGCATCAATTATGTTTTGAAAGACTAACTCCTTTTAGAAGCCCAGGAGGTCCCAACCGTAGATCCAAAACCTCCAAAAAGTTTTGTGCTAGGCACTCTGCTAGTTAAAGTTCTTGTAATAAACAAGCTTAGTCAACCAGAAGATGTAGCTGCAAGCTAGTTAATCAGCTTGTCTGAAATATAATTTGAGTATGGTCATTTTTGCCTTGAGTGAGAACTCTGGTTTGGTTGGTTGGATAAATCATTTGTTTGTTTCTTTGTCTGTCCATGGGATACTTAGAAGTCTTGAACACCAAAGTTCAAAAGTATCAATGTGCAATGAACAAGGACCTACATTCAATTTTGCAGCTACTAAGATTGTTGGATGAGCGGGCACAAAAACAGCCGAGGAAGTGATTGAAGCCTGGGAAATGGGCCTTCCTCAGTCAATAGGAGTGCTGATTTACTACCAGTTTATCAAGTATTTAGAAAGCATGGCTGGGCAGCACAAGCAAGTAACAGCCAACGACTTAATAGCCAGTCATCAACACCCAAATCAACATCTAAAAAGCCACATACAACAGGCGCAGTGGCGGGATTCAAAAACTTTTACTACCAGTTCTGTGGGCGTGGCTTGGTGGGCGTGGCCATGTGACTGGGTGGGCATGGCTTTTTTGCAGCCCCCACCCGTTTTTAGGAGCTTCTTAGCCACACAGAGGTTGGGGGGGCATTTTTGCTCCCCTAAGGCTCCTCTGGGGCTTAGAAAGAAAAGGAACAGAGCAAGAAAGCTCTGTTTTGGCAGCTTCCTAGCCTCAGAAGAGCCTCTGGGGGGCGTTTTTGCTCCCCTAAGGCTCTTCTGGGGCTCTGGAAGGCAAAAAATGGAAGGGGGGGCCTGAGCTCCTCCCTCCATTTTTTGCCTTCCTGGGCCTCAGCAAGGGGAATCCTTGCACAGCTGATCTTATCTACAGCTGCTTATCAGGAGGGGAAAAAAAGAAATACCTTAGGCAAATGTTAGGCAGGAGGGCGGGGTGAGCAAGCATCGGGCAGGAGGGCGACCGGGTGGGGGGCATTGCTAGCCAGAACTTACTACCGGTTCGGCAACCCACGCCAAATTCTTGCTACCGGTTCGCCTGATCTGGTGCGAACTGGCTGAATACTACCACTGAACAGGCGCCATATAAATACCACACACAGAACAGCACACTCTCGGCTCGAGAGAAGTTCCCTAAAGATGGGCTCCAGCATGAGTCTGAAAGTTTGGAAGACAAAACCTCTGGTTCTGGTGACTGACCCAGATTGGATCTTGCAGTATCAATGTTCTTTCTCTCCTCTCTCTTCAAAGCCCAACTTTCACTTCCATAAAGTATCAAGGGGAATTCCACTCCCTGTACTGTTCTGATTTTGTAGTTATAAATACATTGCAGTAATCCCTTTTCCAAGGCCTTCATGACTACCCTCCCAAGTGCTTGTTTGAAGCAAATTTCTTGAATACTTGTTTCTTTACTGTTGATGCTTGAATCTCACAGGCAGAAGCTACCCACCACTTTAGTATCTTCATTGTTAATTCTAAGGTTGTTGCACCTCTCATCATTAGTCTTTTTTATATTTAGTTTTAGTTCCATTTTTAACTGTACTCCTTGACTTTCATTATAAAAACTTGCAGATTTTTTGTATTTTGGGCTATAAGAATAGCATCATCAGCATAACATAGGTTATTAATGTTTCTTCAACTAGTTTTAAAAACATACCCATCTTCTTCCAATCCAGCTTGTGTTAATATACTATATATTCTTTTTTTTTTAAAGTTACGTTTGAGATTATTTTGGATTTGCTGACTATTCTGGATTTGCTGACAAGCAGAAACATTTTTTTAATTCTGTCTGAAATAAACAATAGGGGCGATAATACCAGCTGTACCTCAATGACATCAAATGAAGGTTTTTGAACCTGAATCCTTGGTGCAATTGCATGTGGAAAAGACCTTGGGAGACAAAGCAAAGAGATGTAGCCAAGGAAATGATCGGATAAATGACAGCTAAGCCTACTGCAGGAATGAGGGCAGGGCAAGAGGCTCAGAAGTGGCCTTTCCTAGTTTCTTGGGCTGTAAAAGAGATGAGTAGGTGGAGAATTGTCCCTTTAAACTGACAAGATTCTGCAAAAGTAGCTTTACAATAAAGTAGAATTAGCTCATTGGATTATTATTTTTATCTGATTTAACCTGAGAGGCTGACATACATACATACATATATGCATACATACACAAACACACATACATAGTTTAACAGTTAAAGATCAATATCATTTGGGGTGAGGCATCTGAAGGTCTACTTTCATTCACACCTCCCTAGAATTCACTGGAGACAGTACAGATAGTCCTCAACTTAGAGCAGTTCATTTAGTGACCATTCAAAGTTACAACTGCATTGAAAAAAGCAACTGATAACCATTTTTCAAAGTTATGACCTTTGCAGCATCCCCATGGTCACATGATCAAAATTCAGACGCTTAGCAATTGGTTCATATTTATGAGCATTGCAGTGTCCTGGGGGTCACGTGATCCTCTTGTGAACTTTTCAAAATCAAAGTCAATGGGGAAACCAGGTTCACTTATCAACTGGGTTACTAACTTATCAACTGTGGTGATTCATTTAACAACTGAAGCATGAAAGGTTGTAAAATGGGGCAAAACTCAGTTAGCAAATGTTTCACTCAACAACAGAAATGTTGGGCTCAATGAAATGTTGGTCTTAAGTCAAGGACTACCTGTAATAGCAGTGATTCCCACCCTCCAGATTGGGCGTTGGTTCTTACCTGATCGCCCCTTCTCGGCGAGCCGCGAGGAGCATCCAGAGACTGGGATGTGCTTCCGAGTCCTCTTCTTGCAGGCTGAGCTTTAGATGAGAAACGCTCCGCCCCCTCACGTGACATCGCGGGCGCTCCCAGTTTTTGCGATAACGAGAAGAGAGGTTATTAATTCTTTCTAATCTACTATTGGCTCCTTGGCTGAAGAAAGAGTCCCCACCAGACGGAGAAATTAGGGTGGGGCTGGATGCTCCTCGCGGCTCGCCGAGAAGGGGCGTATCAGGTAAGAACCAACGCCCATTCTCCTTGAGCCGCTCGGAGCATCCAGAGACTGGGACATACCAAAGCTGGGCTGTCCCACGGGTGGGACTCCGTCTGGTCCGAAGGCCCCTCCGGATCACTGATGACCCTCTGTAAGACCCGTCGGCCAAAGGAGGCCTCCGCTGAGGCGTACGAATCTATTCTGTAATGTCTGATAAACGGGGACGGGGAGGTCCAGGTGGCCGCCCGACAAATGTCAGCGATGGGGGCTTGCGTGGCCCAGGCCGCCGAGGTGGCTGCACTTCTGGTGGAATGGGCGGTTATCCCACCCGGAGCGGACAGAGAATGGGAAAGGTAGCACCTCGCAATAGTAGCCCTGATCCAGCGACTGATGGTGGAAGGAGAAACCTTAAGCCCCATTGACCTGGGTTGAAAGGATAGGAAGAGGGATTCCGACCTTCGCATGGATTGAGTGCGCTTAATATAAATACGCAAGGCCCTTCTAATATCTAGGGTGTGCCAGAGGACCTCCTGCCCCTGGAGGGCCTGGGGCAGAAATTTGGTAAAATCAGTTCCTGTGACCTATGGAAGGGAGAGTTAACTTTGGGTAGAAAGGTAGGGTCGGGACGAAGGACCACCCGGTCTGCGTGGAACACGCATAGATCGCTCCTGACTGACAGAGCTGCTAATTCCGAAACTCGACGAGCAGAAGTAATAGCTACTAGAAAAACTACCTTGAAAGTGAGAAACTGCAGGGATGACTCCCTCAAAGGCTCGAACGGGGGACGTGTAAGAGAAACGAGGACCTTGTTGAGGTCCCATGTGGGGAACCTGTGAACGGTAGGAGGGCACAGGTTGGAGGCACCCTAAGGAAAGATCTAACCCTGGGGTGGTGAGAAAGGGAACCGTAGTTATCACAGGAGACCACGGTTGAGAGAGCAGAAACTTGCCGTCTCAGGGTGTTAGGTGCGAGCCCCTTGCGAAGACCCTCCTGAAGAAATTCCAGGATCTGTGCCACCGAGGAGAGAGGGGATTAACCTGAGACCCGCTACACCACTTGCAGAACCCTTTCCAAGTGGCATCATAAATTCGTGTGGTGGAAGGACGCCTGGCGGCCAAAATAGTGTCGATGACTTGAGTTGAAAGCTTCTCAGAAGTCAGACGGATCCGCTCAACCTCCAGACGGCTAACTGGAGCCATTGAGGCTCCGGATGCAGAAGGGCCCCTGAGAGAGGAGACCTTGTCCGGGGGATCCTCCATGGGGCGCTACTGATAAGATGCGGAGATCCGCAAACCACGGTCGCCTGGGCCAATAGGGAGCCACCAGGAGAAGTTCTGCCCTCTCCTGAATGAGTTTTGAACTACTCTGGGAACTAACGGGAGCGGAGGGAAGGCATATAGGAGCCCTGGGGGCCATGGGCAACGCAGGCGTTGTGATTCTCCGACCTGTGAGACGGATACCGGGAGAAGAACCGTGGAAGCTGAGTGTTGGTCGGGGAAGCGAAGAGGTCCACCACCCGGAAGGCCGAATATTCTGGACGCTTCCTCGAAAAGGGATGGATGGAGATGCCATTCCGCCTGGTCCACCGTGGCCCTGCTCAGCCAGTCCGCCTGAGTATTGTCTACTCCGGAGATGTGTTCAGCTTTTAAGGATAGGAGGTTGGATTCTGCCCAGCGGCAAAGGCGCTCGGCTTCCCTCATTAGCTGGATGGACTGGGTACCCCTTGCCTGTTGATATGGGCCTTGGCCGTGACGTTGTCCGTGAGCACGAGAACGTGATGTTTGCGGATCTGAGGAAAGCTGCGCAGGGCCAGAAGGACGGCGTGAAGCTCTAGCCAATTGATGCTGCACCCCTGCTCGGTCAGCGACCATTTGCCCTGTGCAGAGATCGAGTCGAGATGGCGCCCCAACCGGATAGGCTTGCGTCCGTAGTGATGGTGAGTCGTTGAGGTTCCGCGAAGAGGTGGCCTCTGTTGATGGCGGGATTGGTCCACCAGAGAAGAGACGTGAGGACCCTTGGAGGGACCCTGACTTTGACCCTCGAGTTGCTTCTTCCGGATCGTTGGAGCGGGAGCAGGAACCATTGGAGGGATCTGCTGTGTAGAGCGGGCCCAGGGAATAATGGAGATGCATGATACCATTTGCCCAACAATTTAGAGAGGTCCAACAAGGCCACCCTCCTTGAACGCCTGATCTGATTGACCAGGGCTTGAATGCTAAGGAACCTCTCTGGAGAGAGGAAAACTCTCTGTGACACCGAATCAATTATGGCCCCCAAGTGGTTAATTCGAGTAGAAGGGGTAAGTTGGCTCTTTTGCCAATTGACTAGAAAACCGTGTGCCCGTAAGGCGGAGAGGGTGACCCTGGTATCCCTGACTGCCTGGGATTTGGACGGGGAGAGAATAAGAATATCGTCCAAGTAACAGTGGAGGCGGACGGGAGCGGTCCTGAGATGGGCCGCCAGGGCCGCCAGGACCTTGGTGAAGGTCCGGGGCGAAAGCCAGACCGAAGGTAGGGCCACGTATTGATAATGAAGGTTATTATGGCAGAACCTGAGGAATTTGTAATGGGAGGGCCTGATTGGAATGTGGAGGTATGCCTCCGAAAGATCTATGGAAGATAACCAGTCTCCCGCCTGGTGCCTAAGAGAATTGATTGCAAGGTGTGCATCTTGAATCTACGCTGGATGAGGTGACGGTTGAGCCGTTTCAAGTCTAGGATGGCTCTCCAACCCCAGAGTGTTTGGGCACCACAAAGAGATGGGAGTAAAAACCCTTTCCCCTCTGGGCCGGAGGGACAGGTTGAATGGCCTGGATGTCAAGAAGGTGATGGATGGCTGCATCCATTAGAGCCCGTTTGGAGGGATCCCTTGAGGAGGGGGATGGGATGAAACAATCAGGGGGACCTGAACTCCAGGGCGAGACCAAACCTGATTGTGTCCCTAACCCATGCATCGGAGGTGGATATGTCCCATTGGGCGGCGAAGTGGCTGAGGTGGCCGCCAATGGGGAGGGAGGAAGGATCTACCTTCTACGGTAGGGCCTTCCTCCCGATCCCGGAATGGTCTCTTGTAGCCGCCACCGCGTCTGGATCTGTCACCCGGGTCCGGCGGTCCTGAGACCGGAAGGAAGGAGGTCTAGGGTATCTGGGCGGGAAGGGGGTTGGTAGAAGGGGGGGAAGCTCCTCCGAAAGGGCTGGGGGCCCCTGGTCTCCGATCTTCGAAAAAGGGAGGGCAAATACTTTCTCTTACTGCGGCCCTCGACCAGCAGTGGTTCCAAAAGCTGGGCCAGTTTGTCTCCCGTAATGGGAGCAGTGGCCAGCTTGACCTTATTCTTTACGTCCGCCTGCCAGTGTTTGAGCCATAGCATGCGGCGAGCCGTAACGTGCGACGTGATGGCCCTGGAAGAAAATTTTACCGACTGGTAAGTGGCGTCAGCCGAGAACTCGGCTGCAGCCACTAACCGCTATATCCTGGTGAGCTCTCAGATTGGAAGCAGGGATGTGGTCCTTGAGCTGGCGTAGCCAGCGGATGGAAGACCTGGTGAAAAATGAGGCGGCCGTAGCCGATTTAATGGCCCAGGCGTCAGATAGGTGGGCCCTACGCAGCACCAGCTCCGCCCGCCTGTCCTCAGGCTTTAAGGCCTCTAGGGCCTCACTAGGGTAGAGGAAGAAGCTAGACCCACAATGGGGTCATCAACCTCCGGGATATTCAGAAGGTTAGACAGAGCCGCATCGAGATTGAAGAATCTCTTGTCTTGGCTAGATGGAGCAGGAGGTGTCCCTGAGGAGGTAAGTTGCTTTGCAACCAGATCTACGAAGATGGGAGGGGATGGGATGACCTCGGCTTCCACCACTGGTTGGGTGAAAATGGAGTCTTCTGGGCCCTCTTGGACTGGGGGGTTCAGCAGGGGACTGGGGAAGAAGGCCAGATACATTCTTGGCCTTAAGGAGGAGGGACTTGAACATATGTGGTTTGAACAGCCCCCAAAGGTGG
Organism: Notechis scutatus; assembly: GCF_049901735.1. Classification (NCBI taxonomy): domain Eukaryota; kingdom Metazoa; phylum Chordata; class Lepidosauria; order Squamata; family Elapidae; genus Notechis; species Notechis scutatus. Next base: position 231,751,571 of record NC_142009.1, read on the forward strand.
GTTGGTCGGGGAAGGACCCTCGTCCTCCGACATCTCCCCTCCATGATGTCAGCCTCTAAGAGGGGTTCACTATAGCGGGAGGATCCCATCCGGGAATCCTCTTCCTCCTCCCTGAAATCCCCAAAGTCCCCTTCCTCCTCCATCTGGGCCCCAACCGGTGGAGGGCTATCCCTCTGAGAGAGTACCTGATCAGTTGGGGGACCGGTTGTGGAAGGGATCTGAGTGATAACGAATCGTGTTCAGAGGCTCGCGGAGAGAAGCCTGATCTGGACACGTGTTGTAGTGCCTCTGCTATGCCCTGGCGGATGGCTGATTCCATCCAAGCCTTGATGTGAGGTGGAACCTCGGAGGTAGAGGGTTCATCCTGGCGCAGACCAGCGGCTGTGGGTGTAAAGGTGGCTTCGGGGGTCCGTCTAGTCGGAGGTCCGGGGTCGGGAAGACCCTGAAGCGAACTGCGCCTAGGTAGGGAAGAAGGGTCTGAGGGGAGAGGTAGAGCAGAGGTAGAAGGGGTTGGATGGGGAGGTATAGGCGGCTCCGAGCGGGACTCCTGGAACGCCGGTCGAACTCTTTTCTAACGCTTTGTGGCGCCTCAAGGCGTCACGTTGGGCACCTTGGAAGGTTCCTTGTCCTGTCTGGAGCCCTTAGGTTCCTTGTCCTGCCTGCGCAAGTAGTGGGACTTTGCTTTAGCCTTCAAAGAAGGACGTTTAGAGGGATTGTCGTCTGCCATGTTAGGTAACAATACTAGCAAAGGCGGTTGGCTCGCCCAGAATAGGCCTGGATGAGGCCGGGTGAAGGTGAAGCTGGCCCTCTCCCCTTTTGGAATTTGTAGTGTACAGAGATAACAGTAAGGTATCTAATTAATATAGTATGTACAGGAAAAATAGATACTCTATTTGTAATTCCTTTGATTTCTTTTTGTTTGTTCTTTTTATCTTTTTCTCTTTTTTTTTTTTTTGTACCCAATATATATACAGGTTATCCGTAAATATCTATATATCTAGAAAAAAAAATTATTACTGTACAAAAAAACAGAAATTATTATTATTATTATTATTATTATTTTGCAAATATATTCCTTTTATTCTCGAACAGTAGCAGTAACTGGGTATCTCAGTACAGGCCGGATCAGTCAAATAAACGCCTGAGGCCTATGGTAGAAGAGAGGGCCTCTGGCAGCAGGCCTCCAGACAAGAGAAAACAAAACCGGAGGGGGGCTGCAACTTCGCCCCGAAACGGACTGCGGGAGGCCAACTAAGATAAAAGAGCGAGCCAGGTAGAAAGGAATGGGCAGCAAAGCTTTGACCCAAGGCCTGGGGCTCTAATTCACCGCAGCTAGAACCAGAAAAAGGCGCCCGACCACGAGGCGGAGCCAAAATGGCGACGCGAGCTGAACCGTCGGGGGCGCCGGGACGGAAAAGGAGGGCTTTGCCGGTCAGCTCGGCACGCCTAGGGCCTTAGGGGCAATAACCCTCCCGGTCGGCGTTTGGGGTGGGGGAATCCAGCAGTAAAATGAAAGGAAAACAACGCGTGCCACGAGGCAACGCGGAGGCAGCGATGCGATCTGATAAGGATGGGGGAAGCGCTAAACGCGCTGCGAGCCCGCAGCGTCTCAGGGACGAGGGAAAATTTTCCCTTAAGTCCAGACCCTTTGCGCAGGAGGAGAAAGAAGGCAAACCTTATCAGAATGTGAAATAGGAAGGAAAACTGCGATCAGCCAAGGAGCTCTCTAACACACAGCCTGACTCTTCGAGGCTGAGCAAAAGACTGGGGGCGCTCCGCGATGTCACGTGAGGGGCGGAGCGTTCCTCATCTAAAGCTCAGCCTGCAAGAAGAGGACTCGGAAGCACATCCCAGTCTCTGGATGCTCCGAGCGGCTCGAAGGAGAAGTTTTAAGTTATATTTTCCACAAACCTTTGCTAGTTAAGTGCGAAAGATGGAAGACAAATTCAGGCAGCCTAAGCCTAAAGTATTAACATCCATTGGAAAGCTGCAGAAACAACCCTTCCTTTTCACCCAGGCTGTATGAAAAATTAAAGAGACTTTCAAAGGTTTCAGTTTGAAATCATTAAATCTGTTTGCTGTGATGATATTAATTTATCTCTACTGTATCTTAATTTCTTTCTCTTTTTTTGTAACTTTAAATACTTCTATCTGTCATTAAGAAACTCTTGGCAAAGAAATAAACAAAGAAGTGAATACATTTTAAACCAGGGGTCCAGAAATACGGCCCACCAAAGCCATTAATCCGACCCATGCAGGACCACAAGGCTACCTCCCCCGCCGCCTTCTGGAGGCCGGGGAGGCCAAAAACAGGATGCACAAAGGCCCCGGCTGAGAGAGAGAGAGAGAGAGGAGGGAGGGAGGGAGGGAGGGAGGGAGGGAGAGAGAGAGAGAGAGAGAGAGAGAGAGAGAGAGAGAGAGAGAAGAGAGAAAGAAAGAAAGAAAGAAAGAAGAAAGAAAGAAAGAAAGAAAGAAAGAAAGAAAGAAAGAAAGAAAGAAAGAAAGAAAGAAAGAAAGAAAGAAAGAAGAAAGAAAGAAAGAAAGAAAGAGAAACAAAAGTCCCTCACACACACACACCAAGGCAGCCACATCCCTTCACTAACCTGCTTTCCACCCCCAGGAGCATAACACATTAAAAGTTTTAATTTGTGTGTATTGTTTGGACTGTTAAATTGCCCATGCTCACCTAGTCATGTGACCAACTAGTCACACCCACCAAGCTGGTCCAGCCCACCAACAGTCTGAGGGACCATGAATTGGTTCCCTGTTTAAAAAGTTTGAGGACCGCTGTTTTAAACAGTCACATCCTAACCTTGGTCTTCAGTGAAAAAGGATAAACCCCCACAGGATTAGCCTGTGTCTCTGTGACCGACCCTGTCAATGAAGGCACATGCTAACAGTCACAAATTAACCTCCTTCTCCCCGCCCCAGTTCATTAGCATTCATTAGCATGCTATGGCAAAACAAAAAACAAAAACCCATAAACCACTTTGCTTTAGTATGGCAATATGATTAATGTGCATTAATCTGTAATTAATCTTTACTTAGTGATCTGTCATCCTCCATTCTTACATGTGGAGTTGGAAGTAGAGTATGGTAACCATTCAGGTAGCACTGCCTGTTTAATTTGTTGCTGTTTCATAAGAAATTCTGGAGGATGGTGCAAAATGAATGGATCGTTTACTTTCATTCAATGGTCCACTGAGTGCAAATGTTTACATGAATGCAGGAAATGAACTGGAACACCACACCCAAGCTACTAAAGTCAGCCCTTTAACTGATTTCACAAGAAATGCAGTATCACCTCTAGCTTAACAGCCAAAAAGGCTACAGTGCCCGATTTAGTGTCAGTTTATAATGCAATGTAAAGTGTTAGTTCCAAAGCACAATGTCAAAATTAGGGGTGGAAGGAGGATTTGCCATAAACAGCTCTAAGAAATATATTTCAAATTTTAAAAATGGCATTGGCCAAAGATTCTTTGCATACAAATTAATACATCACTGCTTTGAACACAAATCAGACAATTCCCATTTTGATCTGAAAAACCAGTTATTTAAAATAATTTTCAAACCAATCCTTGCTTCATTGGTTCAGCTCCCCAAAATAATGCTATCCTCTTTAATTGCTTGTGATGCCTTTACAGTTGGCCAAAGTTGGCTTTACCTTCTAAAATTTTCCCAGGTAGTACCTATTAGTTTAAATAATAAATCTTCCTCTAATCATTTATGGATTTTGTTTCCCATTGGATCTACATGATCATCTGTCTCTCTCCCTCTCTCTTCAAGGCTTGTGCTTGTAGAATATCTAATGCCAACAGTGAATACTAATATGAATGTGGGGAAACTTCTAGGAATAATTTTAAATCCCAGTAAAATTGCATTGTAATGAGACCAGTCATAATTTCAACATGGAATTTTACCCAAGTGTACAGAATGAGAGGTCTTAAAAGGTTTGCAGGATGCAGCAGTCAAAACACAAAACAAGAATTTGGTTCTCTCTCTTTCTCTCTCTCAAATAACACCAGGAGACCATGATTTCACCCAAACCAAAATTAATCTTAGTGAGTGATTGTATTATAGTATTCAAGACCACCCAAAGACTGTAATAAAAATATGTGCATTTGAATTATATATTCATGAGAGTCAGATGTATATATTTGTCCTCCATAAGAAATATTCTTAAATGTATGCAGTTTAGAAGGAGTATTCTAGGAATAAAAAATTCTTTAAAAAAGAAGGAGTATTTCTTTTTCTCGTCCTGGTTCCCTGAGGAAATGGGCCCTTAGGATTTCTAAAGGAATATTCTTGGAACACTGCTGTGTCTTAGAATGGCTCAAAGAAAGAAACCCCATCTCTTAAGGCCATTTTCTTGATACATCAAACACCCACCATTATAGGGATAAGGGGTTGGTGCAGTTCTATCTAAAAGCGCCCAAAAATATGCTGCTATGTGCAACAAAACTGCAAAACAAAAACAGTAAACTATGCCACATAGAAGCAAGCAGAACTACAGAGGCAAGACTGTCATCATCCTGGACTTGAGCAACTGTCATAATTTGGATAAGCAGTGTTTTAAATATCTATGGTCCCTATTTTGATTACTGGTTCTGAACCCAAAATTTAAAAAAGCAGTGTCTTTAGAGTTTGAGCCCTAATATCTAGAGTCTAAGATTAAATGAACACCATTGAACCCCAATCCATTATTTCCAAATGCCCATTCATCTCTTCAAGAGTAGCACTAGCAAGAAAGCTCTGGTCCCATCTGCCCTTAACTATCTTCACTGAGTCAGGGGTTTAGCGAAATACTTCCTATCTTTTTTTTAATGCTTTCTCCATTCTACAGACCTATGTATTAGCCCTTTTGTCTCTGACTACATGTATGAAACTCTAAAGGCCTTCTCCATCAACCATTGTAGACTGCAGACTGGATATCACTTCCTCAATTGTCCTGTGAGGTCTGCTTTCTCAGAACCCAAGGCAAGGAACAGCTGCAGAAGGCACAAGGCTCCTTATTACTATTGTCAAAGTTTAATTGTAGTCCTGAGAGCAGTTGTAGAGCTTGCTTGCTTTATAAATATTAATGCCCTCTTTTTCTGCATACAATCACTCCCATGAGGAAAGGGCTTTTGGGTAACACCACAGAGTGAGCCATGTGTAAAATCAGTGACCTATGAGGAAGAAACTAGTCTTTTGATTGTGATTCCTCCAGCTTTGCTTGGTCAGGGGCCGCATTAAACATTTAACACAGCTTCCAAATAGTCTGCATATTTCACTGTGAGAGAAGGGAGGTAGAGAAGCAGACTACAGCACTTCAGATACAACTTGTGTCGCCATCCCTTTAGGGCAAAGTTTTGAGTGAAATCCTTGCCCTGCTGGACAGCTCTCTAAATGACTTCTGTGTGATAGGAACAGCCAGAAACTGCCAGCTGCCTTGGACTAGCCCTCATGCCTTGGCAGCATTCAAAATCACTTTTCCGTTCTGCTTCCAAGGATTTCAATTATTTATATGCATTTATGGTGAGAGAGTCAGGGGTAGCGGAGGAAGAGAGGGAGGTGTTAAGCTGAGAAGAACAATTAGAGATACTTCCTGATTTCTTAAAGAAGGATAACCTAATCCAGAGGATAGGCTTATATTTGAAATCAAGCCTGAGCTGCCAAGCTTGTTTTTAATGCCATAATAATAACAACATCAAAAATATTCCTGACCAAATGTCCAATGTGTTTCCATCATTCATCAGCAATTATGGGCATGTCTTATATTTGGTGGATTAGAAAGCAGAATAAAAGACCTGGTTTTCAGACAGTTTAAGCCCAGCTTTTTTAAAAAAGTAAATTAACTATTGCTTGTATACAGCTGCAATAGAATCTCTGGGTCTTTTTATGTGGCTGGGAAAAAGAAGCACTCATTCAAATATCTGATTAGCTCTGTATCTTTGCCTACACTAGGAAATACTACCGTAGAAGACAAAAAAAATGCAATTACAGCCAAACTTCCTTTCTATCTCATTGTGTTCTTTACCAACCCTTGTGTCTATTTTTCTCCTTGGGTAGCAAGCATTTTAGGCCATTAGTCTGAGCCGACTGGCAGAAATAAGGGCTCCTGTTTGAAGTGTCCACAGAAAACAGGGATCTTCCTTCTGTGATTTGCTTGTCGCGTATGAATTGAACGACCATGCTTCATAAAATATGCAATCCTGCAATCATCCAACAGTTTCATGGGACTCATGCTCCAGTTTCTTCCCCAATGATGTAAGATTGTGCTTATGTTTTAAACAATACTCTGAATCAAGGCTGTCTATTTTTCATGTTTCATCCTTATTCTAAGCATTGACCAAAGATTCCTGGCAAATTTTCTAGCAGAGAATTAATTTTATATTATTCATGTCCCCTATTAAAAAGGCATTATTGCCACCCAGTCAGAGATGTGATGAATTAATATGAAATTACATGCACTGTAGGGAACCATGCCAATAATATCAAAGGAAAGGAGATCATGAATCTTAACCAGGTTGTGTGCTGCTGGAAAAAATTAACACTAAATATGATCAGTTCAGACTTTCTATCCAGCTAATATCAAGAACTGAGAGTGAGTATTTTATACTCACAGTAAGTCAGATCTATCAAGCAAAGAGGCCAAAGGGATCATTGAAGACAGTTTCATTGAAAGGGAGACTAGAATAGTTCACAGTATGGATTGTTGCATCAAGGAGATTATAGAATAAGAAAAGGTGGCAACTTGCACATGGATATCTCAACATCTCTCACCACATGGTAACAACTTTGAGTTATTATTAATTTTATTATGTTTATATATTTTCAGTATTATTTTAGTACCTGGAGGGTACAAGGTAATACTGCAAGATGAAGTGCCTTGTATATGAATGCCTTGTAAAGCATGATCAAAATTGAAGAGAAATAAGATGGAGACATGTGATGAAAACTACTGGATGGAGGTACTGATAATCTTGGAAGAGATGCTTCATCCTGCTTTAAATAAATTTGCATTATCTAGAAGAAGAAAAAAATGCATCTTGGAGTTGTTCCTCAATCAATTTGGGCTTATATAATTGTAAGTTACAATGATAGAAAAATATGCCTCCGATCAAATCTATCTACTACAGGTAATTGATTTGTTAATGAATCATTTTTTTTCTCGAAGATCAACTTAGTTCTGTCTATTCATACTGCAGTCACGTCTACATTGGACTATTGTAAGGCACTTAAAATCAAGCTGCAACTGAAGTCAATCTGGAAACATCAATAGTTTCAGAAGACTGTGATTACATTTAGTGTGGAATCCGCGAGATAACTCATATGACAAATGACAAATTCAGTTCTGGGCTCAACTTAAGGTGTCAATTACACTTTTAAAACTTGATATGACATAACGCCAGTTTATATTCACATCTGAACTTATTGAGATCTGAGGCTCTCTACAATATAGTGTCTCATTAACAATCAAATAAGAGTTGGTAAAAATGAATAAAAAGACACTTTCTCTTGGACTGCTCAACCTTCTAATGGAGGTTTATTTGATGTCATTATGGTCTATTATCAGTCTCTTAAATTCATCTTATTGCAGTGTGCATTATTTAATTAAAGTGCATGGGTGTGTTTTATATATAGCTTATTGAGAGATTTTGCTGTCTATGTATTATTTTATGGTCGCATTTTAACTTGTTTTGGGGTTTAGATTTTTATTTTGTAAGCCACCTTACAAAGATGTGCTTCTGAAATAAAGTAATATAAAAATGTGAAACTACTGGATGAATCAGATAATTTTATAAGGAAATATGTTCCTTGATTCACTAATGTGCCTCAATATCCTGGAACAAAGATTAGTCAATCTCTCTTAGGTCATTCATATTCATATGTAAATCGTGCAAATATTGTCCCAAATATTCATATGTAAATCGTGCAAATATTGTCCCAAATAATGCCAACATTAAATCGAACATTTACAATATTCAGTCATGAGTTATCAAGAACACGGCTTCCAAATAACTGCCAATGTCTTATCTCTCTGCTTCTCCCTTAGTGCTAGCCTGAAGATACTTTTAATTGCCATTTTTCAGTCAGATCTTTATAATGCATATTTATAATTTCCTTCTTATGTGTTCCAAAGGTGCTTTTTCAAAAGGCAACTTTTTCCTTGAGCTGAAGAAGCTTATTGGATGAGAAGCAAAACATCTTCAAGGAAAAACAAAGGAAGTCCAGTTGCCCTTTGAAAAAGTACCTTTGCGACAACCATGACCTGAATGACTGAGAATCTCCATAGACAGTCCTTCTCATATATTAAGAAGACAAGGGAGATTCATTTGACCAGACTTTCTAATAACTGCTTTGAGTCTTGGGTATTAAATTTTGTGTGCAATTCCAATGATTGGTTTTACACACTCTACAAACGGCAGGTTGCCAATTATTGGTTAGACTATGAAAAATATGGTAACATTTCTAACATGCATTCTCCATTTCTGGGAGGCTCTCCCAAGAATGGTATAAATTTAGCCAAAGCTTCCCAGAAAATCAGTATGACATGAGTAGGACATTACTGCAACTCAATCATAACAAATAATGTAGTCTGATAGAAAGCCAAATCCTGAATTTATATTTTCCCTGGCTTCAAAAATAATATTTTCTCTATGTGTGTTTCACAGTGTATAATAGCAAATTGGTTATTGTTTCTTTTCTCATACTTGCTTATAAATATTCTGCATTCCGGCCCTGGAAATTTACCGCTACTAATGGAACCTTGACAATTTCCGAGACAAGATGCTTGAGGGCATAGGAATAGCACTCATAAAATGTTCTCCTTGATGCCAATGTAAGTACTACATTCTTTAATTTTTAACCCACTTCAAATAGAAATATATCTATTAACTATAAGTTAGATTGATCTTCCAAGGGGAGGAAAAATTACTTGCACCTGCAAGCAACCAATTCCTCTGTAATTATAGTTTTCTTTCTTTTAAAAAAATCCATTTATTGTGTTGGAATGACATTTTTTGTAATTAAATTTCTTTGCATGTATAAATATGTATTATATTAGCATTAGTGAATATTTCCAGGTTTTTGAAAACATACAATTCTTGCCACAGAATCATTACTGTTAAATGCTGCAGTGTTTCAGTCATGTAAATATTTGTAAGGGGGGGTGGATCTGTAAAAAGGGACAAAGAAAAAAAGAATATTTAAAGGAGCATGAAAATTCCCACGTCTGTTCCACCATCTCTTTGGACTTTGATAAGACCTACCTTATCTGCTGTCATGCAGTTGGCCATTTTCATCCAGACTTGATTATCTTAATATAAGGTCACCTTTCCCTTCTATAAACCCTTTGTATTCTGCATTGTGGGCAGCAATCTCACCTGGGCCCATCCTCTTCATTGCAACCCAAATAAGTTAATCACAGATTAGAATTTTCAAGAAGGCAGAGAAAAGAAGAAACAGGAATAAGATAGATCAGGATAAAGGTGCCCTGGATGAGATGAGGAGGTGCTTCATAGGCCTGTGCAAAGCAGGCATTGCCTACTGCTAGAATTTAAACTTCACTTTAAGTTCTAGCAGGAACACAACCTGCTTTTGTGTTCAAAGAGAAGCATTAGAGGTTGGACTGATTCACCTCAACCATCTTTTTTCTTTTGGAGCGAGGAGCTTTTATGCACAGGCAGGAGATCCCCGAAGGGCAGGAGAAGCAACTGCAGGATGCATGGATGTCTCAGTCTGATAAACAAAATACGGCACCTCTTCATTTTACAAATCTGCGTCAATGTGATGTGATGATTTGATCAAATAAACTTCAAATTGAATTAGCCCATCCAAACTCTGTATTTGTTTTTTGTTTTTAATTTATAGTAGTGTATATATGTGTACTTGAACTGTCTTTTGCTCTTTGAACCAGTGAAGTGGGAGTTGATTTTATGAAGAACTACTATGACTTAAGTTGGAGATCATGAAATAGATATGAGCAGTCTGGACAGGAGCTTCTTTTAATTGCTTTAATTCCTATAAAGTCTGATGACTCAGAAAGGCAGATATGTTAACTCTTAAGATGAACTTCACCAATCTTCAGCCTTTCAGATGTTTTGAACTATATTTCCCTTTATCCAAAATTAATGTCTACGCCAGCCAACTGTTGTAATAGTTGTAGTCCACAATTTCTGGACAGTGTAAGATTATGGGACACTGAGCCATGCAGAAACTTCAGGTTCTTTAAAGTAACAACATATTTAGAATATGAAAAACATTTTATATACAGGTGGTCTTTGTTTAACAACCACTCTTTCAGTGACTATTCAAACTTACGATGGTGCTGAACAAGTGGTAGTTATGTTTTATGTTGAAAGCAGTGCCTCCACAGTCATGTGATTGCTGCTTTCAACTTTCTGTGTTGCCTTTGTACAAACTAAGTCAATGGGGAAGACAGAGGACGTTGCAAATGGTGAAGTCCTCAATTAACAACCCATGGTGATTTGCTTACCAAAGACAACCAGGGTTGTCTCCATCACAAAGCAGTACAGTCAAGTGATGCTGTGCTTTACAATTGCATCATCACCTTGTAATGGAATTCTAGCAGCCCTGGTTGCCATTAACAAAGAATTGCCTGTGTAGTGTTTTTCCCCTGTGGAACAACCCTTCTACACATTACTATTATGGAGATGCACAAGATCACATCACAGGATCCCTTCTCAATTTGCAATTCCTGGCTCAAAAGTTTCTACTCATGTCCCAAGGATATTTTTCTTCATTGCTGGCAGTTAAGATCTAGCAATGTTTTAGCGAGGTTTCACTAGGAGTCAGGATGTCCCTAACAGACATAGATTAGGTGCCAAAAAAGATGGTTCATTTTTCTTGCCTTCACGAGAGAAAGAAGTGGGAAAGCAAAACCAGTGTGGGAAGGTCAAAGTTAATCTGATTTGAAAATAAGTCTGAGGAAGAAATAGTAAGCCAACTCTTACAGGAAATTATACAGCTGTCTTATCCTAATGGGAAAGGCATCTACTTGGCTTTTTGCCTGGGTATAGACCAGGGGTGGGCAACCATGGCCCTTTTATGAATTATGGACTTCAACTCCCAGAATTCCTGAGCAAGCCATGCTAGCTCAGGAATTTTGGGAGTTGAAGTCCACAAGTCATAAAGGGGCCATAGTTGCCCACCTCTGGTATAGACTCTCCAAGACCTCCTCATCCCTCTAGGTTGGAAGATCAACTGTAATTTGGCTGAAAGTCAAGAACAAATAACTTACTATAAGAGGTGATATTTGCATCTGTCCGAAATAACTTAATGAACTGTTTCTGGTTCTGTCTCCATATTCAACATTACTGGAGCCAGTTTGGTGTAGTGATGAAGGTGCTGGCCTAGAATCTACGTGACAGGGAGTTCTATGCCTCTTTTAGACATGAAATCCTACTGGGTGAGTTTGGGCCGGTCATACTTTCTCCAAGTAGAACTCACCTTACAGTTGTAGTATGTAGAATAGTGAACAGGAATGCCCGATTTATCTGCTGCCTTGAGTAGATGAAAATACATAAAAAGTGGAATAAAAATCTAATGATAATACTAGGTAGACAAAAATGCCAAATGGAGCTTGAATACCTGTCTGACTATGTGATGAACCATAATTAACAATAAAGTTGAAGAGACAGAAGGGCTAATTCTGGCTGCACAAGATCAAGCCTAAAGAACAAATGCATACAAAGCCAGAACTGAGAAGACAGCAACAGATAGCAACTGCAGCCTCTGCAAGGAAGCAGAAGAAACAGTGGATCATCTGATTAGCTACTGCAAGAAGATGGTGCAGACCGATTATGAACAATGGCATGACAAAGTAGCAACAACGGGGCACTAGAAGATCTAAAAGAAATACCATTTGCCTGCAAGCAAGAACTGGTGGGACCATAAAATAGAAAAAATCATAGAAAATGAAGAAGATAAAGTGTTCTGGGACTTTGCAATTCAAACAGACAAGCATCTGTCATATAACAAGACACCAGATTTAACAATTGTTGATAAGAAAGACAAAAAAACCAGTCTGGATGGTGGATGTGGCAGTGCCTGGAGACAGCAGAAGAGAAGAGAAAGAACTGGAGAAGATAACAAAATACAAAGAGCTGCAAATAGAAATGGAATGACTGTGGCGAAAGCAAAGGCAGAACCAACAGTAATCGGCGCCTTGGGTGCAATCCCAAAACAACTGGAGCGTCACTTGAATACCACTTGAATTGATAAATTCACCATCAATCAATTGCAAAAAAACCAGTTTTACTCAGAAGGAACAAATTACACCCTGTGACGATACTTGTAACACCCATAAAACATCCACATCTGCCTATCCCAGGTCATTGGGAAGGACACAATAGGTGGATAAAAATGGCAAATCCAGTCTGAACATCTGGCTGACTATGTGATGAATCATAATACTATTAATAATCCAATTTTGGATTGATATAAGCAGCAGCAGAAACAGCCCCCCTCCCACTTTTTATTGCACTTTTAAGATTTGCAATTTCTAAGCACAGTAGTACCATTGTGGCAAACTACGCTAAAGAAAGTATTTTTAAAAAGAAATTTTTGGTCCAAATCTTTCCAAGGTAAATAACTCAATGGATACTGAGGTACACCAGTGGTCCCCAACCTTTTTTATGCTGCGGCCCGGTACCGGCATCAGCTGGGCGCCACGGCCCAGTACCGGCATCAGCTGGGCGCCGCCATCTTGTTTTGATGAAAAAGTGCTTCCGGTGAGCTCACCGGAAGCACTTTTTCATCAAAACAAGATGGCGGCGCCCAGCAAACCAGCGGCCCGGTAGGATTTGTTCCACGGACCGGTACCGGTCCACGGACTGGTGGTTGGGGACCCCTGAGGTACACTATCTCTTACTTTCAGGAAATCTTGCATAGAAAGAAGTAATGTGTCTCATTCTGCACATCTAAAAAAAGAGACGGAAATCATATTTAATGGTATAATTTAAAGCATTCCATCTTAAAGCAGATTGGCAAACTAACTTCTTTCCAAAGTAGAGAGCAAATGTGAACAATCCCAATGAAAACAGAACTGGCCTTGCATTTTAGCTTTTGCACCATAAACTTCTACCATCAGAAAACGAGTTCTTTAGAGAAAGAAAATAGCTTATAGGTTTTCCTGTTCTAAATGTCCACATCTTCTTCAGTGATGTTTTACATATTGTGGAGTACCTGTTAAAATGTAAACTTATACAGCAAATGTCGCTGAACTGTAGCTTTTAATGTATGAAGTGGTATAAATTGGGGTGGCAGGGTCAATTGCAACATGTTTCTGCTTGCAATACAATGTGAAAAAAATGCACAATAAGCATTGCACTTATTATGGGTCAGAAGCCCTACCCATTCTTATAGAAATCTGAACTGAATTAGACAAAAATATTTTATGCTTATATATTCTTAACCCCTTATGACTTATTTAGCTGCTTTTGAAATTGATGGACATTGTAAAGCAATTTCTAAGTATGGCAGAGGAAAGTAAACTTTTTTTAAGGGATTAAACTCTAATGAACGAGTGAATAAATAAACAAGTAAACCTTCAAGGTCAGAACTCTACTTTGTTCAAACTACATATGATTCTGCATATCATTAGCCAAAGCAACCTTGGAAGACAATCTGAGTGAGATAAAGTGATTGCGATAAAGTGCATATATTCAAAATTCCTTCTTTTCCTCATATATACAATGTTTGTACATTGTACAAACACAATCACAGAAAGGGCATTCTAGATGCAAGATTTTAATGTCCCACTCTAATTGTTCACCAGTTGATTATTTTGCTCTGCTTTTGCATGTTATTTACTGACCACACAATACAATTCTTCCTGATGGTGAGCTAATGGCTAATCTTTATGGATATTCTACTAAAGCAGAAGTGGTTGTAAATTTGGAACCAATCAGAAATCTGTATTTTAAATGCACATTTGTCAGTGCTCAAAGTACAAAGAGAGGCAACAGAATTATATTCTGTTTACTTTTCTCTGCTTCTCCCTTTGATAATGCTTTTTACAGAGTTACTGGTAGCATGAGTGGTTCAATGTTGATAGTCTTGGAATAATAACAATTTCAAATATCATTAATACTTTCCCTGCACTGTGAAGCTTTTATCTTCTCATTAAAACGGGAAAGTGCCCAGCATCTTTCTTCTTTCTATACAAGTTTCCCTTAAGATTTGTAGACTAATTGAGAATAAAGCTAGGGGAGGAAGCCCCTCCTTTATCCACATTCAAACAGGCACTTCTCCTCTTACTCTGCTTGTCCTTTTTAAACAGAGTTTCTCCATAGCAGCCTTACTGCCTGTCCTTTAAACCCTGGCTCCTGTTATATATAGTATAGTAGTCAGATCCTTGGGGACTTGAAAGACGGCAGCAATTATATTATCTCCATCAATCTTTATCACCATGTCAGTCTCCTATTCTCTCTGGAAGGTTAAGAGGTAAGTCCAGGGTTTTTTTTCCCCCTGTTCCCACCCCCTGCGGGTGAAGAAACCATCTTCTGATTTCAAGTCTGCACCGCACCCCTTACATGTTTCCGCGATGGAAGATTCGCTTTAGCAAGAATGTGTTCCTTCTTTCTACCCCAAACTGGGATGGATTAATTTTAGCTGCCTGGCCTCACCTGCCGCTCGACAGGGGAGGACACAGGCAGGACGCAAGACAAGAGCTATTCCGGGAGACTGCTAACACCTGACAGCATCAAAGGAATTTTACAGCGAGGGGGCGGGATCTAGACCACAGACTGGAAGGAAAAGGCGAGCGCCCCAGGGACTCTTGGCCTCCGTCCCTTGTTAAAACCCCCAAGAATGCGAGCTTCTAGCGATCCTCCCTGAATAGTCCGCGCCCCACAGCTTAAGGAGAACAGAAAGCCGAGGTGGTTTGCTCAGCACCCAGGGATCGCTATAAAGATCCAGAAACAGGGGGGAAAGCATCCTGTGCCACGAGCTTTAAAAAAGGACACTTTATATATATGTGTGTGTGTGTGTATCAAATATATATCAAATAAATATTTTTCTATAGAAACCTAAAAAGGAAGGAGCCAATTCCGAGAAGCCATGTGCGTGAAAGAGTACCTTGGTAGTTATCGCTGGGACCGGCAGAGGGCATGCCACTCAGCGAGGCAAAGACGGTACCGCGGCTGCAGTGCCGGCTCCGCCCCGCAGGCGAAGTCTGACCGTGCTCGAAGAAGCGCCTAGCCCGCCGCAGCGAGGAGGAGATGCGCTGCGCACGCAGACCCTTTTCTCTCCCGGGAACCGCGCACCATTTCCGAAAGCCCGCAGGGAACCGCTGCCCAGCCCTTCCTCTTGCTCGCCGGCCTTTCCATCGCCCCCCCTCCCACACCTCCTTACAATACAAAGGCGGCCAGCTACATTTCTCACCCCTCCCCCGGTGTTTCCGCCTATTTTGAAACAGGCGGCCTCGAAGCCCCCTTCTTGTCCACTCTCCCTCTGACGCTTTGCAAGAGGACTCGGACCCTGTTTTTCCTCCGGGAAAAGAAAGGAAGAGCGGGGGTCGATTCGGGCACCCTCCAGGCACTTGGTTGTTCCACAGCCGCTTCCCCACATGAGCTCGGGTCAGAAAGCCTCTTTGGCCCCTTAAGGGCAAACAGCGGGAACCAGCCACGATCTGAGGGGCTCGCCGTCCAATACCGGTGGAGTTGCCTCGGTTGAAGCGAGCGCGCGAGCGTATCTCTTGGCTGGGAGGACCCTCGGACATGAGGTGCTCTCTTAATGAAAGGAAACTAAAAGGAGAGCAAAGCGACTCCGATAAGGTGGCCTTTATCCTGGAGAGAGCCGGGCAGGGGTGGGGCAGGAAGCCCACACTCTTCTTTTGCGCACAACAATCCCTAGTGGGTTGCTACACTGTGCTGCCTCTCTCACGTATACATACACCCTGATTTGTCTCCTCCTGGAGTCTGCCGAGCAAATACCCCCCACCCCACCCCCAATACCGATTCAAATCGGCACTGGGTCGATCGCCACACAATTTGCAGCAGGCACGTCTTTCCTAAAATAGGCAGGGTGGCAGCATACGAATAAGTAGCAACTCGCCCAAGGATTGTTTCAATTTGTGACCATCCAATAGATATTGGGTTCCTCAATATGACTACTTCTCTCTCTTTTTTTAAGCAATATTTTAATTAAAAGGTATGTTTATTCTGGATTCCTTAATCTATAATAAGGAGCAATCTTGCCAACAGCTAACTGGTTTTTTGGATCCTGTAAAACATTACAGTAAAGGCATAAGTGACAATTAAACCTGTTGTCCCTAGACCACTTCGTCATAATTTGGCATGCCCTTGCTCAAGCCATTTCAGGCAACATTTATGACAATGTATGCATCCATTAAGTACATTTCTTGGCAATCATGCACAAGAAAAGGAGTGGATTTATTTTGATTCATAAATGAGGGCAACAGGTATTAATGCACATGTGACACCTTTCCCAGTAACATCCTCTAGTTCGTTCCCACATGACTGGGGAAACTTCAGGTGAATTTCTAACCACCCAGCCTTACCATTTTGTAAACATCTGGTCAGATAAGGACTAAAGTATTTTTAGAAAGTATAGCTAGCAAGGGGTTGAAACCAATACTGGTATTCTTCAACTTACAATAATGTGCTTAATGACAGTTTGAGGTTATGTTGGCACTGAAAAAAGTGACTCATGACCCATACTCAAAGAGTTACAACTATCTCCAGGGTCGTGTTATCAGGCTTTGGGCACTTGATAGTCGATTCACATTTACTATGGTTGCAGCATCCTGCAGTCGCCTGATTGTGACTTTTGCAACTGACTTCCAACAAGTAAAATCATGGGAGAAGTTAGATTTCCCTAACAACTCATTTAATGAGTGCATGATTAGCTTAATAACTGTGGTAAAAATGAGCATCCAATAAGGTTCAGTGATGATTTGCTTAACAACCATACCACTTAGCGACCAACTTTCACTTGGTCACACCACTTAGAGAGCGGGTGGATTTGGGAAGAAATTGTTTGCAGGTATGAATTGGAATAGGGGTAATCCTGAGTAATGCAAGTGAGATGCAATCTCCCTTTTGCTATGTAAGATTACATCTAAGTTCTTGATTATTTGTCCATTAATGTCACTGGTTGGTTTTTCCATGAAATGTTTGCTGTCTAGCTCAGTGACAGCAGTGCCACTGTGGCGCTGTCCATTACACATCTTCAAACTTTTCAAAAGGTTGAAAATCTGAAGCAGCTTTATGAGTAAGTTTCAGTAGTATACCTAGCATCTTCTTGTCCTTTCAATTTATTCTTCACAAAAGCAAGTCTGCCAAGAATCTAAAAGGGATGTAAACTCAATGAGATGGTCATGTCGAGCTTCCATTTTCTCCATGCAAATTACTTTCCCACTTCTACTCCTGCTTATCTACTTTTGTGTTCTTCATATGTGTTTATTCTGTGGTCAGTTTTTTTTCCACATATTGCTTTCTTCCCCTCTCCCTTTACATATTTATATAAACTATTAACTCAATTGGCTCCTCCTTCTTACCTAAATCCCACAATTCCCACAACTCTTCTTGTGATAATTCTGTAATTAATTTGCATGTAGCCTGCAACTGAGTTCACCCTTACTTGTTGCTAATGCTTCAAATAAACTCCATGCCACCACATTTTTGCAGATACTGAAGTAGTGTGAATTGAACCACATTTCCAATTGGCATACAAGTGAAGCTAAAATTAATAATACAAAGCCTTGGCATCTACAAAGACCTGAAGTTACTATATAATATTTTCTGAGAAATGCAAATATAATACTGGTAGTCCTTGGCTTAAAACCATTCATTTAGTAACTGTTCAAAGTTACAAAGCACTGAAAAAACTCACAACCGTTCCTTGCACTTTCAACCTTCACAGCATCTGCATGCTCATGTGATCAAACTTCAGGTGCTTGGTAACCAGCCTGTAATTTACCATTGTTGAAGGGTCACATGATGCCATCTGCGAACTTCCCAACTATCTTCCATTAAGCAAAGTCAATGGAGGAAACTAAATTAATTTAACGACCACTTGTTTTACCTAACAATTGTAATGATTTGCTTGACCATGGCAAACAAATGTCATAACAATGCCATAATTCACTTAACAGCCATCTTGCTTAACAAGGAAACTTCTAGTCTCAATTGTGGTTATAAGTTGAGGACTACTTGTATTCATTTCAGCCTTGACCACAGAATCTGTATGCCAGATAAAGACCTTTTAATCCCCAGTGAATTTAGCATTCTGTATTCACTTGTGACAATGCAATGACCACATTACCACAAACAAGAGGACATCCATCTGCTGTGTCAAAGATCAAATGAGGACAAATAGAATTTGGAGAAACAATTCTTTTAAGCTAGAAATTCACAATCTTTGAATAGGACTGATGTGACCTCTCCTGACATTTTATCCTCCAATTGTTGAAATGAAATATCAATTATCCCCATCCAGAATAACGAGAGGGTGAAAAATGGTACTTTTTTAATCAGTTAACAATCATCAACTGATCAATCAGATCAATTTCTTGCTTTAGAATAATTGTAATTGAACATATTTGGAGTCATCAGATGGGAGAGGCTGATCAGTTTTTAGTCTACAAATCTAGAATGGTTGTATATGACATCACACAGCCTATATCCTGCTCTCTTATTGGTGGCAGTTACATTTTATTTTCCCACATGCCCACTGAATTTGTTTCTGAATAGGTCAAGTTATCTTATATCCCTGCTGTAAGAGATCATGCCTGCAGCTCAAAACCAATAAGCAGCAAACAGGTCATAGGTATTTCCCTTTCTTTCCAGTAACCAGGCTCTGAGTATGTCTGTATAAAAGAGAGAAGGCTGTTGCACTGTATGCATTTATGACAGTGTGTGTAATTTCTATGTAACAATGGAGCAATCCATGTGGGAGAGAGAAAGAGCAATCACAACTGGATACAGACATGTACTCAGCCTCTACCACGACCCACTAGCTCATAGTCCTTTAGATTAGAAAGGTTGGCCATGCCAGTTCTTCAAGGCTTCAAATATATAATTTAGCTGTCACAACGTTAAGATTTTCAAATACATTATTTTGTATTGGATCATCTATAATATATGCTGTGAAGGCAGTTTAAACTTAATTCCTATCTATTCCTGATGGATTTTCAAGGTCACAAACAGAAATGTGTAATACATTTGGAGTACTAAATTGCAAATAATTCATGTAGAAGGATGAAGTTTGTTTCTGTTGCCCTACCAATCTTTTCCCCCCTCCCATACACTTTCTGTGCTAGTGCATTACAAACTCCATTTTCACTTGTATGTCTCTCTAGAAGAAAGTTTCACTGAAATCAATAAGATTTATGTGCAGAAAAGCCTAGAACTGGTGTACACAAAATGAGTTCTGGAATTCAGCTATCAACCAGAATTAGACTCATTAAAAACATTCAACCTAAGATTGCTTATATAACATAAGAGAATGAAATAAAAGTGGTTGGCATTAATTAAGGCACAATGCTCCTAGCGCATTGATTTCTATGCGATTGATAAGAGTGCATTGATTTCTCTGGAATACTACAATTTAAAAAACAGATTTCCTTATGTTACAACTTTTAAAGAATCTGTGTGAGGACACTTGGAATTCTGAAAGAGATGGCATACATTGTAAAATTCTGAAAGAGATGGCATTACAAACAAACCTATGGGTTAGTTAAGATATTAGTTAAGATGTGGGAAGGATCTGCAGGTAAACAGGTGGTAGAAACAACTTCAGTTTTCCACAAGATTTGAATAAATCAAGGAAGATGAACAAGCATCACTATGCTATGAAATTCCCTTGAGCACAGCTAGTGATTGTCCACAGCCACTATGCTAAGTACTGGCTATAGAGTTAATATTGGAATAATTATCTTTACTGAGAAAGATATATGCAGACTTTAGAGAGCAGAGTCTGACCTTCTTCATTGATAAAAGGAAGGAAAGAGTTACAGTTTATATGCTTACAGGCCATGTATATGAGGAGCAGAGCAAAGAGCCAATTCACCTTAATCTGATCTTCAACACAAGTTTTTTTTTTAAACCTTTAACATTAAAACTTTCTCTGCATTTCTATTTCCAGAGCAAGAGATCTTCATGGCTGTAATGGTTTGAAAATGAATTGCCAATTTAGCTACTGAAGTGCTACAATCTGTAGAAATAGGAATATACCACACACAAAAAACTACTTGAGACAACACAAGCTAACTTAACATACTTTTCTAAATTGTGTAGTACAACTGTGAAAAATAAACTGGCAGGAAAATGTGAAAATACATCTCCATGTTCTATTCTTCAGCAGGCTCCCTTCTGACTTGGCTCAGTACAGAGTTTTGACTTCTCTATTTTCCAAAAGAACAGGGGGAAAAAATGAATTTAGAGGCCTACAAAAGCTGAGCTGAGACTGGTAAGAAAAGAACAGCTGTTCTGAATAGAAAATTATACACATAACACTAGCTATTAATGATGAATACCATAAAGGATGGTTCCAGGGTGTTCTTTCTGCTTCCACCTGAATAAAAGTAAAAGCAAGTCTGGAACATTCAGATCGAAGTATATACAATATAATTATTTTGTGTTAATGGTTGCCATAGGATATTGCCAAGGATGATTATGGATTACATTTTTTTCAATGACAGCATAAGAATAGCCTTGCTGGAACAAACTAAGTTTTATCACACTTCCAAGTAGCGACCAAATCTGATACATCTGGCAAATACTGTATGTAGCAGCAGACAGGAAGCCAAGAGTATCCATTCCATCTAATCAAGTTGTTGCTTTTTCAAACAGCTGTGGTATATATATTTTTCCTCTATTCATACATTCGTAATTCCATCAACTCACTACAAGCGTATATGTATATTTTCCCCTGTAGCCTGTCTTACCATTACAACAATCTACAGATGTAAACCAGGCCAGTGATTTCATCACTAGGGATTCATAGCATCACCCAGTCATTCTTGTGCTAATGTTAAAAGTAAGGAGCACAGGCTTTGTTGATCTTCTTGTTGATGGCTGCGTAGTGATAACCTCTAATGAAGTGTCCTTTGAGATTATTGTAACCCAAGGAAATTCATAATTCAGACTCAGGTTCTAGCTCTGTTCTCTTCAATTTGACACACTGATCACCTCACTCTGGCATGCCCATCCACTCGAAGGGCACCCACGTCATGAAAGGAAACAAACTTTTTTTGGCAATTCAGTAAGTCACTGTGAAATCATATGTAGTCTGCCCTTGCAGATTTTGTTGTGAAATACTAGAAGAAGCATAAACTTGCAAGATACCCTTTGATTTTTCACAGGCTGATCTGTTATCATAAATCCCAAGTTTCAGCATTGGGGAGAGAAGCCTTACACTCCTTTCTGTTTTGAAGGCCACATAAAGAAACCACTAATGACCCTATCAATGGGTGAAACTTCCTTTAGTTTCGGATTTTTACACACACATTGATAGCAGGAGCAGCCCACCTTCAGGACTTTCCATACTTTTGGTGCCACTTTTAATTGGGATCTAATCTTTCTCTTTGACTATAGAGGCAGCGATTTGGCTGGAGCAGTACCCCCAAATTAAAACGGGGGAGGGGGAGGGGAGGTAGGATTAAATGTAAGTATGATTTGCAATTCCTCCAAATTAAGCTCACCGACACTGCCTGCTAACAGCAGGGCAGCGGTGGTCGCTACATTCCTGGAAAAGCAAGCATTCAAGCATCTCAGGGACACACACACACACCGTGTCGCTTGGAAAAAACAAGAGCTGCGGCCAGCCAGAAGCCTGTCTCGGACCAGGAGGAGAAAAGGCGAGGCGAGGGTGCTCGGGTCAAGCACTCGCGCTAGGAAGCAGGCGGCCGCGATCTGGGTCATACTTTCGCCCAGGAATACAGTGGCAGGTGCCGCCTCCTCCTCCGCGGCTTGGATTCTTAAGAAAGGGCAGCGGGTTCTTAAGAAAAGAAGCGGCGGCCGGAGAAAGTCTTCTCCCTCAAGCTATGGGCCGGGAGAAACTCCGTAAAGTCTAGGCAAGGCAAGGCGGCGGCGGGCGGGACGGCGACCTGGCGTAGGGCCTGACCGCGTAGGCGGGGAGCCCAAAGGGAGCACAACTAGGGAGAGGGAAGTCGGGGCACGACGCGCGGCTGGGTGGCCTCTTTCCCCCACCCCACCCACCCCTTCTCCTCAGTTCTAAACTCCGGCGGCAGCGACAGCTTCACTTGCCAGTCTCCGGAAGGCAAGGCGGTTATGGAGCCGGCTGGGCTCCGCCTCCCTAGGCGGCCCTGCTCTTCTCCCCCCCCAGTTCCCGCCGAGGCAGTCCACTCCAACCCTGCGCCCAGCGCGCCCTCGCCACGTCCTCCAAGCAGGTCGCCGCCGAATTCGCTGCCCGCCGCCACCCGCCCCGCCTCGCCGCAGCTACGAGACGCCGCCGAGCCGACCCCCTTCTCCTCCTCGCCGCCGCCGCCGCCTCCTTAGCGAAGTGCTGGAGCCCTCCCCTCCCCTCCTCAGGCTCCCCGCCCAATCAGCCGCGGGAGTCTTCCTCCTCCTTCAGGTGCACGGAGCGGCGCCACGACCTCCGCCTCCCTTCTTCCCCTCGCGCTCTTCTCTCTTCCCAGTCCCTCCGTACAAAGGCGGCAGCTCCCCGGCCCGCGCCGTCTGCGGCAAGTGCTCGGCGCTGCCCCGGGGAGTGGGGGCTGGGGGGACCGTCGGTCCCGGCCCGGCCCGATCGCCGCGCTAGCTAAGCTAGTTCGTCCGGCGAGGTCGAGGGGCGCGCCGCTTCTTACCTTTGGCTGCGTCTGGGTCGAGGAACATTTTCTCCTCGGCGTGCGGCCAGCCCTCGGGCTCCTCCAGACGAAGTAAATCCCTCCGCTGTGGGTGTGCGAGGTGGCGGCGAGGCGGGATGCTTTCTCGCTTAACGGAAAGCTCCGAGCCGTCTTCTCGGCGGCAAGCCCATCAGGCGCTGCACGGCAGCGAGGAAGGGGAGAAGCCACAGGCTGCAGGCGGCCCCGGAGTGACCTCCACAAACAGGTTGGCGTCCCAGGCGGCGGACTGCTGGGAAAGAGCGGGAACCGGCATGAGGAGGCTGGGTGAATGGACGGAAGCGCCTTGGAGGCTGGGGCTCGCTGACTGATTCTCCTCCTCCACCCAGGAATACACCAAGCCTCCGGAGCCCTTCCCTTCCCCTCCCCTCGATGTGTGTGAGGGTGTGTACGTGTGTGTGTGAGAGAGAGAGAGAGAGCACGCGCGCGCGCGCCCCAAGCCTCCTCGCAGGCGTCCGGTTGCTGCTCGCTGCTGGTGGGAGAGGAAATTGCAAGGCAGAGCGAGGGAAAGATGCGGCCCGGAGCAGCGCGAGAGTTTGATGCTCCTTTGGCTTACTCGCTCGTCCTCCCGAGGGGGCGGCGGCGGCTTTCACTCTTCGGCTAACCTGGCGGCTTTGCACCTGAGCGTTTAAATCTCTCCTCCCTTCCCTTCCCTTCCCACCCACCCCCGGTCTGCCGACGGCAGCAGTGAAAGAAGTCCCGAGAGTTGCCCAAAGTGCACCGCGAGCTTCACACGTTAGAAGGGGCTCTGCCTGGGGGGAAAGGGGGGGGCTCCTGTACGCGTAGTGCCATTAAAAAGGCCCCAAGCAAAGAGCATCGAGACAGAAAAGGCGGCTCGGAGAGGGTTCTATCCAGCTAGTAATTGGCACGGGTGGGAGCCTCTTCCCCCCCATCCTCCCGCGTGTTACTAAAACTCGAAAACTTACTAAAGAGGGGGAGTGGGGTGACACAAAACCGAACACCATCCTGTTCCAAGAGCAGGTGCCTCGGCAGCTAGCGAACTTTACAACCTCGCACCTGCAAAGGGAGCTCTTTTCGTCCCCATTACTTTTTTTTTTTTTTAAACGAGGATTTTTGTAGTCTGTTCCGTCGCCTTCAAGCATTTTTGTAGCCTGTTCCGATTCCCTCGAGCATTGTTCACGGCCCCGAGTGATCTACTATCCTTCTCGAGGTTTTAACGGGTTTAATTCGGGTTTTTGCGCAACGTGGGCAGAATCCATTGGAAATAACCAGCAGGTTCCAAAGTCAGGTCCAGTGTATAAGCTCCAGTTCAGGATTTCTTTTGTTTTATGCCTTTAGGAAATTAAGAAAAAGTACCATCCCCTAGACTTCGTGATAAGCATAAATTTTCTTGCCTGAGCAATCTCACCTAAAAACTGGACTGGAGTTTGAGCTGAGAAAGAGTAAATTCTAGCTGAGGCCAGAAGAGCAGGTCTCTGATTTCTTGTTAGAGCAAATAAATGCATAGTATCTTGTTCCTGTCTGGTATCTTCTTCCTGTCTCTCAGGGTTGCATTAACATTTGCTAAAGATACTTGAAGAGGTTTTGGAAAACAAATTTGTCCAAATGTATGTAGAAGTCCAAATTTCTTCACATTTTCATTACAAAATTCTGAGAAAAGCAATACTGTATATTAGAACACAGAAAAGTAAGAAAGAAATTGAGCACTATAAAAAGCCCTGCTCATCAAACTCATTCTGAATTTTGGAAGAATTTTTCTTTATTTAGCTGGACCTTTAATTCCATGCTCATGTAGTTATAACTGCAGTTTATTTTTCCCCATAGCCTTAGAATCTTTGATTTAAATTCTACCTTCTCTTAAATTTCTTGTATTTAGTTCAAATTTTAGTTTATTTGTGAAAATACACATCCGGTGACCTTTTTAAAAAAAATAATCAGCCTCCTTCTCCTTACCGCCCAAATGAAAGTCTGGAGTAGCTGCATTGTCCACTTGAAAGGGTTATTAAAAAGAGAAAGGCAGTGACATAATCTGCACACCCTTTTGCAAAACATTATGTCCATAGCAGTTATTAATAATGCTGATAGAGACATGGGGGGCTGTTGCTTAATCAGCATCACTTCATGTGTGCTATCACTCGAGTTTTAAACATTGTATAGTTTTTATATGAAAGACTGTATGGTGTTAAAAGTGTCTAATTGCACATTTGCACTCATTTTCCTTCACTGCTGGAAACTTTTTTTTGAAAAATAATTCATTTACACAAATTACAGTTCTATGTTCCTGTTCAGCATAGATACCCTGTTTTTTTAAAAAATTCCTTCTGTGTAGCTGCTTCATTATCCCATCTCAAAATCCCCTCACCTCCATACCCTTTCCCACTTACTGTTTGTATAAGTTACTTTATAGGAAAGATCAGAGTGAGGTGGAGACACTATGAAATTGTACTGGAGGTAAGTAAGGACATAACTAAAATTAAATGTGATCCACCAGAATGATAACTGGATGTCCCTTTGGGTTGCAGTCTCTGCACATTATGCTACTGAAATCAATGTGAATTAAACAGCTTGAATATAAGGCTGTATCTACATAGCTCAATCCTGACTACATTAAGATTTTCTCCCAACTTTATAGAAAGATAGTGTTGCAATCCAATTCTGTACATATTAACAAACAAATAAATCCTACTTGACTCAGTGGAAGTTATGCCATATATCATTATTAAGTAGTAATTAGTGTTTTGGATATTACCACTAAATTCTTAACCTATTGAGAAATAGTAAGAGAAACCTACCTCTTTGGAAACAAAGATAGTACTGTTTTTGTCAGATGATGTCCACTTTGTCTGGATATTCTAGGACCGTTATTAAAAAACAGTTGTTTTGGAAATTGATAGAATTGCTTTCTTAAAAAGAATTGTCCTGGGATGCTACAAGTCTTTAACTTCATTATTACAGTTTGGCAAAGCTATTTCTTTTAGAGTTGCATTTCTTATCTCCCTGATTAACCCAATTTGGGGAGGTGGGGTTTGAAAAAATAAAGTAAAAAGGAAATAGCAAAGTATATTATACATAATTATAATAATAATTACAATATATTATTGTATGATAATATATTGTATTATAACAATAATTGTAATTACAATATTGTAAGGCCTCTGAGAAAACTGAATACATCGATTGAAATACACTTCTTTTTAAGATGTCTTTAGTATGATTTACTTCTTTTTAAAGAAGTAAACGTGAATAGTAGATTTTCATTTCTTCATCTTGTGTTTGAAGCTTGATCTGGAATAAACATTTGTTTGCCTTTCTACAAATAAATTTTATTTTTGTACTGAATGGGAACCAGATGAACTGTTTTTATTTCTCTCCCAAATAAGTTTGCCATATGCCAACAAAGAGGTAACAGGAATGAACGAATATAACAGGTTATATTGTGCTGCATATGGCAGGTGCCCCAAATCATAGACATGTGGCATTTTATAATGTAACACAAGTGGTTAAACGCTGCACTGGATTATCAGCAAACTCACTATTTTTTAAAAATAATAATGAACAAATATTTCCAGCAAGTGCACTTAAGAGTAGTTTGTCTAACAACTGGTTTTGTTTGCTTCACCTGAGGCTGTGAGAATTCACTTTTGTTCAAATGGGGAAGGTAAATGAATAGCCTGTCCTGTCTTTACCCCCAATATAACAAACATTCTGCTTGGTACAGGTTGCTATCTGCAGGGAAACAGGGAAGTTTTTGGTGGGAACCTTTCACTTCACTATTGACCAAAACCTAATTGCTCTAGTCTTTCTCACTACACTGTAATTTAAACCACAGACTAAAGCGTATGCTTCACACTGATCATTGTATATATAAAGTTGAAATCATCTCCCTGTGTGACAATAAAATGCTGCAGTTTGGGTGGATGAAGTCTTTTACAAGCTTCTTGCCTAATCCCGATCTCAAGATGGTTAATGTTTGATGATCTAAGGGTGGGGAAAGTCTGCTTAAAACCCTAGGAGCTTCTACAGTATAAACAGGATAGCCTTATGAATACTGGAGTAATAAAAAGAGGCGACCATTCAGAACAATGAAACTTAAAGGTCGTGTGGTTAGGGACAGATAAACATTTTCCCCTATCAGCTGGAAACAGAAAAGGAAGGAAACTGTAGTTCTGATTGATCACACTGTTAACCAGAAGTAATTAATAGAACAAAGCTGCTAAGAAAAATGAATTGCTGTACATTAAGTCTAAGAAATATTAACAAGGTCAACCCTGCCATGTATTGAGGCCTGAAAGAAGAGAGTTCTTTAATTCTACATATTCAAAATGTTTCTTGCTTTTGTAAATAGCTGCTGCACAAATGGGACAAGCTCTCCTTGAGATAAGACTCAACATAGATCAGATTTCTTTTGAATGATTATCCTGATGTCAAAACATTGCTCAATACAGGCTGGTGAAAATGTTTAGAGATGGTAGGTGGGGGAGGGGACAAGAAATGGTATATAGATATGATCCTAACCTGAGTGGGAATCACTCAATCTAGTGGCTGCCGGACTTCTACCTGGGAAGCCTATTGATAAGGTTTCAGGTCATATATATGTCCTATTCAGACTTTGCATGTGATAGTCAAAGAAGTGTACTGTTTTCTTTGGAAGAAGCACTCATATAGTTGAGCTTGTAGTTGTAACAAAGGTAGAGCACAGCTGAAGGCTTCCTTCACACTCTGACTCAGAGGCTGATGAACTATACTGAAGGAAACAATCACCCAAATATCTTTTGTGTGGTGAGGTAGTCTAGACAACTGGGTAAGGATGAGAGTCTGATGTGAGAAAATTAAGTGGATGTCTCTTTTCTTTTAGATCAGTGTTTCTCAATCTTGGGAACTTTAAGATCTGTGGACATCAGTTCTCAGAATTCTCCATCCAACATGCTGGAGAATTCTGGAGGTTGGCCCATACATCTTAAAGTCTAGAATTAGAAAGCCCCTTTAGAAAACTACCTACTTCCAGGAGAGACAAGGTACCTAAAGAAACTGGCCAGGCTAGAATCAAATTTAACAAAGAGAAGTTTGTAGTATCCAAAAAAAAAGGAGGGGGGCAGATTGAAGAATAATTATACCAAAAAACTTACTCAAGACAATTCTGGTTCTGTGACTGACATGGCATAGTGATCAAGAAAATAAAATCAGAAGAGGATAGATATAATTGACTATGCTTCTTCTTCTGTAGATATAATTGACTATGCTGCTTCTTCGGACAACTATAAGTAAGAAAATAAAGCATTACAT
Organism: Notechis scutatus; assembly: GCF_049901735.1. Classification (NCBI taxonomy): domain Eukaryota; kingdom Metazoa; phylum Chordata; class Lepidosauria; order Squamata; family Elapidae; genus Notechis; species Notechis scutatus. Next base: position 231,779,649 of record NC_142009.1, read on the forward strand.
TGTGTGATGCTGTGCATTTATTAAATTATGACACCAGCGTGAATTTTGTGCAACAATTCCAACATGCGAGTCTGGGTTTCTTCAAACAGAATGCCAAAGAAGCAAGCATTGCAGCCTTCAGATATATAATCTTGTCCCGCAGAACAATAGTCTGGGCTCCAGCATTGATAAGGAGGGGTAGTCAAAGCCATTTCTTCAGCATCAAAGGAGGCAGATATTAGGATCTTCTCCCTCAGCAGAGACCTGGCTTCTGACTGCAACTTTAAAAAGGCTAGTCCACTTCATCAATATACTGGCACTCATGAACAACGTAGTCTTCAGAATCATAGCCAAGTCTTAAGTTGCAGCCCAGCTAATGAACAGTTTTCGGTGAGACATCCAGAGTTCATACTCTGCAAAGAATTTTCCCCTCGTCTTGTCTGAAGGCTTGGTACCCAGAAGTGCATTCCAGTTGCATTCTATTCTTACCAGAATTGAGGAGATTAGAGCTCAAAGCAAGAGGTCTCCATCTTTAAGGTACCTTATATTCTTCAAGACATGGTCCTGGAAGCTAGAAAAGTGTTTGGTTCACTCTCAGTTTTTGTTGAAGCCCCTGGAACTCTCTGAGCTTTCCATGGTGCTGATTTTACCACCCATGCATGCACAGGAACTCTATTTAGGTCATCCTTGACTTATGGCCACAATTGTGCCCAAGATTTATGTTGTTAAGTGAGACATTTGTTCAGTGGATTTTGCCCCGTTTAATAACCTTTCTTGCCACAGTTGTTAAGGGAGTCACTGCAGTTGGTAAGTTGATGACATGATTGTTAAGTGAATCTGGCTTCCCCATTGTTTTTGTTTGTCAAAAGATTGCAAAAGGCAGTCACATGACCTTGGGAAACAGCAACGGTCATAAGTATGGACCAGTTGCCAAGCATCTGAATTTTGATCAGAGGATCTTGGGGATGCTACAAAGGTCATAAGTGTGAACAATGGTCATACGTCACTTTTTTCAGTGCCATTGTAACTTTGAATGGTCACTAAATGAATTGTAAGTTGAGTACTACCTGTACATTGGGGTAGAACATTTAAATAGCACCTTATAAATAAATTTAGGCTATCAGAGCTTGCCTTTTTAAAGGGAAACCTATGTTTTCTATCCAAGTATTTTGATGTGAAATTTTCATTGAACATTTCAGACTTAGCCTTAAAATGCAGTCTTTTGTTGTGAGAAAAATACCCACTTAAATAAGGAACCAGGCTGTTCGGAGGTAGATATAACAGACTATCTTTTATTAGCGTGTAGAGCTACAATGATCACTGGACTCTGGCCACAAGAATGATCACAAGACTCTGGCCACTAAGGAAGGCTGTGGGATATATAACCCCAGAAAGTTTACATAGGAATGATAAAGAAAGCAATGTAAATCATACGGTGGCTTTTATGGATTGAATATAACATCTGATAATACTATGAGATCTCCTTGCTATGGCTATCCCAGCATCTCTGTATTCTTCTCTGCCAGCTGGATTCTAATCCATGCTAATTATAGGTTCTAACAATAACATTTATTTTATCTATACAGCCTCCCTTCATGCCAAAGAAATGATAATAATAATCATCATCATCTTTTAACAACCCCATAATCCCTAACAGGGTGGAGTCTGGGGAACTGAATGGAACTAGCAGAGTGTTTTAATGGCCAGATGCCCTTCCTATCACCAATGCAGAGTTTTGTTAAGCTGATATATTCTCAATGTGCCCAAAGAGAAAAATATCTGCCTCTACCTAGAACTGAACTCAGCCTCCTGATTGTGAGGTGAGAGCCCCACCTCTAAACCACTGCACCACTCCATGCCAAAGAAATGATAATGATTTGATTTATATTCTCTTTCTCCTCTCTCTCCAGGTTCATCAGGTGGCTTTGGTTTGCCTGCTTATTTTTGCTTCTATGCCTTTTCTTATATTTATGCCATGTAGAAGGCTTTATACATGGCAATCTCCAAAGCTTTGGTCAAATGATTCCATTTCCTACTAATATTCCAGAAGTATGCACTCATTTTAGATTTACATTTTCTTGAAGAATTGTTGCACACTATTATTAATATCGTGAGAATGGAACATAGAAGTGGATAAACAGTCCCTTATAATACTGTGTAATGCTTGAGAAATAATTCAGAAAAGATGCTCCATTGCATAGGGAAACATAAATGTAGTACCTATGACAACTTTTTAACGCGACTATCCTTTTTCCAGCATTGGGCAGCTGCTACACAATCCTGGGAAAAGATGTAGCTGCTCTGAAGAGTTGTGTGGTGCTATGTGTATATTTGCTTCCTGCCTTTGTCAAAAACAATGCCTGGTGGTTTATAAAATATATAGAAAATAACTAAAACATCCATGGTGAACATAATTTAAAACACCAAAATCAATAAAATCACACCATAATCAAATGTCACAAACCAAAACAGTTGCACCATCATGTTGAATCAATATATTCATTCATGACTGATTCTAGTTTATAAATATCTTACAAAAGACCTGAGTTTTAATATTTGAGACCTCAGAGAATCTGAAGCAGTTTTTTTTTAAAAAAACTGAACCAGAAACATTGTACAGTCATGATACCCATATCTTCTATCAGAAAACACGGTATAATCATTTGGGTTCTTAACTAATAAAATTGTGTTTTTGCATAAAAGTAACCAAAAATAATAAACCTTATTTCTCTATAGATTTCCTGGATTGTGCTCAAAGTATGGAAGGTATTCTCCAGGCTTGCTTTCTGCTGATAAATCCTCTGATACATGGACATACAGCATAATGTAGGAGACCCTTAAAAAAGTGGGAAAGAGTAAATATGCTTACTACTATACTAGTAGCTCACAGAAAAATACTCTCAATAGAACTTATAGGAAGAAAAAAATACGGGGAGAGAGAGAGAGAGAGAGAGAGAGATTATTCGGTCAAACTCCTTCTAGGTTTTCTCCTTGAAATCTAGTGCCTACAGAGAAATCTTTGGAATTCTTCCAATTCTCATGGAATGCAGTTACTATGAGCTCTGTCTAGGATCTGTTTAGTTCTCATTCTGCAGCTACAATCTGATATTGAAGAATGCAGTCACTTCAGAATAAGTAAATTCAGAAAGGTGGCAGGGAACCTCACAGCAGAAAAACCATTTTTTACTTAAGAATGCTGTCACAGTAGCAATATAGGAAAAGCCTTGTCATAATTCAAGCAATAATTTAGGCAATCGTCAGCAAAGAAATGCCAAAAAGCATAGTTTCTTCATTTCAGGCAGTCATCTTACAATCCCTCAGCAGCTCTTAACCTCTTTCAACCAGATAGCAGAACATTACCTTTAATTAGCCAACTGCAGGTGAAAATCCTAGAGAGGTGCAGACTTTTCAACCTGTCCTCTTTCCACATTTTGCTATCATATTCTCCTTAAATTAAGGGCGTGTAGCGTCATAGTGCTAGCACATCATACAGCCTATTTATTTGATTTATAGTTTGTTCCTTAACAGGGAGGCAGGGCAGTGAATGGAAACATCAGAAAGCCCTGAAAAGAATAATATATTAAAAAAAATACTGCAGAGTCTAAAAGGTAAAGAATTACCAGAAGAACAAAGGAACGTCTGTCAACATGAAAGTGATATACCAATGAATAAAAGATCTGGGTGAAAAATAAATGGATTACTGGCTGGGTCTGAAATGATCTCGAGATAAAAGGTCAGAGGGAATTTGGGGGAGATAGAAGGGGGCCACCTATAGGGAGGCCCTTTTCCCTGCAGTTTGCCATGAGCAGGCATCTGGAAAAGAGATGGGTTGGGGATAGAAGTCTGGTGTCCTCTCCCTAAGCTGTGAAGAACTTTCAAGATCAAAACTGGCACTTTTATCTGAGCTCAGAACCAGTCGAACTAGCAATGTCTGAGTAATGTTCAGACTGTTCAGCCCCAATTAATATCCTCACAACCACATTTTGAACAAATTGCACCCGTCTAATATTTTCAGCCACAGCTATTCATGTTGGCATTCTGGGAGTTAAAAAGCCAGCATTAGGGGAGTCAACAGTTTGAGGAAGGTTGGAGGAGTACAACGTTGTCTCCCCACCCCACACCTTTCCTTTAATAGAATAATAGGCACGATTTCAGCCTAACCGCCAGTATCTACTTTCTTCCACTCCATTTCAATGAGAGGCACCTGCCAATCTTCTATCCTGATGCTGAAAGAAAGAAGTTGCCTGTAATGGCATGTGTGAATGAACTTGAAAAAGGAGGGGAAGAGATGCTGCCTAGGAAAACAATCAGATAAAGGGGGAGTGGACTGCAATTCAACAATCTGTAGAGAAAGAAAAATTAGAATGGACCTGTTCTATCTTATCAAGCTGTAAAACCAGATGCTTGGGTGCAGGATGAGGGTGAAGGTTCATTCTCCAAGTTTGTGGCTTGGTTTCTGCCACATTTCATTACTAGGCTAGGTAACATCTTCAGCAAAGTTAGAGGATGTCAATGTGAGTATTCTTCTGTTGGTAAATGCTTTGTGTAGTCAGTAGGTCTTGTGATGGCAAGGTCACATCAGGTGAGGGTCTCATCAGGTCAGGGTTTTGTGATTGGTCTTGTGATGGTTCAGGTGTGAGTCACCAGTGAGAATCTGGCCTTGTGATGGGAAGGTTACATCAGGTGAGGATCATTGGAAGGTGAAGTGCTGGTGGGGGGAGGGCTTGCGTGAGTTGATTGAGGGTCAGTGCTGTCTCTGGTTGGCTGTGTGGTTAATTTGGATTCTGAGGGACTGGCAGGTTGGTTGTAGGTAGGGGTGTGTGTGTGTGTGTGTGTGTGTGTGTGTGTGTTAATGGAATTGTTTGTGGAGTGCCAGGCTTTGATGAACTCATGTAAGTGGCAGGTGGTAGCATGGCAGATGATTTTTGTGTTGCTCCAATTGAACTGGTGCTGTTTGGTGTTGGTGTGGATAATCATGATTGTGCTGTACAACTCCCCTTCTTATATCCTATGTGAATTAGGTAGGGTGCTGAGAGACATATGCATATTTTCTGTTTGTTTTGAACTTAAGGTATGGTTTTTCTCTTGCTGCTTTTGTAACAAATCTCTGTCAAGGTAATCTTCCTTGAATTGTGCTTTGAAGGAACAATGGTGGCTATGGAGTTAGAACTGTGGATTTTGTTTTATATGAACACAAGGAAATCCACAAGAATGGGTCCTAATAAATCCTGCATATTAGCTTAGAGGAATTCTAGCCCATTCCTCCTTACAGAAGTGCTTATCAACAGTTATTGGCAACATTTAGTTGCAGTGATTGCTACCCAGACAGATACTGAAAGCAAAGATTCACATCCTTTTGCCAAATACAAATATGTAGCTTTGGATAATTTGCCTCAATAAATAAATAAGCAAGTACAATGAGTTTGACTCATTTATTTAATTGCATTATCTTTGTTTATCTTTAGGACTTGTCTGGGAACTGATCATATTTATCCAGAAATATTGAAAATTTTAAAAGAGTTCACAATCTTTTAAGCACCACTGTACTTTTCTAGCCTCCAAAGAACTAGAATTTCCCCATTCTTATGCTAGGAACTGAATCCAAAATTTGCCATATACCAAGTATGTTCTCACCATAGAGCCACTCTCTGTCCCTCATTGGATTTAACATGCATAACCAGTGATACAAATGGCAAGTATCGAGTAGAAATACGTATTTCAATGAATGTGTGCAGTTGTCAGCTTTCAAGGTGCAAAACTGTGTTAAACTGTCATTTGTTAAAATTAGTGTCAGCTGAATTATGTATTTCCTATCTTTGTATTTCTGATGGGATCTTTTATTTCAGAGTTTCATTCACTGAGTTATGAATATCTATTTCCAAAACAATACATATGCATAAGTTCCACCAAGATCTGTGGGAAGTCTTGGCACACAGTAGGTGCAGTGCAAAATAGCATACAAAGTTTCCTTCCTTCCTTCCTTCCTTCCTTCCTTCCAATCTCAGATCCTCTACCAGATACCTGGGAGTTTGAAGGTTCTATGCAGGATCTTAGCTGTTCCTAGCATGCACTCTTCAAGACAGAGAGCTCTGATGTTGTTCCTGGGATCTGTTGGAGCCACTCTCCCCTCTTAGGAGGCACAGGCCTGAGTGTCCCTACCACCACTGGGACCGCTTTAGCCTTTATTTTCCACATCCTCTCCACTTCCTCCTCCAGGCCCTGGTACTTCTCCAGTTTCTCATACACCTTCCCTAATGTTATGCTACATTTATCACCACCACTATCTTTGTCTCCTACCACAGTGTCTGGTTGATTGGCTAGTCTGCCTGCCTGCCTGGATCTGGAAATCTTACCTGATCTTAGCTTTTATTTTCTACAACTTTCTGTGGGTTCTTCTATCTAGACTTAGGAAGGTTTAGCTCATGTTCTGTATAGATGTTTCTGTACATAATGCCTTGGTTGTGCCATTCAGTGTATGCTGTTCCTGTCTCTGAAACACACACACACACACACACACACACACATGTATGTGCATACACGAACACACACATACACACACACACATATATATACTATATATGTATACTAAAAGTAAGAGGGCTTTTAACTTTCATACCATGTTGGAGTGCATGGACTGGATATGAATTGTAGTATAAATGAAACTGAATTTTAAAAATGTTTTCAATCAGTTATTTGTCTGTCTGTGTGTGTGTGTGCACGCGCGTGCACGTGCATGTGTGCATGTGTTAGGTTTGACATCTTTCTTTTGCCCATCAGAAATGGTGGTGGAGATTGAAAAAGGGAATCTGTTTTTCCAGTCACAGTATCTCAGTTCACTCTAAGGAAACACAATGAGCTTTGTTTTCTAAGCACTGCCTAGGGTATTTAGCAACCTTGAAAACAGAAGTCTATGTTCATGGTATAGATTCACTTTTATAATCTATCTAAGACTACAAATTCAGATACAACTGGAAACAAGGTGGCAGGTACATGAATGACATGAATGAGTCATGGTGTACTTTGGGCTTATGAGTTACCCTAACTTTTAATTCACCTGTATTCCAGAGGAACCAATCCAAATGTTTTGCTTCTGAGAGATTCTGATAGCTAGATCAATAAATCAATCCACATAACTTCCAATCTCAAGAATCTGTGATTTGATTTAAGGTTGTTATGGGAACCAAGCAGGCCCCAGCTGTGATTTATAGTAAAATCTTGAGTTGTTCATTGATTAGAGTATAAGAAAATCACCATTTTTCAAATTCATGCTTCCGTTTAAGATGTGGAGTGGCTACCTGTATTCTCATTTTTCTCCTTCAACACTACGAAATCAAGCAGATATCATTCTTCAGGATTAGTATGATGAGAACATATTCTATGACATGACACAGTTTCTTTAGGAATATTGGCTTCCATTTGGATAAAAGCATTATTGCTTTCTATCTAGATACTGTCACAATCTGTTTATGAAAAGCCTGAAAACAGTTTGAAGTACAGTGTGAAATTGGGAATCTACAGATGGAAGGACAGTTGTGCACAAAACAACTTGTTGTACCTTTTCCGCACTAAAATATTTCTGGCCATGCGTTGCTTGCGTCAACTGTGTCAAAAGTGCCCACATACCTTAGATTACATTACTTCCTAATGATGTGACTATATGCCCCAGTTCACATGACTTCAAAACATAACATGAATCCCACTATCTCAGTTTGTGGTTTATGCCATGCCAACGTCAAAAGAGCGATCCTATAGATTTAAGAATGAATTCTTAAGAGTTTTCTGAACAAGCATTATAAAGCAGGATGTGTCGCTAAGAATATTTAATGCTGGAGCATGTGAGTTGCTATGATGTTGTTAGAAGAAATGTCCATCTGGGTTCAGTTCCAAGTGGGGAGAAAGACACTGGAAACATGGAGGCTGTTTGGAAAGATGGTTTAATGATGGACAGGACCACATGGTTTGTGGGCCTGGGCAATTGAGCACATGAGGCGGGCGGGGAGAGAGAGAGAGAGAGAGAGAAAGACCAAGACCAAGACTGAGATCCTCTCCTGGACCTTGCAAGAAATGTATCCTATTGGTTGTCAGACTCCCAAGGGGCTATGTGGGGGTCCAACTAATCTTGTAGGCTGTCTGTGTCCCAGACTTGGTTGAATCTTACTGGGTGATGATGTAATGAAGAGGCTTGTGTTCTGAAAGGGTGTTGGGCAATTCCTATAATGGCTTTGTCCTGGTTTGGATCTTGAGTGAGGGCTAATCCTATCACCCTGGAGCTGAAGGCCTTTTGTCTTGTAGATAAGATGGCCCAGTCTTTCTGGGGCTATTAACAAAGGTGGGGACTGCTTTCCAAGAGCATGTTTCTCCTTTTCTCATCCAGGGAGGTAGAATATTCTGCCTTTTTAATATTTCCTAGAATATTTCATTCTTCTAGGAGAGGGGTGGGTCTAACTTTCTACTACTTTCCTCTCCATGGGGCCCTCCACATATGTGGCTACAACTTCCAGAATTCTGAAAGGGAAGATGAAATCTGTTATTTCATTAATACCTTGTGCTCCTCCAAGTTTATCAAGGTACCAAGTGAATAAACTTCAGATTAATGTATTGAGGGTCCTACTGTATTTAACAATACAATAAAATTCTCTCTCTCTCTCTCACACACACACATTGACTACCATGTCAATGTGTGTGTGTACATTTCTACCATGCTGACTGTATCAAAAGTAAGCCACGCAACCCAATACTCAGCTTTTACCCTCAACCACAACCCTACCTCAACCGATCCACCATCACCCAAGACTAGGCACGCACGCCCTCAACTACCTCAATTCCAACTACTGCCGGCCTTAAATGCAAACTACTCAATGCAAGAAGCCTCGTGAATAAAATACCTGAATTTCTCATCCTCCTAAATATGGCTAACTTTGACATTATATTTGTCTGTGAAACATGGCTCAATGCATCTCTCCCGACTCCATTACCACAGTAAGAGACTATCATGTTTACCGATCAGATCGTGAAAATCGTCGAGGAGGTGGTGTTGCTATCTTCTATAAAAAATCCTTACATCTAAAAATATCCAAGTTACCCAGGAGCTTGCTCTTCCTGAGACCATCATCTGTGAACTATCCTTAAATATCACAATTCGATTCTTACTATGTTACAGAGCACCTGATTATGACATCGAACATGTAAACAAGCTAAATACATTACTAACGGACTGCATCCTGCCCATACCCTTTTATCTTTCTTGGTGATTTCAATCTACCTCATATTGACTGGACCCTAAATGATTGTACAACTGAAATCATACACACAACCTTCTACAATGCTACTACAAATCTGGGACTGGAACAACTAGTAACCAACAACACTAGACTAAACAACTGCCTCGATCTCATCTTCTGCAATAGTTTGAATTTAATTTACGGAATACAAACTAAAGAACCCTTTTCAGTAGCGACCACAATATGATTGACTTTTGTCTCAACATACGTCCACACAAAAATCACCACAATGATGTAATTCCCAATTGTAACTTCAAAAAGGCAACTATGATCTTATACACAACGATCTCTCATCCCTTGATTGGCAATCTCTATTCACTGGATGCAATACTGTTGAAGACCATTACAACATATTTTTACTTGAAGTCAAAAGAGTCATCAAACTATATGTACCAACAACAACTCCCAAAACAAAACAAAAAAGCAGATTACCCATATCAATAAGGAAACTTCAATCCAAAAAGAGATCACTCTGGCGGAAAAACAAATCTGGTCACGTTGCCAATTTCAAAAACCGATACAAAAATTTATGCCACCAGATAAAGACCGAATGCACCAATTATCACATTAAACAAGAGGAAAACCTTCTAAGCACCAATTCCACCCGTGCTTTTTACAATTTTGTAAACAACAAACTAAAAGACTCAAGGTCCATCCCTCCTTGATAGGACCTGATGGTAAAGACTGCAACGACGACACCATTAAAGCCAACATCTTTAACACATTCTTCGCTCAGTATTTGTAAACAGCAATGGATCATGCCCAGTATTTCCTAGCCGTACCACAGATAACAACAATGATCTAATACATATCGATTTCACAGAAGACAATGTTGAAAAAGCACTACGCAACCTAAAACCATCTCTATCTATTGGACCGGATGGAATATGTGCCTACTTCTTAAGAAAGCTATCCACTGCCATAGCCAAACCTCTAAGCATAATCTTTGAAAAATCTTTCAGAACCAGCTCCTTGCCTAACCTATGGTCACAAGCCACAGTCATCCCCATCTTCAAAAGGAGACCCAAGCCTAGTTGAAAATTACAGGCCAATCTCCTTATGCTGCGTCACCTGTAAAATCATGGAATCAATTATTAACCAATCCATCATCCTTCACTTAGAGACAAATAACCTACTCTCCAATAAACTATTTGGTTTCAGAAAAAAACTATCCTGTAATCTGCAACTCTTACACTGCAAAAACATATGGACGACACAACTCGACCAGGGCAAAGCAATAGACGCAATCTACATAGACTTCTGTAAAGCCTTTGATTCAGTGGTACCGACAAACTACTCCTAAAAATAAAATCCTATGGTATCTCTGGACAACTGAATAACTGGATAGAAGCATTCCTGTCAAACAGACAACAAATGGTTAAAATCGGGAGCGTACTATCAAATCCAGTACCTGTCAATAGTGGTGTTCCCCAAGGCAGTGTTCTAGGACCAACTCTCTTCATACTCTACATAAGCGACCTCTGTGATCATATTAAGAGCAATTGCGTTCTCTTCGCTGATGATGTAAAGCTGTTCAATACCACAGACAATACTGCTACCCTACAAAAAGATCTTGACTATGTATCAGAGTGGTCAAACAAATGGCAACTTCAAATCTCAACAAATAAATGCTCTGTCTTACATATTGGCAAAAAAAATCAGAAAATAAAATACAAGCTGAATAGTCAAGATCTTGTTGATGACTCAAGCTCTGTAAAGGACCTTGGAATACTCACCTCTAATGATCTACGTGCTAGAGCCCACTGCAACTACATAGCCAAAAAGGCATTAAGAGTTGTTAACCTAATCCTACGTAGCTTTTTCTCTGGTAATATCACACTACTAACCAGAGCATACAAAACATTTGCTAGACCAATACTCGAATACAGTTCATCAGTCTGGAACCCACACTACGTATCTGATATTAGCACAATTGAGAAAGTCCAGAAATATTTCACAAGAAGAGTTCTCCACCCTCTACTCGTTGTAGAATACCTTATGCCACCAGACTTGAAATTCTAGAACTTGAAAACCTTGAATTACGCCGTCTTCGGTCTGACTTAAGCATGGTATATAAAATCATACATTGCAATGTCCTACCTGTCAATGAATACTTCAGCTTCAACCATAACAACACAAGAGCACACAATAGATACAAACTCAAAGTAAACCGCACCAAACTTGATTGCAGGAAATACGACTTCAGCAATAGAGTGGTCAATGTCTGGAATACTCTACCCGACTCTGTAGTTTCTTCCCCAAACCCCAAAAACTTTAACCTTAGACTGTCTACTATTGACCTCACCCCTTTCCTAAGAGGTCTGTAGGGGCGTGCATAAGCGCACCAACGTGCCTACCGTCCCTGTCCTATTGTTTCTCCTATTCTTTTATTTTTCTTATATGTACCCATTTCATGTATTCACAACTATGTATACATTTATACTTATTATCTTGTAAACAATTGGCAAATCAAATAAATAAATAAAAAATAAAAAAATAACACACACAAACTATAGCTTTCTGCAGATGGGAAACAGGATTTTTGCATGTTAAATAACTGCAAGCAGAGAAGGACAGTCTAGAAAGAGGAAGGAAGCATCTGACAACTTTTAATGAGTGATAATTAACAAGGGGAGTGTGGGCCACAATCAGATGACTCAGAAAAATCCATTATCTGGCCAAGTTTCCTTCAAAGTTCTTATATCAAAAAGATAACTTTCTTCTGGTTTGAGAATAAATAGTAGATCACAAACAAGGAGCAAATTAAAATGGGAAGAAAAATTAACAGAACACTAATCAAAACATGTTTGGAGATTTGCAGTAAATTCTAGAGGTTGCAGGAATCTTAACCTTGGATAAGGGAAGTCCCAGGCTTAGATCAATGACACCTTTTTGCAGTGTAGTGGTGGGGCTTATGGAAGAAAGCTAAACTGGTCATAATTCTGTAATTCATCAGCTCTGCTTCTGCCCCAGAGAAAGATATATATTTTTTTCTTAGCACTTCCTCTAGACCTGAAGGATTTGTGGTTTCCCACTGGAAATAATTCCCGTTCCATCTTGTCTCCTAGCTCTTGGGATTTTCTCCTTTCCTCCGGCAACTCAGACAGCAGTGGGATCCTACCTGTTCCACTACCGCTTCGGTGATCACGTGCCTGTGCAGTGCCAATCAGCTGAGAGGATAAAGAAGAGAAAAGCGAAGGGGGCGGTGGGAGGGCCGATCCTGCGCTTTTCTCTTCTTTCTCCTCCCAGCTGATTGTCAGAGGCTTTTTTTCCTCCTCTCAGCTGATCATCGGATGCTTTTTTAAAAAAAACTATCGGTTGGGCCAAACTGGGCTGAACTGGTAGCATACCACCACTGAACCCAGACCCTGTGGTGCTTTGGGACTTCTATCTCCCCACCCCCAGCAGTTTCTGGCCTTTTTGCAAAGTCATAAAAGTTAAGAGGCTAGCTTTTTCTATGCCAGGTTCATGATCTGTTCTTATTCTCAAAGAAAAAAATAATTGGTGTTTTCATTTTGAGTAGCTCAAGGAAAAGTTATGGCTGCAATAATGCTTCAGGCAACTGCATCAATAGCAGTTGTTGTTGTTTTTTGTTTTTGGCAATTTCAATAGATAGGAGTACTTATAAAATGGATGAGTAAAGCAAGCCACAGTTTCTCTCTCTTTTTCTTCCAAAAGACTGTCCCCTATGGCATTATCCTATAGACTCAGTGCAAAAACATCGCCTTTATTTTAAAATCCTGAATCTGTTTGGTATTTTCTTTAAGCAGTCCTATATTTTATTATTCCTTTGTTTTGGCTACACTGGTTCTGAAAAGAGGCATTAATGTAGAAACCACACTTAGTATTTGCTCAAGGTGACTGATTGAAGAACTATATGACAATTGAAAACAGTATCTTACAAATCAAGTGACAATGAAGCAGCAGCAGGGAGAACAGAATATCAGCAACTAAAAAAATCTGAGTATGGATTAATAACTGGCATCGTATTTCATGGGCCATGAACAAGAAGGCTTAATGTAAATAGTAATATAAAGAACAGTGTTTCTCAGCCTCAGCCATTTTCAGATGTGTAGGGGAATTCTGGGAGTTGAAAACCCCATATTTTAAAATAGCTAGGATTGAGAAACACTGGCACAGAGTGCCATTGTTCAGAGCTATTACATGATGGCATTGTAACATTCAGCAGTAAAAAAAGTACTTCCACAATTTTCTCTACTTGTCTAGCTAAAGTTTCCCAAAGATTCTACACAACCTCTTTGCCCACATCCCAGAAGGATCACACAGGGTCCCTGCCAGTTGACCCATGGATTTTTAAGTCACGGTGCTTCATTCCAAGTTTAGAAATTTCACATTTGATTTCTTTGCCCTTTTATGTTCTACTTTTTCTTCTACTTCACGCCCCCCTGCTTTGACCTCTCTCGTAAGTGGTCTTCCACAAGCTAGCTTTCCGCAATTCTGGATCATAAGTAAAGAGCTTAAAATAGTTTCAATCTCTCCATTAATGTCATAGTGTAGAAAAGGGAGATGATTTGGCAATGCATGCACCTGTTCTTTAGGTTTGTCCAAAAGACCTGGGGGCAAGCAGGGAAGGGCCCAGAAGGAAAGAGCCAACATGTTTAAGAGGTTTACTGAGGAGGTTGCTTTAACCTCCCAGCCCCTGCAATCTGAGATGATCCCCTCATAGTATTTGTTGATAACATTGGCTCCATGTGTAGCATGGTTTCATGCTAAATTTTTGACCAAAGACAAAGAACAGTCCAGTGTTAAGAGGAGAGGGTGCACTATAAACTGGGTACATGTGCAAAGATAACAATGCACACTGCACAGGAAAAAGGATTACAGGCAATCCTTGAGATATAATAGTTTACTTAGTGACTGTTCCAAGTTACATGATAACCCTCACAAGTATTTATGACACAATCCCAAAATTACAAATGTTGCAGCACCGAGGCAGTCATTCACTCTTACGAACGATCACAGAGAAACTACAACATTCAACCTGCCTATTTCCCCCACACACACTCTGCTCCCCACAATTGCAACTCCCTGCATTCACTTACCTTGTAAAGATCTGTCTTCTCTCTGCCATGGTTTCTTCGAGAGCGGGACAGTTTCAGTTCCAGCATCCAATTAGCTTGCAAATGCTTTTTGCACACCCTGGGAATGAAATGCTCTGGGTGCCGTGATCTTGCGTGATTTCAAACCGCTGTTCTCTGCAAAAGTGGATGGGTGCCTGAAGTTCCACAAGATCATGGTACCCAGAAGCTTCCAGTCTCCATGCAAAATGTTTGCAAACCGATAGGACGCTTTGAGGCAGCATGATTTCACTCCTTCAAAGCATCCAGTCGGCTTGCCAGTCTGTTGCACTTAACCAGAATGGACCACACTGAAGAAACCTGATTACTTTTACAAGGCTGCCCTTTGACCTCCCCACCCCTTACTCCTTCATCAGGGAAGAAGCCTTTATAAATCATCTTCCCTGAAGAACTTCATAGGACTATATTACAGAATTTGCAAATTGGAATACATTTGATAGCAAGACGTATTAACATCTGCAGAAAACAGGTTTCTTCAGTGTAGTCCATTCTGGTTAAGTGTTCTTCAAGCATGAATTACTACAATGGCAACCTAATGGTTATGGAGACATTCAGATTTCAACTGTGATGTTGAGATGGAAAGTGCAGTTACCTTCAACAATTAAGTCTCCAAGAGGAAGAGAAAGGCCAGCAAGGGGGAAGAGGAAGAGGTAGAAGAAGAGGAAGAAGAGTGCTTATTCTGTGTTCATACTGGAGTCCTATACTCTGCATGCAGACGATAGAGCACCGATGGTCATCTTCAGTGTGCTCTCTTGCAATATTTAGTTTTATTGACTGCAGGGTGCTCCAAACAATCAACTGTCCTAAGTGATATGGCAAAAGAAAAACTGTCAGCCGTTTCCAATTTTAGATTCACATAAGATAAAGATTAGGATTCATAAGAAAAGGAAAGAGACTTAGATACTGGATTATTCACAGTGACTTGTGTTTGCAATTTTAAACTACTTGCTTTATTTGGACATAGAACTTTCCAAGCACGTGATTAATTTTACATGGAAAGGGGATAGTGCCTAGAATTAAAACCATAAAAGTGTCATGCAGGCACGAAGGTAGAAGAAGGCAGCAGAGAATGGAAGGGAATAGAAAAATGAACAAGCAAAGGAGCAGAAGGAGGTAGAGAAATAAAGGAGAAATGAAAGCATATTACCAGAACTGAAAGATTCCCATTGCCCATGCATAATAAATGGGGCGGGGGGCAGCAGTTATCCCTCAGTGATGATGATGATGATATCCATTCAATCATGTCTGATTCTTGGTGATTCTAGGGATCAGCTGTCTCCATATTTTCCATCTTATTTCAGTTGTTTTATGTCCTGACTGGTGTTGGCTTTGATGTTGTTTAGCCACTATGTGGGTTTTGTTTTTGTTTTTTGGTGGGCTTGTTTCCTTCTACCGCCAGCCATGCCAACCATATCCTGCTTACTTTTGATGAATATGTCTTGATGCATATCTTGCCGAAAGCTAGGGTTGCAACTGAGACTTTTGCAGACAGGATTCAGATAATACTTGTGCCTTCTAGTATGTTGATTATAGGAATGTTGTTAATGTTGATTAAATGATGTAAGAGAGACATATTAATAGCCAACAGAAATTTCAGTCAGTACATACTTTAGATTGCAGGTTACAAGAACAATACAGATGCTAATCAAATATTAAATATTTTATGAAAATGCCAAATATTTCAATGACTGTTTCCAAGATTTGCCTTGATAGTCACCTGGTTTGGGAAAAAATTTGAAATGATTTCATTTGTCTTGTACTACCCATGACACTTCCCCTCCTCCCCCCCATCCTGGATTTTGTACTGTTAACAGCGGGGAGGTGTTCAAATAGCATTATCAACATTTTGCTGAAGCTTGGAAGCATCTGTTTCTTTTTCTGTCTCCTTCTATTTTCCTAGGGAATTACATTTAGGTCAATGAAATACAGTCTTGCCTATAGATGTAATATCACATTTGTTCTATTAGTCACAGCCATGAAGTCTCCTTATCTAGCAGAGGAACATACAGTAAACCTGGTTTGTGATTATGCTCCTTCTTTCGGCAGCAATGGAGCCATATCACACCTGACAACAAAGCACCTTGTTTGTCTTTCTGTGTATACATGCTTGAAGTAGAAGCAGTCATGTAGCTAACTACAATTAAGAATTATTTAACTTGTATGATGAATTAGATACATGTGCATGTATTCTAACAGGCCGTCTCTATTGAAACAATTCTGGATAATCTGCAATACAATGAGAAAGGCACCTGATTAATTTTCCAACTTAAAATAAACTGGTGAAATAAGGAAAACCCGGATGACCAGGAGCAGACTTTGGTGTCAATTGATGCTGAGTCAAAAGCAGTGATGCTGCTGAAACAGAATCCTTAAGCTTAACCTCTGACCTTTAGTTCTGCCTGTATTTTGCACTGGGCCACGTTGCTTTCAGGTTTTCAATTCCTGCATGACCAGAAAAGAAGAGCCGGCATGGAAGCATTCTGACCCTGGGATTTCAATGGGTTATTTCAATTTGCAAAATTTTCTCATCAGCAAACTCTTCTCTGCTCATGGCCAACTGAAGCAATAGCAGCTAAAATGCATTAAATGTGTG
Organism: Notechis scutatus; assembly: GCF_049901735.1. Lineage (NCBI taxonomy): Eukaryota > Metazoa > Chordata > Lepidosauria > Squamata > Elapidae > Notechis > Notechis scutatus. The sequence goes on from NC_142009.1 coordinate 231,796,601, forward strand.
ATGCCACAAGCACAAATGACAAACCAAAGCTCTTGTCCAGCCGTCAAGCAAACTGGAAACAACCACCAGAGCTTCCCACTAGGTAAGCTCTGACCCTTGAGGATCATTCAGGTCAAGTTCTGCTGGGTAAAGGCAGGAGAAGGGAAAAAGAGGGACATTTAGCTAGGTACTATGTTAACTTTATAAATAAAAACAATCATCATCATCAAACTGAAATTATCAGAGAAGTAGCAAATAAATAATTACTTCTCTACACATCCTTTTAGGATGTACTTATTTATAAATAGTAATAAAATAATTTTATAAATTATACATTTATAAAATTTACAGGCCACCTATCTTACCTCAACACAACTCTGGGTGGCTTAGAATAGAACTGTGTTCTATTGTGTTCAGTGATCTTATTCCAAGTAGGTAGGATTATAGGATTAATCACAGAGCGGCTAAGGGTTGGACAGCAAAAACTCAGAATTAACTCCACCCAAAGTATGGAAATGCTCTGGATAACATCTGTCTGTCTGTCCTATCTATCATTGGTCTATTGATTTATCTATTGATTTATCTATTGATCTATTTATCATCTATTTATCTATCATCTATTTATCTATCTATCATTTATTTATTTATCTATTACCTATTTATCTATTATCTATCTATCTATCTATCATCTATCATATGGCTATCTGGCTATCTATCACATTTATATGGCTATCCATCTCATGAGAATTGAGTCCAGTGCTGCAGCTGCTAACATGTTCGGGGGCTGGGATTGCCAAACTCTTATTAATCACTTTAGGCAGAGGTACCTTCACAGCAATTTATCCTCCATGGCCACTTTGGCAAAGAGTGTAGGAGAGACCAGGCATCTGGTCCCTGCAGAAGCATCTGCCCCAGAAACTGAGAGCCCATAGTGTTTGTCAGTCTTACATGGGATCTTTATAAATACAATTGTAGTGCTCTTTTGAAAAAGTATTGAAAAAATTAGACTAGTACCAATCCCATGCTGCTCAGAAGGGCAATTTAAACTGGGAATGAGAATTAGATTCCGCCAGTGGTATACTGTTATTTCTTTCATCTTTGGATGCACTACAGGTTCTGCCAATAATTGGTTTTGTATAGCTAAACATTTTACTGCTTTAATTCTTTGGTGGAATGCCATAGTGACTCTCTGTTCCATTTTGGCTTTGGCATCATAAGGTGTTGATACTCACAAAGTCAAAATTGGATCCCTTGGAAATCTGCCCCAGGGACACACACACCCCTGAAGATCAGAATGAAGATCACACATTCTAGTTCCTTCAGCTTCATATATCAACTTCAGCTACATACATCCTCCATGCTTGTGGCACGTCACCCGGGCCATTTTGGAAGATGTTCTTTAGTGCTTTTTCAGAAGAGAGTTAGGCCACTCCTCCATCCCTGCAACCTGTGACATGTACTACTCAGCTTACACTAGTTCATTGGGTAAGATGCAGCAGTTGGCATTAGCATGCAGATATTGCTAAGAAAGAGCATGCACACATGCTAGCATGTGATCAGAGGCTTCTGTAGGAACTGGGAGTGGAAATCTATATTGACACTAATGGGAAAGGTTATTAAAATTTCTCCACAATATTATACAAGCTTTTTGCTTCCTTTTATGGTGCTTGCTAAACCTTTGAATCATAATGCAGGGGTGTTGTGGCTTTTGGGAGAAATGTTGGTGCAAAAAGGGGAGCGATTATTTCTCAGATGACTGCTGCAGCTGTTTCTGTGTTCAGGAGAGCCAAAGAAAGTGCAACAGTTGTGACCCCTGGAAATATCAGTGATTGCCAATGATTAACAGATTCAATATGCAATTGCTGTATAAGCATAGTATATTTAAAGATTCAAGAAGGTCTCATTTCCTCTCAGCCCAAACACGACCTAAGCAGAGCTATATGGATATTAGAGGTAAAGCAATGGATCCCACCCCCCCATATGTCACATTTATATTGATCTGGCATTGATATTGCTCTCCACAATATCATCTCTCTCAAACAACATAACCAACATTGTTTTGGCATTGGTGGCAGCACAGCTCTAATGGCAAATTCCCCTTCTGTGATTTGAAAGGCTGGAGTTTCCCAGGACTCAGGAGGATCAGATTCCCATTTACATAAAGTTACCAGAACTGGACTGCAAAAATCAGAATGTCAGCAAGAACGGCCGAAAAGAGTTGCTATTATTTTCTTGGCTAACTGCATTGTTGCAATCTTGGTTTGGTAGCCCTAATGTACCGGTGAAAGTCGAAACATTACAATATCATGCAAAAGTTCATTTATTTCAGTAATGCAACTTAAAAGGTGAACCTAATATATATGAGATACTTACATGCAAAGCAAGATAGTTCAAGCCGTGATGTGTCATAATTGAGATGATTATGGCTTACAGCTCAGGAAAACCCCAAATCCACAATCTCAGAAAATCAGAATATTGTGAAAAGGTTCAATATTCTAGGCTCAAAGTGTCCCACTCTAATCAGCTAATGAAGCCATAACACCTGCAAAGGGTTCCTGAGCCTTTAAATGGTCTCTCAGTCTGGTTCAGTAGGAATCACAATCATGGGAAAGACTGCTGACCTGACAGTTGTGCAGAAAACCGTCATTGATACCCTCCATAAGGAGGGAAAGCCTCAAAAGGTAATTGCAAAAGAAGTTGGATGTTCCCAAAGTGCTGTATCAAAGCACATTAATAGAAAGTTATGTGGAAAGGAAAAGTGTGGAAGAAAAAGGTGCACAAGCAGCAGGGATGACCGCAGCCTGGAGAGGATTGTCAGGAAAAGGCCATTCAAAAGTGCTGGGGACTTTCACAAGGAGTGGACTGAGACTGGAGTCAGTGCATCAAGAGCCACCACTCACAGATGGATCCTGGACATGTTGTATTCCTCTTGTCAAGTCGCTCCTGAACAACAAACAACATCAGAAGCGTCTTACCTGGGCTAAGGAAAAACAGAACTGGTCTGTTACTCAATGGTCCAAAGTCCTCTTTTCTGATGAGAGCAACTTTTGCATTTCATTTGGAAACCAAGGACCCAGAGTCTGGAGGAAGAATAGAGAGGTACACACTGCAAGATGCTTGAAGTCCAGTGTGAAGTTTCCGCAGTCTGTGTTGATTTGGGGAGCCATGTCATCTGCTGGTGTTGGTCCACTGTGCTTCATTAAGTCCAGGGTCAATGCAGCCATCTACCAGGAGATTTTGGAGCACTTCATGCTTCCTTCCGCAGACGAGTTTTATGGGGATGCTGACTTCATTTCCAGCAGGACTTGGCACCTGCCCACACTGCCAAAAGCACCAAAACCTGGTTCAATGACTGTGGGATTACTGTGCTTGATTGTCCAGCAAACTCACCTGACCTGAACCCCATAGAGAATCTATGGGGCATTGCCAAGAGAAGGATGAGAGACATGAGACTGAACGATGCAGAAGAGCTGAAGGCCGCTATTGAAGCATCCTTGTCTTCCATAACACCTCAGCAGTGCCACAGGCTGATAGCTTCCATGCCACACCACATTGAGGCAGTAACTGCTGCAAAAGGGGCCCAAACCAAGTACTGAATACATATGCATGCTTGTATTTTTCAGAGGTCCAATATTGTTCTATATACAATCCTTGTTTTATTGATTGTATGTAATATTCTAATTTTCTGAGATTTTGGATTTGTGGTTTTCATGAGCTGTAAGCCATAATCATCACAATTATGACAAATCACGGCTTGTACTATCTTGCTTTGCATGTAATGAGTCTATCTCATATATTAGGTTCACCTTTTAAGTTGCATTACTGAAATAAATGAACTTTTGCACGATTTTCTAACTTTTTGAGTTTCACCTGTATGGGACTATTGCTTCAACCCATCTATTCTTTGAACTCTCCATGAGCTTTTATAAACAACCTCATTAACAAACTCCATTCTTTATTAGGTCTATGCAAAAGCTGGGCTTCAAAGGGTAAAAGTGTGTTCAAACATTCATGGCTACATGAGTTGCGACTTGCAACACTTCCTTTAATTAAACATGTGTATATTTTTTGTGCTGCTGCCATGAGATTAGTCAGGAAAAAGTGCAAGCAAATCTCCTTTTTCATTCTGAACCCAGATCTCTGCACAACTCCAATCTTTGTCATTCTACAATAGTCCATTTCTAATTAGTTTTACCATTTCTAGTTAATTTTATTGCCTGGCTTGATTTTCTGCTGCTTATATAAATATTGCGTTCTAAATTGTAAATGTTGTAATCATCACTTTAGTTAGAAAAATCTCTTAGAAACTATCCCTAATTTCTCTATTCAGCCTTGACTCCAAGAAGATCTAACCCTACCAGGGATGGTATTCAGCAGGTTCTGACCAGTCCTGGAGAACCGGTAGCAGAAATTTTGAATAGTTTGGAGAACCAGCAAATACCACCTCCGACTGGCCCCGCCCCCATCTATTCCCTGCCTCCCGAGTCCCAGCTGATCGGCTGGGTCTTCTTTTGTTGCCCTGCACAGGAGAACGAAGCTGGAAAGGAGGTTAGTGGGGTGGGGAGGGAATGGGATTATGCAGTAACTTTCCCCTGGAGTGGGGTGGGCATGGAGATTTTACAGTATCCTTCCCCTGCCATGCCCACCAAGCCACACCGCGCCCACCAAGCCACACCCACAGAACTGGTAGTAAAAAAAATTGAATCCCACCTAACCTTAATAGGAAATCTTACCCTTTTCAATGGCAATGTAGTTTTCCTATGAACTAAAAACAAATCAGAACGTAAAGCTGTAACCATAACTTTACTTAGAGAATCTATTGGAATTTATCACTGATATCTGTATTTGGTGCTGACGACTAAGAGAACTAACTCTAACCTTAACCCTAACTATAATCCTACCTTCACTCTAACCCTAACCCAAAAACTAACTGTAATCCTAGTTCCATTTTCCATGGCAATGGGATTTTCCCATGTGTTTTACTATGGAGCACAAACAACACAGAATGAAAATCTGTCACAGTCATTTTCTTTAGAATCTTCCTCTGTAGTTTTCAGCCATGACTCTAGGTAGAGCTAACCATAACCACAACCCTAACCCTATTTTCTCTTTCACTTTTTCTCTGCCTATGGGAGTTTTCCATGGAGCAAAAGGAAATGGAAACAAAAGACTATCCATGTCTGTTTATCTACAGAATCTCTAAGAATCTATCTATAACATCAGTTTTTCATTTTGATTCCAAGGAGACCTAACCCAAACATTAACCCTAACCAGAAACCTAACCCTAGTTTCATTTTCAATGGCAATGGGACTGTTCCATGTTTTTTTTTTTTTACTGTGGAACAAAAAAAGTCAGAATGAAAAGGTGTCACTGTCACTTTCCTTAGAAAACCTCTAAGAATCTATCCCTAGCATAATGTATCCTTTATGACAGTTTTTGGTTTTTGACATCAAGGAAGGTAAACCCTAATACTAACTTTAATTTAACCCTAATTTAATTTTCATTGAGTGTATGCTTTTCTTATGTATTTTGCTCCTGTACAGAAATAGGCCCAAACAGATAGCTTTCAGCTTCAATTTTTCTTGCAGAGTAATGTTGATTTTCAGCCCTGACTCGTACAAAGTCTAACCTAGCCCTGATCCTCATCCTAGTTTAATCATCACTGGGAATCTCATTTTCCTATACATTTTACTGTGCTCCAAAAATAAGTCCAAACAGAAAGGTGACATCTTCAGAGACCTCTGCTTTCCTCAGAGACTTTCTGAAAATGTAACCCTGACTTTGTTTTCCAGCTTTGACTTCAAGGGAGCCTAATCCCAGCCCTCACGCTTATCCCAATTCTAGTTTAATTATTAACTGGGAATGGGATTTTCCCACTGGCACTCATAAATAAGTCTGAACAAAAAGCTGTCACCCCTCACCTTCCTTCTGTCGCTGTTGTCTTTAACTTCAGGGAAACCTAATTCAACTCCTAATCCTAATTTCTTGTATAATTTGAATTGGGAATGTTATTTACCCAACATTGCACCTTGACACAATAGTCTTTGGTTTGTAGAACTAACATCTTCCATGGTTACCACTTGGCTGTGAATGTCCAGCCCTTGTCTATCATCTAGTCTCTGCTGGTTTACTCCCAAGAAAGCACTCCCTGAGGAAGGATGTTATTAAACTGGCTGTTTTATTACCGGTTAGTTTAAAAGGAGGCAGGATATATCGGTTCCACTTAAAGTAGAAAGAATTGAGAGGGGAAGCTTTGCAGCACAAATAGGCTGCCTGTTTCAGCACATTGAGACTTCAGATAGAAGAGCTTATACCCAGGGGTTGGGCTTCACGTTTTTTAGCAAGGGGTTCTCTGCCCTAATGACTGGCTGGGTGGGAGTGAATGGGTCGGCATGGTTAGATGGTCATGTGATTGGGTGGTCATGTGATTGGATGGGTGTGGTTAGGTGGTCATGTGACTGGGTGGTCAACTCAACATCACTCCTACCCAGTCACATGACCCCCCCTCAACCACACCTACCCAGGTTTCACGGCTTTCTGTGTTTTCTGTAGGAAATGGGTCTCTCTCTCTTTCTCCCTCTCTCTCTCTCTCTCCCCCTCCCTCCCTCCCTCTATTCCTCCCTCCCATTTCTATTTTTCTCTCTTTTTCTTCTTCCTCTGTCTTTTCTTTCTTTCTTTCTTTCTTTCTTTCTTTCTTTCTTTCTTTCTTTCTTTCTTTCTTTCTTTCTTTCTTTCTTTCTTTCCTTCCTTCCTTCCTTCCTTCCTTCCTTCCTTCCTTTCCTTCCTTCCCTTCCCTTCCCTTCCCTTTTTTTTTCTTTCTCATTGAATACGATAGCAAATCCAAAATAAAGTTATTAACTGTGGGAAATTGTTTCTTTGCAATCTTTTCATAGTGAACTCTAAGTTGATGGAAGCTGGCAAGATTGTACTAACAGCAATAGCATATATATTTTGATTTCTTTTGTGTTTAACAATATAATACATTATCCAAAATTTCCAAGTCCACTGTATTGATTGCTCTTCCTTTTGGTAAAGCAAGTTCTACAAAAATATGGGTTCCTCAAAAAAGACACCGAGTTAACACAAGGCCTTCAGGTAACTAACAATATTACTTTCAGTGCCAATGTACCAAAACCAGCTCATTCTTAACCAAAACACACTCATTGTGTTTGGGGAGCATGGCAGAGTTCTTTAATTGAATTGTTGATATGCTTCTTTCTGCATTTTATCTCTCTGTCTTCCATTCTCCTATGAATGTGGTTATCCCAGAAATGTAAGGTGGTGGTTTTTTTTTTTTTGAAAGCCATCAAATTCAAGTCTGGCTTTATTATTTTTATAAAGGCATATTTGTGGTTGTTCACAGAAGCAGATGAGAATTTACCAAGTGTCTAGTCCATAGATTCTTTTGATCTATGAATACTTCTCTAAAAGTATAATATTATTACTTTAGCATCAGAGCCTCTGATGAATCTAATGCTTTGTTAATTTGAGCTGAACAGCATAGAAGAGAATGTCCCGTCTCCACTTCCCCATCAGGTGAGATAAACTATTTACACCAAACTTAGTACTGAAAAACAACAATGCCTGTGTCTTGAGTTTTGTTCTCTTTTTGTCAGAATTCTGATGCTGGAAAGTACTACTCAGAAATTTCTAGGAAGCAGCTGAAGAAATTTTCTGAAATTGGATTTCCCCTCTGAAACTGGAGTGCTCTTGGAAAAGGAATTTTGAAAAAAAAAAAAAAACCTAGGCTCCTTGATTATTTTACCCAAGAAGCAAAAATTAGCAACCAGGATTATTATGATCAGCTGAAGGATACTTGTTTATAGTGCTTAAAGATTATAACCATCACTAAATGATTCTTATTTTAACATTTTTACTGCTGATTGGAGTGTTATTATATATGAAAGATCCAGTAACTTAGATGTCTAAGCATTTAAAGGAGCAATTGTTGCCTACCTCCATATTCTTATTTATTTATTTATTTGTCAAGTGATTATAAGATAACAAGGTATAAGTATAAACATAGTTATGGATACATGAAATAGATACATATAAGAAAAATAAAAAAGAAACAATAGGACAGGGACGGTAGGCACGTTGGTGCGCTTATGCACACCCCCTACAGACCTCTTAGGAAAGGGGTGAGGTCAATTCTAATAAAGCATTGCTTCATTATTCAATATTTGAGAATTATAATTTAATATTCTTTGCATATTTTCATTACAAGGGAAGAATCAATCACTTTTGCCATTGCACTAATCCTATGGCACACTTAAACTGCTAGGGTGTTGGCATATTTATAAATGAAGTAAGTCTCCCCAACACCTGGAGGAACAGAGATTGAAATCATCATTAGAATCAAGACAAGGACTTTTCTGCTCCTTGCCTGGTGATAACTGGTAACTTCTAAGAAACAGGAACAAAATTTCATTCTGGTGGGGTGGGTGGAGGGAAATAATTAAAAATCACAGGAAATGAAAATGGAAATTATAGTCTCCCAGCCTCCTTTGTAGCAGCTGAGAGCATTAAAAATGGTCAACAGACACCTGACCTAGTTGTTCCAGATGATATGCTGCTGGCACAAGGAGGGAACTTGGTCATAATTCCAAGGCAAGTTGAAATTCACAGTTGTAAAGTCTCATTACTTTCTTTTCAAGGCGCCAAGTAAAAAAAATCCTCTCCTGGGATATTATGAACGTAATTTTGGATGCGAAATCCTTTAACCATCAAAAGTATCTCAATTATTTTGGACAAAATGTAGATATCTCAAATGTGTATATGGAAAATGCACATGAATGTGTTTAAAAACATGGGAGTCATCAAATTCAGCTGTAGTATTGCAATATTTATCGAGGAAATAAATATTGTCTGGCTAATCACTGAAGCAGGTAAGATTTAGCAGGTGGACATTATATAGATACTGCTGATCTATTTATATTTTTAAACAGCCTTAATATCAGAGCTGTTTGGATTCCTGTGAATCTAATCATTGCTTCCATTCCCCCCTCTCAAACTTAATAACGTATGCTAAAATTATATCTCTGAAGGAAGTATCACTAAGGTCAGTGGGATATGCTATCAAGAACACATGCTGACTGCTACAGCCTTGGGCTATAATCTTGTATATACATTTTCTTGAAGGAAAGCATATGGAACTCAAATTGACTTCTCATCATACATAGGTTTATCAACTTGCCATGATCACTTTCCTACAGAGCTCAGTGGAAATAAATGTTCAGTTCAAATGATGTGCCAGTTTCAAAATCCTACACTGACTCTTGGATGTGATAAGGGGTTTCCTTTCCTCTTTTTTCGGTCATTCCCAAACTAACCATTTTGGGCCACCTTGTTTCTTCCCTTGCTGTCCTTAGCAAGGATCACTGTGGATTTCAGATACAGAGTTTCATTAGGGCTTCTATGAGCCGTCCAGGTGATAATTTAATTCTGTTTGGATAGCTAAACCAGCCCTACAAGGGTTTTGATTGTTTATTCCAATTCATCTTTCCTCAACCTGGTGCATCCAGATTTGCCAAGCACCCTGGCCATCCAATATCAGATTGAGAAGAGTTGTTTCAAATCAAAACTAAGATCTAATTCTAAAGTCAGTATTCTGAATTTTTACCTTATGTGTTTCTAACACCATATTGTTTTGCTTCCCTGTTATCCTCCTTTGCACATTGTGAGAAATGTCCTCTTTGTGTTAGCTGCTATTTTGTGGCCACTCAGCTACTTTTTAAAAATCCAACATCCTGGTTTCCCTTAACCTTTCCTCAGGGGATCTTCTCCTTATCACTTTTGATGATTTGCCAGCCCATCACATTTAACTGTGCTACTAAAAAGAGGGAGACTAGTGACAGACTAAGAGTCTCCTTCAGAGTGAAAAAAAAAATCTAGCTATACACATGGCTTTCCTATCAATGCAGCCCAATAGAGTGTTGGCAATTTTTGCAAGTGCATCACAATTCAAGATCTTCAATTTGTCATTCAGTCCCTTCTTTGCAGCCTGCCTGCCTGCCTCATAAATTCATCCTACTTCATGTAGGTGCTTTTCGTTATTTCTTTTCACATAAATCAAGTAGCCTTGAATCTGATCTAAACGATCTTACTCCTTTGTTTCTACATTTATCAGCACTGTTTGCATTTGAATCCCCCCTTAGCCATTTTCTCCCATGTGCTTCATTTTACTTAGAATTTCCTGTCATCATGACCATTGTACTTAGGATTTGCTGTCTTTTTAGCACTATATTAATCAATTTTATTACTATCATCAAATTTATATAATTGGACATTACCCTTGTTCATCAAGCCAACTGTTCTATAAGCTGGAATAGCAAGTAAAATATAACACAATCATTTTCCACCACCATTTGTTGCTTTGCCAAATATACTTGGGAATTTGCCTCAGACCTCAAGAGACTTTATATGGTCAGCCACCAAATCGGTTTTAAAAAATGACCCACAATACACCAAATGTTTCAGCCTTGCCATCTCCAGTGATACTACAACATTATTGTCATACTCGCTACAATCTTCAGTGGCATTTTTCATGAGATTTTTGGCTCATACTACAACAATATTGCTAATTTTTGGACTAGACATGCAGTTTTGATGAATACAGTGCTTTGGGATGTTTCTCCTTGTATGTTTCTCTCTTTAGAAATGTATCTTTTCTTTTATGTATACTGAGAGCATTTGCACCAAGACAAATTCCTTATGTGTCTAATCACACATGGCCAATAAAATAACTCTAATTGTAATTCTAATTTATGTCTGTCAATTGAAGGATATTGAGAGCTTTATTCTGCAAAATGGGTTAAAGATAGGATCATTAGGGACAGAATTCAAAGTAATATCCAGGCAAGAAATTGCAAACTGAAGATGGCTCAACTAAATACTGGATCTTTATAACTCCTCTCCAGATAAGGAGAGGATTTGAGACAGTCTATGGGTTCTCCATATAGTTGCAGTCTCTGGCAGGTTTAGAATCCTGCAAGATAAAGGAATCTTGCTTGAAAAGGACACTGGGTTTGCTTTCTTTTTCTTTTTTCTTTTAAATTGCTTTCAGAAATTGCTTGTTAACTTTTTTTTTCCAGCTGTTCGGAATCTTTGGATCAAAACATTTTAGATAACCAAGTGAGTTTGCCTTTAATTCTTGATGAAAGAAATTTTACATACAAGTCTAAGCAATTAAAACATTCTTTTGGAATAAACAGTGAAAGATTAGTAGACCGATTTTGGAAAGTTACAAATGGATTAAGATCCAAATGGATGTTAGAATTAATTATAAGAATTGTTCCCATAGGAAAATACTTTTTGTTTTGAATGTTCCTTAAAAATGATAGCCTGTGACTTTGAAGGTTGGACACTAGAGGGAACGAGAAGAAACTAAACCAGGGGTCACCAACCTTTTGGACCTCAGGGACCACCAAACTCATAATTTTAAATCCCACACACCACTAATATGAATTTTGACTGACGGTGGCTTGCTGACGTTGGTGGGAAAGTCGGTCCCTTATTCCAGAGCTGCAGTAGTCACAGGACTGGCCCTTTGGTCATCCCGGAGCAGCTGCTCCTCCACCCGGGTGCCATGGACTGGAGGAGCTGCTCCAGGATGACCAAAGGGCCAGTCTTGTGACTACTGCAGCTCTGGAATATGGGACCAACTTTCCCACCAACATCAGTAAGTCGCCTCGGGGCAGATTTCCCTCCCCCACCATTGGTCTTACCTTCCAGTTTTAGCTTGCATGGCTCTACTCAAGGTAAGGTTTACACTTGACCGAAGGGTGGGAGCCACTGGGTGGGCGGGCCATGTGGGCGACACAGCCCTGTGTTCCTATACAGCCTGGATTAATTGCTTTGTGGGGAGTGCTTTGAGGGGAGATTTCCCTGCGGACCACCAATATTTTCTCATGGACCACCAGTGGTCCCCGGCCCACTGGTTGTTGACCACTGAACTAAACTTTACAATTAATATAGAATAAAGCAAAATATTTTAACATTGAACATATTGAAGAAAATGCACCCAAAAGTTAATTTTAAGAGTGTTTGCCTCTATCAATACATGTAGTCCTCAACTTATGGCCATTCATTTAACAACCATTCAAAGTTACAACAGTGCTGAAAAAAAAGGACTAGCCATCAGTCCTTGCACTTACAACTGCTGCAGTATCACTGCAGTTTTGTGATCCAAATTTCATCACTTGGCAACCAGCAGGCATTTACAATAGTTACAGTATCCCTGGATCATGTAATCACTATTTGTGACTTTCCAAAGGGGCTTCCAGCAAAGCAACATCAACAGAGAAAGCTGAATTCATTTAACTACTATAGAAAAAAGGTTGTAAAACCAGGTGTGACTCACTGTAATTATCACACTGTTTAGCGATGGCTAAATTCTGTTCCCAATGGTGGATTAACTCTAAATGTAGGTAAACTGAAATCTACTTGTACTCTGTGTTTAAAAGATTTGATGAAAGAGGAACAAATATTACTTGACACAACGTTGTGGTTCACCGGCAGCAGGTACGGATGGCTGAGGTCTCGGAAAGTGAGGACTCAGATGAGGGACCTGTATGTGAGGCAGAGATGGGACTAGGACCATCAGGGAGTGGAATACTTCCTTCAAAGATTGTGGAGGCTGGCAGCAGTGATGAAGAGGTCCACGAGGAGCCTGTGCCCAGTGTGCGTGCACACAGGGCTGCTCAAAGGAAGGAGCAGTTGCAGCAACACAGGTGACTCGGCAGTAAGGCTGCAAGGTAATGGCCCCTCCTTGAGGAGATAAAAGCTAGCTAAGAAACCAGAGTTCTTTGCAGGAAGCAAAGAAGTTTTTGCACTCAAGCTTTGTGGATGTTTGGAATATCTTGGTTGGTGTTTGGAGACTCTTTGTGCTTGAAATATTTCTTAGTAACTTTATCTACTGTTCTTGGCAGCCTTACACCACATTGGCAAGGCTCGTTCTTATCAGAGATAATTAATTTGAAACAGCCTTTTAACTGTGAAGGAACTGAATTCATAAAGAATCATTAAAATGTTTTTCTGTTACCTCTGTTTTGTGTTTGTTTCCTTGGAACAAGGTTTGGGTCAGAACACACAAGTCTAGACCCTCAGATTGAAAGTGGCTTAAAAAATGACATACTACAAGAATAATATGGAAAAGATGCTTCACTGGACAAATAAAATAAGCCAGGTGATGTCTTTATAATTAAAAAGAATACATAAATAACAAACCTGGATAATTTTTGCTATACTGGATTTACAAACCAAGCTTGTTAAAGTTTTGTATGAGAGGGAACAAAAATAACATGAAAAGAAATAAAGTTCTAGGATATTGTTTGCAGTGACTAAATATCAAGATTGTTTGAGGTGACTAAATATCAAGATTGTTTGAGGTGGCTAAATATCAAGATTATTAAAAAGAAAAGAAAAGAATATAAAGTTGATATATTTGATCAAGGTTAAAATAAATATGTTATTATCTCGGGTAATTCTTAATGCACTTTTGCTGATCAAGACCAAAACAAGAAGGCTTTAAGGATTTGTTTATAGATAAATATTTGTTAGTTTATAGGGATAAGAAAAGAAGAGTTCATTTGTTATATTTTAAGAGAAGGTGATAAGTTAATAAGATTTTTATATTTGCAATGAAGGAAGAAGTCACTATTTTTTTCTTTATTATATTCTTATTTTTTCTATGTTTTCTATGTTTTCTGCCCTATTTATTTTTATTCTTTTATTTTATATTAGATTTTATCTTTGTAATTATAATTTTAATAAAATTTCTATTAAAAAGAGAGGACAAAATTCAAAAGATACTATATTGTCATTGTTAAACATGGAAAATAAACATGGGTAGAAACATGCAGGGATGATCAGATGGTGCTTTTATATACTTTCTTAACAGTTATAATACTGTAGATGGAATAGCTAGGTTGGTTAGAAATATGCCAGTCTTTATTTAAATTTCAGTCAGATTTGCTTTCTTGACTCACTAAAGAATTTTCCATTAATCTGTTTCTCTTAGAACAACATTCTTTTCTTCTAACCCAATTTCTGTTTTAGTTAATATTCATAAAGCAAGCTTATGAAGGTTACATTTATGCAAGTTTCTAGTACAGTCTATTCACCTCCGCATACTAACATTGACACGAGAGCACAGATATTTTTTTCTCTGGCATTCAAGTGCCACGTCAAAAGTTCTTCTGGGACTGCCACCTTAATTCTCCATAATGGGACTTTTCTTGTCCCCTTCCACAGTGTTTGATATCACTGGCTTACTGATACCAATTGTGAATTCAGAACTTTTTTTATTGTTTTCAGAAGTTTATTTTATTGCCTGCACACATATTCTGAATCTTCTGGTAATCTCTTCCACTGTTCCATTATTTCCTTAAATGTTGCAATTTTCTGTTCAGTTTTTGCTGTGAACCATTTCTCAGCTGACTGATAGCATCTCTTGGAATTCAGTGGTTCTTCACACCATCTTTTTATTGTCTACTTGGATGCTAAGAGCCTACGATTTTTTTGTTTCCTGGAATAATTTTTCATTGGCTGAAATGTTTAGGACATTGATTCTCAGAATTGTCATACATGGATGAGTATAAAATTCCTCAGTCGAGTTCTATAACTTCAGTGCTAGTAAAGGCATATAAATAACACAACCACAAAACATAAAACAAAAAATAAGGATATATTTGGAGTATATCTTTGATTACAAGTATGGTAACAAACTCGAGCACTTGGCAAATAGCATGTATTTTCAAAGGCTGCAGTGTCATTTGCAACCTTCTTAGGGAGCTTCTGACAAGAAAAGTCAATGGAGGAAGCCAGATTTGCTTAATGATTCACAGAAATGTTGGGCTCAGTTGTGGTCATAAGTTGAGGACTACTTGCAGTTCATTTTGTAATTCCTTTTTATGATGTGGCTGCTGCTTGTATGGTAAATTAATGCTTCGTTTTTCAGACTGGGCTTTTTTTATTGCTCATTTAAAAGTGTTAACTGCCTGGATGAGAAGAAAACATGATTTTCTATGAACCAAAGACTGACAAATGAGTGAAACCTCACAGAGCCCCCTGAGACTTCTCTAGTGCTTTAATGTTTCACTTTCATTTGACTATATGAAGGAAAAAACTAACAGAGCATCTTTAAGCCTGTTATAAAGGGATGTGGTGGCTCAGTGGCTAAGACGCTGAGCTTGTCGATCACAAAGGTCAGCAGTTTGGTGGTTCCAATCCCTAGTGCCGCATAACAGAGTAAGCTCCTGTTACTTGTCCCAACTTCTGCCAACCTAGCAGTTTGAAAGCATGTAAAAATGCAGGTAGAAAAATAGGTACCACTTTGGTGGGAAGGTAACAGCGTTCTGTGCACCTTCGGCATTTAGTCATGCCGGCCACATGACCCTGGAGACATCTTTGGACAGCGCTGGCTCTTCAGCTTTGTAACGGAGATGAGCACTGCCCCCTAGAGCTGGAAACGACTGTGCAAGGGGAACCTTTACATTTAAGCCTGTTATACCCAGAATATGGAGGCTTCCTTGAGAGAAACACTAAAGGCATCTCTTTCCCTCATGTTTGCCCTCACAGAAGTTTACTGTTTTCAGAAGAAGGGGGAAAAGAATCCATTGAAATAAAACTTGATACAATTTCCTTGTGTTCCAAGAACACAAGGCCATTAACAAGGTTACAAGATGGGGTGGAAAACCTCAGAATTTGTGAACAATCGGGATCCAAGAATCATTGTATTAAAGCAAGCAAGTTATAGTGAGTCATTGGTCTCCTGCTGTTAAAACTAAAGAATGCTCGAGACTGATTCACAGAGTTCTTATATAAGATTTCAGAGACTGAAGATGAATACACAAAGACACCCAAACACACATGCACATATGTGACCACTGACAATGAACTGTCTTACAATCAATAAGATACAGGGAGTTCAGAGGAATTTGTGCATCCCTGTGTCCAGAAAGTGCACACTTTGTAATGCAAGTGACTTAGCCTTTGGGAAGTTTAAATGCCAGTAAGGTTGATAGTTATTCTAACAGTTTAATCCTAGATCCCACTTTCAATAGGAAGAGTTACGGTATAAACAAACCTATTATCAGCATCCTTGAGAATGTTGCAGTGTATGGAAACATGCAGTTTTTGAATTAAAGCACATCCACTGATGTAAAAAAGTGACTACTCTGAGAATATATGTTATGAGGGAAAAATTGTGGCATGTATTTGAGAAAGATGGCTTAACAATTAAGAATATTATCACTGCAGTAGATACTTTATTTTTTACATGAACAGACAAGCAAAGGTGGAGATATCAAAGGGACACTAATACTCCAGGCAAAAGCAAGTGGGAGGAATGTAGAAAAAATTCCTTCACAAAGATAAAATAAAGAGACTTTGAACTAAAATCTCTTCCAAGGCTACCTGATCCTGTTTTTAAGTAGCAAAAATGTCATGCCTCCGTGTGTATTATTAATATTGTTTCCTTCTCAGCCTCTTTTAATATTCTTCCTTTCTGTTTCTTTGTTACAGCCAAGATAGAACATAATTAAAAATATGAAAGGCTTATTTACTGATGTGTTCTTCCAATTTGGCTACTTCCTATTCTAGGTAGTAAAGCAAACACACGCACGCACACGCACACACGGGGGAGAAAGAAATATAGAGTTTCCTCTAGTTGATTACCTCTTCCTTAAGAAAACAACCTAACTTTGTGGGAAGCTCTTGTTCAAGGGTGTCATGTAAATTAGTGAGCAACCAGTTCTAATAATAGTTTATCATGACAAGATGAGAAATCATCTCTAGCATTCCCCATTACCAGCTCGACTTCCTATATCCTGGCCTGGTCTCCTGCCACCATTGACGGTAGCAGTTTTAGCTGGTGGGACAAACTTTACTACTGGTTCTGTGGGCGTGGCTTGGTGGGCGTGGCAGAGGAAGGATACTGTAAAATCCCCATTCTCTCCCCACCCCACTAATCCGCTTTCCAGCTCCGTTCTCCTGTGCAAGGCAACAAAAGAAGACCCAGCTGACCAGTTGGGACTCAGGAGGCAGAAAATAGATGGGGGAGGGGCCAGTCAGAGGTGAAATTCCAAACTACTCAAAATTTCCACTGCCGGTTTTCCGAACTACTCAAAATTTCTGCTACTGGTTCTCCAGAACTGGTCAGAACCTGCTGAATACCACCTCTGGCTTGCACCCATTATCCGGTGCTCCTCAGCATGGAAACATGGGAGAGTATCCTGCAGGCTCAGTTCAAAGACATCCCTGCAACTGGTGCAAGCTCTTCATGCTGGAACAGGAAGGAAATGTTTGCCACTTGACTTACTAGCTCCTGCCAGATGGTCAGGGTGGAGCATTTCCAAGAGTGATAGACAGCAGTCTTGATGGGCTGGTCCAGGGCTCCTCTTCAGTTCACCCAGGAAAGACAGGACAATATTAGGCCATGGAGTGAAGAACAACTCTGTCACCCCATCCTCACCTGCACCAGCACACCTCTTTAGTATGTGTTCTGCTTTGATTGTTTTGTAGGCTACCTACGATCTCCTTCTCAAAAAAAAATCCTTGTCATACCCACTTTAAATCTCAAACTTCCTTTTTCAGGCCCTCAGTGCAAAGTTTTAGAGCAATGTATTTATATATTTATTACTTTATTTATTGTTACTTGTTTACTCCATTTTTATTGTTGTTTATTTGCTCAATTTTTATAGCCGCCCGTTCAGCACATGACTCAGGGTGATGTACATAATTCAGTACAATTACTGCATCCATATAAAAAACAATGTAGCAAATAATTATTGCAAAACGAAAGGACATAAAATGCATGCATAAAATCACCCAATGGGATAATATCACTCCTCGATTCAGTGCCTGGAGAAAGAACTTTAATGCCTTGCAAAATGCAGACAAGGTCAAGGCCAACAGAGAGGATGGTATTCCAGAAGGCAAAGATGGCAACTGAGAAGGCACAGCTCCTGAGTCCCATCCGGTGACTGTGCTTAAGTGATGGGACTGCCAAGCATGCAAAACAAGGAAAGGCACAGCTTTTAAATGCTGGTTGACATGAACCATATCAAACTACTAGATAAGCAATTTGATATGGTTCATGTCAACCAGGGGTCTTTTGGCTCCCCCCCCCCCCCCGGAGTAGCCTTTTCTATGCAGCATGACTATTAATGGACTGTTGTATGGTTAGGTATTATCGGTTGGAGAGGTACCATGTGGCTTCAATAGATGAGGTGTGCAAGTGTAAATGGAGCACAGTGAGCTAGCCTACGACCCTGATTTTTCAATCCACCCCACTTGAAACTATAGGATAATCCAAGCTTATGTATTATGACTGACTGGCATAGGGGAGGGGGGAGGAAGGGGGGACGGAGTGAAGATGGATGGATTGATGGATGGAAGGAAGGAAGGAAGGATATCATTTCCCTCCACTGATGGATATATTTTCTTTTCTGGAAAGTACCCTACAGCAGTTAAGAAAAGTAAAAAAAAATTGGAGCACTTAAGGAGGATTTATTTTTGTTGTGAAAAAAATACTACATTTCTTAATAAACTCTACCATTGCAGTTACTAGACTTAGACATGGTTTATTATAATAGTATGATATGGTAACTTTTTAAAGTATGCTATAGAATATTCTTGAAGACGCAGATATTTTCTCATTGATTTCTGTTGAGGTATTCCCCATTAGGAGAATGAGTGCACTCAGGGAAACGTAGTGAGAGTGTTGTTAAATAACACACAACCAGCATACAGATACATTGAATAGTAAAATGTAGGTTTTACTTCCAGTAAACAGGTAAACAAAGTCCAACAAACAGTCCAAAGCAGTTAGTATCAGTCCAGGGATAATCCAAAAACGAAGTCAAGTATCATAAACAAAGTTCAGTAAACGGAGTTTGCTAACAGTTGCAAAACTCACAGCAATCCAAGTAGAACAACGATCAGGCAACATGGCAAAACGGGAAATGCAAGGAGAAGGAAACCAGGTTTCTGGCTCCATCTTATGGCCATTGGAGGAACCTCAGCCAATCACAACCACAGCATTCTCTTAAAGATACAGTATTAAATTACTATCTTGGTTTATATATTGCCAACCCAACTGTTAGGTGATTATTATTCCTAACAACTTCCATCTCTGGAATGTGTCAATGATACTACTTTAAATAAAAGTTTGGAAACATATTGGCTCTTGGATCTGCTGAGCCCTTTGACATTGATTTGGCAAATTCGAATAATACTCTCAATGTCTCTTATCATTTGGGCCTGAAAAGGTCAATTTTTTGTTTTCATTTTCATTGCTGTGTATTTGAGAACCAGGAAAGTCTACAGAGTAATGTGGCTGCCAGCAATTGCTAGTTTGTTTAGTTCACACTGTCATGCTAAAACAATGCTGCACTTCAATGATTAGATGGCCTAGACATTGATATTTGCACATAGATCTTTTTAACATTTATATTTTATTGGGTTCTATTAATCTAGTTGAAATGTTAATACATTTTGCTAATCCATGTATGATATGCCATATGCTAAATAAACAAATATGTTTGAATACCTGATTTGTATCTCATTGGTTTCTTGGTTCATGGAGCTGATGGAGTCATGCTAGAGTAGATAATATGCCCTAAATTGCAACAGCTTTAATGATAGGATTGATGTTTCTTCCTCATGATAAAGTTACTTGTGTGTATATGTGAGAGAAAGCGTACAAAATTGATGCCAGATTTCATTAAAGAGATTAGTAATATCCTGCTTTTGTAAACTGTTTCTGTAAATAGCAAAGGATGTGAACACACCTGAGGATGGAGTAATGGTATTAACACAGGAAAATACTATCTTTAGTCCATCCAAGCCATTTGAGCTCTGACCACATTTTCATACCTTTGGTTGAGATCAGTGCTTGTATTACTGGTTTTTGAAGGGGAAATAATCAGCCCTGTTATCATTTGTGATGGTCATTTTAGCTGGTTGAGTTCAGGACAGGATATGATTTGGATGATATGAGAAGCCAAATGTTATGTTTATTTATTTAATTTTAGAAAAATACAAAATATAAGCAAGACACCAATATAAAGTAAAAAAATAAACAAACTATCCTTTAAAAAAACCAGATATCTGATACCTACCCTTTCAAGGAAATTCTTTGGGGAATCGAATGTACTTCAAAAACAATATTTGATAAGTCAATATTATTCCCAAATCTGTTGATGCCATTTTAACATTTTTAAGGATATGAAACCATAATGGGCAAATATTGGAGTTGCAATTCTATAGTTTGTGTTTAGAATAGTCCACAAATTCCACTTTAAAAATATTGTGGAGTTTCGATAGTGATATGTTATGGATTTTTACTTCTGTTGTATATTCCATCAAATATGAGAGCATCTCAAGTGCCTTTGAAGCAGCCAAAATGTCTCCCCCATATTGATCCTTCAAAAATGTTTGAGTTAAAAATACTGGCAAAAGGAATGGTAGCAGAGAATTTAGTATTTTGTTAAAGAAACATGGTAGACCATGAGGATAACTTTTATGATGCATTTAAAAATTGGAATAAGACTCTTGACATTCCATTCTTCTTTCAATTCAAATTTTGATATACCAAGATTATATTTTACCCCAACAGCCTTTATAGTCTAGATGTTCATATAATAATATTATGAATCCCTCCAGATCAGTATGAATATGGAGCCCATAATTTCTAAACAGCAAAGGTTATGCTGAAAAGGGGGCTATGGAAAAAGAGATTAAAAATATCTGGAGGGCAGCAAGTTGGGCAAAACTAATAAACACCCATAATATTAGTAGATAGGAAAACAAGGGGTATAATAACATCATTTCCTGGTCTCATTCTCACTGAATAATTTCCTGCATGAATATACAGCATTCCTTGGTATTTCATTTGAACTTAGAGTCAAGGCAAAAGATAATGACCTACAAGTTGCTCATCAGAGCCAGCTGGCAAGCTTAGTGAGGGCTCACACTGGAAAGCAGTCATTGGCTTCAGCATGGGAGGCTGGCTGGGAATGAGCACAAAAAATAAGCTCTAATTATCTTGTGTGCAGTCTGCTCATTAATACTGGTAATGAAGCTCTAGGGTGAGGTGGCAGAATATCAGTCAACATTGTAATATTTTAAGCAGCATTTCCTTCTATGCAAAAGACTTTGGATGACTCCATAAGGGAGCTAACATTCATCCATCCATCCATCCATCCATCCATCCATCCATCCATCCATCCATGCTGTCCTATATTTTAGGAAAGAATAGGCTTCAACTGCTAAACAATCCCACCCACCCACCTGGGAAATATCCCATGCAGTGCTTGTTTCTACTGCTAATTAATTTAAAGAATAAAGAGTAACATTTTTGGTTAATCTTGGAAATGATTATTTTCCTTCCTAAGAACTAAACAATCTGATTCTTGAAATACATAACAAGTAATTGCTCTTCTGATTCTTTTGATGGAGATCTAAGCATGAGGAGGGGTCTAAATATGAGGAGGGGGCCACCAGATGAGGATAATACCTGTGAACTACCTCCGCCAATCAACTAGCTTTGAGATTAATATATTTACAGTATCTCAAAATAGTTTTTTTCTTCTTCTTCTTGTAGGAAGGGTTAATACATCTTAAAAGTCATAAAAACAAAATAAATGTCAGTAAAAGGTAAAGGTATAAGCGCTAGTCATTTCTGGCTTTAAGGGGGGTGTGCTGAGCTCCATTACAAACCCGAAGAGCCAGCGGTGTCCAAAGACATCTCTATGGTCAAGTGGCTGGCATGACTAAATGCCAAAGGTGCATGGAATGTTGTTACCTTTCCACCAAAATGGTCCCTATTTTTTCTACTTGCATTTTTACATGCTTTTGAACTGCTAGGTTGGCAGAAATTGGGACAAGTAACAGGAGCTCACTCCATTATGTGGTGCTAGGGATTCAAACCACCAAACTGCTGACCTTTGTGATCGACAAGCTCGGCGTCTTAGCCAATGAGCCATGGTCATTATTTGTCTATAATGTATTCTGAAAAAAGAGGAGAGTGTTGTCCAAAGCATTGGTTTGGTAGGCCTCCACTTTCTATGAGTCAAGATACTTTTCTTGAGCTGCTTATGCTGCTGTCACATCCTTCTATAGTTCCAGGAAGGTCCATATGAGGACCCAAGGACAGATGACCTCATGGTCCAGTTTAAGTGCACCACTGGAAACAACTCTCACTACCTTTGGGGGCAGTTACTTCATGTGAGTTTATGGATGTAATTGATAGTAACTGAGGAGCTGTCCCTCTTTCCTCTTGCATCTCTAATTAATTTCTTCAATCAAAGTAATAAATTCGGGAGTTAATGGGTCCATCGTTTCTTTTCTACATCACTGAAATTTTGCATAAAATGGATGTGAGTGTTAATATTAGTGAGTATTTAATAGCTTTAAAATAAGCATTTCCCTCCCATCTTTTCTTTCATCTTTGGAATCGGGTATGAGGAAAAGATGAAAGTGATATAAAGACCAAGGTCTCTAAAGCAACATAATAAAATAGGCATTTTATTTCTTCCACCTGTTCATTTGGGCAAAGAGACTAAGTAAAACAAAACCAGATATTCTCTGAATGCTCACATTGGAGTCAGCTTTATACACTTTAAGATACACAATCTCTCTCTCTCTCTCTCTCTCTCTCTGTGTGTGTGTGTTTTATATGAATGTTGTTCTTGATTCTCCTTTTCTAGCTATGGTTTGATTTTGTTATTGTTGTATCTTTTTCAGTTTTTAGAATCTGGTTGCCTATTAACAGCTCATGGTTTTTCTCCATATATAACACTGCCTCTGAGCAAGTACTTACTAAACACATGTGAAAGGATAGTAACCTTATTGTCTAATTCTGCCTGTAATTTCCACATTATCATTATGTGTTATGTTTATGAGGTAACCTGGAATATGTCTATGCAAGCAAAAAGAGGAAGAGAAAGTAAGTGAAAGACCAAAACAGAAAAATTGAGGTGATATGTATCATCTTCCAGCATTAGATTTCTCTTGAATCCTTCTTTGAAATTGTTGAAATTTCTCAATCTATGGCACGTGCCATAAATCACCCATTTTCCTTTTCTTGATGGTGTTCATAATTTTCCTACTTCTACCTTAGCAGGCTTGAAGTATATCTTGGAAATAGATAGATATATCAGGATCACTATCAGAAAAGAAACCACCAAATCAATAGAGATGAAAAGATTTTCAGGCTTTCACTGTTGGCACTTTGACACTTAAAGACTTTTCTCTGCTTGGATGATGTTCAAGAACAGCCCATCACTATTAATTGCAGTTTGCTCATGAATGGTCTGGTTCCAGTGCAGCTTTCATGAGCATACCCTACATTTTGGATCAAGGATGTTCTCATAAAGTAATATTCACATACCTGTATCTAGGAAACTGGCTTTCACCTTGAGTGATGCCAACAGTAAAATATATGGGTAAGTTTCTTTTTCAGCAGTAAACTTGAGAGGAAAATCTCTACTTGACAATTGAAAAAGACAATTGGGAGACAGGGAGGATCTCTCTCTCATCATCTGCATAGAAAAGTAGATACCATCTAGACATGAAGCTTGGGATAACAGAGGGAAAGGAGCTCTTGGAGGTACCAAGTAGGAAGCAGAGAAGGACCAGAATTACAATAGGGGTGAACAGAAAGATTCATGGAATATTTTTTATTACTTCATATCAAAGCTATTTCACCCATTGCAGCTTTTTTAGTCCCACCTGCAATTTTGTTTAAATTATCTTTCTTTTCCTCTTCTGGAAAATTTGCCATAGGTGCTTTTACAGTGGAGCTAATATACAATACTTCCATCTTTATTTATTTAACAAATCAAGCCATACCTTTCTGACTATGACTAGAGTTTATCTTCAATTTTATTGATTTTTATTGGTTTATTTTTAAGTAGCTCCTTCCTTGTAGATTTTAATAGAGGCAGCCTTGGCTTTATCTTTGGTTTTCAATAATACTGTTTATCAGCTTCTGCGGATGAGCTAATATCTAACTGATGCAATGTTTTGTCAGCTTAGTAATCAGATCTGGGCTCAGTTTTCAACTCTTTTTTCCAATAGACCTGAATCTTGGTGTGTTCATTTTAAGGACTACATTCTCATTCTGCCTACTTTGTAAATATATCAATGTATCCATCTGAAAGAATGCTTCATTTACAAATGTATATGCTTATGCATTTGGCATATATGTGGGTGAGTGTAAGCTTCGGTTCATGTGATATGCTCGTGGGTAGCATATGAAAGAACCCATAAACTTTCTACATAACTGTAACCAAATGGCCCACGAATAGTTGAAGATAAGCAGTCAGCTATTCTGACTATCAAGAATTCATAGGTACATAGATGGATAGGCTATAGAACAACGATGAGGAAGCTATGGATTCCTAGATGTTGCCAGTCAGTCAGTCTCAGGCAAGATAGCCACTGGTGATGAACATCACTCTGCTTTGAAATGTATTATACAATGGAATTTCCATTCAATTCAGAGGTCCATATTTTTTTTCTTAGAAGGGCAGAACTTATACAGTATGTTGTGCTACTTATTGTAAGCCAGTCTGACTTTCTTAGGAGTAATTTCACACAGGAATCTGATAGCTATTCATGGGTCTCCCAAATGTAACATTTTTTCATATGAATCTCATCTGTCCTAAACTGAAAAAAAGAAGCAACAACCAGAACCACAGCCAAAATAAGCTTGGAGACTTTCAGACAGAGGTCTTTCAAAGCTTTGGCTGTGGCTTCCAGAATCTTTCTTAAAATTTCTAGTATATTGTAATGTTTAATGTGAAAGATGGGTAAAATTACTAAATGCAAGTTGAGCTATTATATTAACTATATTTCATTCAATTACAATTGCACTTGTCAAGTTAATAGATCTATCCACACTTTTTTCAGGGCTTCAACTACATGTTGGAATAGCATGCTCTGGCACATTACTCAAGCAAACACTCACACCTATGGCTTAAGACAGGGATAGAAAACTCATGTCATCATGGCAGCATCATGTGACATATCGGGAATTTTCCCCCCCTTCGCTAAACTGGGTGTGGGCATGGCTGGGAGTTTGATAGCCTTGACTTAAGTCTTAAGACATCAGTTTTGCTCAGTTTTGTTTTTACAAAAGAAAGGGAAGGGAAGGGAAAGGAAAGGAAAGTCCTGCAATTCTTTGATCTTAGTTTCCACAATTACATTTTAAATTGGTAAATATGTATTGAAGCAGTGTCTGTTCTTTGAATATTATACTCTGCCTAGGATTTTCAACCAAGGAGAAAATATCTTGTTGACATGCTTGTTGACAGCAAGATGACACCTTTGTTCTTTTCCAGGTTCAGTGCTCAGAAAAGGCTGATTAAATTTACCAAAGGACATGAAGAGGTGGGAGGCTCAAGGATAGCCTTCCTGGTTCAGCACCCAAACTGTGTAATAGCTTGTTCATACAGGTCAGGTTGGCTTCCAACCTGATGACTTCCAAGAAGGCAGGATTAGCTGTTTTCTTCCCTAAAGCTTTCAGCAAGAAGCACCATTGAAAACTGTTATCAGGCCTAGAGGTTTGAGGGACCTGGAGATATACTTAGATGCTTCCATTATCCTTTCATTGCCTACTTTTATAACATTTTAATATAATTTTTATATTTGTTGGTTGTTGGTTACATCCCAGAATCATTTTTGTGAGATGGGTGACTGCAAATTTGATAATCAACCAATCAATCTCAACCAACCAATCAATCAATGAATCTTATTTAGATGATAATAGAAGAGACAATGAAGGGTTACAGTTTTTTTTATGGATTTTATCTATTTGCTATTTATATTACTGTAAACTGCCTGGAGTTGAAGGAGTATTAGGTCTACAGATGCTTATGATAGATAGATGGAGCAGAAATAGATATTATATCACTTGATTATCATGTACTAGTACTCCAGATTTTTTCATGCAAATATGGCAGCCCTACTGTCTCTTTGCTCTTCTTTCATTCTCCAGATGCACCCTGGTTGTAGTATGAGTGCAAATATACCTTTTACCTGCATAAACACTTTTTTAAAAAAACCCAATTTTTAAAATACTGCAGGTATTTAGCATATCTTGTTCAGTCCAACTCTTATAATATTGGCATATGAGTAGTAAACTATTAGTAAACTATTAATAGCAGATTTTATTAAGTCAGCTAAAGCAGATGAGTGGTTATACGAATTGGCCCTAGAAGTGCTAATGTGAAGAGAACAAGCAATATGTCTACTCATAATTTCAGCAGGAGGCACGAAATGCAAGTTTCTGTTTTGCTGAATATGAAAAGCCAAATATTGGTATCTTGCAGAATTTCATGACAAGAAGTCATTGTTTTTAATAGACAGTGATATGTGGATAGCTACACAACTTCTTGCATATTATTTTATGCAGATGTAAAATATTCATTTCAATCTGATGAGTAAAATAAGCGGAAATAGGCACAATTTCAAAATAGTGAACTTGAAGCATTCCAAAATTTGTGAATTCTTATTTTTAAGGAGGGTGGGCTCAGATACACTAATGTTGCCCTTAAACTGACCATACCTGCTGTGTTTAGGAATATGTAAAGCAGAAGGAGGAGAGATTGTTAGCCCTTGAAGGTAGGCCAGATCAAGAAACAGACTACACCAAAAATACTAGAATTCTACTCTATCAATATAAGCTACAGTAACAAGTTCTTGGAGGCCTCATAACATTTTCCCTTCTCTCCCTCTTACACCAAAGAAAGTCTAGGCAGGATCCCTTTATATTTCTTTTTAATGTCCCTTCCTGAGCTTCATTTGTCTTTTGCTTACAACCTCTGCCTACCTTCTCCAGGATCATCTTGGTATTTCCTTACAGAGACAGAAAAGTGTTGAATGTTAATGCAGATATCCGAGTTGCTTTTGAAAAAATGTATGACAATGAGATGGTATGGAATATTCATTGGAAAAGTGTAATTGGGCTGAATCTACTTTGCCAAAATGGAAAGAGCAAACAGGCAACTTAGGGGCATGAAGACATGAGACCATGACAATAGCCCAACTGGATCAAGCTTTGGCTCACTTAGCCTTCTGTCTTACAACTAGGAAATCAAGGCAACTCTCTGTTCCTATTATTGCTTTTGTGCACCTATACATAGAGGCAGATAGCACTCAACCTTGGAGGCAGCACTCAGTCAGCCAAGCTTACAGTAATTGATAGACCTCTCCTCTAGGAACTCTAGGAAGTTATGTAGTCTAACAGCCAACGTAACATCTTATGGCTGCATGTTCTACAGGTTGATTATATGGTACATGAAGAAACATTTTCTCATCTCTGTTTTAAATCTTTTATTAATTAGTTTCATTGGGAACAAAGGATTAACACCCATCAACGACCATTAAGTTTCTCTGGGTTCTGTGTAAGGGCATCAGATGAGATGTTGTTATGCTTGGAGTTGTAACAATGTCAACTGAAGCAAAAGATGACATGAAAGGTGCAGTAAAGCCACCTTTGCCATGCTGCACTCCTTTAATGGAACCTAGCTTGGGGTATTTACTTGGGAACAAGAATAAAGCAGCAGCTTTAAATGTCTACTCGTTCAAAGAAGAATGAGCCATGGTCCACATGCAATGAAATTTGTCAGCTCAATAAATTCTGCTTCCTAATACATAATTTTCTATGTTCTTCTTTTCTTCCAGTCATAATTATCTAATTGCTATCTTCCTCTGAATGTCTTCCTGCAGTTCTTTAACACCTTTAAAGAACTATTTTTTTTATCAAGAGTTTACTTTCGGAAATGTAAATTTATTAAATCAGTAGGATAAGAGGATTACACATTTGGAAGAATTACTTTCAAAATGACCGGTTTTGAATCTCCCAACTGTGCACTCTTCTTTTGTCACATTGAAAGAGAAATTATATATCAGTTTGAAACAGTTTTTGTTTCTAATCTTAAATAGGTTGTTTCCTTAATCATAACTGTCTGGTTCTGGGGATAGAAGGAGTTTGATGAAGCAGAGTTCTACAAATACACTGCTAAATCAGCAGAAAGTAAGAGATGGGGTGTGGCAGAACAAATGCAGGATTAGTGCTTGTGTTGGAAAGTTAAAAGAAAAATTGTGCACGGGTGGGAGAGATGTGTTATTAAGAATAATGATAGGTAGCAAACATAAAAGTAACTTGGGGCTAAGCACTAAGTGAGATTAGAGACATATGAACAGATGGAGATTTTAAAAATGTAAAGACTGATATAAGAGTGGAAAGTTGTGCCTTTGTGTGCCCTACACACACACAAACACACACACGAGTGCCTCCAGTACCCTTTCATATTGTTTATACTGGTAATCAGTACTGGAGCTCAATCATTCATGGAAGGCCAAAGATTTCCTGCCCCAGAGTAAAAGACAGCACATGGACAAATCAGGTTTGAAAGGATGATCTAGACAGGCGCCGTGCTCAATTTTCAGTTCACACCTTCTCAAGATTTTTAAGGTGCTAAAAGCCTATGTATTAAATGTTGGATCTTTCAATATTCCCCTTCTCAGTGGTGGCTGCACTACTTTACAACTCCAATTGTTTCGTGAAGATCCCAAAACTGGTCTCTTGGCAATGGCTTGTTACATTACACCTGCTACAATTTCTTTCCAGCAAGGGGGAGAGGAAGAAATGTTATTTCAGTTCAACAAGTTTATTTTCCTGCATAGCTCCCACTTAATGTTTGGCACCAGAGTGCTTTGTATGCAATGTAACATTCTCTAATTTGGAAGAAGAATGCAGGTTTGGTTTATTAGTCTCAAAGTCCAATTGTAGAGATGTTGCTAGGTTAGCTCTTCACAAACTAACTGCTTCCCAATTAACCTGATAATTTTGGGGGGGAGGGTGAGTGCCCTTAACAAATCTAATAACATTTTAAAAATTAGAGCATTGGACCCACCTTCAGTCCAATTTTCATCTTTATAGCTTATCAATCTTGCTATTCTTTTTAAATAGCTTCTTACCCTCTTGACAATAGTCCAAACTTGTGTTGTTCATGTATTAATCTTCCTGCTCAGCGTATCTGTTATTGATACAAAATCTGACTTTGTCACTGTTTATATAACCAGAAACTTACCAATTGCTACCCTGCATTGACTGTGTTACATAGGGTACAAAAGAGACGCGAGACCAGTGTACTTCAAGCTCTTTATTTTATGTTAAGATCTGTGCAAGATCTTGGAGCCGCAGCAGCCCTTCATATAGGGATTGCTCGTGGCTTGTCGGCCAATGACAGACCTTTGAATCTCCCACGATCGGCTCGGCCAATCGCGGTTGATTCTGTGGAAGCCAATCACGGCCGTTCAGTAAACCAATCAGGATGCGGTCCGTGTGGACCAATCAGATTTCAGCTTCTGGAGTATGTTAATATAGAACACCCCTCCCCTCTTGGTTCAGTCTTACATAACGTGGTCACGTAGTCGCGCAAATAGGCGGGGCTTCGTACCTGCCTATTTGACCTGTGCGGTTCAGTTGATGTTTGGTCTTCGACCAGTTCGGACAGATTCCTTGCCACTCTCAACCCTCCTGATGGAACCGCCTGGAAGGATGAGCCGGGCCTGCTGCGGTAGCTCCCTCCCGGTCTACCCAGGCTGGTTGAGCTACTGGTTCCGCTGTTCCCGCCTGGTCTTTCCGGGCTGGTTGAACTGGCTTGGCTGCTCCTTCCAGGTGAAGCTCCGGGTTGTTCGTCTTCTAATGGTTCGTCATCTACCGTTGAGTATTGCTGGTTTATTTTGGCTTGGGGGTGTTCGGTTTGTGTTTTAGGATTTTCTTTTTCTGTTTGTTTATTGCTTGAGGTTCCACCCCCCTCCGGTTTCTTTATTAGTGACTTTTTGCGGTGTTTGCGGGATTTCTGCATTGTTGGTGGCTAGCCTTGACCTTAATTGGTCGATGTGCCGTTTCCAGCTTCATCCATCATCTGTTTGTAGCCGGTATGACCAGGGGCCTGTTACCTGGGTTATTTTTGCAGGTACCCAGAGCGGGTCCCCCGTGAAATTTTTGGCGTAGACTGTGTCTCCTGTGTTAAATGTTCGGTGTTTGCTTGATGAGTCTGGGGTTTCTCTGGGTTGTATGTGGGGTGCAGTCTATCTAATTGGGATCGTAGTTTTCTGCCCATGAGTAGTTCTGCTGGGCTTTTGTTGGTCGTTGTGTTTGGTGTTATGTGTTGTATCAATAGCATTTTATTTATTTCATCCTGCATGTCCCCGGTTTCGATTTTTTGTATGGCGTTTTTTGTGTAATGGACCATGCGTTCCGCCCACCCGTTCGCCGCCGGATGAGCGGGCGCTGTCAACGCATGCCGTATGCCCCGTTCTGCCAGGAATTTTTCGAATGCTAGTGCAGTAAATTGTGGCCCGTTGTCTGACACTAGCACGTCTGGTAGGCCATCGGTGGTGAATAGTTTGTTTAGTTTTTTGATAACAGCCTCCGTGGTGGTGGATTTCATGGCGCTTACCTCCAGCCAGTTGGAGTAAGCGTCGACCGTTATCAGGAATGTGTATCCCTTGGTAGGTCCGGCGAAGTCTATATGGATCCTGGACCATGGTCCCCTGGGGGTTTCCCATTCCAGGATTGGGGTGGAGGGAGGGCTTGGTCTGGTTTCTTGGCATCTCCCGCATGAGGCTACCCAAGTCTCAATTTGTTTGTCCATTCCTGGCCACCAGGCGTAACTCCTGGCCAGGGCTTTCATCTTAACTATGCCCGGATGCCCCTCATGCAACATAGACAACACCCTCTTTTGTAGAGTTTCAGGGATCACAACCCCGTCCCCCCAAAGTATGCAACCCTTCTGTGTAAAAAGTTCGGTTTGCCGGTTTCGAAAAGTTCTAAATTGTTCGCCGCCGTCGTTTTCTGGCCACCCTTTTTCCACCCAGTTCAAGACCCGCGTCAGCCGTTTGTCTTTATTAGTCTCTCGGGCAATGTCTGACGCAGTCAGGGGTGGGTTGGGTAGTGTTTCTATGTGCAGCACTGATGTTGTGGGTGCCGGGTCGTCCTCCAGGTCGGGCAGGGGGGAGCGGCTCAACGCGTCTGCATGCGTGATGTTCTTCCCGGGTCGGTGTGTCAGCTGGTAGGTGTAGGCGGCAAGGAACTCGGACCACCTTGTCATCCTTGGTGACAGTATGTTCGGGGTGGCCTTGTTCCCTGCCAGTATCCCTAGCAGCAGCTTGTGATCGGTGATAATTGAAAAGGTCCTACCGTATAGGTATTCATGGAACCTCTTCACGCCAGTGATGACTGCTAGGGCCTCCTTGTCCAGCTGGCTGTAGTTCCTCTCCGGCTTGGATAGTGTCCTCGAGAAGAAAGCGATGGGTGCTTCTCTTCCGTCCAGCAGTGTGAGGCTGAGGATTGCTCCGACGCCAAAGGGTGACGCGTTGCAGGTCACGGCTAACGGTAGGGTCTCACTGTATTGGATGAGGACTGCGTCTGATGTTAACAGTTTTTTATTTATTTATTTATTTATTTATTTTATTTATTTGATTTTCCAATTGTTTACAAAATAATAAGTATAAGTGTATACATAGTTGTGAATACATGAAATGGGTACATATAAGAAAAATAAAAGAATAAGAGAAACAATAGGACAGGGACGGTAGGCACGTTGGTGCGCTTATGCACGCCCCCTACAGACCTCTTAGGAAAGGGGTGAGGTCAATAGTAGACAGTCTAAGGTTAAAGTTTTTGGGGTTTGGGGAAGAGACTACAGAGTCGGGTAGAGTATTCCAGACATTGACCACTCTATTGCTGAAGTTGTATTTCCTCCAATCAAGTTTGGTGCGGTTTACTTTGAGTTTGTATCTATTGTGTGCTCTTGTGTTGTTATGGTTGAAGCTGAAGTATTCATTGACAGGTAGGACATTGCAATGTATGATTTTATATACCATGCTTAAGTCAGACCGAAGACGGCGTAATTCAAGGTTTTCTAGTTCTAGAATTTCAAGTCTGGTGGCATAAGGTATTCTACAACGAGTAGAAGAGTGGAGAACTCTTCTTGTGAAATATTTCTGGACTTTCTCAATTGTGTTAATATCAGATACGTAATGAGGGTTCCAGACTGATGAACTGTATTCGAGTATTGGTCTAGCAAATGTTTTGTATGCTCTGGTTAGTAGTGTGATATTACCAGAGAAAAAGCTACGTAGGATTAGGTTAACAACTCTTAATGCCTTTTTGGCTATGTAGTTGCAGTGGGCTCTAGCACTTAGATCATTAGAGGTGAGTATTCCAAGGTCCTTTACAGAGCTTGGGTCATCAACAAGATCTTGGCTATTCAGCTTGTATTTTATTTTCTGATTTTTTTGCCAATATGTAGGACAGAGCATTTATTTGTTGAGATTTGAAGTTGCCATTTGTTTGACCATTCAGATACATAGTCAAGATCTTTTTGTAGGGTAGCAGTATTGTCTGTGGTATTGAACAGCTTTACATCATCAGCGAAGAGAACGCAATTGCTCTTAATATGATCACAGAGGTCGTTTATGTAGAGTATGAAGAGAGTTGGTCCTAGAACACTGCCCTGGGGGACACCACTATTGACAGGTACTGGATTTGATAGGATGCTCCCGATTTTGACCATTTGTTGTCTGTTTGACAGGAATGCTTCTATCCAGTTATTCAGTTGTCCAGAGATACCATAGGATTTTATTTTTAGGAGTAGTTTGTCGTGTACCACTGAATCAAAGGCTTTACAGAAGTCTATGTAGATTGCGTCTATTGCTTTGCCTTGGTCGAGTTGTGTCGTCCATATGTTTTTGCAGTGTAAGAGTTGCAGATTACAGGATAGTTTTTTTCTGAAACCAAATTGTTTATTGGAGAGTAGGTTGTTTGTCTCTAAGTGGAGGATGATGGATTGGTTAATAATTGATTCCATGACTTTACAGGTGACGCAGCATAAGGAGATTGGCCTGTAATTTTCAACTAGGCTTGGGTCTCCCTTTTTGAAGATGGGGATGACTGTGGCTTGTGACCATAGGTTAGGCAAGGAGCTGGTCCTGAAAGATTTTTCAAAGATTATGCTTAGAGGTTTGGCTATGGCAGTGGATAGCTTTCTTAAGAAGTAGGCACATATTCCATCCGGTCCAATAGATAGAGATGGTTTTAGATTGCGTAGTGATTTTTAACATTGTCTTCTGTGAAATCGATATGTATTAGATCATTGTTGTTATCTGTGGTACGGCTAGGAAATACTGGGCATGATCCATTGCTGTTTACAAATACTGAGCCGAAGAATGTGTTAAAGATGTTGGCTTTAATGGTGTCGTCGTTGCAGTCTTTACCATCAGGTCCTATCAAGGGAGGGATGGACCTTGAGTCTTTTAGTTTGTTGTTTACAAAATTGTAAAAAGCACGGGTGGAATTGGTGCTTAGAAGGTTTTCCTCTTGTTTAATGTGATAATTGGTGCATTCGGTCTTTATCTGGTGGCATAAATTTTTGTATCGGTTTTTGAAATTGGCAACGTGACCAGATTTGTTTTTCCGCCAGAGTGATCTCTTTTTGGATTGAAGTTTCCTTATTGATATGGGTAATCTGCTTTTTTGTTTTGTTTTGGGAGTTGTTGTTGGAACATATAGTTTGATGACACTTTTGACTTCAAGTAAAAATATGTTGTAATGGTCTTCAACGGTATTGCATCCAGTGAATAGAGATTGCCAATCAAGGGATGAGAGATCGTTGTCTATAAGATCATAGTTGCCTTTTTGAAGTTACAATTGGGGATTACATCATTGTGGTGATTTTTGTGTGGACGTATGTTGAGACAAAAGTCAATCATATTGTGGTCACTACTGGAAAAGGGTTCTTTAGTTTGTATTCTGTAAATTAAATTCAAACTATTGCAGAAGATGAGATCGAGGCAGTTGTTTAGTCTAGTATTGTTGGTTACTAGTTGTTCCAGTCCCAGATTTGTAATAGCATTGTAGAAGGTTGTGTGTATGATTTCAGTTGTACAATCATTTAGGGTCCAGTCAATATGAGGCAGATTGAAATCACCAAGAAGGATAAAAGGGTATGGGCAGGATGCAGCCCATGTTAGTAATGTATTTAGCTTGTTTACATGTTCGATGTCATAATCAGGTGCTCTGTAACATAGTAAGAATCGAATTGTGATATTTAAGGATAGTTCACAGATGATGGTTTCAGGAAGGGCAAGCTCCTGGGTAACTTGGATATTTTTTAGATGTAAGGATTTTTTATAGAATATAGCAACACCACCTCCTTGACGATTTTCACGATCTGATCGGTAAACATGATAGTCTCTTACTGTGGTAATGGAGTCGGGGAGAGATGCATTGAGCCATGTTTCACAGACAAATATAATGTCGAAATTAGCCATATTTAGGAGGATGAGAAATTCAGGTATTTTATTCACGAGGCTTCTTGCATTGAGTAGTTTGCATTTAAGGCCGGCAGTAGTTGGAATTGAGGTAGTTGGGGGCGTGCGTGCTTAGTCTTGGGTGATGGTGGATGGGTTGAGGTAGGGTTGTGGTTGAGGGTAAAAGCTGAGTATTGGGTTGCGTGGCTTACTTTTGATACCATCAGCATGGTAGTCAATGTACAGGTCCTTCTCTCCATTGTCTAGACGGTTTTTGAGTTCGATGCGGAGTACACGGGAGCGGGCACGTTGCTGTATGGTTAGGTCAGGGCGGCAACGGAGGTTCTTATGGTTGGTGTTGGTTTTGGCGAGTGAGTTTATAGTTATAAATGAATTTACGTTTGCTTGATTCATTTTTGCAAATGACCCTGCACAAGCGTGGGGCCACAGAGCCGTCTCTATTTTTGAGCTCTCGGTCGATGCGGAAATGTCAAGTATTTCATCAGCGGAGATGGTTGATGCTTGATAATTTCTGATGATGTTTCGGACAGTTGTGATGTCATCATTGACATTGATGTCTTCTAGACCAAATAAGATGGCGTTTGGACGTTTCCGTTCATGCTCAACGGCTTCTCTGATGAGGATTGGGATATCAATATTTGTCTGGGTTGTGTTTATTTGTGGATTGGGTTTTGGATTGGATTGTGGTTGTTGGGTAGAGATGTGGTTTGTAGCTATTGGATGTTCAGGTTTTTGCGTTGTGTCTTTTTTTTCAAGGTTGGATATTCTTTCTTTTACGGCATCCAGGGATGCTACTATGGTGTTGAGGGATGTTTTAATGGTTTCAGTGGTAGGGGATGTTTCAATGGTTTCGATGGTATCAACTCTTTCAGACAGATCCAGTTTGGGTCTGCATGATTTGCAGAAATATGGAAACTCATTGGATGATTCTAGGTATTGAATCATTTGCTCAGGTAATCCCAAGCAGTCATGATGAGCGTATTTTTTACACAGAGAACATTTGATGTAGTTTTCATTATCCTTTAGATTTTTGTAGCATTTAAGGCATGTGCAGGAGTCTTGTGGTTCATTGATGGGGATTATCTTTTCTTTAGGTTGTGGTTTGGCGTAGGATTTTCTTTTTGGCATGGTAGGATTGTTAAAATAGTACGTTGATTGAATTAATTAAAGGAACAATTTTGGGTAATCTATATAGCCAATATTACATCAAACAATCAATTGCAGTAATCTCTCAAGTCAGATAATATTCCTGAGCAACAATCAGCCTGATCAATTAATTACTCTAATCACTAATCAATTAATTACACTAATCATTAATCACACTGTTCATTTAAATTCACTAAATCAATGATTTTGCTATTCAATTAAATTACATGAATTTTGATCTTTTAAACTAGTCAGTAATCACACTATTTGCACTAAACACTCTAATCACATTAATCAATTAAAAACAATAAATCAATTAAACCATTAATAAAATATTTTATAGAAATTGATTATCTAATCGTTGATATAGGTGATGAGGTAGAAAAGTTGTAAGTTTTGAGGTAATGATGTAGTATTAAGAGTCTGCAAGGAACGGGTTAATTGTTTTACTAGCAGCTGAATGAGAGGAATTTATCGCTCTTTGAATAGCAGATCGCTATTACTCTGTAAACAGGAAGTTGTAACACAATGTTCCAAGGGTTTTTATCCAAGTGAAGGAAAGATTGAACAGCTCACAGGAAACTATTTGTTTTTGTTTTCCCTTGATGAATGAGATTTCTGGGCCCTTCCTAGTTAACTGAATACACTTTCAAAGTTTGTTGCTTTTAAGAGAAAGAGGCACGTCTTGCACTGGTAAATTCAAACAGTTTATATTTTTACTGTGTAGACTCAGATTTGTATTGAGCATTCACTCCTGGCTTTAATATACCTCTGCTTCTATCACTCCTGGAGTCCGGATTAGCAATTTGGCGAGGAGAAAAGAGGGAAGAGGGAAATGGGGGCGGCAGGGAGGAGGCAGTCTGCTTCACACCCTAGCTGCGGTGTCTCCTCCGACTTTTTCCCTCCCTCGCTGCCCGTCGTCTCCCCAACCAACTTCGGGACAGAAAATCCTAACTCCTAAGACGCAGATTCCCAGCGGATCCCTTGCAAGATCGAGCCCTGCTTTTCCGCGGATCCGCCGCTCGGATTCTTCTTTGCCTGCGAGGCTCGTCCCGGTTAAAAAGGCGTCCCCCCTCCACTCCCGGCCCTCGCCCGCTTGCCTTTGCGCCTCCGGGCTGTCTGTTTGCGCTCTTTCGCGGGTCGTGAGAACGCTCGCTCCGTGCCCCGAACGAATCTTTGTATCTTTGTCTTCTCTTACTTTTCCCTTCTCTCGTGACGATCGAGGATGCTCTATCCGCCGCCCCGTTTATCTCTAATTACTTCTTAGTCCAGGCTTCTTCAGCTTTCACGTGGGCCGATATTGTTTTGAAAGGCCAGCAATCCGCCAAACGTTTACTCTAAACTAGTTCTATTCGAGTCCAAGTCCCGAGAGTGCCAAGCAAGAGGCCCCGTCGGGCTATCTAGGCGAAGTTCGCCTGATGCCGCCGTTTTCCTCACCGTCTTCCTGCCCCGCCGATCACGGGCGCCGCCATCTTCTCCGTCGAACTGTGTTCTCCATTTGTTTGAATGCATTTTCCTCCCGCTTCCCCCAGGCCCAGGTGGCTGTTTTGTCCAGCAGCCTATGTAGGGGTTCTGCTACCGTCGCCTTCTGGGGCAGGAAAACATTGTAAAAGTTAATGAGTCCAAGAAAAGCCTGAAGTTCAGTCTTATTCCAAGGTCTAGGGGCTTCTTTGATGGCTTTGAGCTTTTTTTCCGTGGGGTGGATTCCGTTTTTGTCTAGGAGGTACCCCAGGAATTCAACTTTCTCTGTGCAAAGTTGACATTTTTCCTTTTTAACTTTTAGCCCGGTGTCTTTGAATTTCTGCAAGACCTCCCTTAGGCGGCTTTCTAATTGGGTTTTATTTGTAGCTGACACCAGTACATCATCGAAATAGGGTACCACCCCTTTTATTCCTAGTAATAGTCTTTCCATCAGGCTCTGGAATACCCCTGGTGCCACGCTGACTCCGAATTGGAGCCGTTTGCACCGGAATGCCCCTTGGTGGGTTACGATGGTCTGCGCCTCAGCGGTCTCGGCATCAACTGGCAGCTGCTGGTATGCCTGCGCCAGATCGAGTTTTGCAAAGACCTTACCTCCCCCCAGTGAGTGCAGAAGGTGCTGTACCACTGGGACGGGGTAGGCACTCAGCTGCAACGCATGGTTGAGGGTGGCCTTGTATTCACCACAGATTCTTACGGACCCATCCGGCTTGATCGGGGTGACTATGGGGGTTTCCCACCGGGCATGGTCTATAGGCTCTAAAACCCCTTGCACGATGAGCTTGTCTAACTGCTCATCGATTTTGGGCTTGAGCGCGAATGGCACTCACCGTGGCTTAAGGTGGATTGGGGCAATGTTCGGGTTTAGGCTGAAGGATATTGGGGACCCCCGGTACTTGCCTAGGTCGCTGTTGAAGACCTCCTGGAAGTTCCTCTCGAGCGTTTCCTCCCAGTTCGCCTTGGCGACATGGTTGATGCCCGTCACCTCAATCCCCAATGGCATGAACCATTGCAGTCCTAGCAGGCTTGGGCGGTCTTTGTTCACGACAGTGAGCGGAAGTACCTCTGTGCACCCCTTGAAGGATATTTTAAAATGTAAAATCCTGACCACGGGGATGCGGTTTCCCTGATAATCTTTCAGGGTCAGCTTCTGGTTTTCTAGTTCGCTCCTGTGGATGGTAGGCACCAGGCGCTTGATTGTGCGCCAGGAGACCATGGAGAGGTAGGATCTGGAATCTACCTCCATCACGCATGGCTGGTCTTCGATGCCTACCTCCACGTGCATTTTCCGGGCATCGAGGGTCGTTGAGTGCCCGATGATGACCATCTGATCATGGCCTCGCTGAACCACTTTTTCTGCCCGTCCCGGCTCCATCGGCTCTCAGCGTGTTGGTCTCTGGTCCTGGAGGGGGGTGCCTTCTCGTCGTTGGGGGCTGTGGTTCCTCTTGTTCTGGCACACCTTGGTGATGTGCCCCCATTTGTCGCAGTGCCAACAGATGGCATCGAGGAATCGGCATTCTGAGCAGGGATGGTCACCTCCACACCCGGCGCACTGGAACCCTGACTTACGACTTTGCCGATCCTGCCGGTCTCATTCCGCCTACAGTCAGTGGATCTCCTCCTCCTCGTCCTCGGTATCTGAGAAGGAGTCAAGGTCTCCGTGGTGTGTGGTGGTGGTCTTGTGGCTGGCTTCAGGACATGTTTCCGGGGTTGGTGCCGTCTCCACGGGTGTGGGTCGGTCTGCTGTACGCATCTGCCGCATCCGGGCCGCGGACTGCTTGGTGGCTTTGACTGCTGTCGCTTCGGCGATGGCCTCAGTGACTGACATGTCTGGCCTTGCCATCAGCCGGCTCTGGAGGATGGGGTCCCTGAGCCCGAGGACCACGCGGTCTCGCAGGGCCTCGTCCATGTTGGTGAAACCGCACATGCCCCCGAGATCCCTGAGTGTGGCCACGAAGTCGCTGATGCTCTCGCCCTCTTTCTGATCCCTCTGATAAAATTCGTGCCATCGGATGAGGTTGGGCACAGCGGGGGC
The DNA here is from genome assembly GCF_049901735.1 of Notechis scutatus. Taxonomy (NCBI): domain Eukaryota; kingdom Metazoa; phylum Chordata; class Lepidosauria; order Squamata; family Elapidae; genus Notechis; species Notechis scutatus. Next base: position 231,835,597 of record NC_142009.1, read on the forward strand.
GTAGTGGCTCCGCAACAGCCGGTCGAGGTCGGGCCAGTCCATCTCTTTCACGTCTGCGGGTTTGGCTAGGGCTTTGGCCATCTTTGTTGGTTGTTTTTTTTAAAACAAATTTTATTGATTTTAAAGACAAACAAAACATAAGACATCAAAGTATAAAACCTCCTTTCTCAAAAATTACTTATAAGTTTTAACAAGGCAAATAAGGCATTATTTTTTAAAGCATAGTTCCACACTATCACTTTTCCATTTAAACACATATATATCTTTTCCAAATTTCTCATTGTTTCTCCCTTCACTTTTATTCAATTATATTTCTTTCTATCAAGGTTTTATTAATTCTCCATCAAGCATAAACACAAAATACAGAACATAAAAATATAAGACCTTCTTAATTATTATTTATACATGTCTTTTCCAAATTTCTCTCCCTTTAGTTTTATTCCTCCAAGGTTTTATTAATTCACAATCAAAACATAGCTAACCAAAACACAAAACATAAAACATAAAACTTCTTTTGAAAAGTGGCTTAGCCCCAGGTTACATCTTTTTTGACAGACCTAAATCAATTTCGTGCTCACCTTATATACCATTCATATCTTATTAACCATTCTATATTTTCTATATAACTTCTCCCTTCTTTTCACTCTCTTAGTTATATTTTGTTTATTTCATCTTATTTCAGAATCATTATGTTTGTATCTTTTGTCCGTTCTTTTCCAATCATCTATTTATCTCTTCTCTTTAGCAAAAGAATTTCCCCTGTAATCACTTTTAAGGTGTGACGCCTTTCCCTAAAGTAACACTTAAAATAATACATAATTTCTATCCTGATTCTGCTTAGTACATTCTACATGTTGCATTTTGAAAAGAAAAAGAATAATAAACTTATAATATAATTAAATATATAATTTCCATTCTAATTCTAATTCTATTAATAATATAACTAAACATTAATCATTTTACACATTCTCTTTGATATTTTATTAAATATTGAAATCTATCATTATAAAACATTTTTATATTTTAATATTTTGTTAAATCTTATAATATTCCAATAGACTATTTCAAATGCAAATACTACAATACTATCTTATGTACTCTTGCAGAATCTTTCTTAAATTATACATCCTTTATCCTTTATCTCTAAAAAAATATCTTGTTATAGACCGTGGCTTTTTCCCCCTTTTTCCCTCCCTTTCTTCTCCAGTGTGATCTTTTTGCCCCCCCTTCTCCTAACCTCCACCTTTTTAGCTTCCCCTCTCTGTTGTAATTCTCTTTTCAATTGCTTTCTAACATTGTACCTTTTTTTCACCTTATTTTTCTTTTTCTTGGTTGTTTTATTAAATCTTAAATTCTCATTTTTCCTTCCTCTCTTCCTATTTTCTTTCTTAATCAAATTTTTTTGTCCATTAAAAATGGCTTTCTTTTCTTCTTCTTCTTCTTCTCCTTCTTCTTCAAGTATTTGCTGGTACGTAGAAACCGCCATTTCTAAAAAGTGGAAGACAGCTCCCAATGAATTCTTGCCATTTGGTTCTCTTTCTTTTAATTTTACATATTCCATTTTTAGTTGATCCAGAGATGGTGCCATTGTAAATTTTTAAGAACAACCCAGATGTTTTAAGTCTTAAGGTAATTTGCAAATGTCAAAGTTATCAAACAATCCAAACAGCCAGAAATTATTTCCTCTTCTTCTCTTTGCAACTTTTCCTCCTGGGGCAAAATCCCAAATATATTTTAAAGTTGTATTACAATTAGTTGTTGGTCTTATAATCTTCAAAGCGTCTCCTCCAACCAGTTTTAAAAGATTTTTTTTTTAGTCCTCTCCTTCCCACTTATAACAAAGAGCTTGTTTTTACCTTAAAGAAGCAGGTTTTTCTGTGCTCATTTGCTTTCTCCGTAAGGGAGGGGAGTGAACTTTCCTTTCAGCACTTTCGCCGTTTTAACAACTTCTTTTGGAAACAAATGTATCAATCCAAAAGTCAGGTTTCCAGGGTGTTTAAAAGTATCTTAATGTCCCGGTTCAGCCAAGAAAACTTCTCCTTCTGATTCTTCCTCCTGCACAGTCTTATCCGGTTGAAGATTCCTTTGTGGCTGCCATCTCTGACAGCCACTCCACCGCCTCAGGAAAAAGGAGTCTAGCCAGCTGGGGAAAGGGGGTGCAATATCCCCAGACCCCTGCCCGGATCTCCTCTGTCTTCCGCTGCCTCTTCGGGGCAGCGACAACCCTCAAATCCAATTGGATCGGGGTACCAGCGGCGAGCGCAGCAGGGACCCACAGAGAAGCAGATTCCTGCCACCGCCGAAGCCTTGCAACCGGACGGGCTTTGGCCATCTTGAACACTGCGGGCCCGCAGTGCGTCAGGAACATGGCCCTCTTCTTCTGTCCGTTGGCATCCTTTAGATTGCTGCTCTCGAGGAAAATTAGGAATCGGTCAATGTATGATTCCCAATCCTCGGCAGCCTGGTCGAAGGGTGCGGGTGATGAGGTGTTGCCGGCCATCTCGTCGGGATTTCGGTGTCGGTTCACCACGTGCTCTGTTGGTCTCGGTGTCTCACGATCCCACCCTTGTCGCCAGTGTTAGATTGGGTACAAAAGAGACGCGAGACCAGTGTACTTCAAGCTCTTTATTTTATGTTAAGATATGTGCAAGATCTTGGAGCCGCGGCAGCCCTTCATATAGGGATTGCTCGTGGCTTGTTGGCCAATGACAGACCTTTGAATCTCCCGCGATCGGCTCGGCCAATCGCGGTTGATTTTTAGGAAGCCAATCACGGCCGTTCAGTAAACCAATCGGGATGCGGTCTGTGTGGACCAATCAGATTTCAGCTTTTGGAGTATGTTAATATAGAACAGACTGCATTGACTGTTAATGCATGCTCATTTCCTTTAAAGAACCTTTTCTATTTGGCAGAGTTATATGGTGCCTACATTGAATAAATTAAATTACATATCTCCTTATTAGACTCTGACAATTGTAGAAACCATGTTGTCCAATATTTTCTGTTTCTGGTTACAAAATAATATTTCATTTTTTCTCCCTTTCAATCTGAATAATAATAGAAAATCTCTACTGGTTATTTTATTTCATTAGATAATCTATAACCTACTGGTATCTCTTTCATCTTCAGAACATAGAATCAGTTCATTATTATAAGTCATTTGTCTTTTGCTCTTGCAATTGTGTGAATTCCTATTTAAATAGTGGTAGCTTTTCATTTCAGTCTTTACTGCTTGTATGAACCTACAGATTGTATTTTATAACTTGCAGATTCCAAGTTCTTTGAATTTTGGTCACTCTTGCATATATATTTTTGATGACTCCAAACAACAACAAAAACTGTCTTTCTTGCCAGAAATTAAACATGCATTCTTCTTCTCGGGCTGCAGAACTCAGAAGTGTTCTTACTGAGCACAGTGATCAAGCGCATGTCTTACTGAAGTGTGCTTGACCACTGGTGTAAATGTCTCATCAAAATCTTCACCATAATATTCAGAGTATCCTTTGGCAGCAGGTCTAGATACTGTGGACATTGTATACTTGGACTTCAGTAAAGCATTTGATGAAGTAGACCACAATCTATTTCTTGGTAAGATAGAAAAATATTAGATAGTATCACCACTAGATGGATTTGTAACTGGCTGACAAACTGCATTCAATGTATAGTCCTCAATGGAACTACATCTAAATGTAGGGAAGTATGAAGAAGGTTCTGTCTTAGATCTCAGTACTCTTCAACATAATAAACAAGTTAGATGAAGGATAGAAGTTGTTCTTGGGTATAATTTTCTGTATATCATTTTCTGTAACATCTTCTGAGAATACCCCAAAAACACAACATAGCTGACCTTATTGATTCAAAGCCTAATGCAATTTCTCAGGAACCATTATAAATTATTTGTTATTTCTCCAGTATTAAAAAAGCTTCTTTCCCATGAAAATGCATTTATTCTTTAAAATTAATTACCAAGTCTTAGTATTCAAAATTCAATATTCCAACATTTTCTTAACCCTTAATCCATTTAAAACTTTCTAAATCTATAACATTGCCTTGTTTTTTGTTGCTTCTTTTAAATTCTTAAAAAGTATAAAAATATATCTTCATTTCTTATATTAAGAATCGAAGGCACTCATTGTATTTCCAGCCTTGTCATTTTGAAAGTATCTGTAAAACATTAAATATGCAATTTCCAAAAATAGTTCTCAAGGGAAGTGTGAATTTAGAGTCCTTTGAAAATGCCCCATTTGTGGTTGGAGTAACTGTGGCAAATTCCCTCAGCTCCTGATTCTTCCACCTTCTAGAGCAGGGTTCGTAACTTGACAGCTTTAAGATTTGTGGACTTCAACTCCCAGAATTCCTCCTCTGGTCATGTTAGCTCAGGAATTCTGGGAGTTGAAGTCCACAAGTCTTAAAGCTGTCAAATTTGAAGACCCTTGTTCTAGAGAGACTGCTGCTTTGCAGTCTCCTCATGAGGAACAACAGTATGGAGCATAGTGTGCCCAATCTTGTGTAGTCTCTTTATCTAGAGAGAGTTGAAGGAGTCAATCTTTTGCCACAAAGATCAGGTCCATTTTTCAGTCTGCTATTCTTTTCCAGAAGTCCTCAAACACCTTTAAAATTTCCAAGAAAAAGTTCATGCAGGTTGAAAAACGACTCCATGTTTAAGTCTTTTTTCCCCCACCACGGAATTGGAGCATTAAAGGAACTTCTGAAATTATACTGTTCCACTGAAATCATTGGAAAGCATTCTTATATTCTTCATTTCTTTTTCAGATTGCTTATCATCTCTATATACAAGTACATTATCATCTATAGTTAGAGATATATGTGCCATGGTTTTTCTATTTGTAGAACCCTTCTTGTTTCTTTTCAATCTCTGTTTTTTGTTCTTCCAGAACATGAGGTAGCCCAAGCATATTCAGCAATATCTTCTCTATCTTCTGTAGTTTTTATTGTATGCCAGTTTGATTTAGTCAGCTCTCCTTGCTCCCAAGCATTCATTCTCTTAGGAAAAATATATTTCTATTTCTTTCTAATCTTAATTCTTTCTCTGTCCTGGGCACATAATTTAATGTTCACAGATAGCTTTATACGGTGATTTAGAGAAAAAATAAAGTTAGAATTGTAGAAAAAAATTCAGTAGATTCAGAGTTTGCACCAAAGAAAATATATCAGTAATCCTTGTTTATAAAATACCATTATGAGAAGAAAGTCTAAGTTGCCAGTTTACCTATACAGGTAGTCCTCATTTAGCAACTGCCTAATTTAGCGACCTTTTGAAGTTATGATGGTGATGAAAAAAACATTGTGATCAATCCTTGCATTTCTGATCTTCACAGGTCTGTAAAGAAACAAAAAAAAAGCTGAAATAAGATCATAAGCATAATCACAGATTCACAATTGAGATTGTCACCTCCAAGTTTGCTTAATGACAGAGTTGCCAGTTCCAATTATGGTCACTGCATGAGGACTACCCGTACCTCAGCATTGGCAGGATGTTTTGTCCGTTGCCAGATATATGGCAAAGAGGATTGGGAAAAGAGAAAGAAAAATCAGTCTGCAAAAGTCAGTTGGATCAATATAAGGCAAGCTACAATGAAAAAAGGAAGAGTTCTACGGGATTGTTAGGAATAACATGGTTACCTAACGTAGTTTGGGTAAAATAATATATATAAACTATGATAGTGAATTTAAGTGTGTGTCAATTTAAACTGCAAAGCATGTAATTTTGGGTGCGGTTGTAAAATCGCCATAAGAGGGAGCAAGAGAACTTGATTGATTGCTGGCTTACTGGATTGCTTGCTGACGATGATGGATTGATGGTTTGATAACTGCATGTTCTCTGCTGTTGCTGAAGGAAGAAAGGAGGTTTGACTTCTTCATATCTCTACTGCGAAGAGATATATTACTGGACTGATATTTGTAAGTTTACTGACCTCTTTTTCGACACTGGACTTTGCAACTGATTAATCCCCGGACGGACTGAACTAGTGTATGATATATGGACTGTTTGACTATGCTAAAAATCTTACTGGAATAAACTATTTAACTAGCACAGTGTATCTGTTTTATTGAGTGTAAGCTACAAAAACGTTTGTCTCACATATTTGCCTGACTGCCTGACTGCCGTGCAGGTTCTGCTAGGGTGTATATCCCTAACACTGGTTATGGGCCCAGCTGCACAGTCAGACTAACCAGGATATAACAGGCTTATATAAAGTGAGAGTTTGTGTAGTTACACAATACTGTAAACAGACAGCTGTGTTTTATTAATTATAGTTTAATATCTAGAAAAAGATGGCACAAGTCATTTTACAAAGTTTGTCTCTAATATCCAAACTGGATGGAACAAACTATGTTTCATGGTCTATGAAATGCAGCCTACTTCTACGCAGAGAAGGTTTGTGGAGTATAATTCAAAACCCACCAGAGGTAGATGCTTGGGATCCGGAAGATGAGGATGATGCCCAGAAAATACAAGAATATAAACTGAAGAATGAGCAAGCTCTCTGTATAATAGGACTGACACTCTGTGACCAGCAGCTTGTGCATATTCGTGAAGAAGAAACAGCTGCGAAATGTTGGGAGAATTTAAAGAAGATTTATGTTCGAGACAGTGTAGGAGCACATATAAATCTTACACGGAAACTGTTCAGAACACATCTTCAAAAGAATGGAGACATGTTGACTCATTTAAACACTATGAAGAGAATTTTTCAGGAACTGCATGAAAAAGAACTTATCTTCACAGAACTGCATCAGGTTTATATAATTTTATCTTCGTTAGATGAGAGCTATGACGACTATGTAACTTCACTGGAAGTACTGCCAAAAGATAACCTCACATTAACTGACATTACTGGCAGATTAATTGAAGAAGCCAGGAGAAGGCTTGAAAGGGATCAACTCAGAAGGGAACAACCAAAACAAGAAGATAAAGAATCTACGACAGCCTATACAATTAGAAAATGTTTTAATTGTGGAGGAAAAGGACATTTTGCTAGATTCTGCAAGAAAGGAAAATGCCACAATGCCAGCCAGAATGCTAAAAGGCATCAAAAGGATGAAAAATGCTTAGAGTTAGCCATGTATAGCAACAAAACTGTGAATAATAATTTATGGGTTGTAGATAGTGGAGCATCGCACTGAAAGATAAGAAAAGATTTGTTAAGGTGTCCACAAGTTCACAGCAGATATCGTTAGCTAATGGCTGGAAAATGAAAGCAAAAGGTGAAGGTATTGCACATTGTTCTTGCATAAAAGAAAATGTAAAAATGTTATATGTACCACAACTTAAGTTTAATTTGCTTTCGGTTAGAGTTTTGGTTAAACTAGGTTATGTAGTTACCTTTAGGGGAGAAAACTGCATAATAGAAAAGGAAGGTAAAAAAGTGATTGCAACTTTAAAAGGTGAATTGTATGTGTTAAATGATAATCCATCAGAGGTAGCTAACACAGTGTATAATAATGTTAAACCTCATGATGAATGCATACATTTGTTACACAGACGTTTAGGGCATATAAATTTTAAAATGCTCAAGCAAACGGTTGAACTGTCTGAAGGTATAAAACTGAAGCCTTGCAGTAAGTATTTGCACTGCAATGCTTGCAGTCAAGAAAAAAGCAAGGTAATACCAGCAAATAGAATAAATGGATTTAAAACTAAGGAACCTCTAGAGGTCATATTTGCTGATATTATAGGTCCTAAAAAACCAAGTGTGGGAGGTGCTTGTTATATATTAAGCATAATGGATCATTATTACAGATATGGTTTCTGTTATTTAATGAAGAGTAAAACGGAAACATATCAGAATTTCTTTAATTGGTTGAAGTTTGCAGAAAGAAAAACTAAAAGGAAACTAGTAGCTCTTGTAACTGATAATGGTACGGAATTTATAAATAATAAATTCCAAAATAGACTGAAGATGGCAGGTGTTGAACATAAAAAGTCTGCACCATATAGGCCACAACATAATTCCTTTATAGAAAGACGAGGCCAAACAATACAGGCAATGGCTCGTACTATGTTGTCGGATTCAGGATTACCTGAAACTTTGTGGGGAGAAGCAATAATGTGTGGTAATCATATATTGAATAATGTTGTTAACTCAACAACGGGTGAATTACCATTCACACGGTGGCATGGTAGAAAACCTGACCTAAGCTACATGCACACATTTGGAGCACCAGCATGGGTGCATATTCCTACACAACTGAGACATAAGGGGCAGCATAGGGCTAAAAAGTTATTCTTTGTAGGTTATGAATCTAATCACAAATCATACAGATTCTGGGAAAAAGGTACACCTAAAGTTTACTGTAGTGCTAGTGCACAATTCCTTGAACATGTAGGATGGGAAAAACTGGAACAAGTTTCAAGTAAGGATGTAATCATAGAAACCTACAAAAGACCAAAACAACATATCAGTAATAAGAAGAGTACAATTAAAGAGGAAGTACAGGAAGAGCACATAGGACCAGAACAGGAAGAAATAGATGAACAGGAAGAAATAGATAACCAGGAACAGGTAGTACATGAAAGTCCACCTGTAAGCCCTATAATACCTAGACGATCAACACGTGAAACCAGACCACCTGACAGGTACCAAGTAAGTGTAGTTTGCCAAGTTAGTAAAGTTCCAACTACTGTTGAAGAACTTAGAATGTATCCAGTAAAGGAACAAGAAAATTGGCATAAAGCAATGGAGAAAGAATTAAATTCATTGAAACAAATGGAAGTCTATGAAAATGTTAAATTACCTCCAGGTGAAAAGTCCATTGGCTGTAAATGGATATTTAAATTAAAAACAGGTAAAAATGGGACTGTTACCCATAAGGCTAGGTTGGTAGCTCAAGGATTTAATCAAACTGCATGTGATTATGATGAAGTATTTGCACGGAGTCTAAAAGCAACAACCTTGAGAGCAGCTTTAGTGTGGGCAGCTAAGAAGAATTATATTATAAATCACTTAGATGTAGAAACTGCCTATCTGCATGCACCATTGCAGCACACTATATACCTAAAGAAACCTGTAGGAATTAAGGATGATAAATCGAATAATGACTGTTGGAAGCTTAAAAAGAGTCTCTATGGATTAAAACAATCTGGTTACGAATGGAACCAATATATTGTTAAGGAGTTAAACAATATAGGGTTTAAAGCAGGTTTAGCTGATCCATGTGTATTTAAGAGAGAGAAAAATGGAACAGTGACATTATTATTGTTGTTTACAGATGATATTGCCTTAATTACAAAAACTAATAATGCAGCTACTGAAATAATATCATTATTAGGTAAGAGGATAAAATTAAAGCAATTAGGAGAGATAAAACAGTATCTAGGATTGACAATAAATAAAACCAAAGGTGGCTATAAGATATCTCAAGAGGATAAGATTTATCAATTACTAAAAACATACAAGATGGAACTTTGTAAACCGGCTAAAACTCCAATGAGTCAGGAATTTGGCCACACTGATGCTCAAAGTCCAAAATTCGATAAGACTATTTATCAATCACTAATTGGTAGTTTATCGTACATTAGTAATTGGTCAAGGCCAGATATTGCCTATGGCGTTAATCAATTGGCAAGATTCAACGCTGAACCCACTGAAAGACACTGGCAAGCGACAAAACGTATATTAAGATATCTTAAAAGGACAATGCACTATGCATTGTATTTGGAGCCAAAAGATGATCTGATTTTAAGTGCATATGCTGATGCAAGTTTTGCAACAGACATAAACACTAGGAAATCAACTTCAGGTATGGCTATACTGTTAGGAAAAGCACTGATTGGTTGGAGGTCAATTATACAGCAACACATAAGTATGTCCACAATGGAAGCAGAATTTTCATGTCTATCTTTATTATGTACTGATTTAATTCTGTATAAACAGTTGTTATTAGATATGGGAATAACTGTTAATGATTCCATTGTAGTTTATGAGGACAATCAAGCAGCCATACAGTTGGCTACAAATATTGCTGTGAAAGCGAGATCTAAGGATACAGATCTTAGATATCTGAATGTAAGACAATCTGTAAAAAATGGTTTGATAAGATTGGAATATTGTATGACTGAAGAAAATTTTGCTGATCAGTTTACAAAAGCCCAAGGTTCAGTCAAAGATAAAGAAAGTTGTGATAACTATGGTTTAAGGTTGTAAATATATATATATATATATATATATATATATATATATATATATATATATATATATATATATATATATATATATATATATTTCTGAGGTCTCGGTATTTGTATGTGGATCTTTGTTATTGGTTTTCCGCGAAGATTCAAAGTATCTAGGAACGTTGCAGGTCCACTCGCCATCTTCAGGCTGGTGCTTTGGCTTAGTGCCAGTAAGCAACTGGCACTAGCCAGCACCAGCTGAAGATGGCGAGTGGGACCCGCCAAACGCTGCCTAGATACTTGAATCTACGTGGAGAAACCAATAACTAAAGATCTATATATATATATATATATATATATATATATATATATATATATATATATATATATATATATATATATATATATATATATGTTTTCTGAGGTTCTCGGGTATTTGTATGTGGATCTTTGGTTATTCGGGTTTTCTCCCGCATAAGATTCAAAGTATCTAGGCAACGTTTCGGCGAGGTCCCACTCGCCATCTTCAGGCTGGTGCTTTCGGCTTAGTGCCAGTGCAAGCAGTGTGTGACCGGAGCTGCCATCTCTATATATACAAGTGGTGGGGGATGGTGTGCTGGGCTGGTTGGCTGTGCTGCAGCCTCTTGATTGGTTGATGGAGTTGATGTTGGTATAATGGGCTGTGTAATGGCCTAACAGAAGAATAAGTGCACGCGTTGAAGAACATAAGAACTCAATCAAAAAGAAGAACCAACCTCTTCCCTGGTCCAACACCTCAAAGCCACAGGACATGAGATTGACTTTAAAAATACCAAAACTATCGCCAAAACTGAACACCACAGCAGCAGAATAATCAGAGAAGCCATAGAGATAGAAAAACGCCCACACAGCATGAATAAAAGAGATGACACCTCCCGCTTACCAGCCATTTGGAAACCCGCCCTCATGAACAGACGAGTACCCAACATGATAAATGACACCAGACCCACACCCATGAGGGCCACACAAGATGCCACCACCACACTTCCACGTAAAAATCAGACTCACACCCACACAGAAGATGAGACACGACCACAGACCAGAAGCCGCACTGCAGCTGCATCACTACCCACTTCAAACTCCTCTGAACCATACATGAAGTGAACTGACCCCCACCATGAAGATGTGGCACGACCACAAACTCAAGCCAAACGAACACAGACCCAGACCCCAAACTCAAAGCCATATTAAAAACCCAAAATGCTACATCACAGCCACCCGCTCAGGACATCACATCAGAAAACTCAAGAAATTACACCTCAAGAACTCAAGAAGTCACAACACAGCAAATGACCCAGGATATCACAGCACAAGACCAAGGATACCACAGCAATAAATCTCACAAGGTCATCACACAACCCATTACCCAAGCTGTTACTACACAGGAGGCTAATCGAAAAGAGATCAAAACACAAACGACCCAGGAGATTACAACGCAAGACCCAGGATACCACAACAAAAGAACTCACAAGCCCATCACACAACCCATTACCCAAGCCGTTAAAACACAAGAGGCTAACGACCCAGGAGATGACAGCACAAGATCCAGGATATCTCTACAACAAAAGGCCATTACACAGCCCATTATACCAACATCAACTCCATCAACCAATCAAGAGGCTGCAGCACAGCCAACCAGCCCAGCACACCATCCCCCACCACTTGTATATATAGAAAGATGGCAGCTCCGGTCACACACTGCTTGCACTGGCACTAAGCCGAAAGCACCAGCCTGAAGATGGCGAGTGGGACCTCGCCGAAACGTTGCTAGATACTTTGAATCTTACGCGGAGAAAACCGAATAACCAAAGATCCATATATATATATATATATATATATATTTTCTTAAGTTTTCGGTACCATGTATTGGGTCGGTTGTTTTCCCATGTAGTTGTTCTTTTAGTGACAGCGTCGCAGAATCTCATCTGCCTGATGATGGCAGATGAGATTCTGCTGAAACGCTACAACTTTAAAAGAACAACTACAATGACGTGAAATATAATAACAATATATATATATATATATATATATATATATATATATATATATATATATATATATATATATATATATATATATATATATATATAATTATATTACCCAAAAGGGAGTATGTTAGGAATAACATGGTTACCTAACGTAGTTTGGGTAAAATAATATATATAAACTATGATAGTGAATTTAAGTGTGTGTCACTTTAAACTGCAAAGTATGTAATTTTGGGTGCGGTTGTAAAATCGCCATAAGAGGGAGCAAGAGAACTTGATTGCTGGCTTACTGGATTGCTTGCTGATGATGATGGATTGATGGTTTGATAACTGCATGTTCTCTGCTGTTGCTGAAGGAAGAAAGGAGGTTTGACTTCTTCATATCTCTACTGCGAAGAGATATATTACTGGACTGATATTTGTAAGTTTACTGACCTCTTTTTCGACACTGGACTTTGCAACTGATTAATCCCCGGACGGACTGAACTAGTGTATGATATATGGACTGTTTGACTATGCTAAAAATCTTACTGGAATAAACTATTTAACTAGCACAGTGTATCTGTTTTACTGAGTGTAAGCTACAAAAACGTTTGTCTCACATATTTGCCTGCCTGCCTGACTGCCGTGCAGGTTCTGCTAGGGTGTATATCCCTAACAGGGATGAAAGGAAGCAAAACCAGAATCGTTCTGTTAGCTATCATTACATTTCATTTATTGACCCTAATGTTCAATAGGAGTACAAGGTTCAGAAGGCCAATGCATGTACTGACTCTCCCCATAGAGAGGAGACCAAAGAGAGGAGACCAAAGCAAGAGCAGGGATTGCCACACAAGGGCCATCAAAGGAACTGCCTTTGGGGGGGGGGTTCAAAGGGGGAGACAAAGGGGAAGAATTGCCTGCACCTTGCCTCCCCAATAGAAAATGCAGAGGTAAGGGCAGGTATCCCTGCTAAGGTCCATACTTAGAAAGTATGGGGAGAAAGGCAGGAAGAAATGTTCCTGTCAGTCGGTGCTCCATTCAAAATCCAAGAAAGAAATACTTAGACTCCATAAATTAGAGAAAAGAATTCTTTTACTGAAAAATGAAGTGGTAACACCAGTAGGATTCTGAATCTGAGAAATTAGGCGCGCAAATCACATATACAAAGTGATAGAATTGTTCCCACCCCCCAAAGTTCAAAAGATTCTTCCAATTAAAAGTTCTGAATATGATCATGTGGACATCTTCAGGTGGTGATGAGGCCTCTGTCCGTTGACCTTGGCATATTTTGATAAAGGTTTGCAGCTGCGCAGAGAAAAGAAAGCTAAGCGAGAAATAGAAACCTAAAAGCAGGAATTTATACTCCCCCCCCACTCCTCATTTACACAACACAAGAATGTAACACCTCCAGCTCTCTTCCCAGACAATATCCCCTCCCCCGTTACTTATGGCAGCCAAATGATGCAAAGCAGTAGTAGAAGATCTTGAAGGCTAACAGTTCCCTTCCTTTTTCCTTGCAGGGAAGGAGAAGCAGCAAGCACACAACTGCAGAAATGGCTGACTCCATCCTTGGGCAAAGGGACCCATTTTGCTAGCCTCATTTAGGTACAATACTTTCTCACTTCTTTCCTGTCTCAAGAGGGCAGGTGGGTAGAAAGGAGCCCGCAAATAGATTTCATGCCACATCTCATTCTCTCTGCCTACCGCAGACAAAAATGGCAATTCTTAATCCTGTGTATTCTGAGATTTGTAAAAGGCAGCAATTCCTCTCTGAATCAGATATTTTTTTTCAAAAAGTTAAAGATAAAATTGGAACATCTATTAAGGAAGAGGAAGTAGCTATTAAGCATAGCTTCCTCCTGAGAAATTTCTAGGTATTTTTTTCTTTTCTGCAGAAAAGAACTCAATTGATTTTTTTTAGGCAGCTAAAAAGCAAGAATTCACAAAATACTTGCAAAAAATGATTACTTGGTTGGAAAGTCCTCCCCCAAATGTAGTTAGCAACAATTATTGGCATTTTTCATATGTAACCATATTTTAATTGTTTATTTATTTCAGCAGTTACGGGTTACAGCGGCCAATGACACAAATAGCATTTTATTTTATATACTACATTCTCTTTTTTGAGAGGTAATCTATAGATCATTTTAATAAAATAATAAGTGATAATGTGGAGCTCAGATATTTAAAAATAGTGGAAAGCCTGCTGTGAATTAAACATATGGTGTATGGCATCCTTTGATACTGATGCGATTTGATTTCAAAAGATAGTTTTTCAGAAACTGAAAGATTCATTAATCTAAAGATGAAGTCAGAATAAAGTTTCTTATTCTCATAACTGTAATTTCCTTTTTAAAAATTTATTAAAAACATGAAAAATCAATTTTTATCACAAGAATTTTTTTTATTACAATACAGTACAGAAATTTGTTTGCAATAGCAATAGAGAAAATAACATACAAGTTGATTTCTAAATTGAAGCCTTTTTTCACGAAGGGAAACATTTGCCACATTCTAATCAAACATGTTCCATGTTTGACTTTTTGACTATTTTAGCTATCTATTTCTTCCCTGAAGAAAGGGGTGGTTCATTACACTTTTACCATCAGCATCTTTGTTGCATTTAATAGGTTTCTGTGTTGATGTCTATGTTAATGTTTCATCGGATTGTCCTTGAAAATTCTGGTTCCATAAAATCTTTGTGTGCTTCTAAACTCTGGACTGCCTTCTTACTTTGAATTTAGGCCAGCTTGCTGGAGAGAAATGGTTGAAGTCATTCTCTTTCCTTGCAAACTCTCTTCCTATAAAAAGCATATTGTTCCAGGGAGAAATTCAAATACAGTAATTGAATCATCTGTTTTACTAAGACTTATTTAATACTTGAACCTAAGTATTAGGAGTAACCAAAATACATAAGAATTGGCAATTTTTTATGTTGTCTTCAGGCAAGATATGGGATAAATCAGGGGTGGGATCCGACCGGTGTAACTACCGGTTTGGTGATTTATGTTTTGCATGTGAAACATCGTCAGCTTGCTGCATGGACAGCTGAGCAGCGCTGCGCGCAGGTGCGCAGCGTTTGAAAAAGCACTATTTTCTTGCTTTTTCAACCACAGCTGTGCCGCGCAAAGCAGCTGAGGTTGATAAAGCAGGAAATAAAGGTCAGATAAGAGCCCAGGCAGGCAGGTGGGCCAAAACAGCAGCAGACACAGAAACGGTTCTGTGTCTGCTGCTCTTCAGAGCTACTGGTTCTACAGAGCCGGACAGAACCAGTAGAATCCCACCCCTGGGATAAATGCAAGAAAATTATCTGCAATCAAGATAAACACTTTTATAAGTTGATTTTCAAATAAAACCAGATGTTTCAATAAGGGAATTTGTAGAAGATTGGAAATAGCATTACTGAGATGAAAGATTTCCTGGATGGAGGGTCTGTATATCATCTCCTACCCCATTTATTTAATCTTGGGAATTTTGTATTAGACAGATACGAAAATTTCTGTAATTGTAAGTGGTAAAACTGTGGCAAGGTTCTTAGCCCAAAGTGCCCTTTGCCAAAATAGGATTGACCTGGAAAGGTAGATTAACATCTTTATGCATAAATAAAAGTTAAGTCTCCCACAAATACAAGGTGAGGAGATTCTTAAAAAGCTAAAAATCACTTATAAACAGCTCAAACATATTAGGTTTGGAATGTATTATCTCATTGGCTAGCATAATTTGAGTCACCAAGCATGCTCAGTAGCCTCATATATACTATATAATAGTTCATTTCACAATATTCTTAGCACGATCTTGTTAATGACCAAAGGGACTGGAGGGTCATAAAAAGGGAGTTTTATTTAGATGCTGATTAGCTTATATTTGTTTACATGATATGTTCATGTGCTGATGTGAATAGTAAAAGTTGACTAAACCTGCCCTGATATAGTTTAATTTGGAAAATTAATCCTGTTTGATTCAACAATTTGAATCAAGTCAGAGAAACAATTTTAATTGGATCAGAATTCAGCCTAAAATAGGAAAACTAGAACAAAACTAAATATGTTACCATAGAGGTTTGTGACTGTTCCTTCTTTTGGCTATAGAGAAAAATGAGGATATGGGGATTGATAAAATTAATTGCATTTCTGGCAAGTGAGTTCTACCCCAGTTATTAGTATGTTTGCTTAAATGTGCCTAATGCCTTTCAAAGGTCTTTCAACTAACAACAAAACTTTTAAACAGAAATCAGTTTCTCAAAACACAATAAACTAGTAAGCCTTCTAAAGCTATTTTACACACACACACACACACACACACACACACACACACTCTTATACACACCAACACTTCCCCCCTGAATTTGCTTCCTCTCTAAGAGAGACTGTTCCAAACAAGAGAACAAACTCTCTTCTCACTCAAACAATGTTACAAAAGATCCAGCAGTGATTATGATCTATATTTTCCATTGCTTTATTCTAAGGACAACTCCAACAGTTACAATTAACATGCCAATATGGAGGAGTGCTGGGAACTGTAATTGCAACTCTTGCAATCCCACGTTAGCCTCTATCTGCCTAAAAAGCTCTGCCCTATAAAATAAATGAGTTAAAGTCTTTTAGTTACTTGCTAGTGGGCAAATTGTCTCTTCCTGAACTCCAATCACTCCAGAAAATGAATCATAGCAAATATAACTAGGACTAAAGTATCTTTGTGGTTATAACTTGCAATTCTTAATACAGTTTCTTTGAGCGTTATCCCCCCAAAAATAGATCCTATCTAGACACTGGATACTTGGACAGTGCCTTTTGATTTAATAATAGCATAGTAGTCATCTTAAAAAAATAAAATAAAAAGCCAAGTGACATTTAAAAATAAGTGTCCATGGTTGGATCTCTTTTGCCTCTAAAAGTTTGCTTTTTTCCAAATCAACCTTCCTTTTTTCTAAATAATTATTGCTTTGTTTTGAATTTAAAACAACAGTTGGAAAGAAAAGATTTTTAAAATGAAACATGCCAAGTAAAGTTCACCAAACAGTCAAGTAACTGATCTAATTGATGACATATAAGCAAAGAATAGTCCAAACACTGTATATTTATTTGAGGGTTGCAACTGTCCATTCATGTTTGCACAGAATGTAACAGATTGAGGAACTGGTCTCAACTGGGACTACAAGGAGTTGTTGTTATCCTAAGAATTACTGTCTGATTAACTGTCTGATTAGAACAGCTTGTACTGCTTTTTGTAGAGAATCCACATAGGACTTTATCATGTAACACACACAAATCTTTCTTCATTTAAATTAGCCAGAAGAAGAAATCCAGAACAGGTGACATATTTTTAGCCCATGCTATTTAAGAAGACAAATGAGGTGTGATTGTGCTCTGGTCTTAGCTCCTGTGCATATATGTTCTCAAAAAAACAAATCTGTACAAAAATGTATTGGTGTCAATTGTTTATATAACATCTGATTCTTGCCCCTCTCCCTCCCCCTTTTTTTGCAGGATCTCATAGAGTGATGTTAAATGCACACAAATTGAGGTTATAAAGCATTAGTTCAGTGTACTTAATCAGAGGTGGTATTCAGCAGGTTCTGACCAGTTCTGGAGAACCAGTAGCGGAAATTTTGAGTAGTTCGGAGAACTGACAAATGCCACCTCTGACTGGAGATTTTAACAGTATCCTTCCCTGCCATGCCCACCAACCCACGCCCACAGAACCGGTAGTAAAAAAAATTGAATCCCACTACTGTACTTAATCCATATGTGTGGAATGAAAGTTTACTTACTCTAGGCTGGTGAATTCACTGTTGCCTGTTGACTAAAGATCTCTCAGCCAACTATTAGTCAGAAATTCATAGGCAGGACAGCAAGACAAAAGTACATTTCCACTGAGTCTTTCAGCCATCTGGTATTAAGATGCCAAAACTTCCATGAGTTGAAGTAATATACGTTGAACTCATGCAGATATTCTGATGGCAAAGTTCATGTCTATGAAGGTCAGGATCATGGTGATTCTTCCAAGGAGCAAACTTAAGGACTGGGCCTGAATCTAGCAGTAAAAACCTGGGCATACTGGTCCAGTGATGTATGCTTTACTATCAGAGGTTGGGAACCTTTTCCAGGATCTGCTCCACACTTAGCTTTTGGGTCTTGCCTGGGAGCTGCAGGGAATATGGTTAATGATATTGTGATATCTGGAATGGGCAAGGCTGACAACTTTAGCTTTCTTTGTGAGGAATTCTGAATACTTTAAACATACTGCAGATAACCGGCGAACCAATGCTGCTCTTTAAATCTTCCATAAATGAGAATAAGAACTTAATTTGGAGGATTTTCTGGAATTTGAAGGTGTGCAATAGGTGACAATATTCTGCTTGAGTTGGCACTCATTTTGCTTCTTAAAACCACCTACACACACATGCACCCCCCCCCAAAGATCTCAAAGGTAGGCTGGGGCAGAGCTACATGTGGGCCATCAGTTGCCTGTCTCTTTCTCATACAGTCTGATCCCCAAGTTTTAATTATATGAATTGTGGCAGGAGCAGAGGGTGCTAAGAATCACTGGGTTAAATCAGGCTGCCTTTGAACTTTCATAGGAACAGTCAACATTCAAACAATGAAACCTTCTGATATATAAATAAAAAACTCACTTTTTATTATGGCTGTTTTAAAAAAAGGCCAAAAAGGCAGAAATTATGGATTTTCCATTTACTGTCCCTTTGAATAGAATAGAATAGAATAGAATAGAATAGAATAGAATAGAATAGAATAGAATAGAATAGAATAGAATAGAATAGAATAGAATACTTTATTGGCCAAGTGTGATTGGACACACAAGGAATTTGTCTTGGTGTAAATACTCTCAGTATACATAAAAGAAAAGATACATTCGTCAAGAGTCGAGAATCATAAGGTACGACATTTAATGATAGTCATAGAGTACAATAAGCAATCAATCATACTAGGAAACAGTCAATATAAATCATAAGTATATAAGCGACAAAGTTACAGCCATACAGTCACAAGTGGGAGGGGATGGGTGATAAGGAGTGATGACAAGATTAACACTAATAGTAGTGCAGACTTTGTAATAGTTGAACAGGGTTGAGGGAATTATTTGCTTAGCAGAGTGATGGCTTTCGGGGGAAAACTGTTCTTGTGTCTATTTGTTCTGGTGTGCAATGCTCTATAGCGTCATTTTGAGGGAAGGAGTTGAAACAGTTTATGTCCGGGATGTGAGGGGTCTGTAAATATTTTCACAGCCCTCTTTTTGACTCATGCAGTATACAGGTCCTCGATTGAAGGCAGGTTGGTAGTAATTGTTTTTTCTGCAGTCCTAATTACTCTCTGAAGTCTGTGTCTGTCCTATTGGGTTGCAGAACCAAACCAGACAGTTATAGAGGTGGATCTGAAAGGCCATAAGGGGCTCTTTAGTTCAAGGGCAGCTTCTAGCTGAAATCATCTCAAATTCCATATTTGTCTGTCTGTCTATCATCTATCGATCATACTTGCTTATCTGTACTCTCAGCTGTGTATGCATAAAACATCCACAATGAAAGATACATAAAATGAAAGAATTACAGTTAAATTAAAATAGACAATATCTCATTATACAGAATATCAATGGTGTTTTTCAACTAATTAAAAGCTCCCCAAAAGGGCTCCATTTTAATTTGTGTCTATAAAACAAGGTCAGAGGAAGTCTAATTTCCTTAAGAAAGCCATTCCTTAACTCGAGGGCAGCTACAGAAAGTACTGTTCCTGGGCTTGTTCCCCATAAGTACATTTAATGAGGGATTACGAGCATTGTTTCCCCGGGAGCTTCATTTAAGGATGGATTGATTCTAGCTGAAGAAAACAGTCCCAAATTTAATTACATTCATAAGGGACCTGGGACTGATCATACAAACTTGTCCAATCCTCCTATGAAGTGATAGGTAACAGCCAATCTCATCTGAACCAGAAAGTGATCTGACCATGACAATAGGCTACAAGTTATGCCCTCCATAAATACCCGTGATGGAGAACATATGCCACGTGTGCCGGAAGTGGCATGCAGACCCATTTCTCCAGGCATGCCAGCCATTGCCCATTGCTCTTCTGGGCCAGCTGGTTTTCATGCATACAGGAGCACTGGAAACCAGAAGAAGCAGCTTACTAGAGCACATGCGTGTGCCAGCCAGCTGGTCTTTGTGCGCACATGTGTATTAGAAACCAGAAGACCAGGTGGTCGGTGCGCATGTGCGCACTGGGAAGCTAAGCTTCCGGTTTCTGGCACTCCCAGGCACATGCGTTGGGGGAGCTGCTCTTCTGGTTTCCGGTGTGCGCGCTCCAGTTTCGGCACTTGGTGCCGAAAAGGCTAACCATCACTGATATATACCATAACTCACTAAATAACTGTTCAGAGGCAAACATGAGTTCTAATTTAAGACCATCTGTGTGGGATGCCTAAGATTACCTGTAACAAGTCCACGATCAGCATGATGGCCATGAACTCCGAAGCCCTCTCAGATCAAACTCCCCCAAAATGGAGATTAAGTTCCTGAATACCAATAAACAAAGATACTCCATCACCTATCTAAATATTAGATCCAGGAGCCTGGGGTGGAATTATGCTGGGCTTAGAGTACAAAGCGTATACAACTTCTCCAGAGGTGGTATTCAGCAGGTTCTGATCAGTTCTGGAGAACCGGTAGCAGAAATTTTGAGTAGTTCAGAGAACTGGCAAATACCATCTCTGACTGGAGATTTTACAGAATCCTTCCCCTGCCATGCCCACCAAGCCACGCCCACAGAAGCGGTAGTAAAAAAAAATTGAATCCCACCACTGAACTTCTCTCTTCTTACTGTACAGGTACTCTTACCTGGTCAACTCAGAAATGGAAGAACTAGCCACAAAAAATCCCCAATGACTAGCAATACCACTGCTTTCCATCTCTGGAATTAAAGTTAACAAAAGAGCTGTAATTTGAATGGGCAGATCTTCCTGAAAACATTGTCATCTTCCCCCAACCAGGATTTGATAATGATCTTTCTGCTTATCTTCAATCAGACTGTATATGAGCAAATCCTTATTACAGATGGACTTTGCATTTACCATCAGCAAGTTGAGGCCAAGTTCTGGTCACCAGGACTAAGGACTGGGATCATCAGACTAGAAGTAGAGATTGCCACCCAAATGCATGCCTCAAAATGGCGAGTCTGACATTTTCCACCTAGTCTCTGACCTGTCACAACCAGGATGCTCACTTTCACTGCAATATAACCTGAGCAACTTATGATCAATGATTAACTCCAGCCATCTCACTGACATATTCACAATCACCCATATGTTGGCCAACAATCTGGAAAGTCATTGTGCTGCATCTTTGTGAATAAAATACTTTATCTCACTACTTTATAAAGCAAACTTCCAAATAAAACCCAAAGGGTCTCCATCAGTCATTAAAGCTTTAGATTAGGTGACACCCACACACCCCTGTGCCTCATTTCAGCTAAGGCTAACACTTTCCCATTTCATACCTGGAGAACTTCCTAATTCAAAACGGTGTTATTCCATCCTTGAAGGACAATGCTCCACTTTGGGAATAATGTGCAGATTGAAAATATAAGGGAGCCAACTTCTTCTTGAGAGTTGTTTTATTAGAGTGAGACTCCATTGGCATCAGTACTCGGGTGCACCAAAATCCTTCTTCACTGTTACTGAGGTCTACTGCAAGATGGTCCACCCAATTCTGCACTGCAACCTGAGAAGCTTCTTCCCCAGGCTGCTCTCAGCTATTTCTTAAGCCCACTTCAGATACTCCTATCCAAATTGCAGCATGTTGGTAATCTGGTGTTCATTCCAGACTATAGTTACTACAGGACCTCATTCCCATCAGGTGCTGTAATAGCCATGTTTCTTGCACTTCTTATCCTTGGAGGGAGGACAGGTCTTGCTGGCTGGTTCCTAAGTGGACCAACCTACCAGTGCTTGCCTTCTCCTTTTAGGAATTTTTCTCTTCTCATGAATCCCTGGGCTTTTTCTTTCTTTTCCTAGAAGTTTGCACACATGGCTGTCTTCTCATCTCCTTACCGTATTGTCTCCTTTGACACTAATGAAGAGCTTTTTTTTGTCTTTTTCCTCCTTAATGTACCATTCTAATTCTGATGCTACAATAAAACAACAGGGAACAAGTTGTTCTTTTGTTCATGCTCTTTCCTCTGTAGGCCCATGGCTTCATAGAAATAAATTAGCAAGCCTCTAAATCTAATAAAAGTGTTGTTGCTGCTGCTGCTGCTGTTGTTATTATTATCTTTAAAAAAACAAAGAAAAAAGAAAAGAAGCTTTATAGTATTGAGTGGGAAAGCAAGGAGACCAGGTTTTATCCAATCTGTACAGAAACCAAAAGATGCCTATTGGGAGATGCAAGAGCTGAATGGAATAAAAGCTGCTAAAATTGAGGATTGGCTTAACTGTCTTTCCTTTGGATCAATTGCAGGATTATTTAAAAACAAAAGCCAGCAAGTGTCAATCAGTAGCCCAGCAACTCAGAAAGAAATTGCAGTTCAAGAGATTGTCCAGCTGTTAGATGAGGAGGGGTGTGCCAGGCACTGGCACTTAGAGCTGTGGATAATGTGAGAACAGGACAAAGATGTGGGAGACCCATCCACTCTGAAGGGCTTCAGATGGTTTTGGTTAGAAAACATCTATTTTATCAAAGATGGAAAACGCAGGCGGGATGCATTTGCAATAGGCTAGGAGTGGGAAGAAGAAGATGTTATCTATTCCTGCACCCAGGAAGCCATGAACAAATGATTTGTACAAACTGGACAAGCTGGGCAGAAAGTGTGGATCCCAGGTGGTCTGGCACACATATTATCAGTGCTGATATTATTTCCAGTCCCCCTCTCTCTCAGCACCATCTCTGTGGGGAAGATGGGAAAACTTTATTCTTCAAACAGTTTGTCAATAAATCATTGGCCAAAGTACCTACTGCCACCCCTTTCAACTACTGAGTCAGCAAGCCCTATTCCACTGATAACACACTCCTCAGTCACTTCCCAATTATGTTATACAATATATTTATATGTAAAAATATACATTTTGGATTTACTTTCTTGAATGAATAGCACTAGGAACACAGGGAAGAACAATCTGTGAACAAAGCTATCAAATGCAGGGATGAAAAAAATCCCTACTTCTTACGTACCAGTACATATTTACATGTTTCTTTGGTTTATATCCTGTCTTTCTCCAGAAGCTCAAGTCTTGTCTCCTCCCATTTCTTCCTCCCAATAATCTCTCTCTGTGGTAACTTGGGCTGTGAAGAAATGTAGGCATGTATAAGGGACAACACTGTTACTTTGATGGCTTTGTTGGTTAGGGTACAGCAACCACTGTGTGCACTCGCATACCGGGGCAATGTTTGTGGATATGGATTGGCCAAAATATTATAAGTATTCTATACCTGCATTGGTGAATGGGCTAAATTCCTGAGATGGGCTGCACTACAAAGTAATCTATAGATACAGAGCAGGGCATAAAATTCTTCAGGGAGCCGAAAGCGGTTATTGTAGAAATAAAGGTAAGAAAAGTCTCCAGAACACCATTAGACACCAAACGATGAGTGAATTTGGTGTTCTGCACAGAACTCTGAAGGACAGACACCAGTTGCAGAGACTGGGACAACAGCAGACGAAGACTGGAGTGGAAAATACTGCCACAAGTAATGATAGAGGGAGAACTGACAGACTCTATCGATATAAGAAAAGGAACAAGACAAGGGTGCCCACTATCACCTTTGTTGTTTGTGTTAACATTGGAAGTGCTAAATAGAAATATTAGAGATGAAAAGAATATAAAAGGGATGAAAATTAAAAGGGAAGAATTTAAGTTGCAAGCATTTGCAGATGATCTGGTTTTCATCTTAAAAGACCCACTAGAAACAGCATCAAAATTGATAGAAAAGATAGAGGTATATGGAAAGGTGGCTGGTTTGAAAATAAATAAAGATAAGACAAAGTTCCTGACAAAGAATATGTTATCAAGACAAAAGGAAGAACTGGCAGATCTACTGAAAATCCAGGTCACGAATAAGATCAAGTATCTGGGGATATATTTGGCAGCAAGATGCAGTACGCTAAAAGAGAATAATTATATCAAACTTAAACAGCAGATAGCGCTAGATCTGGCGAAATGGGAAAATCTACAACTGTCATTAATAGGGAGAATATCAACAATCAAGATGAATATATTACCCAGAATTTTATATTTATTCCAAACAATTCCAATTAGGCTTGGAAAAGATTACTTTTAAGATTTAAATAAAATTGTGTTGAAATATATATGGCAAGGTAAGAAAGCAAGAAAAAAGTTAAAACTTTTGCAGGATGCTAGAATAAGAGGAGGATTTGGTTTGCCTAATTGGGAGTTGTATTACCAAACTACAAATTTGATGTGGGTTAAGGAATGGATAACATTAAGAAATACTAGATTGTTGCCATTAGAAGGACATGATCTGTTGTTGGGGTGGCATGCTTTTTTATGGTATAAGGGAACTAAAACACAGGGGTATTTTAGAAGATATTATATATGGGAGTCTCTGTGGTTAAATTGGGAGAAGATTAAAAGACAATGTTATTTGAAAATTCCAGTCTGGCTATCGACTATTGAAGCATTTTCTTATCCTATAATATACAAAAAGGAACAAACAGTTAGATATGGCGAAATATTGAATGAAAAGGGTGAACTTAAATCTATGCAAAAACTAGAGGAACAAGGTATAAAGATGAATTGGTTTTCATATGCGCAAATACATTCAAGGTATGATAAAGATTCTAAAATAGAAGGTTTCTATGATAAACTGACTTAGATAAGATTTTGACAGGTACTGATGAAAAGGTGATTTAAAAATTGTATGGATATCTATTAGAAATTAAACTAGAAGAAGAACAAGTTAAAGAAACTATGATTGCTTGGGGGAAGAATTTTGGATATGGGATTGATCTAGAAAAATGGCAAAAACTGTGGTCTCAAAATTATAAAATGACAATGTCAACAGCATATAAAGAAAATTTGTATAAGATGTTTTACAGGTGGCATTTCCCCCCAACAAGAACAGCAAGAATGTTCAAGAATAAATCCAAAAAATGTTGGAAATGTCATCAGACACCTGGCTGATATTACCATATGTGGTGGACATGTGCGGATGCTAAAAAATATTGGACTAAAATCCACACGTAGTTGGAGAAAATGACAAAAAAGCATATAGATTTGAAACCAGAGATATTTTTATTGGGAATTTTACCTGAAATATATAGTAAAGACTTGAAATACCTGATTGTAAATGTGTTAACAGCGGCTAGGATTGTATTTGCTAAAAACTGGAAAAATGAGAAAATACCATCACAGGAGGAAATCATTAAGAAAATATTGGAATGTGCTGAAATGAGTAGATTGACATTTGAAATTAGAGAACAAGATGATAAACAATTTTATAAAATTTGGGATCTATTCTATCAATGGTTAGACAATAAAATATAGTAATGAAATATGTAGATTCTTAGAAAATAATAAATATATAAAGATGTATCCTTTTTTATTATATCTACAAAATGATTTTAGGATAGATTTGGGATGATAATATGAACCATCATAAAACAAATTAAGTAAAATATGATTATTTCATAAAACATGAATGAATAAAAGTATAGTCAAATGATTGGTTAATAATGATATTAATGTATTAAATATTTGATTGAAAATATGAGAGTATATACAATGTAATTGTAATTGAAGACTACGAAATGGAAGCACAAAACAATTTGTAAACCAACCGGCACACTGTATGTATATATATGGAAGATGGCTTGGTGTTTTTATGTTTTGTTTGTTTATGTTTGTTTTAAAAACCAATAAAAATTAAAAGAAAAAGAAAATACTGTCACAGGTTAAACACAAAAATAGAGAAATCAGTTTCTGGATGTCATGTATGACTTCAGCATTCCACTTCCAACGTTTATCTTTAGATACGTAACAATTATTATGCAATGCCCTTTTTGAGTAAGCAATTTACTTGAAGTGCAGAAATAAAGGCATGATAAGATTGGCATGATAAGAAATTTAAAACTGAGGATGATAAAGGCGCAATAAGAATTTTAAAAGTGAGGGTGAGATAGAGTGCTGTTCTGTGCAGATCATCCTTGCTTCTAGCATATCCATTGGCTGCTTCCCAGATTGTCTTTTATCTTTTTGTTCTTTAAACTTCTCACTTTTTTCTTCTTGAGTAATTCATCAGCTTCACTTCCCCACAACTCATTGACTTTTAATTCATATGTTTGTTTTATGAGTTAATCTCTCTCCTATATTACCAAATTACCTCAACATCCTTCTACTGCATTACATCCACATTCATTCAGCACATGTTCATTCTTTACCATTTTCTTTTTTTGTTTTATCAAACATATTTCTCAGCTACCCCACTTCCACTACATTCAACTTACTTCTGTTTTTCCTGATAAAACCAACTCTAACCTCCCATAACTAAGGGAGGGGGGCAAACTTAGCAGACTATTATACTCGGGAGATTTTCCTTCTTTTATTTCTTGCAAAAGACCACACTTTCCCACTAGGATTAGCACATCTTAATATTTCTCTATCCATTCTCCTATTTTCTGTAGACATTCTATCATGGGAGACAAACATATTTATTTATGTATTTATTTGAACTACTTTTTGCTATTTATTTATCACTTGAAATTGTTCATTCCATTTTCCTTGTCAATCAAAACTTTTTTGATATTTGATGCATTAATTTTCAAATCCACAATTCTCTGTATCATATTGTCTGTCTTACTTGTGCTGTGAATCATTTATGTTCTCAGCTAAGAACATTACTCATCTGTATACAAAAGTACATACATATTTATATATTCCAACCAACCCATCTCTAATGTCACCGAAAGTATTCTCTATACATTTATCTATAAATAGATTGTGATATACTGTACCTATTATATTTAACAACCAAGGATACATCCCACTGTTTGACTTAATCACTGTGCAGTGTTGGATCACTTGCTGAGCTCTTCATTAATTTTCATGCATGCTTTGCTTTCATCATATACCATTCTTATCATATTCAGCAACTAAGCTTCAATTTTATTTTTGCACAATATATTCCATAATTCATAATTCACAATATATTCCATTTATGTTAGCATACCCTTCAATCCACAAACAAGCATTTCTTTCTCACAGTCACATGCATTTCTTAATGATTTGCAGAAGACAATAATCTGGTCTATGCACACACACATATACTAGCATAAAGCTTCTCTATTCCTCCCAGATTTTACTCACTTTAACTTCTTGTCATCTTTCAGCCAGAATTCTACCAAATCCTTTTCCATGGATGTTGATCAAATTAATCCCCCTGCACTTGGTACATTCACATTGCTATTTCAGAAAATAACACTGGCATTCTGCCAATCATCAGGCACAGATACAGTCTTTGCAGAAACCTGAAATAAACCATATAAGCAATGCAGATTCACATTTTAACTTTTCTCTAGTTATACCCCACACACCTTCATCTATACAATTTATCAACAGTGCCATATTATTTATAACTTTCTTCACCACTTGTTTTTTATTGGACATTAACATTAATAGTATTTGTTCTGATTCCACTCTTTGACAAAGTGATATCTTTTCTAAACAAATCTTTAACATATTCCTTCTGACATTTCCTCCCTTCAGTTGTGTCCCAAATAAATTTGTCACTTTTATTTTTAACTTCATTCATTATGTGGGATGTTTCTTGTTTAAACCTGTTCTCCCACTTCCAAAATATTTTGCTTTTTAAAATTTCCATCAAAATGATTCTGCAGTTCCTCTTCAAATTTTAATCTTAACTGATCTACTGAATTTGACTACATTATTATTTGTAACTACTGTAACATTTCTTCTCTATGCACAGTATCTATGAGGGGCAAGTAAGCAGGAATAGGAATTGAGTTCAAAGCAGTTCAAGTTTATTACATTCTACATACAGAAGAATCTGATCTACTAATGGTCAGGACAAATTGGTGCTAGAGTTAACCGAATTTACACGGGGGCTGAACCTAGGTCTCTTTGGAAACATAGTGACTCTAAACTGATGATGCATTTAACCCTGCCTTCAGGCTCCACCTGATCATTTTCTACAGTATCTTTCTGTCATCATTTCCCCCAGAAACTGTTTATCCATATGCACTTTTTGTATGCACTTAATACTGCACATTCAAATCTCTACCAACCATCATTGTCTCTCCCCTTGCTACAACTGACTTGGCTACTCCCGGGGGTGGGATTCTACCAGTTCGCACCTATTCGCTAGAACCAGTTGTTAACATTCTAAGCATTTCAGAGAACCTGTTGTTAGAAGAAATTACTGGCTTAATCCTGTAAGGAAGGCAGGAAGGAAACATTCTGGTGTTGCTTACAGAAACTGCCTTTCCATTAACCTTTATTACATTCTTGGCATGACTAGACTTCCTGTCTGTGGAACTTCTCTGGAGTTTTTTTTTTTGCCTCCTTTGCTGGTACTTTGCTTGTGTGGAATGACCATTTAAAGTTACAATGGCACTGAAAAAAGTGACTTATGACCATTTTTCACACTTACGACTGTTGCAGCATCCCCACAGTCATGAGAGGCCAGGCAAGGAGATGCATGCCTCAATGTGAGTGATATTGAGTTGACCACACCCAGCCAATAACATGACTACCAAACCATGTCCACCCATTCACATGACCACCAAGCCACGCCCATCACCTAAGCCGCACCCACAGAGCCAGTCGTTAAAAATGTTGAATCCCACCCCTGGCTACTCCTATGTAGGTTGAATTACAAACCCCAAATCCACACTCAGACAGCAGATGACACTTCTGGTTGTGTCACCCTGTCTCAGCATCTCATAGGAATTACAACTGACCAGGCAACAATATGATGGCAAGAGACCTACAAAGAATGAATTTGTAAATCCCAAGTCACTTCAAAGCTAACATATTGCAGACTAAGCTATTGCCTTCAAATGAATACTATGCTTCCCTCACACACTGAAGGTTCTCTGTGAGTAGCAGTATAACTGTTAGTAGGTTTAACCGAATAGCAGGAGTAGGACAATGGCTAAGTACAGCTTTGCAGATAGTGGGTACCAGTTTCAATCCTTAGTCTTGCTTGGTGAGGTTAAAAAAAATATTTCTTAAGATTTTGGAACATCTCTACCAGGCAATATTAACTATCCAAAATGAAAGATATAGCAGTTTTCTGTATTTCCTTGCATTTGTTCCTTAGTAAATCATGCTGACAGAGCCTTCCTATGGAAACTAAGGCCATGACATAGATTAATTGGGAGGCAGTCCCAAATTCTGAGCAACTCTGGCCCCTGAGGTGCTCACCTCATGCTAAACCATAATATGGTTTAGCTAATTTTGATTGTGTGTGTAAACCCATTATGATGCACAAACAGGGCTTTTGGTTCAGGTTTATCCGTGAACTATGATCACGGTTTAGACCAGGGGTTGCCAACCTTTTGGACTCAGGGACCACCAAACTCATAATTTTAGATCCCAGGGACCACTAACTGGTTCTGTGGGCGTGGCCTAATTTGTGGGTGTGGCTTGGTAGTCATGTGACTGTCTGGGCATGGCGTGTACGTAAATATTACAAATATTTATATAAATATTGAATTTTTTATAAAAAGAGCAACTTTTACCCAAAATCAGGCAAAGCAGGCAGATTGAATTGCTCACAGAATCATTCATTGATCTATCTATCTGTCATTGGCTAGCTCAGTCTCTCAAATTTGCTTGCCGTGAGTCTGCACTGAATTTGCTTGCAAGCAAACCTTCAGTCCTAAGGGAGGTTGGCTGTGCTGAGCCAAAGATCTAAAGACTAGCTAGAAAGCAAGAAATCCAACCATTTCCTGCTTCCTAGCTAATCTAAATCTCCCAACACAGCAGAAGAGATGATGGTCGGAAAAAGGAAAAATAGCAATTTAGCAGGCAAGTTTACCGGGTAAGGAGTGAGTGGACGGGGAGGGTTCCTGCGGGCCATGTGGGCAGCGCAGCCTTGTGTTTCTGTGCAGCCTGGATTAATTGCTTTGTGGGGGTGCTCTGGGGTGAGATTTCTCTGCGGCCCACCAAACTTTTCTCACGGCCCACCAGTGGCCCTCAGTCCACTGGTTGGCGACCACTGGTTTAGATTCTAAAACTTACAGCAATGAGAAGTCAGTAGGCTAAACTGACCACTGATAACATAAATAACCAGAAGACCAGTTTCAGATTTGAGCCTCATCCATCACCTAGCTTTGAGTTTTTAGATACCAGAAACAGCAGAAGTCTTTCTTTCTGGTAGCTCAACATTCTGAGTTTCCAAATTTTGGGAAGTATCACAGGATTTCTTTGTTCCATCAGGCTGGAGATAGCAACCAGCCTTACTCTCTGGATGGGATGAGGAACTACATACCTTTCCTAGATTGCCTTTTGCTTGTTTGGGGAGTGTTATTTGCAGATCCATTCTTGAAAGTGATGGGCAAGCAAACTAGCCAATAGTAAAAACAAATGGCATGTCTGTTCAATGAACAGTAGGCTTTTCACCTACTTTTCATTGTGAGGACTAACTTTAAAAAGTATTACTGGACTTCCTATATTATAATCATCCCTGAATATCTTTCTTCTATTTCTGAACCTATGAAGTGTAAGGAAAGTAAATTCTTAAAGGGCTAGGAGCATATTAGCAAAATAGAAACATAAAAGGAATGTGTGGCAATTGGCACATAGAAAAGGCAGGAGGAGCTCCTCCCGCTAGGTCTAGGACAACTCAGTGCAGCCAATTCATCATGGGCAAGTCATACCAGCCAACTCGCTATGGGCAACTCACAGCCCACTTGTTGTGAGACAATTCACCACAGTCAACTTGCTGGAGGACAACTTGCCGGAGGACAAGAGTTACACTAATATCGAAGAAATGGTGAAATAGAATCTTTAAAGAAAGGATGCAATAGTAGGGACAAAATAAAATGTGAATGACAAAAATTAAAATATTGTTTAAATTATTTTAAATTCTTAAATTGAATAGTTAAATTGTTCTGCAGTAAGTTATCCCATGATTAGCTGGCCACAGTGAGCTGTCCCCCCACAATTTGGCCATGGGGAGTTGGCCATGCCAAGTTGAGTTGTCAATGGTGAGTTGGCTGTGGTGAGCTGGCCGCACTAAGTTGTTCTATTCCACCTCCTACTATTCTCTGGAGGGAATCCTTCAGTGTGCTCTGTCAATAATAAATACTGCAGTGAGCCTTGTTTATTAGCTTTGGGTCCTGTGTTTTCATTTCACAGAAGCCAAGTCTTTTTAAAAAGCAGTCACTGAATGGAATAATGGCAACATTGAGTTTGACATAAATCTGACGGCCAGTCTGGAATATATCCAACAGCCTTTTTTTAGTCAGAGTGCTTTACAAATAAAAATTATCTATCTTTAGTAAGTCACGGGACTGTGGAGAAAGGCATGAAATACCAAAAGAGAAAGGAGAAAAATATACCAAGAACTATAAGAGAAATTAGTCAAACCAATTGACCGGAGCAAAAGTAGCTGCCCACTGGACAAACATAATCCATAATGTAAATCTTCAAGACAAGTGAGCCAGTGAACATGACTATGATGGTATTATGATTGAAAGGCAGAAAGATAGTGTCAAAGTCTACTAATGCTCTGCTTAAAGTAAACATTGATTCCCCCATAAAAAAGAATGCAGTGCAGACAATTTGTGTGGATTGAATGAAAGCTCTGGTTTAACTTTTTCAAATCCAGAGCCCTTCATCCCCACATGATGTGTCAAAACTTTATTCCTGAATCCATAGAATCCTGGCTCAAGTGAAGCATGAGAAGCATTAATAACTTGGGCTAGTTCCAATGCAAAGTCCCCCCCCACACACACACACACTCATTCCTACCAAATGGTAGATCTGGATCCTTCCAGCCCCCTGGGTTTATAGAGTGCCACCAGGTGCTTGCCAATATCAACCTTCTGCTTCTGCAATCAAAGCTAGGCAGCCAAAACCAGAAGCTCTGTAAGCTCTGATGTAGCTAGTGAACGGTGTTGAATTTAGGGAGCCATCAAATATACAGGCTTACCCTAAGATTTATTTAAATCTTTCCCTTCCAAATATAGCAAACACAGGAAAGAGAGAACAGAGCTGTGGCCATTAACCATGCTGGGATGCTAATATGCTACACCACAGTTGTACAGCAAGTGTCCTATAGGACTATGTACACTCAGTACTTTCAAATCAGCATAATTTTATCTCTGGAAAGAATGATAGATGCTGACTGGTAGCAAATTTTATCACACACTGCCTTTGATTTTTGAATGCTGTGCCAAGGAACCATGATCCACCAGCTGGACCAAGGAAGGCAAATTTGATTTACTACAAATTTATTAAATGTCCTTTAAATGTAGAGTATATTAAGTGCGGTTGATATGATGACTCCTTCCTGTATTAAATATTTTTCCCTTCTGTTTCTTGAAAATTGTAATCGCCTCTAGAAACCGAATGAAATTGTTTTCCTATGGAGGAGCAATATGAACTTCAGAGTCTGCTCTTCCAACCTGGTATGCAGCACATATGCTTCCCAGCAGAAGGAGAACAAAGACTGCAAGAGCAGCCTGCTCATTCTCTCCTGAGACGAGATAGGATTGCTTATTTTTGCTCTGGCCCTGAGCCAAAGCTGTGTGTTGGGTTTCTTCCCAAAAGGTTTGGGAGGGTCACAAAGAAAAAGGCATAACTTTAGGGATGGCTGAGTGCCTATTGAGCAGACAGAACTAGTCACGGGGAAATTAGTGCTTATTAAATGGTAATGACTCCTCAGTTGAACAATAATGGGAAACAGACACTTCTGGGAATTTTAATAATCCATTCTTACTCAAAAGCTGCTGATTGCCAGACCAAATGGATCTGCGAGTCCATCTCGGACCACACATATGCAAACAGGTTATCAGAAACCCCTGGCTAACAAGATGCTTCAACATCAAGCCAGAGGCTCAGTTTGCACCAAAGGCTTTCTGAGCTTTGATCAGTCTTTTTTTTTTTTCTTTAAACATGAGCTTGTCGAGGAAAATATAAAAATGATATTCAGCCGCATGAAACACTTCTGTCAGAACAAGGAGACCCCAAAACCAGCAGTGCTGTAAATTAGGAATTGCCTTATTATAACTGCATTTGCCTGAAAGGAACACGATGATCCCATATTCAAAACAATCTACCCTACCTTATCAATTGTAGGTTTGTTTGTTTATTTATTTTATTGATTAGATTTTCATCCTGCCCTTAATTACTTTATAAGTAATTTATGGTAGCAAGCATACAGTACATAATGCTGCTTCCTGATCTTTTTCCCCACAACAGCAACCTTGTGAGGTAAGTTGGGCTGAGAGATGTGACTGGCCCAAAGTCACCCAGCTCTCTTTCATGCCTAGGGACTAGAACTCACAGTCTCCTGGTTTCTAGGCCAGTACCTTAACCACTACATCGAACTGGCTCTTGTAACACAATGAAAAACAAGAGCAAATTCAGGAAGGAAAGAAATGAACTGATTTATAACTACCAATTAAAATCAATTGCCTGTAAAATGAGGCCCCACTGATAATGTTGATCCCCATCTGCATACACCAACCATTCTTCCTCTTGCACACAAAACACTCTCAGACAGAGACAGAGAGGAACAATTACATACGTTTCCCTCACTTCTTGTAACAGAATCTATAGAAAACCCCAAATAGAGTTGGGGTGGGAAGAAGGAGTAGTTGCACAGAGGAGGAAGGAGGAACTAAACAGAATGAAGATGAGGCCAGTGGGAGGGAAGAAAAACAAAGAGAGAGAGCGAAGCCCTGGAAAGCTTATTGCAGTATGTTTTTAATGGTTATTATTACCCGCCACAAGAACTTCTGGATAGTGGGGAGGCTATAAATATTTTACATTAAAAAATGAAATAAGCTTTCTCCCAGGCAATCAGTTTCTCCCAAAGGACGACTATCTTCAAAGGCATCGCTGCTTTCCCACTGCAGTGTCTGCAGTCACCTGTACTTCTGGCTGCCCATTTGTTCCCTGGTCTTCTAATCTTTTCAGAGAATGCAAGATGACCCTCCCAGCAACCAGGGTTGTTGTTTGGGATTATAATTAGATGCTATTTTCCTCAAGGGGCTTTACCTGAAAACATTAGAGCTCATTTTCACCCTTCCTAGATCATTGTGTAAGTTGGATAGGAAGCAAGTGTCTCTTTGTAAAATGTCTGAGGGCAAAAATAGATGTTTCCCATATGTACCTAAAATCTCTGCATGAACCTTAATCATCTGCTTAACTATCTGGAACAGCAATTCTGCCTTAGTTCATTTCCTCAGCAGCAACTTGTACTGTAGAGTCTTCTAGAGACAACCAACCATTGTTGTGCCAAACTAACAGTCATAAAGACAGGCTCTATATCACTTCAGTGATGGCTGGGTGATGCCAGGATAATGCTTTAGACCACTGAAAGGGCAATGTTCTCCAAGTGACTCAGAGATAATCAAAATGATTATTGTGTGGGTAGAGGCTGTGGAGCCAAGCCTTTATTTGTTGACCTCAAGATTAAGGATGTAATTATTGGCATATTTGAAATCTGTCTATATTTGAAGACTTCAAAGATGGAAAATGTTTTTTAGAGGAGTAAGTACAGGCACAAACCAACTCTTGGAGATAGTCTTAGAGATGATAAAAAAGATGGGACAACAAGTGGAAATAAATAAACAGAAGAGTGATCATCATCTCCACATAACAGATCTGATGGAGCATACCCTCTCACATAACCTTATCTGTTTTCTCACAGGTCAGAGATGTAGAAGAAGTGCATATATATATATACAATGTTATACACCCTTTTTGCATACAGTGGGTTGTACACTCTGTTAAACCATCTAGACCCTTATTTTGGTTTGGTTGATTGAATGAGTGACAAGTAAACAAATCCTCTAGTTCATGGGTGTCAAACTCACCACATCACATTGCCATCACATGATGTTTCATGATATTTTTCCTATTCATGGAGCTGGGGTAGGCATGGTGTGTGCATGACACATCTGGCCTATGGGCCATCAGTTTGACACCCCTGCTAGTTGGTTGAACCAAGTCACTGTGTGTGTGTTTGTGTGTGTGAGAGAGAGAGAGGGAGGGGAGGGAGGGAGAGAGAGGGAGAGAGAGAGAGAGACCCTCTCCTGGGCCTTGTAAGAGATGTATCCTATTGGTTGTCAGACTCCCAGGGGGCTTTGCAGGGGTCCAGCTAACCTTGTAGGCTCTCTTGTGTCCCAGGCTTGGTTGAATCTTGCTGGGTGATGATGCAATGAAGAGGCTTGTGTTCTGAAAAGGTGTTGGGCAGTTCCTATCATGGCTGAATGGCTTTATCCTCGTTTGGATCTTGAGTGAGGGCTAATCCTATCACCCTGGAGCTGAAGGCCTTTTGTCTTGTAGATAGGGTGGCTCAGTTTTTCTGGGGCTATTAACAAAGGTGTGGGCTGCTTTCCAAGAGCATGTTTCTCCTTTTCTCATCCAGGGAGGTAGAATATTCTGCCTTTTTAATATTTCCATATGGGCCACCAAGAGAGATCATACATTACCAACCGAATAATCTCTTGTGTCCTGATTGGTAGGAGTTAGAACTGCGTCTAGTAAAACTTTACATATGGATTAGAAACCTGAAGCAGTTAATAGAACAAAACCAAATTTACAATTCTTGAGTATGTTTTTTGTAAGTCAGATTTCTTATTCTATCAAAACCAGATTCAAAAACTATCATGCCAGTCAGTGTTGGCAATAGGACTTTAAAGTACTGAGGCCTGTAAGCAATTTCTGACTGAAAAGTCATTCCATATTAACCAAATAATCCTAAAGCAAAGCAAACTTGTTTTCCCTGTCATTTCTAAAACATGCAGTGTTTTACATCCAGCTACAATTTAATTTGTCATTCTCCAAGGAGATGCTCAACAGACATTTCTTGGCCATGGGAACTATAAGAGGGGACTTATTTTTAATGAAGAGATCCTAGCAAACTTTGCCATTGGGGGGACAGATTTTTTTCCCCATGAAATGGGTAATTCCTAACTGATTGTTTAAAATAAGGATCATTTGAAGACTTCATTCACTGGAATTCTCCATATTCTGCGACCACCTCAACATGTGGGATAGTTTCTCCTGAAAAATCCACACAGTTTCAATTGTGTCATTTAGGAAAACCTTTAAAATGTTTCAGCAGGCAAGATGATTTTGACCTCATACTGATACTGGGATTTTATTCCTTCGTGCTTGGTGCACATGCATACATTACAATCAGCTTTTTTTGTATTTGTTTCTATTGGTTTAATATTTGCACATCATTTCAAGTTGCTGGGACATTTGAAGTAGTTTATCACTTGAATGCTTAAATATTGTTAGCTTACACTGTGCATAGGTGAACAGTGATGACTGCAATAAAGAGTTCTGATGTTCTCCATAGGTAGGTTATCAGCAGTCTTGTTCTTCCTCAGAACAATGAGTCTGCCAAGACTTCTTCTGCTGAATCCTGAAGTGCTTATATTCTATAGCAGGGGTGTCAGATTTGCAGCCTGCAGGCACTGGCCATGACCACCCCGGCTTAATGAAGGGGAAAAAAGTTGTGATATGTTATGTGACGAAAATGTGTCATTGTGAGTTTGACACCCCTGTTCTACAGGAAGCCCCAAAAGTGTGATGTCATAGTAAGGGACAGGATAGCCAAGTATATAGATTTGGGTATTGATATAAATAAAAGAGAATTTGGTCTAAAGGTTAGGTATTGGGCTAAGAGAAGGGAGACCTAAGTTCTTGTCCTCCTTTTGGCATGAAGCAAATGGGTGATTTGTGGCCAGTCATTGTCTCTCACTCCTCCCCATCCCACATAGTTGTGGGAGCATTATGTATATCTTGAGCTGTACAATTTAAATGTAGGATATAAATCTAGCAGCAGGTAAATTACTTTAGTGGTAGTGCAAAAATATAAAGAACCGTTGGACAGTAGCAAAGTATTTGATTTTTCTGTGTCTTTTGGCTGTCATGTAATAATCATGTAGATTTTTGCAGCCCAAGTGTGATAGGCCTACCTATTGACTGCCTGTCAGAAAGGAAACCTTCTCTATCTGTGACTCAAACAGCAGCTGCTTCTCATGTCATGAGTCTTCCCCCACTGACTGCTTTCTTTCTTTTTCAGCTATAAAAGTCAGCCTCTGAAGCAAATCCTCCCACTTACCCCCTCCTCAAAAAACTCCAAGAGACAGATTTAGAATCCTGTTATTAACAGTGATGAGTAAGACCGGGACACACCCCAGATGCTGATGAGGGATTGGTGATTTTACTCTACCAATCACATCCCTGATCTCTGCTTTCTCAACAGAGAGAGGAAAATTCCTCTCAGACTCTTGAAACTGACCACATGAGCCCTGCCAGAAGGAAGAAATGGTAGTCAGAGCAGAAGTGTGTCTGACGGAAGATGTCTGCATTTGACAAGATCAAGTCACAGCAATATGCTAAGGAAAGTTGCTGTGGTTGGACTGCTAGCTCAGCTAGAGCTTTAGACATTATGCTGAATATAATAGCATATCCATGGTTTAGAAGAAAATGGATGGCCAATACAGTATAGTGGTTATCATTCAATTGGGAGATCCAGGTCTGTTTTCAGTTATAGAAATTCAATTGGATAAGGCCCAACTCTCATTGTAAATTCTCTTATAAATTTGTTTTAGAGGGTAAAATTGGAGGATGAAGTATTAAGTACCACAGTCAGCTTCTGAAGGAAAGTCAGGATGCAAATATAAGAAATAGGTAAAATAATTCCACACAAGAAATAGGTTTTTTTTGTTTCACAAAATGCTTCTCCCAATAATAGTATTTTCTACTAAGGGTTAACACCCCCCCATAGAATATGAAAAATCTCTATGCATTCTTAGATTGATAAAAAGTTTACAAAAGGGTCAAACTCCTATCCAGCATGTGTGACATAGCTCACACACAGATGTGATGTCTGAGTGGTTGTCCTTTAGGGGCTGGTAGATGCCTAAAAAGGGAGGGTCTGTCTTTTCCACATCAACATATGCCGCACAAGGTCTTGTGTGGGGAGGATGCTTAGTACTTAAAATCCTAACCTGTAACTGCCTTTTGCAACATTCTTGCTTACACTCACATTATGGTCTGAAAGATGATGGCAGAGTGCTTGGGAATAGGTGAAAAAGGTGCGGCTTAGCAAATACTGGAAAAATATTCCCATCACCACCTCTCTTGTGGGGGGGGAGAAAAACTGATTGCCCACAGTTCCCACCCTCTGTTTTTCATTTGGAATTTACACCCTCCCTTTGGCCCTGATTTCAAACAGCAGCAGGTAAGGGCCACAAAGAGGGTGGGGGGAGGCAAGGCTAGGTTTACTCTCCACTGAGGATCACTTATGGGGCAGGGATAAAGTTTTCTTCCCCACGCTGCCATCCTCAGGTTTGCCTTATAATCAGCCAGGTGGTGCACAAAAGCGCTAGCAACCATACCTTCTCGGAAAAGAATGTTTAATTGGAGACCAAGGGGCAAGATTAAAAAGAGAATATTAGCATAGCATGCTAGTAAGGGGAGAAAGAAAGAGCGCCTGTCCAATCGCTTTGCCTTTAGATCATCTCCTAGTATCCCGTGACCAGTGGTGGGATTCAATTTTTTTTATTACCAGTTCTGTTTGGCTTGGTGGGCATGGCTTGGTGGGCATGGTAGGGGAAGGATACTGCAAAATCCCCATTCCCTCCCCACCTGACTAACCTACTTTCCAACTCCATTTTCCTGTGCAGGGCAACCAAAGAAGACCCAGCTGATCAACTGGGACTCGGGAGGAAGCAAATAGATGTGGGCGGAGCCAGTCAGAGGTGGCATTTGCCGGATCTCCGAACTGCTCAAAATTTCCTCTACCAGTTCTCCAGAACTGGTCAGAACCTGCTGAATACCACCTCTGCAAGTGACATTGTTCCAATGGCTGCCTGTGGCCTTTGTGACATCCTCCTGCACACCTGTCTTTTTAGGAAGCTGCATTGAAACCCATCAAAATCCACGAGAGGTTTTCCACTCATTCCCATGGACCCTGTCTTAGATTTTATTTCATCTTTTCCTTTAGGGTTCCCCCTCCTCCTCTTTAGCATTAGCGTTGTTGTTAAATCGTGTTGTAGAAAAACTGATTCCTGAAAAGAAGCAACAGGCAAAGAAGGACAAATGGATAAGGTGTCTCTGACTGATA
Organism: Notechis scutatus; assembly: GCF_049901735.1. Lineage (NCBI taxonomy): Eukaryota > Metazoa > Chordata > Lepidosauria > Squamata > Elapidae > Notechis > Notechis scutatus. The sequence continues at coordinate 231,875,048 of NC_142009.1, forward strand.
AGCTCTCCAAAAGCTCTTAATGGGATTCCAAACACAAATCAGGGTTTTCATTACAGAGGATGGGGAACAGGGGTCTTCTAGCTTTTTAGGTAGAGTCTCTGGATTATCACATACAAATAGCTACAATCTGTTTTTATGAGGGCAGGCAATTCACACAGAATATGAAATCTATTGGTAGAGGATTTTTCATTTCCCAATACTTGAAAGGAGAAAACACAATTCATCTTTTGGAGCACTGGAAGTGTTTTTGACTTGGAAGATTCAATGTCACATTTCCATTTCCATTGAAATTGTAAGTGGTGGCAGTGAAGCAAAAAAAGATTGAGCTTGTTAAACTAAACAGCAGTATGCAGGCAATAGAGATATTAAGTAACTAGAAGACCACATTTTTAAGAAAGAGTTATAGTAACTCTTGCTAGGACTGCTGGCTCCAGATTATAGTTTAATAATTCTCAGATCTACAGGTCAAGTAGTTGGAGACGGGACAAAAGAAGCTACCTGTGGTTAGGATGCAGAGAACTCAGGAACATATATAGCACCCCAATGTTGGATGCAGTGAAGTAGAAGAGGGAGAGACAGAAAGAAAAAAAAGGATAATATTTGTAACTGGCATGGCAGGGAGCTAGCCCTCTGGTGGCAGGAAGACTACTCATGAGCCAGAGACTTTATGTGATGAATTCCAGAGCATCTTTCACAGCTCAGCCAATATGGAGTGCATAGAAACAAATCAAGTTTCACCAGCAAGGTGATCACACAAGGGACTCCAATTCTGGACAGTCAGGAATGGACAGAGATGGAGAAAAATAGACTGAAGACATCATGACCCATCAAGGTGGGAGCAACTAGACAGTTTCATGGGACTTTCGCCAAACCTAACTAGAATGTGGTTACTTGTAAGAGTTCATTGTATGTATGAGCTCCACAAAAGTATCGCCTCTCAATAGCTTAGTGTTGTTTAAAGTCCCCATTTATTCATGTATTATACTTTTCATATGTTTGTATGCTGGGGTTTTTTAATAATAAGGAAAAATTACAGAAATTCACAATTAGAGGTGGGAGATTCTTTTTTCTATTGCTTTCTAAAGGAAATTCCCTTATTACTCTTCCTGTTGGTGGAATATTTGGCAGCAGGCTTCAAAGGTGCTCCCCCCACCCCCACCCCCCAAAAAGGCAGTGGACTATTTTTTTCCTTGAGGCAGTCCAGTTGCCTTTTGCACACACACACACACACACACACACACACACACACACACAAAAGCACCTTTGAGACAACTATGAACTGGATGACTGAGGATCTCCATCAACATTTGGCAGCAGGCTTTGATGAGTCTAAATTCTATTAAAGGCGAAAGAGATTCCACTTAAATGTCTGAGAAACAAGCTTTCAAGCTTAGGACTGAACTATTTTTCAAAAATATGGCAGAATAATAGAAATACAACTAGAATCCACTCCATTCTTTTTTATTTCCAGCTTCAACTTACTGCATTCTTGCTGGCTAAATGCAAACATTAATGTTCATTGTGGTTGGATTTCTATCTGTTCATGAAAGTTCTTCCTTCAACATGAGGTATTTTGGAAACATCTCCCAGTTTCTAATTTACTGTTAGCATTATTCAGAGCATGAACAGGAGAGAAGTGGGAGAGAATTCTCCATCCAGGTATTCTTCTCATTTGCACTTTCCTACCAGCTTTCTGCGGGAGAGAGTCTTTGTCAGTTTCACAGAGCTAGTGAAAAAGAGCTGCTAACCTCTAGTTCCCCCTCCTGTTTCTCTGCAGAGCTCCTGCTTTTTCATAGCTCTTCTGCTCTTCAACTTCTGTCATTCTGTGTCTTCATGTTTATTATGTTGCCTTCTGATGTTCCCATTCCAAGGGAACGAAGCTAAGCAAGTTGGGGTTACAGACAAATCCCTGAAAACTAGGAGGGGGGAGAGCTTATATCACATGCTATGCCAAAGGCATTGTGGCAGATATACTTGGATAGCAAAAACACAGGGAACTGTGTGCCAAATGAGTTCAGTTCAGGTTCAGTTCTGGCTCTCAAAATCAGATTAAATGTTATAAAAAATGTGAATCCAAAACAAGCTCCCAATCTATTATGCTTTCAAATTCATTACTATGAGGAATCGCAGACAAAAACCCTGGTTCTCTGGGTCCTTGTTTGCTCTGTCTCTTCTACCTTTCAGCCAAACACCCCATGTCAGGAATAAACCCCGAAGGCATTGACAATTCCTGCTTTGAATGAAATGCCTTGAAATATTTCCCAGTTTAGGTCAATGGAAGCCAAATAAATGGAGAAGAAGATGTGTCATAGAACGGATACATTGTGCGGCTTAGTTAAGGCAATCTTCCTATAAGTAATAACCCATAAAAAAACAGTTTCCATCACTACACCTCATTAACTGTCCCCCGGGGGGACAGTTGCACATCTAGCAGTCCTATGATTTTGACACACGTATTTTGATGTATTAAAAATGAGTCGTTTTATACATTTCCGAACCAAGATGGAGGCCCTTTTTAGCATTTCTCTGATTAATAAATTAATACTGAAATCAGGCTCCTTCTGATGTCATCTCCTTTGCCCCTTTCTTTTATCCCTTTTAGTCTTCCTAACTGGCAAATGCCATATAATACTGATCACATTGCTGCATCAAAGAAGCTGCTTATATTATGAGAAATTTGGTGAGTTGGAAGGGAGCACAAGGCTCATCTAGTTCATTGCTTCTTAACCTCAGTAACTTTATGATGTATAGACTTCATCTTCCAGCATGCTGGTTGGGGGATTCTGGGAGCTGATCTAAACCAATGCTCTGTAATGTGTGGGGAATGCATTAATTCATTCTCAAGAAGTGGCTATCTCAGAAAGTGACTATCCAGCCTCTTCCTAAAAACTACTTTGAGTAGAATATTCCACTTTCATACAGGTCTTACTTTCAACTAATACTTCCTTATATTTAAAAATATTCTAGATCCTGGCAACTTGTTCCTATTGTCTCTAGTCTTAGCTTTTGTTGGTCATAGAAGAGGGTCTTGACTATCTTCCCTGTAGCTTTACTTTATGTACAGCTATCATCTCTCTCTTTACTCATCTTTTCTCCAGACTTGGGAAGAGGTTCATAGATGTTAACGGTTTGGACTCCATTTCAAAGATGATAAACCATTTTGTTTTTTTCTCTCAGTCAGGTGCATCTGCAGAAAATCCGCATGGGTGCAGCACTGAAATCCACTCAGCATCTTTTTTTGACCTGTGAGGCTTAATTGATGGGCATGATTTCCTAGTCAGAGAAATAAGAAATTTAGTGTGTGTCTTTGTGGCAACCAAGGACTAAGTGATCTGCTCTTGTGAACAAAAACTCACCTCATCAGTTGCATGCATGCACGTGGTATGAACAGAGGAAATATAAATTCAGGAGCTAAATGTTAACATAAATTACAGCCTGTGGCAATTCTGATAGCTTAAATGTATGCAAAGTGCCCTTTGCAGGAACTGTAAGAGGTGATAACACCGTGCCTCAGTGTTGCTCAGTAAAATAACACCTGTACCATGAGAGGAAACAAAGAATTTACATCCAGGAATAAACCAGTGAAGACTAGCGGAAGGCAGGTGTGTGTGTGTGTGTGAGTGTGTGATGCTCAAAAAGGAGAAATCTGATAAAGAAACTATTGGCTGTACTGGGATGATGAGAGATCTATAAATCCAGATAAAATAGCTGGCCTTGGTGAAAAAAACAAGAAAAGTTCTTTTATTGGGTAGTGGGATATGGACAACAGGAAAAATATTGAATGCAATCAACAAAAGGCCAAAGTGGTAAAAATATCAAGTTTTATGACAGAAAATAAGAGGTAGGAAGAAAGCTGCAGAAAGATTGCTAATTAGTCAATATTTACATTACTCTCACTTCAGATTACTTTTTAGGTCAACCTCAGTGCCTAAGAATGAACAGTTGTAAATTTACAAAGTTAAATGAATTAACACATCTAAAAGCATCATGACAGTTTCTATTCTCCAGGAGATGTGAGAAAATGCTCTTCAATAGAAGGTAATGAAAATAAGTATGGTTATTTTAAATTCCATTGAAAAGGTGGTTTTAGGTATGGTAACAATGAGCTATGGCTATCAAAAAACCATAATGGTGGAATGTAGCTAAAGAAACCACACAATAATTATTGATTATTCATTTTCAAGATGTATTTCATTTTTCAGATATCATATGGCTATTTTTATTAATACTTGGCACTTTGCTTCATAAGTGCTACCATACAGAATACCAATATTCAGTTTGCATGGCAAAAGTTGTGAGGTTTTGTTCTCAGAGGCAATATGGTATTGTTTGACCTTGGGGCATCGGCCACTAATGCTCATGTAGAAAACATATATGGTTATAGTAATCTGTCAAGTGGCTGAATAAATTTACAGTCGATGCAAGAATCAGGGAAGAAGGATCTGCAAGTGACATATATAAAGAGGAAATAAGGTTGAGAATTTATGTAACATTTGAAACTTCACTACAGTGAAGTTTGTGGCAACAGATGACAAAACATAGCTAACCTAGACTGATCACATAAATGTTAGTTATCAATAACTGATTTAGTTATTGTATGGGAGACCAGCAGAAATTAATTAATCTGAGAAGTAACAAAAATCCTGTGAAAATGTATTGCCAATCCCCTTATTTTTGCCAAGATGAATGTACCTCTGTATTCACCAAGAGTCATGGCTGACTTGGGGAAACCTTGTTTTATATTTCACTTTGAATGTTGTACCATAAGTCCTCATTAAACATAGTCTCTAGAATTAAGCATACAGGAAAACAGTTATTTTATACCAACCTAGCTGAATTGTCTTCAATTCCTGCCTGCTTAATTCTGAAGCCTTATTCCAGTGCGAAGGCTTGGAACAACTATGCACCTGCTGAGAATCTCTCTCCATCTGTATAGCCACCACCAGCTTTGCCTGTCTCTGTGCTTCTTCCTCCTTGGTAATATTAGCTGTTCACTTGCCTGGTGAGAAGTTTCCATATTCCTTGCCCTTTCATTCTGGGAACTAGGTATAAAAGAAAAGGCTGTATTGAAATTGTCCTGCAGAAAGCATCTTACCAAGAAGGATAACATCTGAAACAGTTTTTTGAAGTGATATTCTCCACTTATCTCCACAAAGAGAAAGTATGATAGCGTTTAGGGTGTATCTCCAATCAAACCCCATAAAAGTTGCTTTTCAATTGTCTTCTTTTCTCTTTTGAATTAAAGCAGGATGCCATTTTCTCTTTTAAAGAAAGCAAGAAGAAAGCATTTAAAAAAAAGATTTTTGTTCTACTTTTTTTTTTTCATATACAACTCAAGGCAGAAAACGTACCAATACTCCTCCCTCCTATCTTCCCTACAATAACAATCCTGTGATTTGCGTTGGACTGAGAGAAAGTGATTGGCCCATAATCACTCAACTGTTTTTCATGCCTAAGGCGGAACTGGAGCTCATAGTCTCCTGGTTTGTAGACCAGCACTTTAACAGCCTGTTACAGGACATAGAAAAGAGGCTAGAGCACGAAATAGTAATCCCTTCTTCATCAAGCCAATATTGTTACACTATCATAGTCTGTTGTCCTTTCTGTTGTCTGTTCAAAGTTTGTTGCCTCTCATTTCCTCATTCTGAGGGCTCTACTTGTCAACTTATTATCATTATTGCTCACAGAATATCATTTGATATGCTTTTTTTTTCCTGCTGAAATAACTCCACGGTGTCTTATATACTGGACTTTCAATACAGAATATATTTTTCTCAGTTCATTTACTGGAGCAGAAAGTAGGCTACCTAACTCCAATCTCTCATAAGAAGCAGCTGTATTTTACCTGCCTTCCTTTCCCTAAATGTTCTTCCATCTTCAGCTGTATTCCTTTTTCTGAAGTTCAGCTTACACTGAGGTGTTGAAATTAATGCTATTCTCTGAGTAGGGTAATCAGTAGCACAAAACCTAATGAGAAATTCTGCTCTTTTCTTCACTGCAAAATGTGTGAATTTATCTTTAAATATAAAAGTTGCTGCTTCCATTTAACCATTTCCTTACCCTCCTTTTTCAGGCTATGCATAATGTTCAACTTGCCCTTTTTATATAATAATTTATAATTTCATTTTCTATAATAATTTTATTTTTTTAACATGCATGGTAGACGTTTACCATACTTTAGGATTTTCCTCATGCCATCATTCTGCTGAACACCTAATTATCACAGTACTGTCTTATGTCTAAGGATATTTACCAATGTAATGTGTCATTCCAGACATTCTTCTAACTAAACTAAACCAGCTAGCGGTACCTGAACACACTATAAGTGGATCATAAGCTTCCTAACAGACAGGAAGCAGCAGGTGAAGCTAGGCAGAATCACTTCTGATACCTGTACAATCAGCACAGGGCCCCCCCAAGGCTGTGTGCTTTCTTCTCTTCTCCCTATATACCAATGACTGCATCTCAAACGATCCATCTGTTAAAATACTGAAGTTTGCAAATGATACAACAGTGATTGGTCTTATTCGTGACAATGACGAATTCGCAAACAGACAGGAAGTTGTACAACTTGCCTCATGGCGTAACCAGAACAATCTGAAACTGAACACACTCAAAACTGTAGAAATGGTGATAGACTTTAGAAGAAACCCTCCCATTCTACCACCTCTTACTATACTAGACAACACAGTATCAACAGTAGAGACCTTCACATTTCTAGGTTCCATTGTATCACAAGACCTAAAATGGACACCTAACATCAAAAATGTCATCAAAAAATGTTCTTTCTGCGCCAACTCAGAAAACTCAAACTGCCCAAGGAGATGCTGATCCAGTTCTACAGAGGAATTATTGAGCCTGTCATCTGCACCTCTATAACGATCTAGTTTGGCTCTGCAACCCAACAAGACAGACACAGACTTCAGAGAGTAATTAGGACTGCAGAAAAAACAGTTACTACCAACCTGCCTTCCATTGAGGACCTGCATGAGTCAAAAAGAGAGCTGTGAAAATATTTACGGACCCCTCACATCCTGGACATAAACTGTTTCAACTCCTACCCTCAAAACGATGCTATAGAGCACTGCACACCAGAACAAATAGCCACAAGGACAGCTTTTCTCTGAACGCCATCACTCTGCTAAAAAAATAATTCCCTCAGCACTGTCCAACTGTTTACAAAGTCTGCACTACTATTACTATTAATCTTGTCATCACTCCTTATCACCCATCCCCTCCCATTTGTGACTGTATGACTGTAACTTTGTCGCTTGTATCCTTACGATTTATATTGACTGTTTCCTGGTATGATTTGATTGCTTACTGTACCCTATGACTATTATTAAGTGTTGTATCTTATGATTGTTGACTCTTGACGAATGTATCTTTTCTTTTATATACACTGAAAGCATTTGCACCAAGACAAATTTCTTGTGTGTCCAGTCACACTTGGCTAATAAAGAATATTCTTTAATTTTACTTTAGGGTTTCTGAAGTTATTCTAGTTATCCCACTTCTTGTCCAGCTACCCCATAGGGAAAACATATTTTATTAAGTATATCACAAGTGGTCCTGGTCTATTATAAAAAAATGTTTTCACATAGAGAGAATCTCATCTTCAATATACACACAAATAAAGGTATCATCCTGTTAACATTACTTGGGAATAAATCTCATTGAGTTCAGTTAGAATTTCAGGTCAATTTTGCTAACTATTGCTGTCATGCCCCGAACCTCCCACAAAATTGGGTTGGCCAGTCTTTGAATGAGATGTTAAGATGACATAAAATGTAAAATTATAAAGATATAACATGAGTTATAAGTAGTTCGATGGACATGATGTCAGATGAATAAGATGATATGAGCCAAATGATATGAGTCACATGACTCTTCTTAAAATCCTGAGCTTTGTTCCAATCATAGTCACATTCAATTCTACATCTTTTCCTTTTATACTCTCCCTTTCTATTGCATCAATAATTCCTTCACAAGGATTACTGTTAATATTTTTAGGAATAACCAAGTCTGAAGAATGCATTAAATAGCCTTGCTATACCCACATCTCCTTTGTATTCTTATAACGTACCTCCTTCCCTTCCTTCTTCGGTTTAATGTTTTGTTGATATTGATGCAACTTTAAAACCAGTTCTAATCGTTTTTAGGCATGAATCCAAGCCTTTATATCCTTTTACAGCTCACTCTATTTCAATATGTTTTGACCTCTTCAATGGAAACTTTAATGATCAATTGATTTTTTTTCCTATTTCATATCTGCAGCTTTTAAAAATATTGTGGAAAGATATGTTCACTTAAAACAGGAATATTTTCTTTGAAGAGTTTCCATTCTGTGAGCCATTTAGAAGGAATGTTATTTCTCTTTATTTTGAAAGTACGTAGCATACTCTACTTGTGGTTTCTACAGTCTTGTTATTACAAGTTGCTGCATGGTGTAATAGTCATTTTAGTAGCAATTTCAGCAGAATCAGTGCCATTGTTTTTATTCAAAATTATGTATATATTGATTACAAGATTCATAAACTATCTTTCTGTGCATAACAGGGCATTTAAATGCAATGAATAATCTGTATACAAAGCTTAAAAGCCATTTACCATCGACTAAGTGATTAAACCATTGCTAAATACAGATACAGATATTATCTTGACAAATTGTATCAACAACTCCAACTCACTCTGACTGCAAATATTACTTTAAGGCAGACTTGCCCAAACTGACTGTCTCTAGAAGAGATGAATTACTACTTGATGATGGAACTTGTACTCCGAACATATCTGGAGGGTGCCAATTTGGGGAAGATTGCTTTAATGGATGTCTTGATCAAGTATTCTGAACATCACCATTATTGCCTTATTACCTGTAAGGAGGAGGAAATATAGGCCAACACGGATGCTGTTTTTATATGTGACATAATTATTTGTTATAGCATTGGTTGTGTTAATGCACAATTCCTTCTGGCTTCCTGATATTGATCTTACATTATAGTTCTGAGCAGTTTTCAGGAGCCTGTTATTTTAACCCCTAGATGGTCATGCTATTAGAGAGTCAGGCCATTTGAATTCACTCTACCTTTTTGCTGCCAAGATTTTCACCCTCCTACAATCCACTTCAGAATACTTCAGCCACAAAGTACCCCTCAGGTGAAAAGTGGTGCTTCTGTCTTAGTTCCAGGTTCTTCCAACACTCCTGAGGGACAGATTACCAAATATTTTCACAATTCAAACAGGAGGTATTTATTATTACAGTATTATAATCATATTTATTATAATAGTATTAATACTATTACAATTAATATAATACAATATAGCTGAATCATCTAATGCTTAAGCATCCTGATCATTTTCTCTCATGGAACATTCTAGAACTTGATGTTTGCCAAAAAAAATCCAAACAGTGGGAAGTACAGGACAGATAAATGGCAGCAATTCTTCACATTGATTAATTATGGAATTTGACTGGTGATTGCAAGAAGGGATTAAGTAAAATTTGTGGAGGATTGATAGCTAATAATTGGCTATGTCAGGCTCAAAAGATCAGATCCACATGTGATTTATTGCTAAAGAGCCTACACACAGGAATGTTCTCAACTAATGGTTAGCACATGCTTTAAGTTAGATAAGGATCCATGAAATTCAAGGGAGGTTGGACTTAGCTAAGGGATCCTAGACTCTTTTAAATCCACTCCTAGGTTCTGACATTCCTTCTCCTACAGGTTATGTATTACTTCCAGTGTAAGTGGCAGTATGACTTGAATGCCAGTTACTAAGGAACATGAATATGAGTTGTGTGTGTGTGTAGAGGGGGTACCTGGGCTCTTTGTGGGTTTTTCATCATAAGTAAATACACTACTAACATGGGCAGCATCCTGCCCACACACTTTTATCTTTCTTGGTGACTTCAATCTACCTCATATTGACTGGACCCTAAATGAATGTACAACTGAACTCATACATGCAACCTTCTACAATGCTGTTACAAATCTGGGACTGGAACAACTAGTGACCAACAACACTAGACTAAACAACTGCCTCGATCTCATCTTCTGCAATACTTTGAATTTAATTTACAGAATACAAACTAAAGAACCCTTTTCCAGCAGTGACCACAATATGATTGACTTTTGTCTCAACATACGCCCACACAAAAATCATCACAATGACGTAATCCCCAATTATAACTTCAAAAAAGGCAACTATGATCTTATAGACAATGATCTCTCATCCCTTGATTGGCAATCTCTATTCACTGGATTCAATACTGTTGAAGACCATTACAACATCTTTTTACTTGAAGTCAAAAGAGTCATCAAACTATATGTACCAACAACAACTCCCCCCCCCCAAAAAAAAAACAGATTACCCATAACAATAAGGAAACTTCAATCCAAAAAGAGATCACTCTGGCGGAAAAACAAATCTGGTCACGTTGCCAATTTCAAAAGCCGATGCAAAAATTTATGCGAAGAGATAAAGACTGAATGCACCAATTATCACATTAAACAAGAGGAAAACCTTCTATGCACCAATTCCACCCGTGCTTTTTACAATTTTGTAAACAAACTAAAAGACTCAAGGTCCATCCCACCCCTGATAGGACCTAATGGTAAAGACTGCAATGATGACACCATTAAAGCCAACATCTTTAACACATTCTTCGACTCAGTATTTGTAAACAGCAATGGATCATGCCCAGTATTTCCTAGCCGAACCACAGACAACTACAATGATCTCATACATATCGATTTTACAGAAGACAATGTTGAAAAAGCACTACGCAATCTAAAACCATCTCTATCTATTGGACCGGATGGAATATGTGCCTACTTCTTTAAAAAGCTATCCACTGCCATAGCCGAACCTCTAAGCATAATCTTTGAAAAATCTTTCAGGACCAGCTCCTTGCCTAACCTATGGTCACAAGCCACAGTCATCCCCATCTTCAAAAAGGGAGACCCCAGCCTAGTTGAAAATTACAGACCAATCTCTTTATGCTGCGTCACCTGTAAAGTCATGGAATCAATTATTAACCAATCCATTATCCTCCACTTAGAGACAAACAACCTACTCTCCAATAAACAATTTGGTTTCAGGAAAAAAACTATCCTGTAATCTGCAACTCTTACACTGCAAAAACATATGGACTACACAACTCGATCAGGGCAAAGCAATAGACGCAATCTACATAGACTTCTGTAAAGACTTTGATTCAGTGGTACACGACAAACTACTCCTAAAACTAAAATATTATGGTATCTCTGGACAACTGCATAACTGGATAGAAGCGTTCCTGTCAAACAGAGAACAAATGGTCAAAATTGGGAGCGTCCTATCAAATTCTGTACCTGCCTGTACCTGTGGTGTCCCCCAGGGCAGTGTTCTAGGACCAACTCTCTTCATACTCTACATAAATGACCTCTGTGATCATATTAAGAGCAACTGCGTTCTTTTCGCTGATGATGTAAAGCTGTTCAATACCACAGACAATACTGTTACCCTTCAAAAAGATCTTGACTATGTATCAGAATGGTCAAACAAATGGCAATTTCAAATCTCAACAAATAAATGCTCTGTCTTACATATTGGCAAAAAATAAATAAATCAGAAAATAAAATACAACCTGAATAGTCAAGATCTTGTTGATGATCCAAGCTCTGTAAAGGACCTTGTAATACTCATCTCTAATGATCTAAGTGCTAGAGACCACTGTAACTACATAGCCAAAAAGGCATTAAGAGTTGTCAACCTAATCCTATGTAGCTTTTTCTCTGGTAATATCACACTACTAACTAGAGCATACAAAACATTTGCTAAACCAATACTCGAATACAGCTCATCAGTCTGGAACCCACATTACATATCTGATATTAGCATAGTTGAGAAAGTCCAGAAATATTTCAAAAGAAGAGTTCTCCACTCCTCTACTCGTTGTAGAATACCTTATGCCACCAGACTTGAAATTCTAGACCTAGAAAACCTTGAATTACGCCGTCTTCGGTCTGATCTAAGTATGGTATATAAAATCATACATTGCAATGTCCTACCTGTCAATGAATACTTCAGCTTCAACCATAACAACACAAGAGCACACAATAGATACAAACTCAAGGTTAACCACACCAAACTTGATTGCAGGAAATACGACTTCAGCAACAGAGTAGTCAATGTCTGGAATACTCTACCCAACTCTGTAGTTTCTTCCCCAAACCCCAAAAACTTTAACCTTAGACTGTATACTATTGACCTCACACCTTTCCTAAGAGGTCTGTAGGGGGCGTGCATAAGCGCACCAACGTTACTACCGTCCATGTCCTATTGTTTCTTTTATTTTTCTTATATGTACCCATTTCATGTATTCATAACTATGTATATACTTATACCTATTATCTTGTAAGCAATTGACAAATCAAATAAATAAATATAAATAAATAAATAAAGCTAGGTAGTTACTTTTAACTACCCGTTAGCTAGGTTTTTCGGCTGATTGATCAGTGTGTGCACATACGATACATTGAGTCAGTGAGCTACAGCTATATACTTTAAAACTCAGAGTGGAAAAGCAAAGAAATGGGACCAGGAACCACAAGTAACCCTTAGTTCCATGCCTTTATGGATTCCTAAGTTCCTTGTCATATGGGAAAATATTAATGATTTTGATTTGGTTACATCTTATGATAGACCACTGCCTATACCTTTGTCCTTAATGCAGAATTCTATCCTTCTGTGTATAAACTGATGCTATATGCAAGAAAAAATAACACCTCCCAACTTGTATAAATTTGAAATTGGGTTTAATCTGCAAGATGGGGGGAAACATTCCTCTGATATATTTTCTAATAAGCATCTTTTTTCATAATCTTTTTCTTTTTACAACATAGTATAATTTACTCCTTCCCTCCCACTTTTTCTTACTGTTTTTGATCTATAGTGTCATTTCAGTATTCATCTTTTCTTCCATCTCATTCTATCACTCAAGTTTATGATCTTTTTGAGCACCCATTCCAGCTCATTAAGCTTTCATTCTTTGTAAAAGCTGACTGTGTGTGACATATGATTGGCTAAACCCGTAACTCAACAGATGTCCATGTTGTTCAAATGAATCACGAATATCTCTTGTTTTGTGGCAACAACTGTTTGATGAGTTGTTCTAGAATGCTTTCGTTTATGTTCCCTTCCAGCCTCTAATAATTACGGGAGAGGCCTAGAATCTCTCCATTTGTATTTTTTAATATCTTTATTCCAGCAATTCCAAAATAAAATCATAGGTAGAACAAACCTGAATATATTAAGAACAATTGATGCTTTTGTTTAGTAAGAAAGGATAATATTTATTGTAGGAGTTGTTGAGCAAAAAAGGTCTTTTCAGCAGTTCAGATGAACAGATTATCACAATGTGTCTTCTGTGTATCCATCTACATTTAAAGAATACATGGGGAGAAAATGAGGCTATAAAAACTACCCTTGTTTACCATACTAGTTCTCCCCCAATGTTATTTACATATTTTGTTAAAATAGTCCCAGTTCACATGGCAGCACAAAATGTGATTTAAGAGAACACCTGAATAATAGTCAAAGCACACCGATCAATTCCTATCAACATCACTGGTATTGATAAGAAAGATAAAACACTCTTTTGTATTCAGTAAAAAACCAATTCTTGCATAAATTATGATATTTTAACATGACCCTGAAAATGAAATCAAAATTATCTTTGGTGGAGCACCAAAGACAAGAAGAATCTGTTCTTCAAAAAGTATAATTCCACCTGTAAAACGCAAAGGCCCTCTGTAGACCTTAATATGTGGAAGATACATACAAGTAGAGGCACTCAGAACTGAGATCCAGCCATTTAATACTTTAAATCTAAATATTCCTTCTTCAGCTTAGTACAAAGTCCATAGGCAACCAAATGCATATATTTCAAAATGTGACTTATATATTTGAATTCTCCCAGTTATACCTGGCAGCAAACATCTGCCACAGTTTGTTCTACTTGCCTCTTTCATAATAAAATAAAAGGCAGTCCTAAGTGTGGTTTATTGCAATAATGGACAAGCTGTAATTCAGTAATAAAATGCTTTTTTTCTGCATGCAAAAGGTTCAATTAAGTTTGAAAAAAGCACCTGCTCCAACCTTCAGACAGCTGCCAGCAGTTATCAACAATACTGGTTTTATGATTCAATAAGTTGGTTCATTGTAAGACCAGTTTCCAACTCTAGGCGGAACATTACCATAATATAAAGTCTTCTGGCTGGGCCTGTCCAGAAGCTGATAGATCAGTTGAAAAGGTTGAAACCATCAGAAACCTCCAAACTTATTACAGTCAACAACTAAGAAAGATGAATCAAGGAGCATTCCATAATTACGTATATGTTCCTTCCTTGGCAACACAATGATCCCATATAGGCCTATCATTAACAACAGAGAAATCCTAGTTGGTGAAGTAACTTAGTAAGGGAAAACAGATTTCCACCTTACTATTTTCCCTGGGAAAAAGATAGTCAGGATGGATTCAGCTTCCTTTTCGATCCTAAAATGAATAGCAAGAGGAAGAATCTGAACTCAGAATCAACATGTCAAGGAGAAACCTTACTCTGAATCTAAGCCCCTAACTCAAACACAGTCACTCTATAAAGTTGGTAGGACCCCTTCTGTGGCTGAGCATTGACATGCTTGGTGTTCCTGATGGGATCAAATATGGGAAGAGGCAAAATGAGTTTTCAAAAGTTTTACATAAGTTTAGAAAATCTTTACCACCAACAGAAACTATTTTGTAAACTGTCTTCCTTCCATATTTTATCTTGCAGAACTTCTGCATCTTGACCTACCAAGCAGGCTTATGTGGCCCACTAGTGTTTTTTTTTTAACTTCATAAATCCATTGCCACCAAACATTGACATTGTCACCACCCGGAAGATATGCCACCAGGAAGGAAATGCCAGTAAACAGGCTGTCAAGCATCTCCAATTCCTCCAGGCCATACCAGCACTGCCAGCTCATTGCTATCCCTACACCACTACTTAGCAAATAGCTGACAGTCCTGCCAGGCATTCCTTTATTTTTCATTTGTCAGTGTGCTCCTTTCCTTTGAATGAGGAACATTCTAACCCTGGAGGTTTTAAGAGATTGGACAACCATTTGTCTGAAATATTATAGGGTATCCTGCTTGAGCAGGAGGTTGGACTAGAAAACCTCCAAGGTTCCCTGTTATGCTGTTATGCTATTATTCTGAAGGAATCATGTAGGCCTGTATTTGACTCATTTTTATGAATTAGATTCTGAGCTTAATCATGATAAACCATAATACAAAAAAGGACCACATTTTATTGCTACCCATTTATATTGACCTGGGACTACAGTTATTTCTGACTCATTCATAAGTATGTTTCTGGAGTAATATAGAAAATAAGAAGTCTGGTGGCACTTTTTCAGACTGACACATTTTATTAAAAGATATGCACTTTTGTGAGCTACAGCTCATTTCATCACTGCATTTGATGAAGTGAGCTATGGCTCACAAAAGCTTATGTGAAGGTTATGAAAAGGTCTATCAAACTCCATAGACAAAAGAAACTGGGCACTTAAAAAGGGAATAGATGCACATCCCAATAGACATTCAACTATCCAACTTCCTGAAAACTGGCCTACTAGGTAAAAAGAAGTGATGGTGATAAATACATCTCAAACTGGGGGATGTTGAAATGGTGCATATTTAACCAAACCACGTGCACTTCAAGGCTCATTCCATATTCCAGTTTATCACAGAACATTGAGAACAGACTTGGCCACATCTCCATAAAATCTGATAGATGAATCATGATTTCAGAAAGTTTCTCCCTTAGCTCCTTTAAATCTATTAGCCATGCCCAGGAAAGATGCAGGCTGGGTTCCTACAACCCCACTGATCCAAGTATCACTTCTGAAGGGACATGCTTTATCCTTGTGGGACAGCAATACATGAACCCAACATCCCAGTCAATTGGGTAATGGCAAAAGGGGCTGGGAGGCTTAGAAAAAAAAAGAAAAAAAAAGATAAAAAGACAGTTAAAATGCATTTATATCCTCTTTCTAAAATTACACTGTGCCCCCCCTTCTTTCCAAGTTCTATCCTTTCTAATCATCAAACCTATAAATCACAGCTACATTTTTTTCTCTGTTATCAGCAAATGTCCATAAAGGTTTCCAGTCTCTGACAAATGTATGATTGTCTTTTCCCTAATCAAACAAGTCCATTTTGCCATATCTGCAAATACTATCATTCTTCACTAATCATTCTTTTACTGTGGGTATTTCAGAGTCTTTCCATCTTTGTGCATATGATAATTTCACTGCAAGAAACAATCATCCATAAATCTTTTCTAATTGTCAGTCCATTAGTCCCAATAAGAAAAGTTCTGTTTTCTGTTGAATATTAATATTTAAAATTTTTTGCTTCACAGAGCGTATTTGAATCCAAAAATTTCTAGTTTTTTACAAGTTTTTCTAATGTAAAGAAAAAAAAGACAAGGTCACAATTAGAATTGAGAGGAAATTAATGTACCCCCACCTCTTTATATCTGTATTATAACCACCTTGGTGTAGAGGCCTTTAGGATTTTCTCATTGTACCTATAGCTGGAAGAGCATGTTGCTCATTTACTTCCAATGTTTTGGATAATATTACTGATTCAGGAAAGTACATTTTGATACAGAGAATTCCAATTTATTTTGAACTAAAACTAATTGCCTTCACTTCAAACACTGAATTATAATATTCCCTTAATTATTTATCTACTTCCCTCTCAATGCCCCATCCCCTTGAACCACCTCTTATAAAACAGAGCCATTTGGGAGTTTTTCACCCTCAAACTTTGGTAACTACACAGGCATATTCATACACATATTCAAAATATGGACAATCTTTATTTGAACAAAGATTGTCATTGCAAAATGAAAAAAAAGAAAAGAACAGCAATAACAACATTAAATCTCTGAAGTGGAATTATTTACTCTGGTAGTTACTAGCCAATATAAATCATTTTTCTTTTCCCTTCTTTTTTAAACATTAGAATGTTTCAGTGATACTAGAATGTTTCAGTGGCTATTTTGTATGGTATAATCACCTCCTGTGCTCATGTAACAACCCCATTAGATGAAATTGGTTGCCCTTTTAAAGGAGTTCCGGTACATCCTTCCAATTTCTTTCCTACACAGATTGTCTCCACCACACAGAAGGTCCAGATGGCTGCAGGCTGCTCATGAGCGATGTGACCATGACTCCTTTTAACAACTTTCTGCTTTGTCATGCAGGGAGGAGAATGGAGTCGTCATGAAGAGGGCTGTGGTATTTTGAGTCCTGATTCTATGTGGAAAGACACTTTCAGTACATGGAATTCTGAACCAAAGGAAATTGAATAGTCCCCATGGATTATAGTCCCCATTAGTCTTTTGAAATATTTACCTTTCTAACTGCATTCTACTATCAAGCCCTTTGAGTCACTATCAAGGCCTTTGCTCTTTGATGCTTTCAGGGGGCTTTAGTGCTCTGCTTTGCCTTGTACTTCTTACATATTATGTGCTGCACACTCTCTTTGTTCCTTTACCCTCAATATCTATTTGGATAAATGGCAAAGAAAGGAGATGAACATAATAATTTAAAAAGCTGAGGTAAAAATGGGAGATAGGAGCACACAATTGGAGTCACAACCTAAAGCCCTTCCTCATTCTGTCAATATTGTGTATTGTGCAGCTTAATTAGGATTGTTTCTGTGCTTGCATCAGGGCAAGACTTTGCTGCTCAAGAAGAATTATAATGGAGATATTTGGATTTATGGTGTTTTATATTAATTAGTCTGATATGGTAACTTGGTCCACCTTATAATAGCTCTGCTTCCTGTATCTCTATATCTTTTCCAGTTAAAATTACATGAAAAGGGGATTGTTTTCAGAGCTGAGTAACCCCATGCTAGTACCTGCAGATATTTTGACTGTTGCTTCTATTATTCTTTTCTATTCTCATTGCTAGTTAGGGCAAGTTGAGTCCAAAATATCTCAGGAGATTATCTGTCTCCTGAGATTATCTAGTCATATTGTCACCCTGATTGCTAGAAGACAAGAAATCTTCATTTCAGATTATCTAAACTGCTTCTTTCTCATGCCCCACTTGTACCACATGCCCTCAGCCCTCTCCTATTTGCAAAATAAAGAATAGATCCCATGCCAAAAATATGATTAAGACTACCAAAATTGTCTGATTTAAAAAACACTTCTCTCTTCCTTATTAAGTTCATTATTAAGCAAAAACTCAAGAGGATACATGCTAGAGGAAGAAAAAAATAATAACTTGATGCTAATAGAAATTGAGAAAAAGAGATGCTTTCCCACTCTTGCCAGTGTTCTGTTCTGGATGAATACTTGGGTTTTCCTACCATAAGTAAAACCACGTCCACTAAAACTTAATGAGCTATATAAGGTTGTGCCAGCTGTAGAAAAAGGACAGGATAGGTCTAAAGACTCCAGATGAGCCTTCAGGGGGGAAATAAGCAGAATTCTCTAATAAGCACAATCAGTTTTATTTCTTAAGGCTTCTTAGAGGCAAGAAATGGTCTGTGGACACTGAAATGAAGACTGTGTATCTTTCTACACAAGGAATTAAAATTATGTTCTTGGATGTTACAGGCATCTTTTCCCTTAAAATAATCTTAATTGGCAGTCTGCCAGTAAAATTCTTGTCTAGTGTCTAATTTCATGAAATGAACATGGCCTCATTTCTAACGTATTTATTCACTCGTCCCATATTTCCTACTGGTTTAAAATGCCTTTTCTTCCTTTGAAATATATTCCTGGCATTCATCTTATGGGAAACTCCTCAGTGCTTCTGTAGCTCACAAAGATGGCTTGATTTTATACCACACCCATTCCAATCTCTTGCTCCTCTTGCATTTTAGCACCCTCTGAAATTAGGGCAGATACAAAATCTGTAATCATTCTTCTTCCCCTCACAGAAATCTTCCATCTCTCAGCCCCTTTGAATTATTATTATTATTATTATTATTATTATTATTATTATTATTATTATTATTATTATTATTATTATTATTATTATTATTGTTGTTGTTGTTGTTGTTGTTGTTGTTGTTGCAACTTTTCTAAGAAATACATCTAGACAGGTAAGATAACAATTTTCTTTTTATGAAATGAAGATGAAGGATTTTTTAATCAATTCACATTTCTATATATTGGGCAGAACCTACAGATCAAAGGACACATCTCAAGTACCATGCAAGCTCGGAGACAAAAAGAGTAAACTGATCAGTCAATGTTCCCTGCAGGTTTTAATTTTGCAAAAACGTAATACATTCCCTTGATTATAGCATTATGAGTATCAGTAGAGATCTTTGAAAGATAAAACTCAGAACTATGTTGCATTTGACAGAGGAAACAGAGATTGGGAATAGGGAACTGCAAGAGCATTTATGTTGAAAATTATAAACATAGGAGAAGAATAAGAGAATTCTATAGAACAAATGCTTATTGCCATATCATACCAATTGCAAAAAATGCAGTACCTTAATAACCTATTTAGATTCTTTTTGCTTCCAGAAAATCATTATTATAATTTTCTGTATACATTTCTGCTATATATTTGCTAAGGGACCTGTTTTTATGTTGAACACTTCATAGACCATATAACCATGGACACAAAATATCTAATCCAATGCTTCCCATCTTCAGGAGGAATGGACCACCTGCCTGAATTCCCCAGCCAAAATAGCAATTGTTAAGAATTCTAGGAGGAGAAGTCTACATACCTGAAAACTGTCAAGATTAGGAAATGCTACTTTAAGTTCTTACTGTGAAAGAGTTTATGTCTATTCATTAAAATGAAACATATATATGATATTTTAAACTGAAGTCAAAGGCATCTATTGACCTCAAGACAAAGTCTAGACTGAATAAAAGGGCATCCTTGATCAAAGCAGGAATTTGCACAATTTATCTCCAACAGGTTTTCTAGACAAAGGAGGTGCCATAGAGAGAAATTAGTTATTGTAGTTGAATTCTGTACAAAATATATGGCTGGGAAAAGCTAATCAGAAAAAAAAATCATGGGTAAAGTATCTCCCCAACCTGTAGAAGATGAGAGAATTGGAGGAGAAACTTTGATTCACATATTTTCAGTCTCATCCTGCCGGACCTATCTTGTGTCTCCAGCTCCTATGTAAGTACTGTAGAAAACATACCAAGGTGAAATGCAGGAAAGGCCTTTTGCCCATACCCAGAAGGTGACAGATCCTCCCACCCTTTCCTTCCTGACAGAGCTAAAATGACAGTAATAAATGCCATCTACTTCAACCTACCAGTAGGAAGGCCTTTTGGATCCATGACTCAGACACCAGCTGTTTCACATTCCAGAAATCCCTCCCTACCCCCAATTTCCAGTCTCTTAGCTATAAAAGTCACCCAATGATGCAAATCCACCCACCCCACAAAACTTGGTGACAGATTTAGCATCTTGTTATTGATGGTGCAGGAAAGCAGTGGATACCCCAGGTGAGAAAAGGAGGGTTGCTTTTCCTTTCTCCTCTGGAGCATTGGCAGAAGAACATGCTTCTAGTGGAAGAATGGTCTGATCCTCTTAAGGATGCAACAATGTCACTGTGGATAGAGTAGAACCTGGACCTGAACTACAAATGCCTATGTAATCATTGGGTGGCTTTGGGGAAATCGGTATCTTCATATCTAAGCTTTGTGGTGATGTAATCCCACAGATGCTATCTTCAGATACAGGACTGAGTGAAGAAGAGTAAGGAGGATCAGTTTATTTGTTGAAATAAAATGGTAAGAAGTGGGCGAGTGATTTGACTATTAATGATTGAGGCTATCATTCCTGTTTGATAACCTTCAAGGTATCTTAAACATAGTTTTAAAAATTGAATACTAAAAAAGGGAATTGTAGAAAAATAGAGAGCCCCAACCTAACAAAGTATCAGAAAAGACAAATAATTGGAGATTATTTGTCTCCAAATAATGGAGATTCCCTCAATTAATAAGGGTACAAAATGAAGAACAGGAAGACAACAATGCGGCTCAGGCTTTTTTTTTTAAAAAAAAGTGTGTATTGTGTTGTATCCTCACTGAACTCCCACACAGTTGTTTCTACAAGAAGATCATTCAGACAACACTCTCTTTTTTATTTCTTTTTTCATGTATTATTCTTACTGCAACTTTCTTTGTAGGGTTCAGCTAAGCATGGTCAAGCTACCAGAAAATATCTAGATTATTTGCTAGACTTGCAATCAAAGTAATATTCTGGAAGAAGGCAGTGGCAAATTGCTTTTGTAACACTGCCGTGAAAACTACAGTCATGTCTATGAAGTCATCAGGAGTTGATCCTAGCTCAAGAGAAGCGTTACCTATAGTGCTCTAGTTATTTATAAAGCAAATGAGATAAATCAGTCCATTAGTAAAATAAAATAAGATAACATGCTGAGTGCTGAGGCAGGGTGTAGTTTTTAATTCACTCTGAAGCAATGGTCAACCAGATGGAAATGATTAAAGCCTCCTCCACTTTCTGACCAGGCAGTTCAGAAGCTGCAACCTGAATGTACAAACAAGCGCTTCGAGATGTGATACTGCAGATGTGCCTTCCAGTCATCATTGGCATTTGTCAAGAGTCTACATAGGTCAGCATGATGAAAGTCAATGTTGTGAAAAAGCTGACAGTGGCAAGAAGAGCATATGGAGCTGTGCTGAGCTTCTTTGCTGTATTTCACCATCCAGGTGGCTCTGCAGGAGTGTCACGTGAGTTTGCAAAGAATAAATCCAAATGTCATGTCTCACTTTAGGGCTGATCCTTAGCTACATTGTACAATGGGTGTTTCTGGATCAATGAGCAGCCCAGTAATACCGAAAGCTAACGCCAGTTCTTAGGTGACTTATTACACAGACCTGGGCTTCTGCCACATTGTAAAACAGTACCAGTCAGTAGCAAGTTTGCACTTGTAATGTCAGGTTCAGTTTTGAGGCAAGGAACACATTTTAACCAAACTAAAACCAAAACAAAAAAATGAGAAAACTATATTCCCTAATGAGTTTCCATTTTAGTCTTTTGTTCTAAAGTAGCCTCATCTCAAACATCTGCAGCAAGATTTTAAGATCAAAAGCATGCTGGAAATATTGGTTTACCAGCTGTGAAGCCAGATTAGTTTTCCCATCTTGTAAGCAGCAACTCCCTTTTCAAACAGCCTCTCCTCTCTGAAATGTCACTGTCCATTGCCAGCTTATCTGGAACAATTTGAAAAGAAAGAACAAGGGAAGCAGTTACAAGAATAGGGTGTTTATAATAATAAAAAAGAGACTAGGAAAGGAAATGAATTAAGTTAGGGGTGACAAAAAGGACATTTCTAAGGTCAGGGAGAGCAAATAAGAATGTGTGACAAACATGTGATGATGTCATTTTGCAAATGTTCATTTACTTATTTTTACATTTATATCCTGCCTTTATTTTGTCTAACATGCAACATATATAATACACACCCACCTTTTATTTTCCTGCATGAACAACCCTGTGAGACGGATAAGTCTGAGAAAGAATGATTGTCCTAAACTTACCAGCTGCCTTTTGTGTCTAAGGTAGAACTAGAAATCATGGCTTCCTTTTCTAGCCTAGTACCTTAGTCACAAATGTAATGTATTGGCTTGCATCGAATATGCAAGTATGTAATTGTAGCCTTTGTCATTCACACAAGTCATCACTCAATTTGATGCCCTCCCTCTTTGTAGTTACAAGATCAAGACAAACTTTTAAATATTGAGGGTGAAAATCGGCTTCATACTCATATTATTATACATATGTGGCCAAACTCCAGATGACAAAATGTTTCTGTAGATCTAATACTTGCACAGAATCCAATGTCCTTGAAAGAATGCCATGTGCAGTTTAGGATGATATAATGTTTAGCAAGATAAATATGTCTGTGTAGTCTGACCATGTTAAGCACTATTGCCATAGATTTCTGTTTCCATCAGAGCTGTAGGGGATGTTGTCCATTCTTCCCTTCCCCCCATCCCCCAGAGCCATGGGATCATTTGCACAGAAGAAAGTCTAATTGCTTACCTTACCTTCAGGCCCAATTCCAGGACGTATCTTTTCATGCCCACTAAAGTTCCATTAATCCTAGAAGGGGAAAAACAAGCAGCCCATAATTAATTCTGTCTTCTTGCTCTCTAAAACTGCCTTTTGCCAGATTTTGCCTTGACAAGGTCAAGAATAACAAATATGGAAGAGATTGCAAGGAAAGCAGTCTTGATCAACTCTGAAATCTTCAAGAATATAAAGAGCAATTGGAACTTGGAAGCCAATGAGACATTCTCCTGAAGAACTAGGGTGCATGGAAGAAGAAAAAACAAACAGCTGTTCAGAGTCATCATAACAAATGGGAGATTTTCATATAAACTTCCCAGTGCAGGTGGGATAGGTATAGCTAAATCAGCAAGCATAATTCAAGGGCCATCTGCCAAGGATGGCTTCCAAATTGGCTTTGGCTGAGTTGCAAATATGCCATCTGAATGTGTATTCCATCAGATTACGCACATGAGCCTTTTTGCAAGCTACAAGCTTTTGCTGTACTATATTTATATAAATATATACTATTTAAATATGCTATAAACTAGTATAATAGTATAGCATCATACCCTATTTACAAAACTATATTCTTTTCTTTATTATATGAGAACATTATAAATACTTATTTAAAACATGTAGCAATTATAAGACATAGAGCAAATTGGTGTGGGTGTGTGGGGGGGAAACATTAGTATTTAATTGTGGGAACTTGCACTCCATTACAGTAATGTTCATCAGGACTGGTTGGGAGTCAGGCATTTCAGTAACAAATACATAAATAAGATAGTGGGATTTCCTAATGGCAAAATCAGACAAAGAGAAGCAGAATATGCAACATGGAGACTGGAAGCTGAAGAAGGCCTTGCTGCAATTTTATAAGCAACAGGCAAGAGCCATGCAGAGTTTCTGTTGTGGGAAAATAATTGTTTGCCAAGTCTGGCTTTTTGCTCTGTGAATAACCATTATTATTTCCCTAGTTTAATCAAGATGCCAAGAACCTGATTAGCAATTGATAATTTAAAGAAGCACCTGCTCAACTTCCCATGTCTTGTAATGAATGTCTTTTGCTTAGGCAAGATGACAGTTATCAAGGTTGAAAATTGTGGAATTGCAGAAGCCCCACTCACATATCTCTTTTCACAGGTGAGCTCAGGGCCTCCAGGAACCCAGCTCCAGGGATTTATATCTGCCCATTCACACTACAAGATGAACTCAAGATTCAGGCAGTCTGGATTGTGCTCTCCAGGAAGCCTCCTTCTTCCCAGGCTGTGGCAGACCTGCAAATGAAGAAGCTGTTTCTGTAGCCAAACCCCTGTTTAATAAATTAGTCTAAAGACAGCTCTAATTCCTCAGAAGAGTTTGAAAGTGAATAATTAGAGCAGAGAAGTGTGTGGCTACAAGCTGAGCAACTCTTTCCCACTCTCCCACTCCTTGGAAACCTTTTTCTTTTGGGAAACCAACACTAAGCAATTTAGTATGGAAATTTGAGGGGGTGCTGTATAACTGAAGAAACCAACAAACAAGGGTGCTACAGGACCCGGGTATTTTCTCCTTGGAGGAGTGTAACAAAACAGAGTTACTGTCACAGATTTGCAAGGAGGAGACAAAGGAGGAAAAACAATGAAATGTTGGAAAGGGATACAGAAAGCTCTAAATTTTTGCTGCTGTTTAATGGTCATTGGGATTTTTGTATCCATGAGTCTGATAGCTCTAACATGAGGGGAAAACAATCTTTTTTTAAAAGTAGCTCAACAACCCCCGTACAATCAAGATCTTGTTAGAGCATGATTTCCAAGGAACAGCAGTGCAGCTATAGTGTATTACACTCCCACTCTGCTGGGGGGAAAAATGGAAGCGATACATTATTGAAGAATGTTACTCTGGAAGTAAAATGGCTTTACATACCACTCTGCCCTTTTATTCGACTTAAGCAGCACTAGGAAATATGAGATATATCACTAGTAGACAATCTCTGTATCCATGTTTTGATGGTAGCTATAGAACCCAAAAGGAGTTAGACAGCCTTGGGTTAACCACTCTGTAAGGAGTAATGGTGTGTGGTGATCATTTTGTTCCTTTCATTTAAGGTTGCTTGTCCTCATGAACGAACTGTGTCATGCTTAGAATTTTAAAAGTTTCCAACAGAGGTTTGCTGCCTGGATTTAATGAGAACTAAGAAGTTCATTATCTGACTTCTGGGTTCAAAAACTGCAAAAGTGTATGCAGCTAATTAAACTCCTTTTGATAGTGTTGTTTGTAGGTGTAAGCTGAGTGGATCAAAGTATCCTAAAACAATGGAAAGAACATTATTTGGAAAACATTTCATTCAAGGTTATCAGGAGCAAATGCTCTCTCTTCAAGTTAACTCCTTTGCTGATTAGGATAAGGAGTTAAGGACCTGGAAAGCTGAAGTTACTGAAGCTGAAGCTATTCTCTCAGCCTAAATTCCAAATTGCCAATGAATCCTGTGAATCACATTGGCCTTCCCACTTGGCCTTTCCTAGCATGGCAAAATATTTGTCATCAGCCCCCACTGTTTGGCACTGACAGCCTTGTGAGGAGCTGCATGTGGGGTTGCAGAAGGCTAAGGGCGGGACTTCGCCCTCCGCAATCTCCTCTCTGACAGGACAGATTACATGCTTCCTGCTCACTTTAGGTAGAAAAGAAGATAGTGACAAAGGTAATTAGCTCTATTCCTTCTGCCTGCCAAGCTGTTCTTCAGCACTGGAAAGCCTTGAATATTTCTTGCATGTCACAGAAGCAACAATGATCTGTGGGCCTTAAAATCCAGTTTTTATGAGGACGTTTTCCAGGCATATATTGAAATTCCCACAGTTAAAAAAACTCTAGTCTGTGGAGGAGCCATGGTTTCCTTAATTTACAAAGACATGTTTCTCCCAATGCTTCACTTCAGTCTTTTCTTAGTTTTTGTTTCAGTCATCTTTTTCCCACCTGGAGCCCTCTGGTGCATTAGACTCATCACTCCCTGGCAAGCATTCTCTTATCTCACAGATTCTTCAAGCCTAGCAGAAAAATTGAAGAACAGTTACAAAATCTCTATAAATCTTTTACAACATCCTTATGGGGTGAAAATTGTAAAAAGGGCCAAGTAGTAATGTAATAGAAGGAAGATGTCATATTCATTCTCCAGTTTTAAAAATACTCTGTAAAGAGAATGAGATTACATTATTCCCCTCATCTCAGATGTTTTCCAGAAATCTGAAACAATGTGGATTATGGGAGGTGATATCCCTGTTGTGGAAGGCTGTAGCCCTTCTCATCCTGGCATTCCCTCAGATGACTCTGAAGAGAATTTGGATTGAGGCATTATACCCGCCTTTCCCATCTCCATCTTAGTTTTAGAAGTTTGTGCCTTCTCACAGCTGTATTCCGAATCTTCATCCTCTGACTTGCATTAAAAACAGAAATCATAAATCTGAGCTGGATATAATAATGTCTAAATTCATTCCCATAACTACTGTTTCCATAATCAGTGCTTATATACTCATTTTTGTATATGATACACTTGTAAATCTATTTTGCATTCATTAACCAGGTTTATCCAACAAGTTAAAGAAAACAAACCAATTATATTTTAACTCAGCATGTACTGTATGTCCAGAAAGGTAGTTTCTGTTTTTATTTTGAGGTTGGTTGTATCTTTTTTATGGTTGGGATTTTCTCTTTTCCTGCACCTCTTTCCTATTGTATTATTACAATAATAAAATAAGGATTCTTAGGAAGGGAATGAAAGAATAGTAGTATCACCACGCAGTCAGTCATTGTGCATTTGAAATAAATAAAAGAATTACTGGGGAAGGTGCCAAAAGGAAGATACAAAAATCAAAGTAGAGGTGGAATAAAGGAGGATAAAACATTTTATTTATTTATTTATTTGTCTGTCTGTCTGTCTATTTATGTATTTATTTTACAGACCACCCATCTCACTCACAGATAGAAATATAAAATTATAAAGCAAATTATATAGAGAAAATTACAAAAAAAATCCCAACCCAATTATATCATAAGAATTTCCAGTCAGGGTACATTTTGCAACTAGTGACACAGTGTCTTTTAGAATCATCCAACCACTATTGTGGCACAATGGGGACAGGATGTATCTCATTTCAGCAATGGCTTGGATGAAGCTCTGAAAACATTTTAAGTCATTAGTGGAAAAATGGCCATTGATAGGCTTCACAGTGCCTATTAGATCTATCCATCAGTGATAAGTAATTATTTTATCTAGATGAAATGTTTCTAAACAGGATCATTCTGATCATCCATCTCTCCAATTGTGGAGAGAGTGACTATTAAGGAAGGTTGTAGCCTCTACGCATTGTTTGTGAGCTTGCTAAAAACACCTGCCTAACCAGTGGCAGAAGCAAAGCCTTTAGACCCAGCTCTGATCTAGCATGTTTTTGTAGATCCTTAATTTACAGAGAGTCTCATATCAGGATAAGCAAGTAAAATCAAAGGGTGGTAATGCTTCATATCATAAAACTGGCTCGGAAGCAAGAAACAATGTAGTAGAGAGACAGCACTTCTTCAAATATTTTGATTAATTTTTTCATTTTTGTGTTGCCTGTTGATTTACTTCTAATTTTCTGTCATAAGATCTATGACAGTCTTGTCAGAACATGGATCTGTCTCTGCATTTGGCAATCAGCAACAATGGAATATTTCTGAATGAATATGTATTAAGCTGCTACACCCATTGTGGCTCAACACAAGATCTGTTTCATGGCCTATCTAGTGAAGCCCTACCCCATTCAATATTTTTCCTCATTCTTTTCTCCCATATTGTTACTTGCAGGGTGGCTAGATAGGTCTCCTAATGCATTGGCTTAACATGATAAAGAAAAAGGATATCAAGATCAATAAAACAAGGCATAGCAAATGTAATAATGGAAAACACCACCTGGAGGGAGGGACAATTATTGATACAGGCATGATGATGTCATCACACAAATGTCATGATGTCTTTGCATCAGTTGTTTTGCTACAAGTGCAAAATCATGGTGTTTGCATAAAGGCAACAAGAAGTATATTTTGTCATTTGAACGTTACTGCAGTTTGTTGATGCTGCCAGAAGTGGTATTATGGATTAGTAGGAAAGAACCAAGTCACCTCTTATGGCTTCTGACTCTTTTAATCACCAGGTTACTGACTTCCTATCACAATTAAGCTTGTGGACAAATGTAGCTCCTTCAAGTCTGCATTTGTGTTAATGATTTACAGTGCAAGTGGATTTCTGTATGTGAACAGCTGAGTATATTTTGCTTTTCCTGGCCTAAACAATCAAGAAACTGTTCTGGAAACCCTGTTAACAGAATACAGTGAACCCTTCCCTCCCTAAGGTGCACATCATATTTCCAAAAGGGCTTCTTTCCCTTAAGCTGACAAGTTTTCAATGTATTCATTGTTTTTAACAGGACTGTAAGATATTTGATTTCAAATATTCCATGTTTACACGGAGCAGGGCAAAGATATCTCTGTTCAAAATCTGAAATTGTAAGAAGCTTATATATGTGGAATTACTCAGATGTCAAATGTTTTCACAACTTTGCTATTTTGGTCATGCCTCAAAGGAAATAAGAGATATTAAAAAAAAATAGCAAGAGGGGAAAAGAACAATCTTGAATTGGAAAATTATTTAGAAGACCAGGAGGCTCTTTGTGAGTGAAGAATGCAATGTGGATCAAAACATTAAGCATTTTAAAATTATCAGTTGGCTCCTTTGTATGTATCAGCTGTTGTTGCATGCTTTTTCAAATGGATTAGTAACACCCATTTATCTTTTGCTGCCTTTTCCCATTTATTTAATTATTTATTCGTGCATTCCTGCAATGGTAGGATTAGCAATCATTGGCACCATTTTGAGTTAAACAGTAGTCAACTGTTTGTGTGTGTTTACTCACTTAACCATACAGGCTGAAAATATATTATCTCATTTTCTAGCCTTGTCTTCCTATAGGAAAACACATGTGAATATCGCTCTAAGGAAAAATACTCCACAGTTTTTCATACAACAGCATTATAAAGAGGGCTTCCTTACAGTAGTGAGCATTAAGTTAGGAAGTACTAACCAAAGTGTAGCTGGCCTAGCAAGAGTCAAAGAACTTGAATAAGAAAGATGTTGTCCAAGTATTCCGTTTAACTGGTAGGGTAAGTCAGTTCTTTATAAGTGAAATGTATATTAGCTCATTTTGTAAGGCTATCTGGGTATGATATATTCTTGTAATAAGAAATTAAATTAATAGATAGAATTGGCTCATCTATTTAAGATAAGTAATTTGGCCAAGAATCATCCTTATTGCCAGCTATTTGCATTTCATTCATTGTCATGCAAATTTTAGTGGTTTGCACAAGTGTTTAAATTTAATTGATTAAATAATTAACTGACAGAAAGGCAGGTAATTAGTAACAAATTATTTCAGTGACTAAGACAGCTAATATATAAGTTTAGCCAATATTCTTTGTATGGTCAATTATCTCTCCAGATTTTGCTGTTTCTATTTTAAAAACTATACAAATACACATGGCCCATTGTGACTTCTACATAGCTACGTTAGGACAGAGGCTGATCCTAAAATGCTAAGCAGTCTTGGATTTAATTAGTCAAGCTATACAAAGCTCTGAAAGAGTATCAGTTTGATGAAGCTTCACTCAAACGGCCCTATAAAAGAAGAGGTCCAAATCAAAAGAGAAACTTGCTTGAAGTAATTAACAGAATCAATGGCTTCAAAACAGTTGTTAGCCTTCATAGCTTTGTAGATTCAAATACTTTTCTGCTGCTTTTAGGGATATTACAATATTACAAATTCAATTCATGCATGGAGAAGGGTGGAATAGGGATATTAATATGATTAGCCAAACTTTAATCCTCATTTAACTCTCTGCTTATCACAGCTCTTCTGGGATGCCAGGGGTTATTGTATTTTGTGCTTCACTCCCTATTTCAGTACAAAATTCAATTTACACATCTGGCTTGGCCCTGTCAATGCAACTGGAAGTTCAGACTGGGCAGGTTCAAGTTGCTTGATAATAATCACTTGTTCACATACAGGCCTCAAGACAAAAAATTTTAGTGCTCCAATGAGGTAGATGAGGTAGCTAGACTACACATTCCTCTTTCTCTGTGCCAACCCCCTTCTTGGCTGCTTGCTTATAGCTCTGGATCTTACTGTGCCTATTTGCTTCTGCTTTTCCTGCTAAATAATGACACAGACCAAGGCTGTCAAACTCCCGGCCCATGGGCCAGATGTGTCATGCACTGGCCATGCCCATGCCCAGTTTAACGAAAGGAAAAAAAGTCCTGATACATCACGTGACACTGCCGTGATGATGTGAGTTTGACACCCCTGACATAGACTATTGGCAGCAAGCCCCAACCTATATGAAACTGATTCCTACCACTGAGGAGAGAATTCTTTCCAAGGGGACAGTTAAGCATGCCAACAAGTTGTGGCTGCCTCACAGGAATCTCAGTGATCAGAGAGAGCAGAGCTAATATTACCCAGGAGAGTAAGTCTGAGGTAATTCTTTTGAGTCCTGCTCAACATAGGTCAGGTTTTGCCAACGTGTCCTGCCCACTTCCCACTAGTCATACTAGCCTTTTCCAGAAGAATCCCAATTGCTATGGAAACCCTTCTAGGAACCTCAGAAAATCCAATGACCAGAAGCAGAAAGTTCACAAAGGGAAAGTCAAGGAAAATATTTTTGAAAATGAATGATTTGAAATAGAATATTTTTTATGTTGATTCAGTCAGCTTCTTTGAAAGTATTGGAAGCCTTTGTGTTGTTTTTTACTTATCATTGCCTTCTTCTCTCTAAAAGATATTGTGGGGGAGTATTTTTTAAAAATGTATTGTGGTTAAGCTCTTGAAGGTATTCATGTGAGATGTGACAAGATTTATGATCTATTATTCTAGTATATTCATCCCACAATGCTAAACTTTGCAGCACTTTAGAGACTTTCAAATTTCTCTCTTATAATTTCTACACAAATCTTCTTTGTTTTAAAATAAAATGTGTAAATAAATAAAATATTCTTGAAGTGACATGAATTGAATTGCATGACTCTTGAACACAAATTCAAATTAAATTATGTCATTTTTAATTTCAGATCTCCAATTTGAATCAAATCAGGACTGATTCACACATCCCTACTTGTGAATGACAACCAGGAAACTATAAGACTGAAGGCTACACTGGGAAGTTGTAGAAACATCCTGGACAAAAATAAACGACTACCATATTATTCCAAGAATAATACATGAATTACTTGATGAAGCCAATAGGAGTCAAGGTTTACCTTTTGGCATTATTTCTTCAAATCTTACATTCAGAATTTGGAGATTTGGATACTATCTGGAATCTGTTTCCTTGGTATATGCCTAGAATAGAATAGAATAGAATAGAATAGAATAGAATAGAATAGAATAGAATAGAATAGAATAGAATAGAATAGAATAGAATAGAATAGAATAGAAGCAGTCGCCAACCAGTGGGCCGTGGGCCGTGAGAAAATTTTGGTGGGCTGCAGAGAAATCTCACCCCAGGCTGCGCAGAAACACAAGGCTGCGCCACCCACATGGCCCACGGGAACCCTCCACGTCCACTCACTCCTTACCCGGCAAACTTGCCTGCTAAATTGCTATTTTTCTTTTTTCCGACCATCATTTGTTCTGCTGTGCCGGGAGATTTAGATTAGCTAGGAAGCAGGAAATGGTTGGATTTCTTGCTTTCTAGCTAGTCTTTAGATCTTTGGCTTTGCTTTTAAGCACAGCCGAACCTCCCTTAGGACTGAAGCTTCTATTATTCAGTGCAGACTCACGGCAAGCAAATTTGAAAGACTGAGCTAGCCAATGGCAGATAGATAGATCACTGAATGATTCTGTGAGCAACTCAATCTGCCTGCCTGCTTTGCCTGATTTTGGGTAAAAGTTGCTCTTTTTTAATAAAAAAAATCAATATTTATATAAATATTTATAATATTTATAAACAAGCCATGCCCAGCCAGTCACATGACCACCAAGCCACACCCACAAATTAGGCCACACCCACAGAACCGGTTAGTTGTCCCTAGGGTTTAAAATTATGAGTTTGGTGGTCCCTGAGGTCCAAAAGGTTGGCGACCCCTGGAATAGAATACTTTATTGGCCAAGTGTGATTGGACACATTGGGACTTCAGGGAGGCGGCAAAAAGACCCAAGGAAAACTTATCGAGAATCTAGAATTCTAAGTTACCTTGAAAATGAGAATTTGGATTGGTACTGTCTTTGAGGAATGTCTTTTATCTTGCAGGACAGTTCTAAACCTCTAGATCAGCTTGAGCAAAATTAAGTGCTATAACTATATCTGGTTCATTCACAGTGGCTTAGTTTTCTCCAAACCTACTATCCCTAAATGTCCGAGATACACATTTTAGCTGATCAATGTGATTTTGAGTATTATATGTGGTTCTATACTAGAACTACTCTCTGGCTATAATACATCAATATACAATGTTGTATGTACAGTGGTTGTGGGAAGAAAGAAATCAAGGTAGGTTGGACTTGAAGGAGTCATGTAAACTGAGCCAAAGAGAAGGAACGGTTTTTAAAGGATGTGTTTTTAAAGCTCTATAAACAGGACCTGATGATATTTGGTTGTTTTTCTTCCCATATAGCTTCTTGCTGCGTAAGATGCCAAATGAGAGAAATACACATAGTTCAGACTGGTAAAATATTTATCAGCATAAGTCAGGCTTGGATCCAGTTCCCAGAAGTTCTTATATAGCCAAGAAAGGTCAAGAAAGAGTTGCCAATGCTTCAAACCAATGAATAGGGACAAGGGATAAGTAGCAACTCTTGAGTTCACCACAATTTTGCACAAGTTCGCATGTTCAAGAATAGGAACCATAAGCCAGAGCAACTAATAGGGAATTAATAGGTGAATGCAAATCCTCTTTGCTTGACATAACAGAATTCCTCCTTTTGAAAAATCATTCTTTGTCAAACTTTCAGTTCAGCATGAATTCTGGTAATGTAGGAAATTCCCACGCAGACACACCCTTTGGTTCCAGTAGGGAATAAAATATAATTTCTTCTTGGTTTTGGAAGAATGAGTGATTGTGAATGAAATTCTGAAACAATGTATAATTGAAATTTAGTTCCCTTAATTTGTGTGATTTACCAAACTTACCAACATGAAGGCAAAGGGAAGTACAGAAGTAGAAACAGAAGTAGACAGAAGCTGCAGCTTGCTGAATTTTTGTCTAAGCTGCAGGAGCAGTCTTAAAGCTCCCCCTGCTGGATACTTTGAGGAGATTCTCAAGGTCATTGATTAGAGCTGTGTTCATGTAACATAAAAAGAAAATGTGGCATTGGCCATTGAATTCATTAGCATATGAATATATCAGGTAATAGAATAAGAAAGGTAACCAGTGTATGACATTGGCAAGCATGCCATCGTGCAGAGGCACATTGCCTAGAAGAAAGCAGCCTCCCCTACTAGAGGTTTCTATGGCTCTTTACTTAGCAACTGAATAAGGGAGAGAAGATAGCATGGTCTGGAAAGTCAGTGCTGATGGAGTCTCAAGCCTGACATAAACTAACAAGGAGGCTATGCTGTCTGGGAATTGTGGGAACTAAAAGTCAGTGGCCAATGAAATTTGGAGAAGGATATGTTTGAAGTTTATCTGCTAGGTCACCCTGGATATTTAACAGGTTTTTATTTTATTCCATATTAATACAAAATAGGGTGAAGAGATTACACAACATATGTGTATAACATATACTCAAACAGTATATGTTTGAGAGCAAGAGATCGTTCCATGGGAATCCATGGAGGACACAATTTCTGAGTCATTTTAGGATTATATTTGACTGAATTCTGCCATTATTTGCTGACATTAGGAATTCTGACTTGATGAAACTTGTCATAATAAAATATAAATTATGGTGTAGGTTGACCATTCCCTGGTGCTGAGTCATCAGGTGAGCAAGAGAGGTCTGTTGACTGCTTGCTGCTATCCGAATTATAGCTGTAAAAATGAACTGTATGTTCGCACCATAATTCCCATAAACAGCTCAGAGCTGCTGAGTAGCCTGGGGACTAAACTGCACTTTCATAGACATGTGACTCCATTCTGGCTGGACCTTGAAGATGGAGACCACAGTAATAACTTTAAATATTTTCCTTTTTTTAAAAAAAGAAAAAAAAACAGCTCTGTGGATCTTTGCACATACCAATAATAATGATTATTTGAGTCTAGAACAGGGGTCCCCAACCACCGGTCCGCGGACCGGTACCGGTCCGTGGAACAAGTCCTACCGGGCCGCTGGTTTGTTGGGCGCCGCCATCTTTTTTTGATGAAAAAGTGCTTCCGGTGAGCTTTTCCGGGTAGAAAGCTCACCGGAAGCACTTTTCATCAAAAGATGGCGTGCCAGCTTTTCCGGATAGAAAGCCATTTCTACCGGAAAAGCTCACGAGCGCTACGCCATCTTTTTTGATGAAAAAGTGCTTCCGGTGAGGTCACCGGAAGCACTTTTTCATCAAAAAAAAGATGGCGGCGCCCAGCTAATGCCGGTACCGGGCCGCGCCATAAAAAAGGTTGGGGATACCGGGCCGCGGCATAAGAAAGGTTGGGGATCACTGGTCTAGAAGTCTTGAGTACAGCCTAGCAGAATAAGATAAATTTTCCAGAATGTTCTTCTTCAACTATCTTCCATGGGTGCAGGTTTTCAGCTGTTTGCTCATTCCACAACTGGAAGAAAAGCATAAATTCTTTAAAAAATATTTTTTTAAAAAGACTAAGGCAAAACTCTCCACCATTGGGACTGACAAATAGCCATGTCAAATTGCTATCCATTACTCCATCTCATTACCTAATCTTGCTGGATGCAAGACTGATAAAATCATCTGCAATAATGTAAAACAGTTATGCCAATTTTGCCTATCAACTTCAGACAATTTGGAAATGACTGGTTTGAGGAAGAGTCGTGATATTTGTGCTATTTCACTTCTTAGCATGACAATTATTCCTGGCTTCTATGAAAAAATAACTTTGGATATGCCAAAAACAAATCTGGGTCTTCTTCTTCTAAAGGACATTTCTCTTGAGCAATAGCTTAATGCTTCACTTATCTCCATATTCGGTCTGGATTTTTAATAGATCTGATTAGAGAACCAGAGTGAATTTGCTTATCCCTTTGTTTTGTTCTTCCCACTCTTTCCATTTCTTTGAGGAAATAAGTATATATTAGTAAGAAGCAACTGTCTTGAATATGAGTTGTAAAAACAAGGGATGTGCTTTAAATCTAGTCTCCTTGTTAGCTCAGTGTATGAGATAATTCCTTGTGATTTGACATGCACAGAATGTGATAGAATGAGGGCAAATTCCTTCAAGATCCAACTTGACTAATTATGGCAACTCCATCTTAAACCTATATGAAGGGTGGCACCATCATGTCTGAATTGCCTGAAGTATTCCTTCCATTCCATTCAGTTCTGCATTCTCGGAGGGAAAGGGCAAATGCCCAGGACTTTTCAAAAACAGAAATTCAATGTTGGGCCTGGCCCAGAGGTCAATAAATTTTTGAAAATCTGAAGTGACAGTTCTTTCCTAACAGGAGTTAGATGGGAGGTGAGGCATATTTATAGAACATGTCATAGGTGCACTAGCAAAATGGCTGCCTTGTCTAAAATGACTTTCTGAGAAAGCAAACTGATGTGGTTGCTCTACCTTCTCTGCTCAGGATGTTCTCTATGGTTCTAAATTCTCTTTGTCCCTTAATAGGTGAGCACCTTTTCAAATAAAACAGTAAGCCACAACTACTCATCATTTTTGTTTCCGAGACTGGCTCTGGACTTGGCTCGTTATTGTACAAAATTCCAATTATTTTTTTTGAGGGGCTCAGAAAATTTAGATTTTTTTAAAAAAATAAAACTCCAGGAAGCCTTGCATCATTTCTGGAAAATACTTGTGGGTACTTTTTTATATACTAAGTATATAAATATACTAACTATAGTATATAAAATCATACATTGCAATGTCCTGTCAATGAATACTTCAGCTTCAACCATAACAACACTAGAGCAAACAATAGATACAAACTCAAGATTAATCACACCAAACTAGATTGCAGGAAATACGACTTCAGCAACAGAGTGGTCAATGTCTGGAATACTCTACCTGACTCTGTGGTTTTTTCCCCAAACCCCAAAAACTTTAACCTTAGATTATCTACTATTGACCTCACCCCTTTCCTAAGAGGTCTGTAGGGGGCGTGCATAAGCGCACCGACGTGCCTACTGTCCCTGTCCTGTTGTTTCTTTTATATATTTTTTATTTTTCTTATATGTATCCATGTATTCATAACTATGTTTTTACTTATACCTATTATCTTGTAAGCAATTGACAAATAAAAATAAAATAAATAAATAAATCTACTGGCATTTAGACGGGACAAAGTTTGTCTCTGATAATGTTCAAGGAAGTTATAAGGCTATGCTAATCTTCCATTTTACAAACCTGACAATTATTTACTGTCTGCTCTTAAACTTTTTAAAGCCAAAATACCAAGCCAAATGTTGTACAGCTCCAAGATTTATATCAATAAGGATTGCAGGTTGTTGGAAGGTGCCCAATCGAAAAACATTATGGCTTGCATTTTAGGCCCTTTGATGTATTCCCAGTATGTCTTTGCACTTGGCAGCAAGGAAGGCCTCATTTGACGTGTTTATCGTCTTAAGTTTTGGCTTCAGCAAATCTTTTTGACTAGATGTTTGGTCCATCCAGCATATCTAGATAGTTATATTTCATCCCAGAAGAACATAAATAGAAATTATATTTAACATTATGGGATCTGTGAACAAGCTTTTAATTATGCTGAATTCTGAACAAATGAGGCACAGGCAGAAACTAAGGAGGGTCAGAAGTTCAGAATCAGTTAGCAGTTAGATGGGATTCCAGCTAGAGATCCTATGACCACCAGAAAAATGGGGAAATCAAACATTTCCTGTGAGAAAACAATGTCAAAGTGGCCACAAAAACACTGGCTATGTCCATGAAGTCACCAGGAATCAAACACAACTCAAGGATACCTCTACTAATGATGCAGCACTGATGATGTTACCTAGTTTGGTAATGAAACATCTGCAAGAATACCACCAAGCTCAAAGTGCACCAAGGACCCCGCCTCTATCTTTTACCAAATATAATCACCAAATAGAAGTTACTGTATCCTCTATGTCTTTTTAAGGGAAGTGGCCAAAACATCTTTTATAACTGCCAACTACTTCATGATGCCTCTACACTATATCAAAGAGTTTATTTCATAATAGGGAAAATATGCTTTATTCTCAGTATTTTGGGGAAGGAAATGCAGCAATATGCCCAGAAGAGGATGGATTTGTCTAGGTTAAATTAAGGAAAGAGAGAACTACACGTGTACCTCTTTACTGGTCCTCCCATAGTCTACAATTTTATCAGTGAATAGCCCTTCTAATAATCTCTGAGTAATTCAGCTACTGATATATCAATCCTCAGTAATTATAATGAAGTTTGTTAAATTTAACTCTTGTATGTGATCAAATGTTCAAATATGAAATATGTTTCAGTAAAAATATTAGTGTTTCCTGTCAATTATGGATATTAATGAGTGATGTTTTTGTAACCTGTGTCAGTTGATTTTATATAGCTGATCTATAACCATAAATCAAAGCTATCTTCTTTTTTTTAATGGTACCACTGCTTGTTATAATGGGAGAGAGGAAGCATCCTAGGTATTTTCAGACAGATGGCAAAATATCATGATTAATTTTCAACATTATCCACTTGGACTTGGTGGGATTGGCTGCTCTGCCTGAGGCATCCAAATATGCTGCCCACCCTGAATCCCTCTGTAGTATTTGAGGCAAGCCTCAACATCCTTATAAAAACATTTGTTTGTTTGTATTCCGTCTTTAATATTTTTACAAGTAACTCAACGTGGTGAATGCATATCCAACATACTTTCCTCCTCCTATGTTCCCCACAACAACCCTGTGTAATGGGTTGTGCTGAGAGAGAGTGACTGGCCCAAAGTCACCCAATACGTATAGGCATAGTCACCCTATCTGATGTGAATTGTATCCTACCATACTAATTACATTATTTTTATTGAAAAGTGGGTTATAAGGGGGGGGGAGGAACAGAAGGAGGGAGGAGAGAGAGAGAGATTTTTTAAAATCAAAATTAAAGTTAATTTAGCAACACAGCTGTTCATTGTGAAGCTCAGAGAGAAGGAGATTTTGCTCCACCAGTGGTCAGTTTAAGAAAGTCTCTTGCTGTAAGTGCTATTGCTGAAAAGGAAGGCACTGCCAGTAAGCAAACCCTTAGAGTGGAATACATGAAGAAGAAGAGAAGTTTTTCTGATCTTTGGACAGGTAGCGTATTCCTACTGCTCTTATTTGTCAGCCCTTGGAGGTTAGCCAGATCAGGAAACAGATTCCACAGGAAAACTTTGCAATAAACTTAATCAAGACCGACTAAATTAACAGAATCTTGCAAGGCTGCTTGTGTTTTTCCTTCCCTCTTTCTAACAGAAGAGTCAGCCTGAGTCTCTTCCCAATACAGGGGTGTCCAACCTTGGCAACTATAAGACTTACAGACTTCAACTCCCAGAATTTCATGACAGTTAGAACAATTAATCAGTGGAACAACTTGCCTCCAGAAGTTGTGAATGCTCCAACGTTGGAAGTTTTTAAGATGAGAATGGACAGCCACATGTCTGAAATGGTATAGGGTTTCCTGCGTGAGCAGGAAGGTTGGACTAAAAGATCTCTAAGGTCCCTTCCAACTCTGTTATTCTGTTATTCCCATGGCTGGCTGGGGAATTCTAGGAATTGACGTCCACAAGTCTTAAAGTTGCCAAGGTTGGGCATCCCTGTCCTAATACTATCACCTTTTCCAGAGTTTAAGAGTCATAGGCTACAGTTACTATAACCTATCTCAATGAAACATAGTTCTAGTTTCTCAGTGGTGTTGATTTCCTGATTTAGCCCACCTCACAAGTCTGACAGTTATTTTAGAATTGATAAGCACCTAACTTTGAAATCTGGATTTCTATTACAGCTGAACTGGCTTGATGCTCATTCAGACCTAAAGCAAAATTTGAATCTCAGGCTTCAAAGATGGAAGATCAATTACCACTGCAGGAAGTAGCATATCTCTCCTATTTGAAAACTATAATCAAAGTTAAGGCTGTTCAAAGTGCACCCTTACTTGGTGTAATTAAAAAAAAGTTTCCAGCACAAATATTGCAACTCAATTATACAATTACTCATTAAAAGAATTTGATTAATTACTTGAATAATGTTATATTCCTGTATGGGAAACCGGTACATTGAAAATAGTGAAGTCTTCAAAGTTACCTGGTCAACTTAAAAGCTATGAGCTGAGATGTTTAGCTTCCAGCATGTTTTTTTAACTGGTTTATCACATAAATTCCCTTGCACAGCAGAAACCAACTAGCTAATATATTTTGTGATGTTTAAAGAGGCAACTGTTTTGGTAGTGATGCAGGGTAATTTGTCTAGAAAAAGCAAAGACAAGAGAACAATTTCCTGGCTTTTTGGTTTTATGTTTTCATTGTCATCTTTATATTGCCCAGAACGTAATTCTGTTTTTGAGAATATGCTACCAATCAGCTTGCTGA
This sequence comes from Notechis scutatus, assembly GCF_049901735.1. Classification (NCBI taxonomy): domain Eukaryota; kingdom Metazoa; phylum Chordata; class Lepidosauria; order Squamata; family Elapidae; genus Notechis; species Notechis scutatus. The sequence goes on from NC_142009.1 coordinate 231,914,851, forward strand.
GATAGATACCCACCCACTGGGTCTCATAATTCCAATTGCCCTGCCTGGTGTAATCTGAGAAAGATTGTACAGACTCATGAGCTGCAATGCTGCTATTGCTGGCATCTTTATAAACAGCTTTTGTCTTTGTTCCAAAATAACCCCTCTGTGAATTGCGTCACGAAGCTAAAGTTTTTGGCTGCTTCTGTGAGACATTTAAGTCAATGCTTGAAGTATGATTCTCAGTCAGGCGGCTAGGAGAACTGAAGCTACAAATAGAAAAATTCTACTGGTAACAGCAATTTTGTCCAGCTTAGAAAAAGCATATTTAAAAGAAAAAAATCTAAAAAAAACCCTGGTGGTTGAGCAACTAATGGCATCAGAGCTGAGATGAGATGTATTTTAGAATACCATAAAAATAAAGCCTCATTCCAGTGCATAGATTTGCAAATGGCTGTCTTGCTTGATTATGGCTACTCTGTTGGTAAAATTTCTCCTACGGAATAGTTAACTAATCTCAAAATAGTGAACACCTGAGGGCCTTTACTCTGGCATAATGCCATATCCTTCACTCAGCTGTCCTTGAAGGTTGATACAAGAATATTCCTTACCCAGAGAGACAATTCATTCCCCTGTGACTCTGGACACCCTGAAACAATAAAGGCAGAGATGGTATTCAGCAGGTTCTGGCCAGTTCTGGAGAACCGGTAGCGGAAATTTTGAGTAGTTCAGAGAACCGGCAAATGCCACCTCTGACTGGCCCCGCCCCCATCTATTCTCTGCCTCCCGAGTCCCAGCTGATTGGCTGGGTCTTCTTTTGTTTCACTGCACAGGAGAATAGAGCTGGAAAGCAGGTTAGTGGGGTGGGGGAGGGAATGGAGATTTTACAGTATTCTTCCCCTGCCACACCAACCAAGCCACGCCCACAGAACTGGTAGCAAACATTTTTTAATCCCACCACTGAATAAAGCATGTGCTTCTCCAGGGACTGTTTTACGGAGACATCCATTTGGTCATCCTCATTTCACCATTATTGCATAAGTAGGCTGGCTGCATAGGGCAATTCTATATCCCCTGCCACTGTCAGATATCAACCCTGCTATAGCATACAGTGTTGCCAGACTGTAGCAGTTAATATCCATCAGATGATGACATGTGCCATAAATTAAATGAGTATCTTGTTCGTCACATTAGAGTGTTTCGTAATTTAATAGATATAGCCCGTCACAATACTAAAGATCTGATTTGATCTGTTGATAAAGACTCTTTAATGACACACAGCCAGTCCGCAACAACAGTTGAAGTTGTCGTCTGTGTAAATTGTTCAGCAACTTGCCCCACTGCATGTAGTTCTCCAGACCCATTGGTTTGCACCGGCCATAACTTTAAGGCCCACGTTGGTTGGGAGTGATGGGGTCTCTAGGCTGGGGGAAAATAAAGAGGATCTCCAGTAAAGAGTCCAATAGCTCAGTGACAGAGCTTGATGAAGGCCCAATCCCTCATATTTCCAAGTCACCTTAGGAAAGACTCCTGTCTGCAGTCTCAGAAGACAGCGATATTATATATAAATCAGGGCACTTAAACTCATCAAACTCATCACCCGCCGGCCACATCTAGCCTTCCAAATCCTTTTCTGTGAGTCCACAATATGTTTCTAGGTTCTAGTAAGAGTAAGCCTAGGATGTATATGGTATGGTACATGACTATCTCCAGAGCATAAATGTCTATGGAGATTTTCAGTCATCTAGGTCATGGCTGTCCCAAAGGTGCTTTTTCAAGAGGCAGCTAAACTTTCTGGTTTTTCTTTGAAGATGTTTCGCTTCTCATCCGAAAGCTTCTTCAGGTAGAAGCTTCTTGGATGAGAAGCGAAACGTCTTCAAAGAAAAACCAGAAAGTTCAGTTGCCTCTTGAAAAAGCACCTTTGGGACAGTCCAGAGTATAAAGTTAGTTATATTCTTGAAGGGCAGAGAATAGTTCTTTTCAATTTTCAGATTAGATCTCAGCAAAACAAAAACAAAAAATCCATAGTTACAACTTATTTGCTTCTAAAAAAAATCTTGTGTATTGGGACAAGGGAATAATTTCAGATAGATATTGGAGATGAAACACTTTTCTCACAGCTTAAAGAAGGGATTTTTTCTTCATTTCAACATTTGTTCTCTCTTAAATACCCATTCTACAAACAGCAGCCTAAATTTCAGCTTCTAGTCTAGACAAATGTCTGTACATGCTGAAGCTTTAGATAATGTTCAAGAAGTGAAAATAATGCAGCTTTTTAAAAAAAATTATCAAAAGCATACATTTATTCAGAGGAACAAAATAAGAATAGAGACTTTAAGAAAAGAAAAGTTTATGCTGCTAAGCCATTATATTGCTTTTTTAAAGAAATGGCTTGGTGAATCTGTTCGAGCAAAGCAAAGACTTAGTGGCTCTTAGCACTTAGACAATAATAAAGCAATTAATCTCTATGAACAAACTGGACTGCGAGTACTTCCCTGATTATTTTTCAAGTTATAAAGCCTGAGATTGAATTTATCAGGTGCTTATTACAAAATAGAATAGAATAGAATAGAATAGAATAGAATAGAATAGAATAGAATAGAATAGAATAGAATAGAATAGCTTTATTGACCAAGTGTGATTGGACACACAAGAAATTTGTCTTTGTGTAAATACTCTCAGTATACATAAAGGAAAAGATACATTTGTCAAGAGTCGAGAATCATAAGGTACGATACTTAATGATAGTGTACAATAAGCAATCAAATCATACTAAGAAACAGTCAATATAAATCATAAGGATACAAGCAACAAAGTTACAGTCATACAGTCACAAGTGGGAAAGGATGGGTGATAAGGAGTGATGGGAAGATTAATAGTAATAGTAGTACAGATTTTGTAAATAGTTGGACAGTGTTGAGGGAATTATTTGTTTAGCAGATTGATGGCCTTTGGGAAAAAAGCTCCTTATTCTGGTGTGCAATACTCTATAGCAGGGGTCCTCAACCACCGGGCCGCGGACCGGTACCGGGCCGTGGAGCACTCTGTACCAGGCCGCAAAGAAAAAAATTTAAAAATGGCGGCTTTCTTCGCCTTCGGTGAATGCTGCTGGGATCGGGATCAAGGACACAAATGAAAGAAGGGGAAGGAGGAAGCAACCGCTTGTCCTGCTCTCTGGCTCAGGGCCGGTTTCCTCCCGCCTGGGGACCACTGCTCTATAGCATTGTTTTGAGGGAAGGAGTTGAAACAGTTTATGTGAGGGGGTCTGTAAATATTTTCACAGCCCTCTTTTTGACTCATGCAGTATACAGGTCCTCAATTGAAGGCAGGTTGGTAGTAATTATTTTTTCTGCAGTCCTAATTATTCTCTGAAGTCTGTGTCCTGTTGGGTGCAGAATCAAACCAGACAGTTATAGAGGTGTAGATGATAGACTCAATGATTCCTCTGTAGAACTGGATCAGCAGCTCCTTGGGCAGTTTGAGCTTTCTTTTTTTCTTTCTTTTTTGAAAATTTTATTGATTTTTAAAGACAAACATAAACAAACAAAACATAAAAACATAAAACAACTTTTTTTGAAAGCAGCTTGATCCCGGGTTACATCTCTTCGTACAGACACAAATTCAAGTTCATGCTCATTTTTATATACCATTCCATATCTTATTACCATTCTACATTTTCTATATAGTTTCTCCCCTCTTTTAACTTTCTTATTTTTATTTTATTTATTTCATCTCAATTCAGATCATTATACTTATATTCTTTGTCTGTCCTATTTCAGCTGTCTATTATCTTTTCTCATTAAACAAAATTTCTCCTGTAATCACTGATTGGAGTATGATGCCTTTATATCTTTCCCCTAAAATTATAACACTTAATATAATACATAACTTCCGTTCGGATTCTGCTTGGTACATTCTAAGACTACACACTGTATTTTAAAAAAAGAAAAATTATGAATATATAATATAATTAAAACAACAATCCATACCAATTCAATTCTATTGTTAATATTAATATTCATTTAAATCTTAAACATTTTACACATTACTTTTCAAATAGGTATCATACTTCTATGGGAACACTTATAAACTTTCCATAGTTACTTCCCCCCCACTTCACTTATATTTTATAAAACATTGAGTAATTAAAATGTTCCCATTCCTTCCTAATTCAATTCTCTCATTTATTTCATTTCATTTATTTTGTTCACAAAAGTTTCACTGAATTACACTGACTATTTTATCCCACTTTTTAATCATATGTTGTTTCCAATTTTCTAACATTATTTCTAATACAAATATAACAACACAATCTTATGTACCTTTGCAGAATCGCTTTTTCAGTTAAATTTTCACCCATTATCTCTGAATAAGTCCTGTTTCTTTACATCTTGCTCCAAACCTTTATAACTTCTCTTCCCTTCCTTCCTCCCTTGCTTCTTCTCTCTCCCCTTTTTACCCCCTTGTCTCTCCACCTCCATTTCCCTCTTCTGTATTCCCCTTTTCTGTTGCTTGCTAACATTATATCCACTTTTCACATTATTTTTCCCTTTTTTGGCTGTTTTTTAGGTCTTAAATTCTCCATTCTCTTTTCCCCCTTTCCCCTTTCTTCCCCAGATAAAGTTACTTGTTCATTAAAGATGGCTTCTTCTTTGTCCCAATCTTCTTGTTGCACGGTCTTTTCTTGTAGTTTCTCGTAGGTACAGATCGCCATTTCTAAGAATTGAAAAATGAAGCCAAAAGAGCCCTTCCCTTCTTGTTCCTCTTCTTTATATTTTTTAAATTCCATTTTCAGTTCATCCACAAGTGATGCCATTGTAGAATTTTTTTAAACAACCACCCAAATGTTTTTAGTCATTCAAATATAGTTTCCAGAAGTCCCAAAGTCACCAAGAAATCCAAATACACACAAGCTGCTTCTTTTAACACTTTCTTCTTTTTTCACTTTCTCTTCCTGGGGTTACTATTTAGTTGCAAAGTTCCAGTTAAAATGTATCCTTTAGAAGTCTTATTAAGATTTAACTTTAAATTCTTTTGAATTCCAGGCAGACTCCTCCTTCCATATCCTGCCTTTATTCTTTTCCTCTCCCTTCCCACTTATAGCAAAAAAATAATTTTTTAGTGTTCAGAAATCCTTATTGTCCCCTTGGCATTTAATTATATTTCCAGTTTAATTACCTATTGGTGCCAAAGCGGATTTTTCCAATTTCTCATTCATCTCTCTTCGCTGTCAACATAAGGAAGGAGAGTGAAAAAAAAACTTTCCCTTTTCACTTTCATTCACTGCTTCCAAGTCTTCTTTGGGAGCGATGTATCTTTTATAAAATTTAAATTCCAGGGTACCTTAGTTGGTGCTTCTTATCCCGGTCAGCCAAAACTTTCACTTCTTAACTTCCTCCTGCACTTTCTTTTCTGGATGAGTGCTTCTTTGAGGTGGCCATTTCTGACCGCCGCTCTTACCGCCTTCGGGAAAAGGAGTTTAGCCAGCTGAGGAGGAAAGATGCGGCTTTCCTCGACCCTGCTGGGATCTCCCCCCTCTTTACCACCTCTATGGGGTGGCTTAGCCCCGAAGCCAGCTGGCTCGGGGCGCTCCAGCGGCGAGCCCAGGCAGAAACCGCGCACGATTGCGGATTCCTGCCTGCCGCCGAAGCCCTGCAAACCGGAAGACCAGCAGTTTGAGCTTTCTGAGTTGGCACAGAAAGAACATTCTTTGTTGTGTTTTTTTGATGACCAGGTGTCCATGGAAGGTCATGTGATATAGTAGAACCTAGAAATTTGAAGGTCTCTACTGTTGATACTGTGTTGTCTAGTATGGTAAGAGATGGTAATATGGGAGGGTTTCTTCTAAAGACTGCCTAGAAGTGTTAATAAATAAGATGATGTATTTTGAAAAATATATGTTTTTAAATTGTATTTATACTAACAAAACTGAAGGCTTTTTCAAAAGTCTTAAGGACAATAATATGAGGCAGATGTCCAGTGGTCTATTCAACATTATAGTGGAGTGATTAAAACATTAGACTGGGTCTGGGAAGACTGAAATTCAAATTCATCCTCAATTATGGAAATTCACTTGGTGATTTGGAGCCAATCACACTTTTTCAGCTCACATAGTCGTATTATTATGGTTGGGATCAAAGGAAAGGAGTTCTCTATCTAAGCCTCCTTTTGCTCTTGGAGAAAAGGTGGGATATACATCTAGAAAATGGATGTCAAACTCACGGCATCATATTACCATCATGTGACGTATTGCAAAGTCTTTCCCCTTTGTGGAGCTGGAGTGCATGGCCTGCATGTGACGCTACTAGACTCCTTATTAATCTGAGAACTGGTTCTATCCGACTGCATGATAACATTACAGTTAATTTAACATTTAGTCAGCTCCACATAACTTAAATGTGTCTAAATGATTTTTTTTTCTGAGAAAAGGATTGTGGCTAACCTTGAGAGATTTAAGAGAATGATATCTTCAAAATGGATTTGGTGCTCAGTTATTGTGGTGTCTGTAGAGTACACTGACACACATACTAAAGGAGCGGCATTTTGATGGTGCTGTTATGGCAAGTTTCTAACTTTTTTAACCTTCTCCCAGTGGCTGCTGTTGCTAACTTAATTAGATGCCATTGATTGAGGCTCAACCCCCACCAATACATAGACAAATAACTGCCATGTTTTGCTATTCCCAGTGATAGTCAACACTCTACCAATGATAGTCAACACTCTACCAAGGAATTCTAATAATTTCCTTCATCTTGTTCATCTACCTTATCTGTTTCTGTCTTTCTAATTCCCTCAACTTTGCCAAGCATAGTCATAAGGTTTTTTGGGGAAGTCCATCATCTATTTGTATCAGTCTACTTAGCCATACACACAGATGTCCATACAGATTACGTCAAAATGCATGCAAATGCACAGCAAGGTTGTGTTGCAAACTCTTCCCTTATGTGCTTGTGCTGCAATTATCAAACAAGTTGAGAAGCCATAGTTTTGGCAATATGATGTCATAATGCTCATTTTGGGGACTTATCCCTTCTGTGGATGATATCAAGATTGAAAAGCAAGAGTTAGGGAATACACTAAAGCAGTGCCCCCCAATCTATGGGGCACCAGAGACCGGTTCTGTGGAAAGAGGTTTTTCCACAGATCAGAGGTGGTGTGGTTTTGCATGGTGCCTGCATGCCACAGGTGGATCTTTGCTTGTTTACGTGGTCCAGTTTCTGGCATGCTGCAGTCCTGTGCTGGTCTATGGACTGAGGGTTGTGGACCCCTATACTTAAGAATAGAAAGAAAATGTGGGAGAAGCATAAAAATAGCATGTAATATGGGAGAAGAAGACTAAGGTTCCTAACACATATTTCTATGTCTCCTTTCCCCCACTAAATCTATAACACTGCAGTTGCAAGCACCAACTGCTGCAATTTCTGATTGTGCAGTTTTAAAATCTATTAAATGTCTGCAAATTTACAGAGCTTTTGAGAAATGAAGTTCAAAATCCAACACAAATCTTTGGTTTCATACTGACTTTTCCTTTTTTAAAAAAATACCCTGTCGGCTGTTTTTCATTGTAAGTGATTGGAAAGATAATGGAACAGAACATTGGGGGACTTATTTTTAAAACTGACTAACATAAAGTAAGTAACCCAAGGAAATAATAACACCACCACAGGCATTCCTGCTGAAGTACTGCATGCTGAATAAATGTTATCAACACAACACTTCTGATAGAACACATTGCAACACATGTTATGACAGAATGCTAGAAAAATAAAAGACATTTTTATTCTAAAATCAGTTGTGCTTGTGTACATGCCCATTTTTACGTTTTATCTTTGTATACCTAAATTTAATTTTGTATATGGATTTTAAATATGCATCTCCCTGTGACGATCTATGGAAGCAAAAGTTGGACTTTGAAGAAACAGGATAGGAAGAATATTGAAACTTTTGAACTTGAAGAATATTCAAGAAAACAACCCAGTAGATAATTGAAGAACTCAACCCAGAATTCACACTCAAATGGACATGTCCACAAGCTAAAAAATATTGGATGAAAATACATACCTGGTTGGAAAAAATGATAAAGCAGCATGTAGACATGAAACCAGAAATATTCTTATTGGGCATTCTACCAGAAAAATATGATAAAGGGACTATATACTTGATTTTACAGGTACTAACTGCAGCTCAAATTGTATATGCTCAACAATGGAAGTGTGATGAGATCCCGAGAGATGAGAATGTAATTAAGAAAATACTAGAATGTGCAGAAATGGATAGACTAATGCCAGGGGTGGGATTCAAAAATCCCAGCAACCACTTCACTGCCTGGTTGCTGGGGGGGGGACGGGACATGGTGGGCAGGGCCTACCAGAACTTCCTATTTCCAGCTTCCGGTGGGCCTCCAGAGGCCGGGGAGGCCATTTTTGCCCTCTCAAGGATCCAGAGGCCTTCCCTGGGCCTTTGGGAAGGTGAAAACGGCCTCCCCTGGGCTCTGGAGGCCCCCTGGAAGCCAGAAACAGGCCCAATTCCAAACTTCCAAAAGGCCCATTTCCCCCCTCCCAGAGCTTCTGCATGGACCCTGCACTTACCTCCATCGAAAATGGGCCACGTGGAGACTCCTGGGAAGGGAGGGGAGGGGCAGGAGAGGCCAGCCAGTCAGTTGAAATACCGGTTCGGTGAACCAGCTGTAACTTTAACATTTGGTTCGCCTGAACCTGTCCGGACCAGTAGAATCCTACCCCTGACTAACTCTTACTATTAAGGACAAAGAAGAAACTAAATACTTTTTGACATGGGACTCATTCTATCGATGGCTAGACAATAAAAACAGAAGTTAGAAAGAAAGGGACATAAAAAGGATAAATGTTGAAATGGAAATTTGTTAAAATGGGCAAACAAAATATTATTGTTGCTGCAGTATTGTTATTGGGATAAATGTCATTGTAAGCATCTTGATTATGATTGCTTAAAAACAATTGTACCCTGACAACATGCTGTTCGATTGAAATGGAATTTTTATATATTATACTAACTGGATACCCGTGCTTCGCTACAAAACTATGTGGTCGGGCTTAGTTTTGGGGGAGGAAAATAAGGGAAAAAAACAAAGCTAGAGAGGGTTGCAGGATGTTGAATTGACCACACCCCCTCCCCGCAAGATCAACCACAACCCTGATGCGGCCCTCAATGAATTCAAGTTTGACATCCCTGCAATAAAGGGATGAATAAGTTAAGATTCACTAAGCTGTAGATTTCATCATTAGCCACAAGGAGGCAGCAACAGTGGAGAAATGAATTGAATTTGGAAGCAGTGTTACTGCAACTATAAAATTAAAAGCTGAAGAATTCGAACCACCAATAATTCAACAATGGTATTAATTAGAAATTAACCTGAAGAAGTTGAAACAAAGACTCAGGGCAAGTGCCTTTAAATCTTTGGTATTATTGGGAGAGAAGAAGAAATAATTCAATCAAAAGTTGAAAATAGAGTCAGAGAAAAATGCTCACTTTTCTGTGTCCCACTACCAAAAGGCTTTATAAAAATTGTAGCAAACTGACAAATTTATAGTGAAATATGAATACATCCAATTCTGAATCCGTGTGTGTGTGTCTTTCACTCTCCTTTAATGTACATATGTGAGCCATTCTGTATTCAGTGAAATGCAGTTTTCCCTGCTTACCATTCTCAAGGAATATTATTTAATTTCAAGAAAAAATAATACTTTTTTGAATGGGAAAATGAATATTTAACTCGTTATTATTGCACAACAGCAGATCTCCCTGTAGATCAGATCTGCAGACCCACCTGCTCTCAAAGCATTTAAAGGGTTTAGCTGGTCTCCCTACTGGAGAATGGTGTAGAGACTGAATGCTGTGAAACCGTTGTGGTGCCTGAAGGGGTAAATGCTAAAGGAAAGATTTTCAAAATTTGTCAGTATTTTATTATATGTTAAAATGTTGCTCATGAAATCAAGCATGTATTCTAGTTAATTTTGCAATTTTAAATTCACTGCACACGAATATGGATGAGACAGGCATAAAACTTATTGTATCCCTTTTAGAAAACAGCCCTGGTATCCTCAGATCAGCAGGCCACTCCCCAACCTTGTCACTGTTTCACATTCCAGGAGGGTAATTGCCAGCTGGCAGTGAAAGGAATTCTGGGGACTTGACTTCAAACAATGGCTGCATTATGACTGCATACTCACTTGGGTTTCCACATCCATTCTGTTTTATTAATAGTCAGATGAGCAGCTATCCATTGCTGTGACAAATTACTGATAAGAATATTCAGCATTTGAATAGCCTTTTAAAGAATTCATTGTGTCTTATAAAAATAGTCTGTGACAGGCCTTCATAATGGCTATGTGAGAGTTACACTGCAAGACAGAGAAAAGTGAGATTTACATAAGGTCACCGAATTTGCAGATGTGCCCTACTGACTTAATCAATGTTCACATTTCATTTGAACATTGTATTGGGTAGAGAGTTCAGGGCACAGAATTCACGAGCGCAAAGGACTTTTAAATTTTATAGACAGTATAATTAATTCATATATTCCCACGTCATTATAGTTGTGCTTTTAAAGTTGTAGCAACGTTTCGGCAGAATCTCATCTGCCATCATCAGGCTTCTGTATAGTGTTCGTCTGTGAGTCAGACTTTCACAGCCGTTTCTATTTTAAATTTGGTGCTAGCCTTCTGCTGTGCCAGAATGGTTTTTTTCTTCATCCTGATTGGTTGGGAGTCTTGGTCTGTGTTTATTGGTCTTGGAGTTTGCTGTGTTCTGCTTGATTGGTGTTTCTAATATCTTCTGTCTGTTTTGTGGCTTTTTTTGTCTTGATTGGCTGGCAACATTGTGTTTCCTGTATTGGAGGCTTTTAGTGCGGCTTGGCTTCGAGTAAACAGACAGCTATCATTTATTAGGAAGCTAGGTTTCATCTGGGTGCCTGGTTGGGGTGTGTTTGAGCTGGAGGTATCGGGGGGGTCTGTTTGTGCCCAGGTGTTTGCTTGGCTTGTGGTGTGGAAATTTTTTTGTTTGTGAGTGCAGGCTTCCAGATAATTGACAGTCTGGTGGAGTCATCTCTTCTATTCATGCTTTCAGGTCTTTTTTCAATCTCTATGGCTTCTCTGATAATTCTGTAGCTGGAGTTTTCTATAGTGGCTAGGGTTTTGGTGCCATTGAAGTCGATGCTATGACCTGTGGCTTTCATGTGTTGGACTAGTGAGGAAGTGTGTTCCAGCTTTTTTACTGCATTTTTATGTTTATCCAGGTGGGTCTTATTCTTCTATTGGTCTGTCTGATGTATGTGGCAAGGCATGATGCACAGGGGACTTCATATATGCCTTGGTTTTCCAGGTCAATTTTATCTTTGGGGTTTCTTAGGATGGCTGCTACTTTTCTGTCTGTTTTGAAGGCAGTCTTGATGTGATGCCTGTGTAGTATCTTACTGATTTTGTCCGTAGTACCTCTTATGTAGGGCAGGACAGCTGTTCCATAGGTCTGTTCATCTTCTAGGTCTCCATTATGTCTCAGTGTGTTTTTGTGGATCAAGCCGGTGATTTTGCTTTTGTGGAAGCCGTTGGCTGTCAGTACTTTAGTCAGGGTGCATAGTTCAGTCTTTATGTGTGTCTTGTCTGCCAGGCATTTGGTTCTGGCAATTAGTGTTTTGGCCACAGAGTTTATCTGTGCTGGGTGGTGGTGGGATTGGGCATTGAGATAGCGGTTGGTGTGTGTTTTCTTCTGGTATATGGTGTGTCCTAGTGTGCCATCTGTTTTTTTGTAGTTTAGTACATCTAGGAATGGTTGTTGTTTGTTTGTTTCCATTTCCATGGTGAATTTGATTTGGGGGTGTGTGCTGTTTAGGTGTGTTAGGAAATTGTTTAGGTTTTCTTTTCCATGGGGCCAAATAACAAATGTGTCATCGATGTATCTTAACCATAGTTTGGGTTTGTGGGTGGCATTAGCTAGGGCTCTGGATTCGAATTCTTCCATGAACAGGTTTGCAATGACGGGTGACAGTGGTGATCCCATAGGGGCTCCTTCAATTTGCTTGTATCTTTGCCCTTTGTATATGAAATATGTGTTGGTTAAGCAGTGTTCTGCTAGTTCCATGAGGTGTTTGGGTGGTTGGTATTTATTTTTGATTATTTCTAGGGTTTCTTTTATCGGGACTTGGGTGAATAGTGAAACCACGTCGAAACTTACAAGCAGATCTTTTTGTTCCATGTGTAGATCTTTGATCATTTCCAAGAGATGGTATGAGTTTTGTACATGTGAAGCTGCTGCTTCACCATGGGGCTGTAGCTGCTTTGCTAGGTATTTGGCTAGGTTTTGTAGTGGTGCTCCTCTGGAGCTGACTATAGGTCTAAGAGGAATGCCTTCTAACAAAGCACGAGGCTAGCACCAAATTTAAAACAGAAATGGCTGTGAAAGCCTGACACACAGACGAACCCAATACACAAGCCTGATGATGGCAGATGAGATTCTGCCGAAACGTCACTACATCTTTAAAAGCACAACTATAATGACGTGGGAAAATACCCAAAGCTGAATACCATACATATAAATACCCACTAAAACATACATACATACATACATACATACATACATACATACATACATACATACATATATATATATATATATATATATATATATGTATTATATTATATATATATATGTATGTATATATGTATGTATATATGTATGTATGTATGTATGTATGCAGGTCTTGGCATGTTTGGGTCTTTTCCCATGTAAGATTGAGAGTATGTTGGCGACATTTCGACGAGGTCCCACTCGTCATCTTCAGGCTGGTGCTTTCGGCTTCGTGCTTGTGTGAGAAAAGCGTGATCAGAGCTGCCGTCTCTCTATAAATACTGGTGGGGAACACAAGAATGCAGTCAGAAAAGAAGAAAATACTTCCTCCCTTTTCCAGCACCTTAAAGCCACAGGATATGAAATTAATTTTGAGGAAACAAAATTAATCTCCAATACTGAACACTTCAACAAGAGAATAATCAGGGAAGCCATCGAAATAGAGAAACACCCCCATAACATGAATAAACGGGACGATGCCTCCCACCTATCAGACATCTGGAAACTAGCCCTTATCAACAAACGAGTCCCAGCCATGAAAACCAACACCGAACCCAAAACAACACATGACACCACCAAACTCAAACCCAAACCCATCCCATAGATGAAAAACAACTATTGTCCAGAAACCATACCACAGCTGCATCAACAGCTGCCAAACACCCCGACCCCCAAACCAAGCAAATGGACACACGCCATGAACACATATCCAGGCCTCAAACTCAGAGCCAAACCAAAACCTGGAACATCACATCATAGCCACCTGCTCAGGATATCACATCACAGAACTCAGGAGGTTACACCACAAAACCTCAGGATGCTGCAATACAGCCAACGACCCAGGAGATTACAGCACAAGACCCAGGATGTCACAACATTAGAACTCAGAAGGTCATCACACAGCCCATTACCCAGGTCGTTACAACAGAGGAGGCTGATAGACACACAGCCAATACCTCAGCCACACATGTTCTTACAAAAAAGCCAGCCAATCTGGAAACATCAACTCCATCAACCAATCAAGAAATGACAACACAGCCAACCTCCCCACCAGTATATATAGGGAGACGGCAGCTCCCATCATGCTTTGCTCGCACAAGCATGAAGCCGAAAGCACCAGCCTGAAGATGACAAGTGGGACCTCATCGAAACGTTGCCAAGATACTCTCAATCTTACACGGGAAAAGACCCGAACATGCCAAGACCTGCATACCTGTACCTGTGAAAATCTACAAAAACAAATATCAATGTGCCATAAAAAGTTTAGTTAAGCAGCATGGTAACATTTGTATATATTTGCAAAATATGAAATACAAATAAAATAGATTTCTAGCAATAGATGTACAAAAGAAATACAATAATAAAACAGGTTTCTGGAATGGAGAGTAAAAGAGCTCAGCAATTATGTAGTATCCAAATATGAAATTTTCATCAATCTCTAGACTAGTTGCTCTTTCAGTTGTGTATTGTCCTACCAAAATTTGGGAGTCTGTTCCAAGGTTTGTAGGATGTATGTTTTCGGTAGTGATGCTTCTGCAAAATGAAGTCTACAGCATGGTTTACCAAAGGGCAGAAAAATGAAGAAGAGTTTGAGGAAATGATCTTAACATCAGGGTAGGTTTACATGGGAGAAAGTAGTGCTTAAGGATATGATTCAGTGGAATTTGGATGACAAGGAAGAAGCAAAGAACCTTTCCAGCCAAGTAGATTCTCAGAGGAATCACTTCATTGCAACTGAAGACTCTAAGCAACGATCAGAGAGTGAGATTAAGGGATGTCTGTCTATAACCTTTGCCTTCAGGCTGCTGCCACTGCTATTTCACAAGACATGATGTCTGGATGACTAGCCGCAGGGCAAGTGGGAAAGCTGCTGAAATATGAGATGAAAAGGAACAGAGATGGGCTTTGGCTTTCTCTGCTTAAGGTCACCAGCTATTTCAGACTTTAAAGTTTAATTTGGGACTTTAAATTATGTTCCAGTATGAACTGGAGAATACTGCTGTTAAGGCTAGCAGAATATCCCCAGTATTTTATATAATTCTAAGTTTCTGATCAGTCTTCAGACATAGTTCCAGCCATCCAAATTAGTGACTCTCAGCATGTTTTACAATAAATTCTACAGATTAAATATTTACCATGAGAATAAATTATTTTCTATAGCTTCTAAATCTTCGTATAATCTGCTTCGCTGGATGGCCTGTGGTCCTAACCTTTTGAGAGATGGAACAAAAAAATTCTCCCTGCCCACTTTATCCATGCCAGATCATGCTCCTTTCACCATAGCATTAAGTTGCCTCATCACTTCTAGGCTTCCAATGGTACAGACAGATAGACAGACAAACTTTAGATAAAATTGTCGGTTTTATCTGTAACATGAAATTTGTTTGGGAAATTACCCTGACATCAATTGAGAACCAAATTTTGAAGCAAGTGAGAGATCAAACAGGTTCCTGATATGCCTAGATGACAACTTTGTCATACAAAAAGTAGAGGAGGGAACTAGGGAGAACTATGCTGGACTTAATTCTTACTAATAAGAACAAAATGGTTGAGGAAATAGAAGTTATAGGAACTTTCGGGGAGAGTGACCATGTCATACTAGAATTCACCACAAGGCAACCCCTAAGACATGATAGTTATCTTCCAGTACTTGAGGGGCTGTCATAGAGAAGAAGAGGCCAACTTTCTCCAAAGGACCTGAGTGCAAGAAAAGAAGCAATGGGTAGAAGCTTGTTAAAGAGAGATCCAATCTGGAACTTAGGATAAATTTCCTGATACCTAAGAACAATTAATCAATGGAATAGCTTGCCTCCCAGAGTTATGGGTACTCCATTACTGGAGATTTTCAAGAATAGACTGGACAATCATTTGACTTAGGGGGGTAATTTAAGACCTCCTCTTTGAGCAGGGGTTTGGACTATGATTTTATGGAATGTGTAAAGTACTATATATTCCCAATGATATTATTTAAATACAACCCATAATAAGTTAATATGCAGATCTATATCAGACGGGATAGGTTGGTCTACTGAGGATTTAGTCCATCAATTGATCTATAAATAAATATGAAAAAAGATCTTTTATTTAGCTAAATTGGGATTTCTCATAATCTGAGAAAGATACTGTCAATATATCAAATTTGCAAAATTATCATTGGTCTTATATTTTACCAGGTATCACTATATGGACTGAAAATAAAATGGAATATTACTCTCCATGAGCAATATTAGAAAGCTATTAACTATTTCCCATGTCATCACAATTTTTGGTACAACATATAAAAGAAAATATCTTTTATTTCCAGGAGTATGGATGGTGAGAAATTTTTGGGCCATATTGGGGCATAGATTGGGTTTTGATAATGAGATTCATGAATATTTCATTATTTCTTTCATAAATTTTTCTTTGGAAAAATTCTACTCTGAAAATAGGTGGTAAAAAATTCTAGTGGAATGTTTGGGCAAAGATGAAATTATGGTGTTAAACCAAATAGTATGTGATGAATGTTATAAGGATTTCTTCTGACTTCAAATTTAATTTTATCTTCCCTGCTCCCAATATTGACAGTATCTTCAATTTAGATGTATGCTAAGGTAATCAATATGGCCACACTTTTGAAAGACACCTGGGATGGAATATGTTTAATTTTTTATGTAATGGAATATAAATTTGAAAGCTATTGAAAGCACAAGAATATTTTTAATATGGACATTTGTGGAACATGACAAACATGGACTAAAGAACTAGAATCTCTGATATGATCCATCAGTGGTTTCATGTCCTTAAAAATGTTTAAATTGTATCAACAGATTTGAGATTAATACTGAGATATCAAAAATAGTGTATAATAAACAGTGTAATTGAAAGAATGGACATCAAATTTTATTTGTTGGAGATATAAAAAATGTTTGAGGATTTATTGATCCATATGATAGGGTCATATAATTGTTTGGTTTTTTAAGTGTATTTTAATGTACCAGTATATAAACTGATTTATGGGGAAATGTTTAAATGTTAAATATTATAATGTATTTAGTTAAATACTAAAGTTTTGGAATCTGACTGTTTATCAGGAGTTATTTGTAATGTGCATGGGGAGGTAATTAAAAGAATTATACTGAGAAATTGCAGAAATGATATTAATAATATGTTAAGGAAAGGTTTTGGGAAATACAGACCTTGGAAAAGGCAATATCATCTATTATCAAATGATGAAACAAAATGTACTTCTTTGGCAAAAATTCTGTAATAGTTTACAATAATATTTTGTATTAACTATACTATGTATAGTAATGCTATTTACTAATAAAATAATACTTGTACTATATATAGTAAAAGATTATATTTTATTACTATAATATTTTAGTTTGATGTTTATATACCTTTTTTCCACTAGTTTTGATTTTCCATTGGTTTTTCTTTCAGTTTAGAGGTCTGTCATGCCCCTGTTGGGATCTGAATCTGAGGAGGAAGATGAACAGCTGACAGGGAGTGGAAGTATGGCTCCGTTAGTTGTAGAGGAAACTGGGAAAGGGCAAAATCCGGCTGGGCAGAGCAGGGAAAAGATAGAACAAGGGAGAGGGAGTTCAGAGGAAGACCAAGGCCCAAACCCTCTTCATCCTAGGGCACGCAGGGAGGAACAGAGAAGAGAGCAACGTGGGTTGTGTGGCTTACAGGGAGGAAAGAACCCTGATTCCCTTCATTAGGCACACCTGGGAAGAGAGTTTAAAAGAGATGCAAGCTAAGTGGGGCGTCTGCTGGGAACAAACATAAGTTTATCTTGTGTTGATTTTGGTTATCTGTGCTCCTGGTATCCTCCCAACTGGGGGGAATTACTGCTGTTCCTTCATGTCTGGAATTCCTTCTCCTGCCCTGCCAGTCTAGTTACCTCATCTTGCCTTGATTGGACTTATAGTTACAATTTTTGTTAACCATATTTGGCACTTGATTCTCTGCAGCCAAAGGCTGTTCCTGGAAGAGTTTTTCTCCAGCCAGAAGGTAACCAGGACATTGGGGGCAAAGTTGGAGCTAATAAAGGGGGTCCTACTGATTATCTGACTGTGTTGCCTTTGTGCCATGCCCCAGGTCATCACAAGGTCATTTAATTTAATTTTTTTAGTTATTGAAGTATTTTGTCCATGTTTTATATTTTGTAAACTAATTTGATTTTAAATGAAAAAAAAATAACTCGGTGATCTCTAAACTGAGCATCCTCCAGTTTATCTAAGCTTCAGCTTGGAGGATGGCTCAGCTCTGGCCCTACTGACTGATAATTCTGGAAATAAAGTCCACCTATCTGGATAGTGCCCAGTTTGGGGGAAGCTGCCCTATAACATTCTTACATCCTGGCTGCCTCTCAAGCCTGAAGGTTTGTTTATAAAAATGCTTAGTAAAGGCTGTGCTGACAATGATCCAGGAAATAGCTTACAAGAATGAGTCCTTTTGTATTTGGTAAACAGGAATGACCTTTCTTATTCTTAAAGGGCAACCCACAAGAGGAAAGAGAGATCAGTTCTTAGAATGGTGGTTTCCAAGGAAGATAATAGCCCCAGGACCCTGCTTGGCAAGCTGCCACTGCCTTTTGGGACAGCTCTATGCCTCTTTCAGGGTACCTTTCTCCAAACATGTTCAAATAAGGGCCCTTGTTCTGCAGCAGAACTGCACAATCCCTTGTAACAGCCTCTTGTGTTCTTAAGGCATCCGGGATCCCTTGGCAACCAGGGCTCTTTGCCAGCCAGCCATTGTTCATCACTTGGTGGATTTGAATGATCGGCATTGTATAAAATTCCACATTCATTATGTTGTACCAGAACTGTATTTCCATCGCTTCTTCAGGAAAGAAACAAAACACAGTTCTATACAGTCTAAAAATGGATGCCTTAGTCAAATGGAATGCACGGATTGCATTTAAAAGATTTATAATTTGCCAATTGTAGTTCCATTAAATGAGAGCTCCATCTCATTTAGGACTCAGATTTAGGAAGGATTTGTTAGGGTCTGCTGATAGAAGACAAACAAGGGCTTCCAGATATTCCAACATTTCCTGAGGTGTGTAATGAAGCCTGCATTTTTCACTGGTCTGTAAGAATAACCTTGGGAGACAGGAGGAAGAAACGCAGCCTAGACAACCATCTTGCAAAAGATATTTCAGCTCACAGAAAGAAAGGGAACCTGGGAAGCATCTCAGAAGAGATCCTTCCCAGTTTTCTGAAAAGTTAAGAAAAGAAGAATTGCTTTCAGACTTCAAATTTCTGTCACTGTAACCTTATCAAAAGATCATGTTAGTACTAATGGTTTGTGATTCTGGCCTGCACTATCTTGAAGGGTTGATATTTTTCTCCTTTTACTTCGACCATTCCACCTACAGAATCCAACCGGCCTGGCAGCTGGAGCTTATTTCAGCATAATTAATGGGATGATGTCCATCTTCATAACTAGGAGCAATGGCTAGCATAAAAGACAAATGGAAACACATCTCCAATTTGTAACATAAAGAAACAGCAAGGGATTGTCTGTACACCACCACATTGCTTGCTGACAAAGGCAATCACTTATTTTATCTAATGTTAGGGCTGTCCCTGCTGATTTTAATTTAATTAGCTGCCAACACTAAGCTAGCTAGGGTCAGTAGAAGGAGTGTAAATTCAGTGGACTCTGTCCTTAAGCAGAGTAAAGATTACCTTGATGGAAACAGGGATGATCTTGCATGAAGGGAACGAGTGGATAAACATTGCTTAAGCAGGCTGGGCTGGGAAGTGAAGTTGATGGTGGGAGTTATGAAAATGTCTCAAAAGGGCATCCCCCTAATTCACATAGATATACCAGAGAGGCAGGAGGATAAATAATAAATAAATATTTGTCATCCTGGAGGATTCTGAGCACCTCACTTTTCATATTGCAGATACACTTTGCTTATTGTACCCTATGACTATTATTAAGTGTTGTACCTTATGATTCTTGACTCTTGATGAATGTATCTTTTCTTTTATGTATACTGAAAGCATTTGCACCAAGACAAATTCCTTGTGTGTCCAATCACCCTTGGCCAATAAAGAATTCTATTCTATTCTATTCTATCTATTACCATAACAAATGAAAAGAATACTGTAAGTACATTTCAACCAATTTTTAAAAATACTGGGTTTATATTTCACAGTTAAGCAAAACTTGCATGTAAATTTAACCATTGTTGTTTGTAAACTATAATATATAATTTATTATAGTATGCAAATGTACAGTTGTTTTATTGAATAAATATTAGCTAAACAAACTGATTTGACGTGAAGTTAGAATCCAGCCAGCATTTAAACTTGATAAAGAACATAGTCAATAAAATCTGCTCCTGTCAACTGTCCTGCTCTGTCCCATATGGTTGAACAATCTGCAGTGTGCTCTGAAACACTGAACACAACATGCAGAAAAACAAAGGATAACATTCCAAATACCCAAGCCACATAGGACTTGAAAAAGTGTCTATATATTCAATCAAAAGATTCCTATTGGACAATAGCTTTCAGGAATTCAAGATTCACATGGCCCAGTTATTGTAAATGAGTTTCCCATTTGAAAGGTAGATTTTAATTTTTTTGTCTTGCTGCTTTATTATGTTAATAGCACCTGTAAAAGAATTAATTCCAACTGGTAAAAAAAAGCCATGCAGACAAATATATAAATATTGTCATCAAGATTTTTTTGGAAGTGGAATTGAGTATTCTTAATGAGGTTTATATCAATATAATTCCCTTGATTTTATATCTGTTGGACAAGGGGTGTCCAACCTTGGTAACTGTTTAGAACTTCAAGTCCAAGAATTTTCCAGCCAGCATGGAATTCTGGGAGTTGAAGTCCACAAGTTTAAAGTTGCCAAGGTGGGACAGCCCTATGTTAGACAGTTTTAAGTTAACTTTTGCCATTAAGGCCAGCACATGTCTGCTGTTTATGAAGCCAGACACAAACCCTGGGAATAGCATTTCTTTCAGCAGGGCAGACTGTGATACTGTTTTCCACCAGCTGTTGTTGTCCTTCACACATTCAGGCTGACCATATCAATCTTTTGCTGCGGGAACAGTACCTAAGAAACTAATTTCTGGTTCCATACTCCTTATGGTAATCTCCCTGCAGTAAAACTGTTGCACTGGACTTCTGAGAACTGAAAAGTCATTCCAAGTTCAGAATATTGAGACTTCTTCCTAGGTATATAGCTGACCAGAGCAAGTATGCTTGGTACTATTGGATTATTTTATCTTCTTTGACCGAGGGGGGAGGGGAGATACTTCTGTGAAACATGCTCTAACTTGTGACCACTCTTGGAAAAAGGCAATTCTGTGAGTATTATCTGTGATTTCATTCTCTCGGTAGTCTGGAATTTTTAGGGCTGGGTTAAACTAGGCCTATGGTGGATCAGGGGTGGGATTCAAATTTTTTAACAGCTGGTTCTGTGGGCGTGGCTTAATTTGTGGGTGTGGCTTGGTGGTCACATGACTGGCTAGGTGTGGATTGGTAGTCTCATGACCGGTTGGGTGTGGTTTTGTGGTCATGTGACTGGGTGGGTGTGGCCTGGTGGCCATGTGACTGGCAAATCAAATACAAGTGGTCCTAGTTTAATGGCCGGTTCTTTAGCAAGTGTTCTAATTTATGACTGACTTCCCCAGAGCTACTTGACCTGTTTTTGGAGTTTTGACAGCCAGGCACACACACACACACACACACACACACACACACACACACACACACTTCTAATCCTGCTGGAGCAGTGGGGTGGACTAGAAGATGACCTCCGAGATCCCTTGCAGGCCAGCCCTAGATTGCTGTGCTGTTTCAAAGAGTCTTCTGAAGCCAGGGTTTGTGTCCTGCCTTCCTTTCCTTTTTTTCTGTCTCCTTCCCTCCCTCCATCCATGTATCTATCTATCCATCCATATATCTCATTCACTTTCTCCTCCCTTTCTTTCTTTCTTTCTTTCTTTCTTTCTTTCTTTCTTTCTTTCTTTCTTTCTTTCTTTCTTTCTTTCTTTCTTTCTTTCTTCCTTCCTTCCTTCCTTCCTTCCTTCCTTCCTTCCTTTCTTTCTCTTTCTTTTTGTCTCTTCCATCCCCCCTCTTTCTTTGTCTATCCCTTTTCTTCCTTTCTCTTTCTTTCTCTCTCCCTTTTTCTTTCTTTCCCTTTTTCTTTTCTTTCTTGTCTCTTCCTTCTCTTTCTCTTTCTCTATCTTTCTCTCTCTCCTCTCCTCCCTCCATATCCCATTCACTTTCTTCTCCCTCCCTCCCTTCCTCCCTCCCTCCCTTTCTTTCTTTCTTTCTTTCTTTTCTTTCTTTCTTTCTTTCTTTCTTTCTTTCTTTCTTTCTTTCTTTCTTTCTTTCTTTCTTTCTTTTTCTTTCTTTCTTTCTTTCTTTCTTTCTTTCTTTCTTTCTTTCTTTCTTTCTTTCCTTTTCTTTCTCTTTCTCTCTCTTTCTTTTTTTCTCTCTCTCACTCTTTCTCTCTTTCCCTCTCTCTCTATCCCTTCCCTAACCCAGGGGTCACCAGCCTTTTTGACCTCAGGGATCACCAAACTCATCATTTTAAATCCCGCAGACCACTAATTTGAATTTTGACTGACAATGGTGCAAGAAACTTTGGCCGGGCTCTCAAGAGATGAGAGTGACTCCACCTGCTTCTCTCTGCAGCCAAGATATCTGCAAAATTGTCTCTCTCTAAGTATCATCAGTGAGGTGTCACATAAAATGGTTCATTCTGTATTGTTGAATTTCTACTGCTTATTGCCTCAGGTATTAAATACTGCCACCTTGATTGGTTTGCATTTCTTGATTATCAGAAGCCACTCTCCAACCAGTATAATAAAACAGAATTATTTTGCCATTATATTACAATTTCTCTTTCTCTCAACAACCTCTCTACCCTAACTATTATATTTATCAGCCTGCAATGGGCCGGTAACATAAAATACAAGAAGCCTTGCCAAAAGGCTCCGATTTTGTGGCAGGACCCACACCACAAATACGTAAAACTCTCGCTTCTTCCACCATCCATGGGAGAGAAAAAAAACATGGCAACACAAGGAACCAGGAACCTCCCCTTCAGACAAAGGAATGGCCAGCCAGATGTGGTTTTAAACCTGGTGTCCCGAAGGACTCCAGAAGCCGGGTTTGGGCACTCCTGATAGACACATAACGGGGGGCAGGGGGCACGTCCTTGGGCAGGACTGCAAACAGGACCCCCGGAAACCAGCAGGGTTTAAGAGAGGGGCGAAAGCATCAGTGGCAGCAGAGGGAGGGTTTCCTTCCCCCTTTGTGGAAGCCCCTTCGGGCATTGCCTCTTCCCTTCCAGCACTTCTGAAAGGAGTGCTGGATGGAGCGCTTCACTGGCCACCGTGCTTTGGTGATGGGTGCAGGCAAAGGTAGCATCCTTGGGGCCGCACTGGAGCAATGCTGCCGCTTCGGGGATGAGCCCCCCCATGTTAGCATGGTGCAACAACCTTGTGCTCCCCTTTGCACAAGAGTTTGGCCAAGCTATCTGCAAAATCGTCTCTCTTGAGGAGTGCTCGACAGTTTGCAGATATCTTGGCTGCCTGTTAGAGGAGAAAAGCAGTCAGAATCACTCTCATCTCTTGAGAGCCCAGCCAAAGTTTCCTGCACCACTCGCGCTTCAGCACTTTGACTCCCAGGGACAGGAGTTCGGCCAAGCGGAGGTGGCACGTTAAAGAAGCAGAGCAAGCAAAGCCAGAGGTTGGTAATTTTCACTGCAAGAAGCCTCCAGACGCTGCGTCTTTTTGCCACTTCATTGCTAGCCGGAACAGAGCCGGGAGTGGCAGCTGAAGGATTCTCCTGCCAGCAAAGAGGTGGCTGTTGGAGGCTTCTTGGCAGGGGGATGGGGACATGGCAAGACTTAGAAGGCAGCTCCTGAGCCCTGCCTGTCCCTTTTTGGTCCCTCCCTCCACATCGAAGTACCTTAAAGGGACAGGCTGGGGCGGCAGCCTTCCAAGCAGCAGTGGAGCAAAGTGAAGGGAGGCAGAAAAGTTCACCCAAGTCTTCTCCTCCTTCTCTGGCATACACAGAACAATGCATCTCATGGTGCCACAGGGACTTGCCCATGCACCATCTCCTCGCAGAAGGTCCTGGCCATACGTGTGCATATGTGAGGCCAGGACCATCTGCAAGGAGATGGCACATGGGCTACCGGCTTAGTTACAGCTGGCAAAGAAGCAGCAGCTGGGACTTGCCACCCTGTTCTTCGCACCAGGGTGGACCTCATTGCCTGCTACGGCAGAATGGAGGTGTAGGCTGGCAGGGAGCCCAGCGGCTCTCAGCCCTGGCTTGCCTTCTCTGATGCTATGCCGCCCGGGTGATGCGGGCCCAGGCAACATAGCATCGTGCTCCCTGGTCGCCTCCCCCACCGCTCCTAGCAGGCAAGGCCCAGCAGCTGTGCAGAATCCAGGTGGGACACAAGTAGTGATGGGTCAGCCCTGGCTCGCCTTCCTCTCGGTCACCAGTAAGCCAGGCAAGTGGAATAGGGGAGAAGCTTGCTAGGCCACAAGTGCTGCATGGAGCCACAGTGCTGGTGGCTAAGCAAGCCATGCAAGTGGGAGGGGAAGCTTGCTAGGACATGAGTGCTGAGGGCAGCGGCAGCATGGTGGTGGCAGCCTAGGCCGGCCCAGGAGTCAGGACTCAGCCGGGGCTTGTGGCAGTAGTAGTGGCAAGGGCGAGGGCGGCGGTGGCGTGGCGGTGGTGGCCTAGGAATCCTGGGTAGAATACATAACCCTTCAAATTTCAAATGTAATACATCCACCCCAGTGGTGGGATTCTACCAGTTTGCACTGGTTCAGTAGAACCGGTTGTTATAATTCCCGGAAGTTTGGAGAACTGGTAAAACAGGCCCCTGGCTGCCCCTGCCCCTCTCCGCCCGCTCCTCCATTCCCTGCCCAGGCAGTCCTTATTGTGCATGCATGACATTGCACGCATGCGCAACAATCACTGACAGCATTCTCACCTTGCCCGCCCCGCCCAGTCACTTCTTATAACGCATGTCTGCTACATCACTTTCCACATTTTCCCACCTGCCGCCATTGCTTCCACCAGCAGCAGTCAGCCTTCCACCATCTGATCTCTCTAGGTGAGTGAGGCTCTGCAAGCTCCGGTTGCCTACATGCCGCTGCTGCCGCCAGCCCCAGTTGAGTCCCGATTCCAGTTTTGGGCAATGGAAATTTTAGTCTTGGGTATCCAGGAATTATATTCTGAGGCTAAATTGTTATAAGAATTCAAAAAGAAGTCAACTAACTCATGCATACCTACAAAATGATGGTTGCTAAGTAGTGATATAGATAAATAGTGAAGAATGAGAAGTTGGGGTACTGAAAAGTTGTAGGGTCTAATATACCCAGGATTCCTGGAAATACAGCCAAGGAAACTCCAGCCTGAAAAGAGCAACAGGAGATTTGTCTTGTGTACCTTCATTTTGATTAACTGTAGGCAATTTTCAATATTTATTCAACCTACAAGATAAAATGCTGCTATGAACAGCACACCGTGTTCTTTGGGAGTAGTTTCACCAGGATTAAAAAAAAAAAAGTTCTCATTGCTGCTGATATTTTAGGTCACCAGTTCAGGAAGTCCTGCTTAGAAGTGATTTTAACAACAGTATGTAGCCATATCCGATTGGCTATAATAGCACGACATCTTCCCATTCAGTGAATGAGCCTTGTTGGATAGAATCATTCAAGCCACGTCAATGTTTCTATTCTATTTAATTTTAGCATTATTGAAAGCTCTTCTGAGAATTTGGTTATAACTGCCTTGGAATAATAATAATAATAATTAATAATTATAATAATGTTACAATGTAAATAAATCTTCCACCAACTCCAGTGAAATCAATCTTGGGAATATTTCCCTCCCCAAGGCAGAAACCAAGGCATCAGATGGCCTTAAATATCATGGAGTATACATGTATTCTCAAGAAGATTATATGTTCTAGGGTACATAGAGACATTCTCAGTTCCAGAACCCCCATTTCATCCTCTCTTATGATTGCAATATCCTGGAGCCACGTCACTAGTAACCTGCTATTCCCAATTGAACAGTTTTATCCAGAAACATTATTATCTTGTCCCTAAATATCTTATATTTCCAGGAGAAAGACAAAGCTCAAAAACTGCCATTTAAAAGCCAGGTTTAAATCTCTGCAGACAGCCATTTGAATGAATCAGGCCCTGCTGCCTTCCAAGGTGATCAGGAAACTAGTGGAGAGAGCAGCAGAATATGAGCCCATGGGGATTGGGGTGGGGTGGGGGAGGCAAGAGAAATAAGGAGGAAGGGACAAGCAACAAAAGATGTGTTCTATCGCCAGAACAAAATAGACTCGAGACCGGAGTTGAGTTCAGCTCTTTATTTAACTGTCAGTAACTTCAGTAACTAAAGTCGAGCCGCGGCAGCCCCTTTTATAGCGGCTGCTCGCGGCTCGCAACCAATGGCATTTATTTAAAACTCCCGCCACTTAGGCGGCCAATCAGAACTGTTGTTATCTACCAATCGCTAGGCGGTGGTATCTGTCCAATAGGAATGCAGTATTACAAGTATGCAAAAACAAGTATACTACAAGATGAAAGCCATAGATATGACAGTTTGCTACCTGTCCTAATCTTGGTTGAAAACATAAAATGTGATTTTAGTGTGATGTTGCACATGCGGCTGAGTTCCTCCCAATACCCTTATGATAAGCTGTGGAGAGTTCCAGGGCCCTACGGAGTCAGCAGTTGTTTGCTCGAGCCATCTGTCTCATTTCCTTTAGCAACAGGGTTTGTCCTTCTCATTTCCTTGATGAAGTCTCTGAAGCAATCTCTGAGAGCCCATCCTCCACTGCCCCTCCCCACATCCCGTTGGTCTTGCTTGATTCTCTCTAGAATGTCTCCCAGCTCACTCACTTTTTACAGTAAAAAAACCCAGCAATATCTAGTTTCTGTAAACACTTCTTGAGATAATATCATATGCTACAATGCTTGGGCAGGTGGGGGGTGTCCTGAGTGTGATATAGCATATACTGTACATTAGCAGTCTGAGGGAGGGATCTATAATATATAAAATAATCTTACCATATGCTGGTTACTGATCTTGGCTGAGACTTTTTCTGACTCATATGACTCGGAAAGTGAATTTTCATTGCACAAATGTGCTCTGATCTGGGAAAGAGACACAAAATATGTGCTCTAAGATAGAAAATCTAAAATTTACTAAGTACAGAGGTATTGAGTTAATTAGCAAAATGTTTTAGTCAGTTAAACAATTGGGACAATACCAACAACAGCACATTTTTGTTAGACATTGCAATTTAAAGGAACATTGTGATGTGGATTTTTATAGGCCTTTTGAAAGGGAACATGAAGAATTAAATGTAAAAGACCAGGCCATTTTTTGTTGTTTGTTTGTCATGAAAGAATTTGCTTTGAAATTGTAAACTGGCTCAAACTCTGGATATAAATATTTTAGAGGTTGTGTGTGTTTACTAAATTATATATTTCTTTATACTAACTTCAGAAGCTCAAAAGGAATCTCTGTCAATATCCTGTTATTGTAAATTCTTTTCAAATCATCAGTCATCTGCTTTTGTCTGAATAATCAGTGTTCTCTAGCATTTCTACATTAAGAATAGATAATGGCAATTAGGCTGCAATCCTAATAGGGAATTTGCATCCTACCAGATTATGCTTGTCATTGACCCAGGTGCCTTGGGGTAGTTAGAAATTGGAGTTCAGCATCATCAGAGGTAAATGAACTGCATTTCCTTGCTGTAGACATTGAATAGTCTCTATTCAACACACTGGCTTATTTCTTTGGAAATCTACATTATATTAGATAGGGATACCTTGTGATGACCCAGGGCGTGACACAAAAATAATCAAGTCACAAAAATAGAAGAAAGTCCCTTTAATGCCTCCAACTTGGCCCCAATGTCCAATTATCCTTGGCAGGATATCAAACTCTTAAAGAAAACAGTTTACAGAGGGAGTAAATGCAGTCCGCACCCAAAGTAAAGTTAATTCTGAATAAAAAACCCAACACGCCACACTGAAGGAATTACTATAGCAGGCAAGGATGCTTAATTTCAGACTTCTACCAGATAACACAGCAACCACATTTGGGAGAAAGCCAAAACACAGATAACCTCTGACAAGAATGCATGCTTTGCTTCCAGCAACTTTACCATGCGCAGTTTGTCCTTTTAACCAGTCCTCCTAGCCGCAGCCCATGAAAGGGATCAGAGCCCCTTCCTTCCCCATAGACCACACCACTCACATTTCTCCCTTATCCGCTCCTCCATGCATGCCGTAGGATGAAGAGAGGATAGGCCTGGGTCTTCCTCTGAATGCCCATCCAGCCTGTGCCCTTCCCCAGTTTCCTCCACAACCACCGTAGCCACACTCCCACTCCCTGTCAGCTGTTCCATCTCTCCCTTGAACTCAAACTCAACAGGGGCATGACATACCCTTACCATATATGAAGATATACAGACATGTGACATAGTACAGGTAATCCTTGATTTACGATCACAATTGAACCCAACAAAATTACTGTTGTTAAATGAGACATTTGTTATGGGAGTTTTGTCCCATTTCACGTGTTTTTCTTCCCTCGGGTGTTAAGTGAATCACTGCAGTTGATATGTTGATAACCCAGCTGTTAAGTGAATCTGGCTTCCCCATTGACTTTGCTTGTCAGAAGGTCACAAAAGGGGATCACATGGCTCCAGGACAGCAATGATCATAAATATGAACCAGTTAACAAGCATCTGAATTTTGATCACATGATCATGTAGATGCTGCAAAGGTCCTAACTAGTGAAAAACTATCATGTCATTTTTTTCAGTGCCATTGTAACTTTGGTCACTAAATGAACTGTTGTAAGTTGAAAGCTTCCTGTATTATCTTAATTACTCTGCCATCATGATTATTACATGCTGAATATCATATGTCATATTTATTTTCTAGATTACTGTATTTTTGATTGACAAATTATTCCTTAAACCAGCTTAGAACATTCAAAATAAAATTAAAACAGTTAAAAACAGGAGCCATTATATAGTTAAGAATGCTTATTACTCTAGTGGACACTGATCAATCAAAACTATGAAAGTCAACAATTCATTATTCAAAGCGAAGTCTATTTTTCCCTGTTGCTTTCTTTAATTTAATGATCATGCCATATGAATTTAGAATGCGAGGAATATATATTGTACAACTAGTCATTTCATTCTGAAACACTAACATCAGAGAAATAAGTCCATTTCAGTACTACCTTTCTTATCTAGTAGGAAGAGGCAACATTCTGTCAACATGACAGAAATGCGTACGTACTAAGGCATAACTACATCTTACCAAGCCATTCTCCAGTTTTGGGCAATGGAAATTGTAGTCTTGGGTATCCAGGAATTATGTTCTGAGGCTAAATTGTTATAAGAATTCAAAAAGAAGTCAACAAACTCATGCATACCTACAAAATTATGGTTGCTAAGTAGTGATGTAGATAAATAGTGAAGAATGACAAGTTGGGGTACTGAAAAGTTGTAGGATCTAATATTCTCATTACAGCAAATTAATTGTCTAAAGACAATGCCTTAGATATAGTATGTTGGGCAATAGCAAAATTAGTGGTTTTTAAATTTAAACTTTGGTTCTCTTTCTCACTCTTCTATTCAGCATGATTCAGAGTCTGAAGAATAGTTAAGTTGAGCTATTTGTATATACAGTAGCATTATTAGTAAATACTACACACTCAATTACCAAAAATAGCCAATGGAAGATTGTGGCTACAGGCAAAAAGCTTGGGAACTATGCATAATATTAAAAACAACAGATCCAAACTTCTATTGCTGAAGTAGAATTTAATAGGAGAAAAATAATAAAAATGCTGGCTGAATTATTCTCCTTGCCAAGTTCAACACTGAAAAAATCATTCATTGGTTCATAACTATGAATATGTGGCTACTTCCAAATCTGAGGTAGATCTAAATGTGATGATCATACCATATTATTAGCAGGAATTACCATTGCATTGGATGGTGTGTGGTTTTTTAAAAAAATTTTTAGTTTAGTTTAGTAAAAAAAGAAATGGCAAGGGTAGGGCAAGGCAAAACCAATTACTGATTGGCAGAGAAGCACTAGCAGGGTACATTTTCACTAGTATCAATTTTTATCTGTATTGCATCCTTACAAGGAAGTAAATATGCTAATAACCAAAGAGCCCTGGTGTCCTAAAATAACCAATATAGCTTGCTCATGTTCTGTTTTATGTTAATTGTGAAATTAGTCCTTGGTAAGGAAAGGCTAATTGCCAGGAAGAGCTAAAGTTTGTATCAAGCTTTACATTAAGAATAACAACAGGACTGGTCTCAAACTATAAATACAAGTTTGAGAATATACTATTTATTTATACATATATACACTGCCTATCTCAGTAAGTGGTTTACAAATAAATAATAAAAATATAAAGTGTAATAAACTATTATAAAACAATAAACAATAAACACATTCTTGAGAAGTATTTCTTCCTGTAATATATTTAGGAGTAGTAACTGAGTGGCAGGAAGTAACATTCAGATTTATACAAAATAACAAAAAGTTTCATAAAATTATTACTGGACAGTGGGAAAAGAACCTGAAATTGAATGTTGTACTATACCATCACATGAACAAATTGGTAAATTGGATAATATGAAATTATGCTATTTACTACAGTAATATTAATGAGAAAACAAGGCTGGTAAAATATAGGTAAAAGTTTAGGATATTATAAGATTATAATGAATGCTGTTTTGAAAGGTAGGGATGAAAAAAATGGTGGAATCCATATTTATGGCCTTTAATACTAATTTTAAAGTAAACATATTTTAATTCAGACTAACGTATAGGAAGCATTTAGGTTGATGAGTATAGAAACTACCAGTAGTATAAGAATCATGTTTTAAATCAATGTACCAATAGTGGTTTAAAAAATAATAAAGCCAATCTGTTTTCAATACCATTAAATTAAATAATCTTAACATATATTAAAACATTTTGCTATATATGAGAAATTAATTAAAATGGGAATAAAATATGTTACATTGATTTGAATTTTATTAAATTGACTCTGTGTGTGTGCATGTGTATAAAAATCAGATATGTAATTGACATTTTGTATTTAACCACTCACAGTGGAACAAAAAAATTGCTGAAAAATGCAGAAAATGCAGAAAAACACATTTTTAAACTCTATCTCCCCACTTAACTTCAAGTCATTTGACTTACAAAGATGGAGGTATATAGATAAAATATATGAATAAAAATATATACAAGGCAGGGAAAAATGCATCAAAGTCCTATGTCCTCTTAATCACAGCATGAAAATGCACTGATAGTTGTGTTGAGGTGATGTATTTTCATGACATGGTCTTTGCCTCATCTGTAGCCCCAGATGAGGCAGCTTAAAGGAATGCTCCAGTTTTAAAAAATGTTTTGCCTCTTCGCCCCAAACAATCTTTGCTTTGGATATAATCCAGCATTCTTCATTAACGATATGGCTGTTGAAGCAGCGTGGGTGAGAATGTGTGATATTCGCAATGGGGTCCTGGAATCAGCTTATACAAGCTCACAAGCGCACAAAACTAATGGTTAAATTTACTGAAATTTGATGAACTAGTTGATAATTATAATGATGGGTCTTAACATTAGTTCATCAATCAGTTAGGTGTGGTGCAGTGATAGAATAGAATTATTAGAGCTTCTTCGGCATATATACACTGGATTTTTCTAGCTCCTATTTGTGATTTTAGGCTGCTTGAGTCCTGCCCTCTATAGCCCCTGAATCTTCCCCTGTAGGACAGACTAGATCCATGATGGCAAACCTATGACATGTGTGCCAGAAGTGGCACGCAGAGCCATCTCTCTGGGCATGCCAGCCATCACCTGTTGCACTTCTGGGTTCCGGCATGTGCATGTGCATGCTAACCAGCTGGTCTTTATGCACGTGGGAGTGCTGGAAACTGGAAGAGCAGCTCCCAGAGCACATGTGCATGCCGGCCAGCTGGTCTTCGTGCACACATGCATGTTAGAAACCGGAAGACCAGGTGGCCGGTGCACATGGATGCACTGAGAAGCTGTTAGATTGGGTAGATCGGTTCCCACAGAGACGCGATACCAAGTGTACATTCAGCTCTTTATTTCAGTGTTAAGACTTGTACAAAATCTTGGAGCCACGGCAGCCCTTCATATAGGGATTGCTCGTGGCTCGGCGGCCAATGACAGCGCTTTGAATCTCCCGCGATCGGCTCGGCCAATCGCGACTGATTCTTAGCGCGCCAATCATGGCCGTTCAGTTGACCAATCGGGTTGCGGTCCGTGTGGACCAATCAGAATTTAGTGTTTGGAGAATGCTAATATAGAATAGAAGCTAAGCTTCCAGTTTCCAGTACTCCCGCATGCATGCGGGGAGCTGCTCTTCTGATTTCCAGTGTGCATGTGCATGCTCCCTTTTTGGCACTCAGTGCCGAAAAGGTTAGCCACCACTGGACTAGACATCCACAGAAATGTTGGCTGTGTAAAGCCTGACTAGATTTTTCTGAAAGGGTTGTCAAATGTATATGCCTTGGTTTAGTGCGCTTTTGAAAGAAGGCTGGATCTGTGCTTAAAAACAGAACCAGCCTGTTTTAAAAGAACACCACCCCTGTGAAGGTAAGAAAGTTGATTTAAACTGGGAAAGTGAACCAGGTTTATCTCAGCAGTATGTTGCTGTTTCTATCTTCACTGACGGCAACAAAGGTTTCCCACTGATTCTGCTGAGAAGGTGCTTTGCTTGGCTGGGCTTGTTACTGCCTGTATTTTGTGGAGATAGAAGACCATTTTGCTTGCTCCACAGGCTATTTCTAGGGGCTGCTGCCTGCAAGGGCTTACTGCTAGCTCAGGCGTTCCCTTGCAGCAGTAGCTGAGGAGGCAGCCTGCTGGTTGTCCCCTCCCACTTTATCCTACTTCTCTTTGTCGTCCAGGCTATTTTTGAGAAATGGGTTAGTGCTGTTTCAATAGACTTCAAGTCTTGTCTTCAGATGTAGCTTGACAGATAACAGATTTAAAGCAATTTGACAGGTGGCTAAACCAGCCATTCTTACACCCACACATCTCTTCCCAGAGCATACCATGAACTACAGTTGTAATTTTGTTTCTTGCTGGCAAGTGATGCTTGGTGGTAAAGGAAATGAAGCCAGGAAATCCACTAATTAGGTTCCTCAAAATGTCCTACATTAAAACAGTAAGGACTATAGCACTCATTAGTCTCATTAATGAGGCAGAATAGGAATCAGTAATGAGGGTGGCACAATTTCTGCCATCCTTCCTCTCTGCCACTAAACCTTTCTGGGCTGAAGTAAAGCTTTTTAATATGGGGTCTGGCTGTCTGCTGGTATTAATCTTTATTGGTATTAATATTTATTAATCTATTATTGCAGCAAAATCTGCAAATCTGTTTAATTTAGGAATATTCACTAATGGTAACCAAAATTTAAATAGAAACAGGATAGCTTCAAAAATTTGTATGCCTGACTTAAAATTGGAATACTGTACCTGGATGCAGTCTGATTTGTAGACAATTCATAACATGGACATGTTTGACTGTGGGGAACCTCCTGTATGTGGAGACAGTTGGGTGCACATTGCAAAAGTAAACACATGACCCTAAAAAAAAAAAGTGATAGCAATCAGAAGAGGTTTTTCCTTCACACTCCTGTGGTTGCCGAAGCACCTCTTTGGAAAGATTTGCACAGGCATAATTTACGTATTCTTCCAAACATCTCAGATTCATAAAAGGAGAAGAATTGCTAGAAACTAAATATTTCCAAGTAGTTCCCCAAGGAGGAGTCATAGTAACAGAAAACAACAAACCTCAATATCCTTTGATGTTATTACATTCCTACATAATTTAACATAAACAACCCAATGAAAATTGTTGCACGTACAGAAAATAAATACAAAATTGAAAATTATACTGCAAGAAAGATAGACTTATTATAGTTCAAAGCCACAGGGGAAATTCATATTATTGGCAACAAGTGGTACAGTTGATATTGTTTGGAAAAAATACATAAGAATACTCATTTGGGAAGGACGGAAACAGAGAATAGTTGACTTTTGGTGCATAAGGTCAAAATTGTACTATATATATTATACCTGTTTTGCTATAACAGTAGTTCTAAGTGTGAGAACAGGCAAGTTCTTAATAATACAAGTAGTCCATTATTTAAGACCAGTCTGTTCTAAGTTATGACAGCACCGAAGAAGATGACTGGTCCTCACACCTAATAATCACAGCATAATGAAAATTCAGATGTTTGGTAACCAGCATGCATTTTTGACAATTGCAGCATCCCAGCATTGTTTGACAGCCATTTGTGACCTTCCCAGGGGGCTTTCAACAAGAAAAATCAATGGAGCAGGCTGGATTTGATTCACTACTGCATGATTCATTTAATGACTGTGGTGATTCACTTAACATCTATGGTAAAAAGGTCATAAAATCAAGCATGACTCACTTAATGACCCTCTTGCTCAGATGGAAGTTCCGGTCTTAATTGTGATCAAATGTTGAGGACTATCTGTAATGCAGCTTTTAGATAATTGTTTGAAATGGAAGTATCTCCAAGGTTTCCTCCAATTGTCCTATGTAGTCTGAATGTTGCTTATTAATCAAGAAATTGTGAATGGAAAGAACAGGGGATGATTTAAAAAAAGATTTTATACAACTTATGAATTTATTGTTTATGTTATAAATCTGCAATTCGAATTTCTCCAACTATAAGCAGAGTTATGGAACAGCAGCCAGGAATAGGCTTGAATACCATTGAGATCTCACTTACAATCTACGTATAATTCTTTCTAATTTGGGGGGTAGCAGAAAAAGGAAAAAAAAACCTTTTCAAATGGAACATATCTTGGTTCACCAGAAGATGGCACTGGCAAATAATTTTTCCTTGAAGTATTTCTGTACAAGCATTTATGGTTCACTATGTTCCCTACATGAAATTCCCAATATTTTGCAAGATTTTTAGATAAACTTTATGCAAGCACAGCCAACAAACAAACATAATAAACCTTAACAAAAATGTAGCTTCTATTAAAGTGACCAAATCTGGCCTGGAAAAATCCAGATGATCATCACAGAGTTCACATTTTCTGCATGGCTGCCATCATCTGGATTTTTGCAGCCCAGGTCTGGTTGCCTTAACTTCTCTACAACAACCTCCTGAATTAGACCCTGGCAGAGGCAAACATCAGATTCAGTTCTTACCAATTCAAACAAAGGAAATACTAGGAGTAAAGTATATTTCAAGTAGAAAATTGCAATAAACTATTATCATTAAAATTACTGAAGTCTCAGCCTTTTGGCAAATCATATATAAAAGATCTGAGCAATGTCTACCGTATGCACCTTTATCAAGCCATAACAGAAAAAACAACCTTCTCAACACCATAAGCTTTACATATGGGATAAGGATTAATGAATGAAAAAGTCTTGAGAGATTTCTGAACATAAAGACAATGTTTTAATGATGAATTATGCTCTTTGAATTGCAATTATGTAAGGAAGGTAGGCACTAGAATAGAGAAATGACATTACTGTATATGCAAGCGGCTCCACCAGCATGACTAGCTTCATGGCATTTGCCCTGAGTGGTGTCACCGGCACGACAAATCTTGTGGTGTCTGGCTGCGGCACCAGTGCGATGGGCTTCGCGGTGTCCAGCTGCAAGTGGCTGCAGAAGAAGTTAGGCAGTGGTACAACAGGTGTCGAGGTGTGGGAGGCCTGGCTGTGACAGTCCTAAGGTACGCGGGTGTAGGGCATGTGGGGTAGCTTCACCCACCTCCCACCCCCTACCCCTGCCCTAGCTTGATTTTTATACCTGTGCCTTGCCCCAGCTCATACAACCAGATGGTGGGCGGTGCTTAACTAGGGCTTACATTAGGTGCTGGTGTGAAAATTGGGCTAGAGCTTGTTTTCTGTAGGTTGTATTTTCGGCGAAACACGGGGAATATCTCTCATCAGCAATACAAGGGGAAAACTTTACTACCTATTTTTGAAGTAATAGATTTACAAACATATAAGGAATGCTCCTTGAATTAAACAGTTTAAGATAAACAAGGGAACTTGTTAAACTTATTTTAAGTTTCCCATTACAGTAACTGTGGCCTAATGGGTCTTACTTTCAGACAGTTTATAGTCCTCTATCATGTTTATCCAATTTCAGGTTGACAAATCTTAACTCTCCAAACTCTGCTAGTTTTATTTAGATTTTTTTTAAAAAAAACCTTCCTTTATTATTTTTATAAGTAACTCAAGGTGGCAAACAAACCTAATACTCCCTCCTCCTATTTTCCTCACAACATTTCTGTGAAGCAAGCTGGGCTGAAAGACAGGTTGAGTAGCCTAAAGCAGGGGTCCCCAACCACCGGGCCGCGGACTGGTCCCGGTCCGTGGAGCACTCTGTACCGGGCCGCAAAGAAAAAAAAATTAAAAAAAATTGGCAGCTTTCTTCGCCTTTGGTGAATGCTGCTGGGATCAGGGATCAAGGACACAAATGAAAGAAGGGGAGGGAGGAAGCAACCAAAGCCTGTCCTGCTCTCCGGCTCAGCGGCTTCGGTTTCCTCCCTCCTCATTCCTCTCTCAGTCGCTCTCTCGCTCCTCCACCAGCCCAGGAAGAAACTGCTTCAAAGAAGCCGGGGGGGGTGGTGGCTTTTCCTGTCGCCGCAGCTCCTCCGAAGTGCCCGTTCACCCCCACCCCGCCCGCCCGCCCGCGGTTCAATCCAGTGCTCCGTTCTGCCTGCCTGCCTGCCTTCGTTTCTGATTGATTCGGAGCAGCTTCGGCTGAGAATAATAACTATTCGCCTCTTTTTATCAGCCGAAGCTGCTCCGAAACAACCAGAAACGCAGGCAGGCAGGCAGAACGGAGCACTGGATTGAACCGCGCGCGGGCGGGCGGGGTGGGGGTGAACGGGCGCTTCGGAGGAGGTGCAGACAGGAAAAGCCACCCCCGGCTTTTTTGAAGCATCCATCCTGGGCTGGATGTTAGAGGTCCATCGTAGCTCTGAATGATCCCTAAACAAGGACTACAGGAGCTTCCTAGGGAAAACACACTGACTAAATGCTCCTCATTCAATTCCTGTTTTCACCAAACAGAGATAAGAGAAACATCTGCATGAAATTTTGTAGCTACACAGCTGGGCAAGACCTAGAACTAGAGAGACTGCAGTCAGGTGTCTTTAATGCTAGTTGTAGGGTAAACATAAAGTTTTGGGAATGGAAAATAGATTCCCCCCCTCCCGGTCCTTGAAAAAGTGTTTCTGCTTGAAACTGGTCCCTGGTACAAAAAAGGTTGGGGACCACTGGCCTAAAGTAGTCTTGTGGCTTTCATAGATAAGACGGGATTTGAATTCACAGCCTCCTACTTTCTAGCCTGGTGCCTTAACCCCTAGACCGAACTGACTCTCTTTAGTTTTACATTTCATAGGAGAAGCTTCTATGATATTAATACAAGTAACATTTGTTAAGCCACTTTAAATTAATTAAATTCATTAATCAGGCAAAAATATCATGAAAGGGTGATTCACAACAGCCAAGAATGACAAACGCACCTGTACAATAGTAAGAAAAAGCAACCTACCATTTTTACTGCTCTATTTGGCGGTGAATAAGAATGTATGTCTTTGAAGTTAAAATGTACTGCTTCTTAAAAACTTCCAACACCTGGTTTTTAGTTTGTAGAATGGTTTTGGCATTAATATTAACATTGACAAGGAAGTTATACCAGTTCCCATGAGAAATTAGAACTAAGTAAATATTTTCCTTGTCTGATATCAATTGTCTGTTACCTATGGAATTTTGCTTGCAAAAGTCTCATGAATTCATTTACGAGACAGTGAAGTTTGAGTTTGAACAGCAACTACTGTATTTTTCTCAGTGATCAATCCAAAATTAAGAAGGTTGTAATCTTTCCTATAAGGTTCTTATAATAAGTTGTAACTTAAAACTTTATAACATAGTATTTTTAGTCAGGATACTGACACACTTCCCCCTTTTGCCTTCCCTGAAGTCTTTTCTTTTTCTATCTGGTGCAATATATCTTGGGACTTGAACTGCTTTACCACAAGGGTGATAGGGCAATACTTAGATTCCTTCCCTAATGTCAATTGCCAGCATGTTTTGTTGACACAGATCGAGAGGTGGTATTCAGTAGGTACTGACCAGTTCTAGAGAACCGGTAGCAGAAATTTTGAGTAGTTTGGAGAACCGGCAAATACCACCTCTGACTGGAGATTTTACAGTATCCTTCCCCTGCCACGCCCACCAAGCCACGCCCACAAAACCGGTAATAAAAAAAATTGAATCCAACTACTGCGACAGATCCCTATTTTTCCTTTTATTGGTCAACCTGAAAGCCAGTTGACAAATAACTTCAATAACTTATAACAACTTTACATTTTAGATGTTTTGTGGTCATTGTTTGTTTTTCATTTTTGCCAAACTGATGACACTGATGGAAGACAACTATATACATGCAATAGCCTGCTTGTTTCACAAAATCCTTGATTTGTAATGCCAATAGAATTTGCAATATTTGCGGTATTTATTGAAATTTATCTTATTTATCTCTGTAATTCTTATTTATGAGTTGATGATCTAGTTTAGAACTGCTGCTGCTGCTGCCAAAAGGCTTATGTAAAACAACAGAGTCCTTTAGGAGTGGGGAAGATGGGTAATGATATTATTTGTGACCTGGAAAGTCGGTAATTGGGTCAAATATTTTTAGACCATTGAGCTGATACAGATGAAATGAAAATGAAAATACCTTAAATATTTATAGTCATTAATATTGGGTCTTTTTGATGTACGTGCATCCACAATATAATATAATGCTTTTCATCAGGAATATAGTATTTTTAATCAATAAAAACTTTTGAACAAGCTATGCTCTATCCATGCGAGTAAGCTACATTGAACTCATTGAAATTTTTGAGTAAATGTATATGGGATCACACTAATAGCAAGCTGAAATTTGGCAGAATCGAAATGCCTTTATTAATCAGTAAATGAATTATAATATAGGTATTGGAGTGCTCAAAACTACATAAATAAACCATTCTTGCCTGTGTATGTTTTTTAGGCATTTTACTGCTGCACAAATAATTAGAGTTAGGGTTAGGTTTACAAATAATTTATTTATTGTAGACTAGTATGAGCATTTTGAATTCTGAAGTATTAGCTATATCAAAACCCTCTTATAGAAAATTGCAATGTATTATTTTATACTTTCTTTAAAGGTTTCAGAATTTGTAAAAGCCTTCCAAAATATCTAGTTGTTTATTTATGAAACCCTTTTTTTTACCTTATTATTCAGCCCAAGGGGCTCACACTTAAATGTTCCACATAAATGAATATAACTTAATATATATTTAATCATTATAATATTCCAAGGCAGAAATATTGTACTTATGGATTAGTTTCAACTTACAGCATTATTCAGTATAATTAGCCTATTACAATGCATATGAGTGGTCAGCATAGCAATTGATGCTTATGGTGGTGGTTAGAAAGAACGCATTTTATTTAATCCTGGTAAAAGAACATGGCACTTGAGAAAAAATATATGTACGCATCTGTATTGGTTGCAAAGTACTATTCATCCTAGAAAGAATAAGAAAAGTCTCAGTGCTTCTCTCCATGCAGACAGTATAATTTTAATCTATGGGTTGGGGTATTATAAATCATTTTAACACTGTGCAGGCTTGTTTCTTATTATCAAGATCTGAATAATGCAAGGGAGGTGTGAATATTTCCCAAATGTGTACATAAATTACCAGATGTAACACTGAACATAAGTTGAGACAACAATGCAAACCTACAGTATAGCCCCAAGGTTACATAAGGCCTTCTGAAGTTTAGGGAATGCCTTCCAGCCAAACTGTAATTTTTAATGTGATGAAATGGGGAAATTATTAAATACATGGAATGTTATCACAGGGATCAATTAATTTAGTTTTTGACTTACCCACCTACTTCTTCATCTTGTCTCTCTCCAGAATGTAGTCACTAGCATACCTTCAAGAGTCATATATTCCCTAGGCTGGAAAATGTTTACAGTTTTAATTTAAAGAACAGGGATAGGGGTGACATTGGCCAAAAATGAACATGTTGATACTTTGAGGATGTGAAGACAATTGACTGGATTACTGAATAAAGCCTTAGGAGACTTTACAATGAATACATTCCAACACAGATGACAGCCAATCTCTACTAATTTATTAGAACTTTAGCAATGATTACAGCTCAATGTTTATTTTTCTGTCAACACTTATCTTTGCAATGTCATTTAGTGGAGAGCTTTTTTAAAGTAATGGACAATCTGAGGGTACAAGATCTGGTATCTTTGCTTATTGTAGCCGATTTGCTGGACATTTTAATGGATAAAATATTCTTACCAAGTTGACTCAATATTTTTGACTGTCAGTGATAAATGATATTAGGATACATTTAGCTTGGGCAATTTGAAATTGTAAATAAATGTAGTGAAAGGTTGAGAGCTGTTATTTGCATTTTATAACTATATCTTTCTTGATTAGTTAAATTAGCTCCTGCTGCTCTGAAATTTTGCACCATAAGGTTATCATACTTGTATCATATAGGCTCCTTGACAGAAGATGTATCCTGACTACCTTAAAAAGATAATGGTAAGGGTGGTGGGTTTTTTTTTAAAGAAAATACTTTATATAAAAAAATAAAATATGCTGGGGCTATTCTTCAAATCTGTGCAAATATTCAAGTTGATTAGAGTTATTCCAAAGAGAACATCATACACCTGTGATAGGTGTTTCTAATTCACCTTTTTCTTGGGGGAAAAAAATGAAAGAAGCTTTGGCCCCAATATATTTTATACTGCAAATGTGGCATTGCACAATTAGAAAAGGGAAAATAATTTTTAATTCGTATATCAAATGCTATCAGACTAAAATCTATCTTCAAATCAGAGTGTTATTTGTGATTAGATCAGAGTGATCTTTACAAACAGTCCACCATTAATTATTCCAACATTGGGGGTTTGGAGGAAGCTGTGAAAATGGTTGCTAAGAGCTGAAGATGAAAATCAAAAATTCAATATGAATGCCGATGCTGAATTTAATGCTGTTATTTATAGTCTCTGTTGCTAATTTATGTGATTTATTCTTATAGATAATTTTATGGTGGTCGGTATTATGAGCCAGTTTGAGAGATCTGAATCTTATAAAAGTAAGTTGCAAATTATTTTGAAAAACAATCAATTGGATTTTTCTTTTTCTCCAATACAACTTCTTGCACAATATTGGTTGACTACTATTCTCAATTATCTTGAGTTACTTGATACCATTGGGAGCTGTGATCAAAGCAAAGCTTTTGAAGAAGCAGATGAAATCTTTTTTCAATAGTTTTGTTCATGTAGTAGTAATCTTCTATTTATCATGCACACTAGGAATGACTGAAATGGAAGGACATCCACAGGCACTATATAAAGGAAGACTGTGTAGTCAGCCCTGCGTTCCTTACTTCACAGAAGCAATAGATGAACTAATGTGTTTTATCTTTTTATGTCTTAGAGGCACACAAAACATCTTCATAGTGCAAAAAAAGCTTTCATTTATTACAATTAATGTTATAGAAAATTTCAGCAGTTTCTACCTACCGCTTTTGCTCTTATCTAAATTAGTTTCCTTGCTACAGCTTTCTCCACCCTTCCAATGTCCCTTTCATATTTATTTATACCTGGCTCTTGAGAAAATAATGCTATTTGTTAAGGCTCAACAGCTACAGAACCTTATTTCCATATCGCAGATAAAACATTTAAAAAGCAATGTATTCATTTTAAATACTGCTTCATAGCTTCCTTTGATTGTGTAATACAGCACTTTATTCCCTGTGTATTTAGGATTAAAGAGCGCAGCTCTTCCATCTGTGAATGCCTTGAAGTCACTGCTTTTGTCCATTCAAGTGAAGGGTGGATCAAAAAGCAGGGTTCCCTTTATGGAGAAGTGAGGTATTTCATAAATAGACTCTCGCAAATCCTCTTTTGAAAGATTAATAAAAAGCAAGCAATGTCTTTTCCCCATATTTCAGCAGTGTCTTCCTCAGCCCAGAGGGGCAGGGGGAAATCCTCTTGGCCACGCTTGGGGCATCTGTGATCAACCGTCCCTGCCAGGTTGCAACACTGGCCACCAGAGGGGGCGCGCGCACACCCACCGTAGCCATAGTTACCGCTGGGTGCGTAGTGGGGTTTACGAAGCTGACGCAGTGGGCGGCCCGGCACAGGCGGAGGCGGCCCTGGCATAGGCGGAGGCGGCGTTGAAGAGTTGCGGGGCTGAGAAGCCCCGGCATGGAGGCGGCAGCAGCAGTGGCTCTGGCCCGGTGGCGGCGGCGCCGCAGGCGGCGGCAAAAAGGTGAGCGGATGAGCGATTGGAGGACGGCCGGGAGGGGGACGGGAGAGGTGGTGGCGGTCCATGGAGGGCGGATGCCCACTTCTCGCTGCGGGTGAAGGAGCCGCGGCGCACCTCTTGGCGGGAGGAGGAGGAGGAGGAGGCAGGGCGGGCGGGGCTGGAGACGGAGAAAGCCGCGAGGCCGAGGCCGCTCTGGCGCGGGAGCGAGCGAGTGCAGAGGCGTC
Source organism: Notechis scutatus (assembly GCF_049901735.1). Classification (NCBI taxonomy): domain Eukaryota; kingdom Metazoa; phylum Chordata; class Lepidosauria; order Squamata; family Elapidae; genus Notechis; species Notechis scutatus. The sequence continues at coordinate 231,957,113 of NC_142009.1, forward strand.
TGTGCCTTGGCATATGGCAGCACGGGAGCGCGCGCAGGGAGGGCAGGAGGGGGAAGAGCGCGCGCCCCTCCCTCACATCTCCCCCCCCGCCCCGCCAACCGGCAACTCCGCCGCCAGAGGTGGAGGGCCTGGTTGCCAAGGGGAACGGAGAAGCATCCCTCCTCCCCCGGCACCAGCAGCGTGGGAGCTGGACGGTAAGCAGGCAAGCGATCCTGTCGCTCTCGTGCCCAAGCAGGTGCTTCTGCTGCTCCCCTCCCCGCCTCTCCCCTTGCCAAACCCGGGTATGTGGTGGAAGAGGTGGGGTTGGAAGGAAGGAAGCGTTGCTTTCCCGGGAAGCGGAGGCTTTTCCTATGTGGCCTTGGGTCGTTCCCCCCCTCCTCCTCACGGTCTCTCACCCTTTCCCCAAGAAATCGGTAGAATCAGGGTGGTGTGGCCTGTGGAGGGGATTAATCTGCCGGGGAGTTGAAAATGTTGGGTAAGGAAGGACGGATGCAGCATGGAACTGCAGTGTAGCAAGCTGAAATTGGTTCTTGTATGTGCTTCCAATGCTTGTGGAAAAGGGAGATGACAAAAGGTTAAGAAGTGTTCCTAATACCATGGGGCATGGGGGGTGGATTTAAAGTGGAGAGGTCTGCCCCCCCCCCCTGTTGAATCTGTGCATGATGGTGCCTTTTGTGGAAAATAAAGAGTCTAGATTCATAATCAAATGCCTTTGGGCTGGATATGTATATATAAACATTTACTTTGCAGAAAAACTGAAAATCTTTCTATGAACCTAGCTGGGAAAATAATGGATCTATCATCTTTGAAGGTTGTTTCTGCAAGGAGATGCTTCTATCATGTAATTTTTGTCAGGCGATATAGTGTCCATTAAAAGTTGTGTGTGTGTGTGTGTGTGTGTAAATGTACATTGAAATAAAGGACATCTTGCCTTATGATTTGGAATTGCTCAAGAGATTGTAGCCATGTTGGTTTGAGTAAGATAAGTACTTGTATTTTGATTATTGCCCAGGGTCCCACTACCGTATTAGAATGGAACAAAAGTGGAAAAAGACAAAATGAGAAATAAATTGCCTCCAAAGATTTCTAATTTTAAAAAGTAATTTATTATTTGAGTGATTAAGGTTTATTAAAGGTTTATATGTTTATTAAAAGGATAGATAAAGTTATGGGTTAAAAGGACATATAAAAATTATGGATCAATGAAGAGCTTTTAAAAAGGATAATCACTTCATGGCTATAATTCAAACTTAGAACATAGTTTAAATGGGTGGAGTTCAGCATACTAAATTATGCAATTTCTTTGATTAGTAATAGTTCTACAGAAAAGCATTGTGGAGATAGCTAATTTCTTTAAAGGTGTAAACAAGTACTGTTTGCATGAAGCTAGGCTCAGGTGTGGCCTCCTCTCTTGGGTTAATGATTTAAAACTAATGATCAATTTTAGAACAAGGTTCCTATAGTTGTATTCATTGTACAGTTATATCTTCATGAACAGATGCCTCCTTACTACCCATAATAAATACTATGTGAATGCAAGTGAAAAAGAGCATTAGGTACTTTTTTCCAAGGCTTGAAAATATTGTATTGCTTTTGTCTCTAACAAAAGTCAGTTTTGTGTTGTCATTGTCAATAGAATCAAAAAATTGTGTGGGGCTTTTGTTAAAGGAGCTGGGTAATCAGATTTCTACCATTCTTTACAATTCTTATTCCTGAATGAAATTGCTTTCAGAACTGATGGCAAAATTAGAGCTAACTAATATATTGTATATTGGCACTCATTTATAGGCTTCCCATGTTTTGAAATTTAGAATCCTATGAATAATAAAATGATGAGTTGACATTTTCAGCTGTAGTTCAAAGCTTACCTGGAGTGTTTTATTACTGTATTATACTGAACAGGAGTTTAAATTAAAAATATGAAAAAGATCAAAGACAAGGATAAATTCATACATATATAGGGCTTCTCATGCATGTATATATGTAAATAATACTTTACACAATCCTTTCAGTAAAGGATTACAATATTCATTTTAAGTATACATGCATAATCTATACCTGTTCATTAGTTGCAAGTAACATCAGATTTTCAGTCCACTGATAGAAAATGCAGTATAATTATCTTTTAAATATTGAAGAATAAGTCTTTTATCAATAAGAAGGGCACAGTACATCTATTTCTGTTAATTAGCATGTAATCATTTTTAAAAATGGTTGAAAACTAACTTTATCTCCCTTTTTAAGTGTATTAGCAATACTTCCATATCTGTGATCATGTCTTTTTCTAAAGACAGTAACTCCAAAAACAAATTAACAAATGACATTATATATTCATCAAAATGGACTCATAAAGGAAACAATTGTTCTAGAGCTCTGGAATAAAAGTACTTTTAAATATTTACCTTTTGATCTATATTAAAACTAAATCTGTACCCACAAGATTCTTATACAGGTAGGTTTCAGCAACAAAAGCCAGTCACTTAGTCAATTAATTAGAGCTACTTTCCCAATCTGAGGTTCTCCAGAAATGTTGAGACAGCAGTCCTCCAAATTCTCAGTTCATATATTGGGTCCATCACATTGGTGAAATCTGCATTAGAAAATTATGACAATGGTGTAACTATTTTAATGAGATAAATAGATAATATTTTAATGAGACTAAAATCTGATAGTTTAAAAGAATTTTAAGCTATTATGCCTTATAGAAGAGGAAATTTGAGACAGCTTTTTGTGTAAAGATTTTTATACTAATTCTGTATTGATTTTAAAACACAGTATATTTTCTAGGAAATATTTTTCCATTAAAAGGGTTTTCCTTCGAAATATTATATTATTAACTTTTAGCATTCCTGACCTCCACAGAGAAACTTTTTTTTTTGCAATCTCACTTTCATAAAACAAAAATTAAATACCATAACAGCATGTAAAATCTGTTTATTTCAGTACAACTATGGCAATGTCATTTCCTGTCTTAAATATTAATGGCTTCTGTTTGGGATTCAAATAGAAGGACTCCCACAATATGTGTTATGGAGACATAAGTGTACCTCTTTGGTTTGTATAGGTTGCTAAACTGTTACCCTTTCCCTGGCTGGCTTGGAGGAGGAACGTGACAGTATTTACTTCTGTTTTCAACTGCTGTTTGTTATGACATCCAAACTGAGAACTACAGTAATTATCAAGTGTGATTTATATCCAAACAAATCAGGTTCATTAACTGTAGCTTAAAGTTATCTTTTAGGCAAACTACCACCAAATTATTTCCTCTCTCCCAGTTACTGTGGTTATATATTCACATAACATGTAAAACCATGACTGGTTCATTCAGTAAGCCAAATTAAGTTACACAAAGTCATGAGCCATATTTACTGACTACATTGCATGGTTCACATACTGTAGTACATGTAAAGTAGAAGCAATAATTCTTTCTCCAGCTTCTTTGCTTCTAAGTACAGTAGTATTGCCCTGTACATATGAAAAAGAAACTAGTACTGTAGCAGAGGCACTCTTACCCTCTCTCTCATTTCTGCTAGGAGGCTTCAATTCTGCACGTTAGCATGTGATATGACTCAATGGTTAAAACCTTGATTTGCTTGAAAATGATAGAAAATACTTTGGTTAAATTGAATTATTCTAATCCTCCCCCTGGATTCAGATGCTATGTTAAACTTAAATCACAAAATGACTATATTTTGTGTAAAGATGCATAACTCCATAGAAAGATTGTTTGAAAAAGAAAAATTTTCCTGGATTTTTTTTTCAATGTTCCCCTGAACATTTGCTCCAGTTTAGTTGATTTCAGAAAGCTTAGCATGGTCAGACTTAGCTAATACATGAAGGTGAGGCCACCTGGAAAGCTAGAATGACAAAACTTTCTGGGGAAAAAACAGCATAAAATCACCTCTCTATTGTTGGCGAAGAAGTAACAGAAATGTATCATTGGAGTCATCAGAAGTCAAACTTGAAGATGACGTTATCTTGGGTTTTATAGGCCTGATCAGTTGGAAAAATGACATTATGGGTCATTGATGGAAAGATGAGACTTTTAAACCTTTTTATCATGCAAGAATTTGTGTTGTGTTGTTATACTTTATGCCATACCAGTATTCTCTTACAGACTCTGTTCATTTATTTTCAGCATTATTGTGGTACTATCTCTGCATTTAATATAGAATTCATAAAAGATGGCATGTTCTTGTTTTCAATTTTTATGTATAACAGTAGCCCTGTGAAGCATATTGGAGTGAAAGAATAGTAACTATGCAAACATTGTCTCATAAATTCCCATGGTTAAGAATGGATTTGAATATAGGTCTTCATGTTCCAAATTAACTTAGTTTAGTTAGAAAATTTAAGTGCCGATAGTCTGATAATATAGCGCTCTGCTGCATTCAAAAATGAATTTTTAAGATTTTGCAGGAGATCTGTTTCCTATAAATTAGGTGCCATCAATCATTTCATAAAGTTGGCATCTGAAAAGTGTTACTGTCTTGTAAGTTATAATGTATTTTTGCAATCTTATATTTCAACAGTCACATTCTTATTAAAGAAACTACTGATGTAGTTCACAGTGGAATGTAAATTGGAATAGTTGTACAACTAATGTGATAGGTGGAATCTGACACTAAACTGAAAGATAATTCCTCAAATGTTAAAGTTTTATTTTAAAATGACTTGAAAAATCTCTTTAACGAGGGGAAATGTTAGCATATATATTACTTTTGGATATTAAATAATAAATTATAAACATTGCTAAGTAAATAGAGATATGATTCGCTTTGCCTACCTGCTTCAAAAATATTTTTTCAGTAAAGACAGATATAGATATTTATACATCATTCTTTATACACAAACATCTTACAAAGTTAGTGAAAGTTTGAGAAGGTCTGTTAATTTTAAAACGTATATAATTGTTGCACTTGTTAAGGAATTGAGCTCAACAAAATTTTGTAATACATTCTTCATTGTTCATTAATATTGCAAATATTCTTATTGAAAATTGAAAATATAAATATGGAAACTCTGTTCATTCTAGCACTTATAATTTATTTTCAGCAAAGTATGGTAGAGACAGAATATGCTAACATTCTTCTCCAAAATGTATTGTGAGTCATTGTGAAAATGTTAATGGATTGTTGATCATCCATGTAATATTACATTCTTAATGTGTGATTTGTTGTTGCATTGATATTCCAAAATGTGAGGCTAAAAATCTGAGCATAATCAAGTCAGCTTGGAAATTTATTTGTTTTTTATTTGATTTGGATGCTGTTTAATAGTAAAATGACACCAAGCAGCTTCCAATTTAAAAACAGAAAAACAATAAAGATGAACAATAAATAAAAATTGTAACATTTTGAAATAACAATATTAAAAAACCACCAACAGAGCTTCATATCCATTGTATTTGAAAATCTGAGAGAATAGCCACATTTCTAAAGAACATAATTAGAATGGGAGCCATCTGGATTTGTGGGGAGATATTTCCGAGGGTAGGTTCATAACAAAAAAGATATGTTTCCTGGGTCTGATAGATTGTTGAATTGAAGTACATAAACTTTGCTTGATCTTATGGATAGATTGAAACCATAGGAGAAAACTATACTTGCAGGGGTACAAACTTCATTTTAAAAATGCTTAGGTTCACAGATAGCGATTTAAATGCTGGACCAACTGTTCTTGATTTTATGAAGATCATAGTGCAGTAACAGAGCAAATATTTAATATGTAAAAGACTTCAGTTCAGGTTAAAGGATTACTGATAACAAAGCTGGGAAAGAGTAATAATGTAACCAACAGATTAACTGCAAACACTAGTTTCATATTTTAATTTTCAAGATTATCATGGCTTGGAGCCAGGTTACTTAATGGACTGGCTTCTCCCAGTCATTTCTAGCCATCCAATTCGGTAACCAACCAAATCCAGTAGGTTGGGTATGTTATGGGTGCTGTCAGCCATGGAATGCTGACTGGCAGGGACTAGGAGATCTGCCTTCTTTGCCACAGCCCCTGTCTTCTGGAATAAATTCCCTTCAGGGATTAGGTTTGCTTTCCTAAGGCCGTGAAAACCTGGTTATGTGCCCAGGCCCAGGGGCCCAAGAGTATTAAAGTGTTAAAGAGTGTTAAATAATATTTTTAAAGTATCTTTATGATATATACCACCCAGTCACTTGTTGAGGTGTTTGGCTATAGAAATAAAATAAAATGAATAAATAAATATGCTGTTTTATAATAGAAGAGCTACAATGGGGCTTAAAAATTTGGGAAATCTTTTGAATTCTTTGTATAAATATGACTTAAAACATGTTCCACACCCAAGTCCTAAATCTACATGAAAAGGACCCAGTTAAGTAAATGAGTAAAAATATACTTGTTTATTCACTGAGGAAAATTATCCAAAGTTAACAGATAACAGATCACATTTTAGACCACACAGGTAGTCTTTTACTTATAACCATAATTGAACCCAGAATTATGGTTGTAAGTTGTTGTGGTCATAAGTTGAGGCATTACATGACCAAGACAATTTTTTTGACATTTTTGTGTCAGCTGCTAAGCAAGCACCACAGTCGTTAAGCAAATTAATTTCCACCAATGAATTTTTCCCTCCAAAATGGGCAAAAAAGTCACCATAATTGTAGTCATGTAATCACTGAATGCTGCAAATGGCTATAAAGGTAAGAGGGAAGCCAAAATAATAATGACATGACTGCGGGTGGTAGTGGTGCAGCACCGTATCTTCAAAACTGAGTTATAAGTAGCTTTGGGGAAGTTGTAACTTTTATTGCTTCCTTCTTGGTTTTCCACCCCTAACAATCTAAATCTTCCTTTTAAAAGTACGATCTGGTCCTTCATGCTGCTAAATAATTGTTTAAGCCTCATTGTTTGAAATCCAAACACATTACAAGGTACAAATTTAGAGGGGGGTGACAACAAACCACATTTAGATGGTGTCGTTACTTAGGAATCCTGGCTTCTTTTAATCATTGCTTATGTTTGAACACCAAAGCCTAATTTTTTTTTGTTTTTGTGCCCAAACCAATGTAAGTTTTTGATTAACAGGATGCCAAACAGCAAAAAAATAATAATGTTTATTTTGTGATTAAATTGTGTTCTTTTACTTTCTCCCAACTCCTCACTTCCTTAGGGTATAATTAATGCTTCCATGCCCCAACCTTCTTTGACTAGAAGGTAAAAGTCTCCAAATGTCAGAGCATATACTTGCTTCTATATAGCACAGTATAGAACAAAGCACAAAAAATGTAGAACTTTAAATGAAAGCTTTTTATAAGCACACAAAAATCCTCTCCTGCACCCTGTCCAGAGAAAGATATCTGCAAACATAACAAAAACCAGTTACAATTGTGCAATTGCATAACCATTAAGCAAATTTTGCCTCTTACTTTACTTCAGCCTTCTCGCGGACTGCTAGTACAGACTGCTTGTACTGTAACCTCAGTTTATAATATAAGATTAAATCTTAGCATATATATTCATTGGTGATATGCAAAAATAATGTGGATTGGATACTATTTTCTTCATGACATAGAGAAGTGAGAAGAGAAAAAAACAGTTACCAGTTTCTAATTCAGTACACTGAGGTGAAGGTACTAAGCTTCAAGAAGCACTGAAACTTTGAAAAGTTTTGATTTAGTATATTGCATGTACTAATTAATTTCTCTCATTAATGTGTTACAGATTCAGCCCCATTTAGCTCTCCTTTCAATACATTCCTTACTCTGAATCCAGAAGAGTTGTGCCATAGTGACAGATACTGCTCCAGCTTCTAGTTAGCTCTCAGTTATTATCTTTATTATCAATTATAGCAACTACTAGTTCAGTGAAGTGGTTAAGATACTGGATGAGACACTGATTTCTAGTCTATTCCTTGACATGGAAGCCAGCTGGATGACTCTGTCATAGAATCATAGGGCTAAAAGGGATCTTGGAGGTCTTCTAGTCTAAATCCCAGCCCAAGGCAGGAGTCACTCTCTCTCAACTCAACATACTTCCCCACAAGTGATAGTTGTGGGGAAAATAGGAAGGAGCCACAACATAATGATTTGTAAAAAATAATAGGGATATAAATGTGATAAAACTATTTAAATCAATAACTGCATATGATAGCAGTATTTATAACAATACTCCATTTTGGGAAAAGTAACTTTTTGTTTTGCTTGCTTATATAGAGGCATTTACCATATTTTGCAATATGTGTGTGTCAAAGAGGTCATTCTGTGAGAATCGGTAAATCCTCTAAGTAAGATTAGTGTCAACATATCAATATTTTTCAGAAGTAAGCAATCCATGAAATCATTTGTTAGCAAGAATATAAATCTTATAGGGAAATCTGCTTTGTTTAGTGTGATTCACAACCTTATGACACGATCATTTATTTGAATTGCTTGGAAAAGAGCAATAGATTGAATAGCACCTTGTACGTTGTATCAAAAGAAAGCTTTGTGGAATAAAAAATACGCTGAATTTGAATAAAGAGTCCCTTCCTTCCTTCCTTCCTTCCTTCCTTCCTTCCTTCCTTCCTTCCTTCCTTCCTTCCTTCCTTCCTTCCTTCCTTCCTTCCTTCCTGTTTCTCAAACTGTATTCAGTGGAAATCTAGGGTTCCAGGAAAACTTGATGAGCTTTTATAAAAGACTATATTTGAGGAAAGAGAGAGCAATATTTATGCTACTAGTTTCTGTGCCTGAATGAGTTGAAACCTCCTGGTCTAACCTGTTTTGCTACTTGGGAGCCTAGCACTAATGCACTCAAAGAATAGTGTGTTCTGGATTGACTCTTAATGCTCTAGGGTTTTGCCTTGATACCTGGAATGGCTGCCAGCAAGCTAGAAATTCTTAGCATACAGTACATGTGACTCTCTCTCTCTCTCTCTCTCTCTCTCTCCCTCCCTCCCTCTCTCCCTCCCTCCCCCCCCCCTCTCACTCACACACACACACACACACACACCCAAATTTTTTCAAACTATCTCCTGATCAGCATAATTCTGTTGTGTGAAATCAAAAGATAGGTAGTTAAAAGCATTAAGTAAAATAGTAATCTTTCACCACCAGAATATTCATTTACATAAAATAAAATGAGCTCCAACTTTTCTTTCCAGTTTGAAACTGAAGGGCATATAGACAAGTGGCGAGTAATCTTCCATATTGCTATTTTGGGGCACTTTGAAAACACATCAAGTTCCAAATTGGCTTGATGTGCCTTTAAAGAAGTGTGTTTGTGTGTGTGTGTGTGTGTGTGTGTGTATGTGTGTGTGTGTGTGAAGTACATACTTCTAAGTCAGAAGGTTTTTTTTTTTTTTTTAAAAAAAAACATTCCTAGCAATTTCCTGGACACTATGATCCCTGCACTTTTTTGGAAGTGATTTTCCATTGCCTCCTTTCTAGAACCAAGACACAGTGATTGGTCCAAGGTCACCTAGCTGGCTTTGTGCCTAAGACAGAACTAGAATTCATGATCTTCTGGTTTGTAGCCTGCAGCCTTAAACCACTGTACCAAATTGGCTCATTCAAGAATAATTTTCTTCTTTAAGCTGAGAAGGAAGAAAATTTGTTCTATATCTTAAACTGTTCTGGAAGACTTATATGAATGAGTGAAGGGACTTTGGACAATTAAAACTGTCTTCTTTCTATTTTAAGTTGGACAAGGATTTTTTTTTAGTGTGCGAAACTGGTTCTAGCTGGAAGCTAGGAAGTTGTGACTATTTGAACCCACAAGATTTTTACAGTGCCCTGCTTTTCAGGAAACAGACTAACAATGATCAATGGAGTAGTTTTAAATGGCTTCCTGTATGTGCTTTGAGCAATGGTTCTTCTTTAGTGAAATTGTGAATTTTAGCTTTTTATTTTGGGTAGTTACAGGAAGTGTTAATAATCAACATCTTATTTATTAAAAGCAGAACAACATCTTGTTTAATAAAAGCAGAACAACACACACCTTTATCTTCAAGAAGTAGATTACTTGATTTGGTTATGATACCATGAATTTGAATCCCCTTTATTAATTGTGATTCCTTAGGTATGTTAATAATGCTTATGCATTCTATAACATTATACACCCATATAATTATATATGTTGGTCATTGAAAGTACTTTGTGCATAGTTGGCATTTTTATCATTCTAATTTACAAAAACTTATTATAATATAGTGTACATAGATGGTATCATAGATACTATGGAGCATTTATTCAGTACACTCCCTTTCTATATTTTGTATGTAGGATTATAATTATTCATTTTTAATCAGGAAGCATTTATGTCAAGAAAGAATAAATGGAGAGTTTGGAGAAGACTTCTGCGGGGGAAAGAAATTTTTACTTCTTAATTAAGGAATAATAACTTTCTAAAATTTTCTGTCAGGTACAAAAAGTCAGAAGAGCAAGATAGAATTCAAAAAGTATTACAAGTTTGTTTCATGCTACCTATAACAAGAATCTGAATGACTGATGGTCAAGGCAAATTGGCAACAGATGAGAAGTGGAGGCTAGACTTGGATCTCTTACGGGGCGCTTAAACTAATGATGCATTTGACCCTGCCCTCAGGCTCATCCTGGTCATCTCCTACATTTTCATTCTGATTTAAGCTTAAGTTTTCATTCCATTGCAGTATTTCTGAATCACATCTCTACTGAAAAAAAGTGCGTATTACATACGAGGAAATGGAATATTCTTTAAATTTTGTGTGTAAGGAATTGTTGCTTTTGGATTTCAATCTCATTTCTATTCTATTCAATCTCAGATATTTATCCTAATGCGCTTATGTTTTTGGTACGTTTTGTTCTGATTTTCAAGGAAAAATATGTAAGTTCTGGAATATATATGGTTTGGGTAATATTCTTTGGAAGTATCAGTAGCTGCTTTTTTATCTTAACAATATTAATGTAGATCACAGTTATTCATGAGCGGTATATAAATTTGACCTGAGTGAAGACATGAGAGTACTGTACATTAATGCCTGATTTTCATAACAGCATACACATCTCGTGGTATAAAATAATATTTTTAAGATTTTAAGTTGATGTTTCATTGCTTTTAAAAATATTGATTTGATTTTATAATAGGAATCACTTGCACCCATTGGCATTTAGATCTAGTTATAAACTGTGAATGCAGTGTCCACTAAGTTGCAATCTTCCTTATTCAAACCTATTAATGTTCTACTACCACGACCACTACCCAGTAATATTATTAAAAATAAGGTTTTTTTTCTTTATGCAAACCTAGAGTCTTATTTATACTTGTGAGTTCACAGAATGGAGTATTGGATTGGTTTCAATCAAAGCGTTGTAAGCTGCTTAGAATAGCCCCATGGTGAGATAGGCAGCAAATAAATAAAATAAATGAAATAATAATGTTCCATTTCAAATATAATTAGGCAGTACTGTCTTTACATACAGGTTTAGTTAATCCTTTTTATTTCCTTTTGTGTGGAAGAAAGGAAAGGAAAGGAAAAACTGGCATTTTAGACATGAAAAGTGAGGATTAAAGGGTAAAGAATTACATGAATTGTTGTAGGAGTGTTAATTCTGCAGAAAATGTGTGTATATATATATATATATATATATATATATATATATATATATATATATATATATATATATATATATTTTTTTTTTTCTTAAGTTTTCGTGGGTACTTACATGTATGGCATTCAGCTTTGTTCGGGTATTTTCCCACGTCATAGTAGTGGTGCTTTTAAAGTTGTAGCAACGTTTCAGCAGAATCTTGCAAGCTCACATTACTCAGAGAAGCACAGAGCCGAAGACACAAGCCTGAAGATGATGAATGAGACTTCATCGAAACGTTGCCTAGATACTTCCAATCTTACGTGGGAGAAAACCCGAATAACCAAAGATCCACATACAAATACCCGCGAGAACCTCAGAAATATATGTGTGTGTGTGTGTGTGTGTGTGTGTGTATCTTTGGTTTCTCCCGTGTAAAATTGGAAGCATTTTGTCGATGTTTTGACGAAATCTCATTCGTCATCTTCAGGCTTGTGTCTTTGGCTTTGTGCTTCTTGGAGTAATGTGAGCTTGTAGCTGTTTTTTCTTTTAACTGCCAGTGGGAGTACGACTTGACTGGGTGTGTTCTGATTGGCTGGGGGTGTGTTCTCATTGGTTGGGGACCTGGTTGTGATCTGATTGGTTAGGGGGTTGGCTGTGTTCTGATTGGCTGGGGGGGTGTTCTGTTCAGGTGGGGGGTTGGCTGTGTTCAGGTTAGTCTTAGTTGTCGGGGGATTTGAGTTGGTGAGCTGTGATCCTGTTGTTTGGCTTCGCGTTTGTGGTCGTGCCACATCTTTATGTTGGGCGTCAGTTTGCTTCATGTATGGGTTGGAGGGGTTTGAACCGGGTAGTGATGCAGCTGCAGTACGGCTTCTGGTCCGTGGTCGTGTCTCATCATTTGTGTGGGTGTGAATCTGCTTTCTACGTGGAAGTGTGGTGGTAGCATCTTGTGTGGCCTTCGTGGGTGTGGGTCTGGTCGTTTGTTAATGAGGGCGCACTCCCACTGGCAGTTAAAAGAAAAAACAGCTGCAAGCTCACATTACTCCAAGAAGCACAAAGCCGAAGACACAAGCCTGAAGATGATGAATGAGATTTCGTCGAAATGTCACCAAAATACTTCCAATTTTACACGGGAGAAAACCCGAATAACCAAAGATCCACATACAAATACCCGTGAAAACCTCAGAAATCATATATATATATGTGGCATTCGGCTTTGTCCAACACATGGAAGCCACAGGTCATAGCATCAACTTCAATGGCACCAAAACCCTAGCCACTATAAAAACCCTAGCCACAGAATCATCAGAGAAGCCATAGAGATTGAAAAGAGACCAGAAAGCATGAATAGAAGAGATGATTCCACCAGGCTGTCAATCATTTGGAAGCCTGCACTCACAAACAAAAAAATATCCACACCACAAGCCAGGCAAACACCTGGGCACAAACAGATCCCCCCTGATACCTCCAGCTCAAACACACGCCAACCAGGCACCCAGATGAAACCCAGCTTCCTAACTAATGATAGCCGTCCATTTACCCGAAGCCAAGCTGCACTAAAGGCCTCCAATAAAGTAACACAATGCTGCCAGCCAATCAAGATACAAAAAGAGCCAAAAAACAGACAGAAGATATTAGAGACACCAATCAAGCAGAACACAGCAAACTCCGAGACCAATAAACACAGACCAAGACTCCCAACCAATCAGGATGAAGAAAAAACCATTCTGGCACAGCAATAGGCTGCCCCAAATTTAAATCTGAAACCACTGTAAAAGTCTGACTCACAGACGAACACTATACAGAAGCCCGATGATGGCAGGTGAGATTCTGCTGAAACGTTGCTACAACTTTAAAAGAACAACTACAATGACGTGGGAAAATACCCGAACAAAGCCGAATGCCATACATGTAAGTACCCGCGAAAACTTAAGAATATACACACACACACACACACACACACACACACACTTCTGAAGGATATGTGTTTAACATATTCACTCTTTCTGCACAACCTACATTCTAACTTTTTTGAGTCCTGTACTTTTCGCAAAGTGTTTTTGTTGTAGACTCTGGGGGAGATGATCTGTCAGGTTTGTATTTAATATAATCTATGTATTGATGATACTTAGCTTTACATCTTTGCCATAGGCTAAGTGGAAAATCCAGTGGAAATCCTGACTTAGTGCACACACACACACACACACATGATTATATATAAATTGAATTTATATTGCCGCCTATTCGCCCATGGCGACTCAAGGCGACTTACAGAACATAAAAACACATTTAAAACAATAAGAACAACAAAAAGAAGCAAATAAATTAATGTAATATAATATAACAAAATCACTCCCCAACTCCCACCCCCCACCCCAGCGACAGCAGATCACATGAGCCATTTAATGGACTCCATCCCACTTCGGATTTTTTCAGGCCCACTGGCAGAACCAGGTCTTCAGCGCCTTCTGGAAGAGTATTAGAGTGGGGGCCAATCTAATCTCTAGGGGAATGATCTTCCAGAGAGAGGGAGCCACCACAGAGAAGGCCCTTCTTCTGGGTCCCACTAGGTGTATCTCCCTTGGGGATGGGACCCGCAACATTCCCTGCCTCCCCGCTCTGATGTGTCGGGTAGATGTGAGCGGCAAGAGACGGTCCCTCTGATAATCTGGTCCCAAGCCATAAAGGGTGACAACCAGCACCTTGAATTGCACCCGGAAGCAAATCGGCAAGCAGTGCAGCTCCCACAGGAGAGGTGATATATTGTGCACACTGAGGTCTGCACAAAACCATGTGGGGCACTGCATTTTGCACTAACTGGAGCTTCCGGATGCTCTTCAAGGGCAGCTTCAGGTAGAGCATGTTGCAATAGTCAAGACAGGAAGTGACTAGGGCATGAGTGACTGAGTAGGGACTGTTGGTCCAGGAAAGGACATAACTCGTGCACCATCCGCAGTTGCGCAAAGATCCTCCTGGCCATGACTGCCATCTGCTCTTTGAGCAGGAGTCATGAGTCCAGGAAAATGCTTAGATTATGCACAGGGTCTGTTTGGGGTAGTGCCACCCCATCCAAGACCAAAGGTGGCAATTCTCTCTGAGCCAACGAACCCCAAACCCAGAGCCACTCAGTCTTGCAAGGGTTTAGTTTCAACCCGTTGCTCCCCATCCAGCCCCTAACAGCCTCCAGGCACTGAGAGTGGGAGGACATGGCATCACTTAACTCATCACGGGCCGAGACATACAGCTTTAGTATCATCAGCATACTGGTGATACCTCAGTCCATGGTGATGGTGATTTCACCCAGTGGCTTCATAAAAATGTTGAAAAAGAGCGAAGAGAGTATCAAGCTCTGCGGAACCCCACAAAGCAGTGGGCAAGGGCTGGATCTCCCCCCTCCTATCACCACTGACTGAGAGCAGCTGCAGAGGAAAGAAGCGAACCACAATAGCACAAGGCCTCCCACTCCCATCCCTCGAAGCCGCTCCAAGATAATACCATGATTGATGGTCTTGAAAGCCTCTGAGAAGTCAAGTAGAGCAAGGATGGATGCATTACCCCCATCTCGCTCCTGCCAGAGATCATCCAAAAGTGCGACCAATGTCGTTTCTGTCCCAAATCCAGGCCTGAATCCTGACTCTTAGTGGTCAAGATAATCTGTTTCATCCAGAAACCTCTGGAGCTGCCGCACAACCACTTTCTCAACAACCTTCCCCCAAAAGTCAGAAATTATTCAACACGGTGGAATCCAGCGATGGCTTCTTAAGAAGAGGGCGGACCACAGCCTCCTTAAAGTACCAGGGCACTGCTCACTCCTGTAGGGAAGCATTAATCACCACCAGAGTCCACCTGCCTATCACCTCCTGGGAAGTTTTCACTAGCCAGGAGGGACATGGGTCTAAAACACAGGTGCTTGCATGCATACTCCCTAGGATCCTGTCCACTTCCTCGGGAACAACAGGGTCAAACTGTTCCCAGATAACAGGGCAAAAACCTGCCTAAGGGGCTTCCACTGGACCAGCAACCACGCCGGCAACTGACTGGGAATGAAGTTGAGCTAATATCTTACAGAAAATCCACAAATTTCTCAGCACGCCCCTTCAAGTGGACCTCCATCTCCTCCTTACCCAGGAGGAGGGTCCTTAAAGAGGGTCACTGCACGATTATCTGCAGATGCAATTAGTGTTTAGAAGTATTTATACTTTGCCGCACAAATCGCCACGAGGTAGGCCTTAGTAGCAGATTTTACCTGTGTTCGATCGAGTTCATCCCCTGTCTTCTGCCAGGGGTGCTCTAAACCAGTGGCCTCCAACCTTTTTCGAACCAGGGACCGGTTTCACAATTATTCTTCCACGGACTGGTACCTGAGTAACGTGAGACTCCACCGCCATCGGGACGGCTCTTCGTTTGAAGCCGCCCCCCCCTTCGACGAAACTAAGGCGCGAGCACCCAAACGCCGCTTTCCAACCAAAAACCCGGAAGCGCTGTCGAAACAAGATGGCAGCGCCCAAGTTTTGCGGCCCGGTAAAAAATGATCCACGGAACGGTACCGGTCCGGGGACCGGTGGTTGGGGACCCCTGCTCTAGACTCTCCTCAAGTATTTAATCCCTTTCAGATCCTCTATATACCATGGGGCACTGAGAGGTCTAAGGGTGAGGAGAGGTCACATGGGTGCAATCCTATCCAGAGTCTCAGTCACCTTCCTATTCCAAACAGTGACTAAGTGCTTGGCTGGACTGTACAGTAGATCTGCACTTATAACCCCCAGCTCTTTTTGGATCTGGGTCCATTAGTCAATGGGGGCAGACCAGTGTAATAGGTCCTGCCTCCCTGAGGGGGAGGGGGGGTACAGCCCTTGAAAAACTAATTGCCACCAGACTGTGATCTAACCATGACAAGGGAACCACCAATTTCAGGTCACATTGGGACTGCTCCGACAAGAACACCAAATCGGGTGTGTAACCACGATTACTAGTTGAATTCAAGGCAAGCTGGAGTTGTATGCTGGTGTAAAACCTCCCAGAAACTGCAAATACAGTAATATGCAATGTTTGTTCTAACAAGCTGAGTTACATTTCCCCTGAAAGAGCTGGTGCAAAATATCGGAATTTTCCTGGATTCATGGCTCCTGCTGGAACAGTAGATAGAAGCCATTGCCAGGAAAGCCTTTGACTAAGTTTTGCAACTCTGCCATTTGTTCCTGTTCCTGGACCCAAAGGCACCAGTCATCTAACAGCCTATTATAATTCACTTTATATGCGGTTGCCCTTGAAGATGACCTGGAAGTTGTTTCTGACCCAGAAAAACTGAATGTGCCAGAATGTAACAGACTGGTGCTTGCCAGATCAAGCAAAATAACAGTGACAGCTGCATTGCTTCTGGCCCCAATCCAAGATGTTGCTTATTATTTATTTACTAAATAGATTTATATGGCTGCCCAACTCATACACAGTGACTACTTTATTATTACCTATAAAGCCTTATATTGTATTACTTGGACTCTTTTATCTTCAGAATAGTTTTCTCCTGGAATAAACTGTTCAACCTACAGTATGTCCTGAATAAAGTAGGAGAAGCAAGAGCCAAACAAACAGGTAGTGTCTCTCATTTCTATGGAGTATGTTCGTTTCTCCTACTTTATTCAGTCAGCCAGGTTGGGATCTGCCCCGTAGTTAAGGGAGGTGATTAATGTCTCTGTAAGTGTGGGGAGTATCCCTGCCTGCTTAAAGCAGGTGGTTTCAGGATCTTTACTAAATAAGTTGTCCTTACTGAAAGAACTCAGTAAATATTCATTGATCTTAAATACAGTATTCCATTCTTGAATACTGTAAGATGATTGAAAAATTGTGTCCTTGTAGTTCTACATGCATTTGGCTGAAGCCATCACTGCGACCTGACAGATTACATCCCAGAGTTCTAAAGGAGCTGGCGGATATCATTTCAGAACAACCACTGTACCACATATTTCAAAAAGCCTGGCGCACTGGGGAACTAACAGAGGACTGGAAAAAAACTGATGTGGTTCCCATCTTCAAAAAAGGAGGAAAAAAACCAGATCCAGGAAACTACAGACCAATCAGCCTAACATCAATACCCAGGAAGATACTGGAAAAGATAATTAAAAAAAAAAAACAGATCTGCCAACATCTAGACAGCAGTAAATAACTAGCAGTCAGCATGAGTTTTTAAAAAACAGATTATGCCAAACCAATCTTATTTCATTCTTCACCATAGTGACTAAATTAGTAGACCAGAGAAATATTGTGGACATAATATACTTAGATTTCAGCAAGGCATTCAACAAAGTAGACCTACTTCTTGGTAAGCTAGAAAAAAGTGGGATAGATAGCACCACCACCACATGGATTCATAACTGGCAGACAAACAGTACTCAATGAGTAGTCCTTAATGGGTCTATGTCTACATGGAGGGAAGTAAGCAGTGAGGTATCACAAGGCTCCGTCTTAGGTCCAGTACTCTTCAATATCTTCATAAACAATGTAGATGAGGGAATAGAAGGGGAACTTAACAAATTTACAGATGATACTAAGCTGGCAGGAATAGCTAACACCCTAGAAGATAGGCTCAAGATCCAGATGGATCTTGACAAACTTGAACACTGACTGGGCCCTATCTAACAAAATGAAATTCAAGGTAGAGGAAAGTAAAGGCTTACACTTAGGCAAGAAAAACCAAAAGTACACATATAGACTGGATGAAACCAGGCTTTAATATCAGTAATTGTGAGAGGGATCTTGGAGTCTTAGTGGACAACCAGTTAAATATGAGCCAGCAGTTTGTGGTGGCAGCCAAAAAAGCCAACGCAATCCTAAATTGCATTAACGGGAATACAATCAAGATCAAATGAGGTACTAATGCTACTCTATAAAGCCTTAGTAAGACAACACCTAGAATATTGCATCCAGTTTTGGTCCCCACACTATTAAAAGTATGTTGAGATTCTAGAAAAAGTGCAGAGGAGAGCAACCAGGGTGATTAGGGGACTGGGGACTAAAACATATGAAGAATGGTTACAGGAATTGGCCGTTGCTAGTCTAGTGAAGAAAAGGACCAAGGGAGACATGATAGGAGTGTTCCAATATTTGAGGGGTTACCACAGAGAATAAGAGGTCAAGCAATTTTCCAAGGCACTCAAAGGCCAGACAGGAATAATGGATGGAAACTGAACAAGGAGAGAGTCCACCTAGAAATGAGAAATTTTCTGACAGAACAATCAACCAATGGAACAACTTGCCTTTGGAAGTTGTGGGAGATTCATCACTGGAGGCTTTAAATAAGAGATTGGAGTGCCATTTGTCAGAAATGGTGTAGTAGGATCTCCTGCTTGAATTGGACTAGAATCACGAGATGACCTACAAGGTCCCTTCCAACTCTGTTAATCTCTAATCTGTAATCTATTTCTGAAATACAGTATTGTCTGAAATATAGTATTAAGAATTGGATTTCCTTCCTTTTTCTTTGTGCTCTTTTCTTTTACCATCCTCTTATTCTTTGTAGTATTTCCAGTCTGTTCTATTGGGACACATCCATATGGCTATTATCTAGGTTGTTGACTCTGATATTGTTTGATATTGCTCTAAGTCATTCAGAGTTTTGCAATGAGATGCCATTAGCACAAATGATAGCATCTACTGCTTCCTACCCCATAACTCCAAGGAAATAATTAATACCCTTGAGCATTACCTAATCTTATAACGACTGGATGAGAGAAAATAAGTGAGAATTACATTGAGACAAAGAGAGAAAGAGAAAACTACTCAGGCATTGAAGTGAACTTTGTTCTGAAGAGGATTACACTCCCTAGGAAAGAGTAGTTTGAGAGTGCTTCATGACCCCCAGCTATTGCTGAATTTGATAGTTGTATATTAAAGAACCTGTTTATACCATTAGGAATAGTAAACACCAACTTTTGCTGAGGTAACTGGATTTAGCAACAGTTATCCATATCATGATTGTGACCTGTATTGACTTCTGTAATGAATGCTGTGTGGAGCTATCCTTGAAAAATGTCTGGAAATTGTAATTGGTACCAATGTGGGCTCTAGTTGCTAACCAGTGCAAAATACAGGAAACATATGATGCTACACTGAAAGATCTGTGTTGGCTGCTAATTGTTTACCAAGCGGAATTTAAAGTTTTGCTATTGATCTTTAAATCTCTAAAGCAGGGCTGTCAAATTCCTGGCCCATGGGCCAGATGTGTCACATGCTGGTCACACCCATGCCCGGTTTAGTGAAGGGGGAAAAAGTCCCAACATGTCACGTGACGCTGCCGTGACAACGTAAGTTTGACACCCCTGCTCTAAAGAGTTTAAGGAAGGCCTGATTAGATATCTGAGGGGACCAGTTTTGTCAAATTATTAATAGCTAAACTATGTTTAATTATCTTTATTTTACTTTTATGTTTCATATTTTGTATTTTATTGATGCAGGCCACACTGAAAAGTTACATAACCAAATCTGGGGGACATAAATAAAACTAAATAAATAAGCCATTGGGGGGGGGGGGGGGAGAAGTAACAGTAACTAACTCAGATCCATATTAAATTAATAACAAATCAGGTTAATTTAGTTACCTTTAAGTGATTGAATGTTGAAACAAATTAAAAGAAAAAACACTAATGTTTTTTTTTTAAACAAGTTTTATTAATTTTCAAAACACACAAATCATCATTATCCATTACATGTTTAAACCTTTTTCCATTATAAATTTAACAAGTCAGATAAACTATAATTCTTTTAAACCATTTCCATATAAACATACAAAAACCTCTTATCCAATTTCTCTTTACTTCTCTTTACTCTTATTCAATTTCATTATTATTATTTCATCTATTTCTTTCTGACTTAGTTACCATTATTCTCATTCTATATTTCTGCAAGGTTTTATTAATTCTCCCAAAAAAAAACACCATATACACACAACACACAAAACATAAAAAAAAATCTTTTTGGAAAGTAACTTGGACCCAGGTATCTCTCTCTTCATGGACTTCAATTATATTCATGCTCATCTTACATATCATTACTTATTTTATTTACCATTCTAAGTCTTTTATATTAACTTCTCCACATATTTCACTCTTCTTAATTCTATCTTAATTAATCATCTTAATTTGAGTCATTATATTAGTATCTTTTGTCCATTCTTTATTGTCCCTTTGTCTCGTTCCTTTTAAAAAAAAAGAAGTTTCTCCTGAAATCACTAATCAGAGTATGATGCCTTTCTATCTCCCCCCTAAATTAATCAAATTAACCTTTAAAATAACGCCCAATACCCAATCCGATTTTGCTTGGTACATTCTATCTAAATAGTACATCCAGAATAATTAAATACATAGTTAAACAATAAATCTAAATATTAAAAACAAATACTATAATAGAAATTTTATAATAACATCAATACCATAATCTTATTAAACTCTTTAATTAAAACTCAATATTCTAAACCTCCCCTCATATTATTAAATTTTAAAACCAATCATTATTAAACATTTCACCATTTTAATCTCTTATCAACTCTTAAACCATTTAAGTTTTCTATTTCTAATACAATACTACAATATCATCTTATGTACCTTGCAAAATCTTTTGAAGAAATTATACTTTATCCTTTATCCCTAAAAAGATTCCTTTTTCCCATTTAATTTCAAAACTTTGTAGCTTTTCTCCACCTTTTCCCTTCCTTTCTTCTCCCAACAAACCTTTCTACCCCCCTTCTTCTAGCCTCTGCCTTACTGGCTTCCCTTCTCTGTCGTGTTCCTTTTCCCTTTTGTTTACTATCATTATATTGATTTTGCACCTTATTTTTCCCTTTCTTAAGTGTTTTTTTAAATCTTAAGTCCTTTATTTCTCTTCCTTTCCCTCTTACTTCTTTCTTGGTCGAGTTCTGAGATTTATTAAAAATGGCTTCCTTTCCTTCTTCTTCTTCTGCTGTCTTCATCTGTTGTAATGTTTGTTGATAGTTAATAAGCGCCATTTCTAAAAAAAAGGAAGGCTTCTTTCAAACCAGCTTTACCATTTTTTTTTTTTTTTTGCTTGTTCATAATCTTTTCTCAGTTCCTCAATAGAAAGAGCCATTATAAATCTTTTCTTTTCTTTTCCCCTTCTTTCTTCTTACAACAACCAGAATATTCCAAAGAAAAATAAAACAGTCCCAAAGTTATCAATCAGTCCAAACCAAGGCAGAGTTCTCACTTTCTCCTTCTGGGGTAGTATCAATCAGAGACAAAGAAAGTCCAAATCTGTTTCTTAAAGTCTTATTGCAATATATTTTAGTCTTCAAATCCTTAAGGCATCTCCTCCAACAGTCTTAGCATACCAATATTTTTTTTAGTCCTCTCCCTTCCCACTCATCGCTTAAAGCCAGTTTTCACCCTAAAAAAAATAGGTTTCTTAATATCCACTTATTTATTCCGTAGGAAAGGAGGGTAAGCTTTCCTTTCAGCACCACCAAACTGCCGCTTTTTTCCTCTTCTAGAAGGTATCATTCAGAAAGTCATACTTTTCAGGAATTTTGTTAAATATGTCTTAGAGTCCTAGGAACCAAGAAAAACTTTCTCCTTTGAAAAACTTTCTCCACTTCCTCCTGCGCATTCTTACCCGGCTGCCAGCTTCTTTGTGGCGGCCATTACGGACCGCCGCTGCACCGTCTTGGGAAAAGGGGGTTCTGCCGGCCGGGGAGGGGTCTGCAACACCCCCAAACCCCTCTCCGGATCCCCCTACCTTCAGCTGCCCCTGCAGGGCAGCCTAGCTCCGTACCCGTCCGGATCGGAGCCCCAAAAGCGGCTAGCGCAGCAGGGATCGCGCAACTTCGCAAATCCCTGCCGCTCGCGAAGCCTACAAACCGGAAGTCCCCAAAAACACTAATGTTTTTTAATGTCTCACAGCCTAAGTAGCATGATTGCAGAAAAGGCACTTAAACCTCAATTTGCAAATCACTAAAATAGTAGAAATTGAATCCTTCAACAGAAAACTCAGCATTGACATCCATATTATCTTATGTATTTAATAGCTGATAAATCTCAGCATGAACCAAATTCTTATTATAATAAGTTCTGAACAACTATTTAATAGAGGTATTCTCAGATATAACATACAATACGCAAATGCTTATGCCATCATGAAAACATTTTTGAAGAAACATTATTTGTATATTAAATTGCAGTTGCAATATTGCAACTTTCACTTATGGTACTATTGATGCTCTTTCTCATTGGAAATATATATAGTAAAGAGGGAAAGAAAAAGAAGAGGATGATCAAGAACAAAGTGGATAGACTTGATTACAACATTGATGGATACATCATTGGAAGACCTGAAGGGATAATCATGCTGGAAAGGTTCTATTTGGTTGCTAAGAGACAGCACCAACTTCATGGCATCTAATCAAATGTGAAAAAGAGAAAGGAAGAAAGAAACTTGCATTTTTAAAACAAAGAACAATTTTGAAGTAATTTAATTCTTGAGGTAAATGAGAGCAGGAAACTGACCTCCCTTTCTCCTTCAGTGCTCTGAAATAGAATTGCCATGATACTGGGCAGTATTCACAGTCTGGGCAATAAAGCAGTTTGGAATACAAGAACAAATGTAACATTTATCTAAAATATGTGGTATAATCATATGATTTGTATGAAGTATTATAAAGGAATTTTGCAAATTCAAGATAGCTTACATAGACAAATATATAACTTTAAGTAGTAAAGATAAGAACTTTCTATCCTCAAAAATGGATGTCTTTTCTTTGAGCATGCTGTAAGCATATGATACATATATAATGGTACAGAAATAACTCAATATAAATTGATGGATTAAAATGGGGAAAGGAAGGATTAAATAGTTCTGTTTTGGACACATAATAAAAGCAGCATCTGAACAGAAACTAAGTAATTAGATACGATGGTCTACATCAGGGGTGTCCAACCTTGGCAACTTTAAGACTTGTGGACCAGCAAAGCTGGCTGAGGAATTCTGGGAGTTGAAGTCCACAAGTCTTAAAGTTGCCAAGGTTGGACACCCCTGGTCTACATAAACATATCTAGCACTCAAAAATTAAAGTAGTCACTCCTATTTCTGTTTTCTTGCAATTGCTTACTATCTGGTTTTTTTTTCTTCACTTTGGCCATTGGAACACCTTGACGTTTCAACACAACATAGTTGTGACCAAGAAACTCTACCTATCAAAAAAAAAAAAACATGTTTCAGGTTCTCTTCTGTGCTCAGTTGTTCTTTCTTGTCACTTTTTGGCTTTTCAGATTGCTAGAACTGAACTTCCTGTGATGTTGTGTGTCCTGAGTCCTGAGTGTAAGACTGATGTGCATTTCTCATTTTTACACGATGCTGCCTGTTGTTGCTTGTACTTCTGTTCCGTGATTTCTAGTCTTGTGCAAGGATTCATAGCTAGAGTTTGATGACTTACTGCTCTAAGGCCAATGGTATAAGGCAGGGGTGTCAAATTCATGGCCTGCGGGCTGGATGCATCATGTGCTGGCCCTGCCCCCACTCGGTTTAGCGAATGGGGGGAAAGTCCCAATATGTTACCTGATGCTGCTGTGAGACGCGAGTTTGACACCTCTGGTGTAAGGTATATATTAATGTATTCTCAATGCTATCTCTATATGTCTTTGCCTAAAAAGCAATGAGTAGGCTTCAACAACATGATGCTTTTTGCTAAGTACTCAGTATTCTGTTTGATGTGTCTGACTTATTCCTGAGCTTGCAGTTTCAACACACACACAAACTCCCAACGTTGCCTCTTTCTTGTCTTCAGGAATTCTCACCCATTTCTTTATTGCTTCTCTAATAAGACAATGCCTTCTATTGGTTAGGAGCATGATTAATATGTGCCTTATTATTTGGAATATATTTGCCTCTTATCCCAAGTCTGAAAGAATACAACATTATAATAGAAGAAAATATAAAATCGAGGCTTGGGGCTTATTGGAAGTGCTAGATGTCCAAGTTCCACCTTTGTTACATGCTTATTTTAAGCATTCTTCCTTGTTTTGCTGTTTGTCTACCCTTTTAATCAACTTTTAGTACAGAACAATTATTTTCAGATTGTGTTCTTCATCCATTATAACTTCCTTCTATGTTTTTGAATAATCACAGGGCTAAGAGTGCTATGGTTACATTTTTTTGACCAGGGCCTGTATTGTTCAAAATGCATCTTAGTTTATTAAAAAAAAAGCCAACCAGTGTATCGCTTAATTTCTCTTATACGTTTCTTACCCAAAGATCCTGTATCAATATGTGTAAACTTTATCCAAAAAAAGAGGTAATCAAATTGGACAAAAAAGTCATAGGACCCTTATCCCTGTTAAACAAACTGTTGTTTGTTTAACAAGAACTGTTAACTTAAGACAAATCTTAAAATTCTTCTGGAATTTGAAATAATTGTGCATTATCATTGCTAAGAACAAAAATTAAATCTGAAGCTAATTTTAATAGCAGTTCAGCTCAAAATTTAAGGCAACTAAATTTAGAAATCAATCAGACTCAGAGGCTGGCATATTTATTTTTTAGGTTTTTGCTGTGGGGCAGATAGCAATGTCTTCAAGCAAATTTTAATTAGAAAAATGATACAGAGAAAAAAGATAATTACTAAGTCTTACTATTATGTTCCTGCCGATTCTGTGGGCATGGCTAAGTGGGCTGGCCAGGTGGTCATGTGACTGGGTGGGTGTGGCTTTGTGATCATGTGACTGGGGGGTCAAAAGTCCTTTTTTCTTTCGCAATACCTTCCCTGTGCCCCGTATTTGGCCTGGTGGGCCTCAGGGAAGCTTCCTGGGAGCAAAAATGGGGCATGGGGGGCATGCAGCACCCCTTGTGCCCCATTTTTGGCTACTGGGCCTCAGGGAAGCCTCCTGGGCGCTGAAAAAAGAAGTGTTTTGAAGCCTTCCAAGGTAGGTACAACAGCAAGGGAGGGATCAGCTGTGCCGTGTGATTTAGATTAGCTAGAAATCAAGAAATCTGACTATTTCCTGCTTTCTAGCTAATCTAAATTGCGCGGCACAGCTGATTGTCACCTAGCTGATCGTCAGAAATACCAGTTCAGCTGAACCGGTAGCCTTTTTTACTACCGGTTCAGCTGAACCAGGCTAAACCAGCAGCATTTCACCTCTGTTCCTGCCCAGAATCTGCCTGGCATGCTGCTATTAAAGCAACAAACAATACATTTCAGGCACTCTGGGATTTTGACATGACATATAAAATTATCAGAATGCTTATCTTGTGGTGAAATAAGAGAAGGGCCACTGATATCTATTATTCCCAAGTATCTCTTGGTATGGGGAGCCGTGAAGTTGTACAATCAGAGTGCAAATGCTGAACATTATCAGTGAAGGAAAATAAGTTCCTGAAAATATTCTTATTCTTATTTTCAGAGTCTCAGCAATAGGGAACATTGTATCAGAAATTAACCTCTCTGAAATTGGATTGGGTAGCTGAAATACTGATAAACGGTATGACTAAGGCTATTAAAAATATTTATACTGTGTCTCCTATTTCCACTTGCTTTTTGCCTGAGCTATAGTAATGCTTCAGTTGAGTGTGTTTTCTTATGTATTTATTTATTCAATTTGTATAGTTCCCTTCCCCCTTCACATATATGATTCTGGACGATTCACACACACACAAAAACCCAAGCACCCAAAATATATAATCAGACAATAACAACATAAAACCAGGAAAACCAGGAAAAGCATAGTCTACAAGAGATTGCATCCATTTTACGGTGTAGTTATTTTACAGGCTCTACAGTATGCTGCCACCAGATCCCCAGGCACAATAACAAAGCCCTATCTTCAGGGCCCTACAAAAGGCCAAGAGGATTGGGGCAAATCTAACCTCGGGGGATTATGATCCAAAGAGTGAGTGCAGTGGCAAAAAAAGTGTTTGTCAGATGACAGTCATTAGTAGACAGGATGTGTAACACGTCCCTTCTGCCAGACATGAAGGGACAGGTAGATATAACTAAAAGATGCCATCACTCAAATAAGCAGGCCCCATGTTATGCACAACATAGTGTTCCATGCACTTGCCGTATAGTCATGCTGGCCACATGACAAAGGAAATATCTTTGGTCAATGCTGGCTCCCTTGACTAAGAAACAGAGATGAGCACTGTCCCCTGGAATTGTGCATGACTGCACAGGGGAAACCTTTACCTTTATAAGTCATTACCAGAACTTTGGGATCTAGTGCTGGCAACCAGTGCAGCTTACAGAGTGATCACTGATCTAGGAGAGCATATAACTGCCCTTATCACATCACCAGTTACACATTTTGGATACTCTTCATGGGCAGCCTCATGTAAAGTGCATTACTGTGCATTAGTCAAGAGTTTAAGCCATACTATATGTCAGTACCCAGAATGAAAACTCTTCTTATGAAGAAAATCATCAAAAATTCCAATTGGATTCTTGAAGCATTGGTGGAACTAAGGAGCCAACATTACATAACACTGAGAGTGGTATTTTAATTTAGGCCAAAATTTTCAACACATAAATGGGATAGAAACTGAGGAAAATACAATACTTGAATACACCTTTTAAGTAATGTTTTGAACAAAAGTTTGAAATGCATGGTATTTACTGTGGCTGACATTCAATAGCCAAGCAGCTATTAGGTATCTTACAGATGCTTAATTAAAGACTATTTCATAGGTCAGGAAATACTTGAATAGAAAGCTTTGTAATGGAACATTTTACTGATAAAATTAACAATTCCTTCAGTGTGGTGCAGAAAGAGAACTGAAATCCTGAAGATTAACCCATGCACTCTGGGAGGGAGTGCCCTTCCTTGCACAGAGGGGAGCTAAAATCCTTGGGCAGGCAGCTCTTTCAGCCAACCCGAACAGAGAGAATCTAAATCCAAGCAGAGGACAGAGAGTCAGCAGGGTAAGGTAAGTAGTGTGGGTGGCCTCAGGCAGGTTGGGGTGACCCTGGAAAGCCTGCTGCAGGCTGAACACAAAGTTTGGAAATCCTCCTTGGATTTCAGCAGGGAGGATTTTCAGTTCTTGAGCAGAACCTCCCAGGGTCTCCTCAACTCCCCTGAGGTATCATGCGTTTCTTACCTGGGACTGTCTACTTAATGATCTGCAAGATTGCTTAATAGGAGTGCCAATTGTGTTTCTCTTAATAACCCCTTTGGTCAATGACCAAGAGGGTAGTTGGGACACTAACATTTAGAAAACTCCAGTTTCCTAAAAGAATTACTATTCTCATGCTGATTCTGAAGTCTTTTTGTGCTTTTTGCCTTTCAGTGTTAGAGCAGATTATGCCTTACAGAAGCGCTATTCAGTTTCTTAAAAATTGGCTTGCTCAAAATCTTCAAGCAGTAAGCAATTGGGAAAGATCTTAAAATAATAAATTATAAGGTCACAGATGAACTAACCAAACCCTTCACTAAAGCCTGATAATTTTGACTTAACTTTCCTAATACGTTTAAGATATATTGTATTTGTGGCTTACCTTTCCACCCAGAAGTCTTGAACTAAACCAGAGGTGTCAAAACTGCAGCATCATGGCAGCATCACATGACATATCACGACTTTTTTCCCCTTCGCTAAACCGGGCATGGGCTTGGCCAGCATATGACGCATCCAGCCCACAGGTTGCAATTTTGACAGCCCTGATCTAAACATGCTAAGATTGTAAGGTAGTATATATGTTACTGTTAATGTGTGAAATCAGGCATTTTATGGAATGCCTAGGACATCTATAGAATACCAAAAATGGGTTGTCAACTTATGAAACACATTATTTCACACATTTATTCTGTGCCATGCCAAAAGATAAAGTGTCAAAGTATAAAATCCTGCCACTAAAATGCCTTTTTAGCTTTTCTTGTTGCAAGAGGTAAATCAATACTGGTCTTTTTCTTTTGTTTTTTTTCAGTAGAAAATCCTGTACTTTAAAACTCATCATTACTATCACTTTGCAAGCACAGTGTAGAATAGTGATGGAGTTTTATTCCCAGTGTCAAGAGTTGAAAGGAGATCACTTTTTAAAGGTTGTATTGTATTTATTGCTTAAGTGATTCCAATGCTAGTCTTCTATTTCATGAAATCTTAAGAACCTTCTGTATACAATATATTTGTGATGAACTTCCAGGAAAGTAATGGGAGACTCATGACTGGCAGAACAAAGAATTGGCAAACAGATTGGTGTCTCAAAATTCCAAAAGTACTGGATTTTAATTATAAAATCCTTCTTATGGATTGCTTAAAACCATTTATTATTCTTTTTTTCTTAATTCCTTTTTTGAAGTGTATGAAATGTTTTTAAGGCTGTTAAAAGCAGCTGTCCATCAACTTATGAATTATTGATAACTTCATTCCATTAGCTTTTCTGTTTTCCCTCAGCAAAGCTTCTATTTTAGCCAGTTAGTGTGACTCTCTTCTCAATCAAAGCAGCACTTTGAATATTGATGTAGCCTTTTCATCAAAACATAGCCACAACTGGAAGAAAAACACAACTGGGGAAAGGAATGCACTAAATGCAATGTCTGCTTTCATATCTGTGTAAAAGTCAGAGGCTTTTAAATTGTTAAGAAACAAATTCAATAATTTGTGCAGTATTGTTGTTGAAAATCAAATTATCTAATCTACCTTACAGTATCATTGCTGCTTTTGGAAATTTTCATATGTAAATATTCCTTATTGTGATGTCAATGATATGGTCATGGTATGGTACACCATGGTACACAGCCTCTTTCAGAACCTCTCTGGTTTACAGAAATATCAGGCTGGTATCATGGTTTGGTACAGCTCTTGCTGAATCGCTTCAGTTTATTTTTGACAGCCACAGTGATAGCACATTCATCTTTGAAATTTTTGCAGCATTAAAATTATTTATTTTAATTACTCTATTTTACTGTTGTTCATCCTTGTTTCTGCCTACTGTGGTTCTGCAAAGCATTTATCTCCAATTTCTGATAATTCCATGGTGTTTTGCTCTTCTAGGAAAGCTCACCAGAGTTTTGAAAGCCTCGTCAACAGATTTATCTTTTTTGGAAGAGCCTGAAATATAATGAAGTGAATCATTTTATATACTGGTCTCTAACTGCATATTTGTGTTGGATTCTATCTCTTAATCATATTTTGGATATTCTCAGGACAAGCAGCAGTTGGAAGCATTGGGTTTGTTGCTGGTGTTGTTCCAGGTTACTCTGAGCATTCCTTGTGAAAGATATTCCACTTGGGCTTGGCATGGCATGGCCCCCCACTCAAGAGACATTGTTTTCTCTCTGCTTGCCCCTGCTGCGTCTGCTCATCCTATGTTTGTCTTTTAAAAGTTAGCAATGAAAAGTACTCTTCCAGGAGGAAGCAATCCTGGCTTCTTTTTCAAGTTCTTTACCCTGCCTTAGAAGGATATTGGACTTCTATCACATTAACTACTTTTTGAGATGCTCTTGCTTTATGATGGTATCAGTTGCTTCCAAGCTACTTCTATTACAGAATGGAATATAGCTTGCATTTCTAAAGTGCATGGTGATTATTTTCTTATTTACATAAAGATCCTACTATCATGATTGTGTGTTAGAACTGTTACTCAAGATAGGAACCCTCTTTTCAGCTTAAATTCTGGAAGATAGGAAATGAGAAGAATATGACATAAGAGATGTGGATAAAAGGACATGCCTCAGAGAAGATCAGGGAATTCTCCAACTCTCAAAGTAACAGATTTAAGAATAAATACTTATTGCCATTTATTAGCATTAACAGATTCTTTGTGTAATAAAAGGTACTTTGTCATCTTTTGTGAAAGCTAGGAAAATGTTCTGAAAAAGTTTAACCAAGGTTACAGACCTAAGGATTTATTTTTTTGTTTCTTCATTAAATAATCAAATTATTATATAAAAATGTTTATTTTTATATAATAATTTGATTATTTAATGAAGAAACAAAAATTCCTCATCAATAACTTTTTTTGGTGATGGCAGTGAGTATGCTTTAACTCAAGGAATAAAATATCAAAAGGAAGGACAATCATAACAGGCTGAATTTTTTTCCTTTGTTTTTTTAATCAAATATCTCTGCTACTAATTTCACATTTAACCATTTTGATAAAGAAACAGATCCTCCAACCAGGCAAGACAGAGTTGTGGGATAAATCCTGGCTGCCAATACCAAGACAGGAAGAAAAGTGATGAAATCCCTGATGGTTTTTGCCCAGATTTCATTAAGACAAAAGGAGGACAAAGAGAAACATGTAAAATGGAGATCTCATCTCCAGAAAAAGGGACATTGACTATTGGATTGTAGTTGGAATTGCCCCAACAGGATTTGATGAAAGATAAGATGTAGTTTACAGTCATGCTCCACTGTTCTTGGTGCAGTACAGTTAGTGAGTAAAGATGTCAGTTCCAGACATATAGTTTGCTAAGTGTCTATACTCCTCCTTCTATACACTTATGCTTATGTACACAAATACTGTTTCCAGTTTATTTTAAAAAGGGAGAGCAGTTTCATTTTATTATATGGAACAAATAAATGTGTCATCTTATTGGCTGTTAGAAGAAAATGTTGGTTATTAAGATCTTGTTTTTAAGACTTAAGATCTGAAACTCTCCTGAAAAAGGAGAGAAAGTGAAGCATTAAGTGGATTAATTGGCAATCCTTGATGTATGGCTTTTGCTATAAGAGGTGAAGATATTTTTAAAAAGTTCTATTAACTGCACCAGATATTTGATTGCCCTGAATTAGAGAATCTGGGAATTGCAGACTATTTTTAAAAATGAGGTTATCCAATTAAATACTTACAGTACAAATGTCTTCAAAAAAAATTTCTCATAACCTTCCTTATGGAGCGAACATAAGGGTTGATTTGAAAAACACATTCTGTATGATAGAAAGACAAGTCACAGTTACACCGAGGTCCCTGTTGTATGGCTGAGGAAGAAAGTAAGAGCATAAAGATTATGTGCTTGGTGTACATTTGTGCAGATTGTACTGTGTGTGGGTGTTGAGTAGGAGGAGTATATGCTGGGTATGTGAAAGCGTAGTCATTAGACAGTCTGTGCAAAAAGAGAAGCCATTTAGCTCTGAGTTGCTGAAGGAATACATGTACAATTTAAATGACACAGAATTACAGACATATTAATATTTTCTCTGGTCTTAGAACAAAAATAAATAATGTTGCATTTTCTTTTCTTTTTTTAATAAAGTTTTATTTGGGTTTTCACACACAAAATACAAGTAAAACATCTTTTTTGAAAATAGCATGGTCCCGGGTTGAATTTCTTTATACAGACACAAAACTCAATTTCATGCTCCTTTTTGTATTCTATTCCATATCTTATACTATTTTACATTTTCTATATAGTTTTTCCCCTCTTTTAATTTTCTCAATTTTATTTTGATTATCTCATCTCAATTCAAATCGTTATATTTATACTTTTGTCTGTTCTGTTTCAATTTCATATTATCTTTTCTCATTAAACAAATTTTCTCCTGTAGTTACTAATTGGAGTATGACACCTTTATACCTTTTAATTACATCCATTCAATTCTTATTTAAACTTCAATATATACCTTAAGTTTATGACCTTCAACATAATACATAATACATAACTTCCAATCTAATTCTGCTTGGTACATTCTTATAATACACACTATATTCTTTAAAAAAAAAAAGAGATTGTAAATATATGTAATTATAAACCCTCATTCCATTCCAGTTCAGTTCTATTATTAATAATAATTAAAATCTTAACATCTTTAACACTTCTTTTCAATTAAATATCATACTTCCTTAAAAACACATATAATCTCCATAATTAATTTTCCCTTATTTCTCTTCACATATGTTTTATAAATCATTAAATATACCTTTTGTTACATTTATTTATTGACAAGCATTCCACTGAATTACAATAGCTATTTTATCAGACATTTTAATCATACATTGTTTCATATTTTCTAAAATTATTTCTGCTTCTAATATAACCATACTATCTTATGTACCTTTGCAGAATCCCTTTTTCCATTAAGTTTTCACCCATTATCTCTAAATAAGCCCTGTTTCTCTATATTTTGCTTCTGTCCTTTATAACTTCTTTTCCTTTCTTTCTTCCCTCTCATCTTCTCCCTCCCCTTTTTACCCCCTTGTCTCTCTAGTTCTAATTCTCTCTTCTGCATTTCCCTCTTCTGTTGCTTTCTGATTTTATACTTATTTTTCACTCTATTTTTTTTTTTTTGGAGTTGTTTTTCCCAACCTTAAACTTTCCATTCTCTTTCCCCCCTTTCCTTCCCCCCCCCCATCTAAGATTACTTGTTCATTAAAGGTGGCTTCTTCTTTGTCGCAATCTTCTTGTTCTGCAGGCATTTCTTGTTGTTTCTCATAATTCCAAATCTCCATTTCTAAAAACTGAAATATGAAGCCAAAAGAATCTCTCCCTTCTTGTGCATCTTCTTTGTACTTTTTAAGTTCCATTTTCAGTTCTTCTAAAAGTGGAGCCATTTTAAACAGTTTTAAACAACCACCCGATTGATTTTAGTCATTCAAAACAATAACCAAGAATCCAGAAATCATCAAGTAATCCAGATAGTCCCGAGTTATATCTTCTTATTTCTTTTTCGACTTTCTCTTCCTGGGGTTTTTGTTGCGATATTTCAGTTAGAATGTATCTTTTGGAAATCTTGTTGAGATTTTGCTGTAAGTTCTTTTTTAATCCTACCCTTTTATTCTTTTTCTCTCCTTTCCTGTTTTCAAAAGCTTTTAATTATCCAGAAATCTTTATTATCCCTTTGACTTTGTATTTTCAGCATTAAATGCCTATTGATGTCAAAGTGGTTTTTTTTCCAATTTCTTGCTTAAGTCTCTTAGCTGTCAGTATAGGAAAAGGAGAAAACCAAATCTTTTCTCTTTTCTCTCTCCTTCACAGCTTAAAAATCTTCTTAGGGAACAATGTTATCGTTTTTTAACAGTTTCAATTTCAGGGTACCTTATTTATTGCTTTTGCTGTTTGACCCGGTCAACCAAAACTTTCTCTTCTTATCTTCCTCCTGCACATTCTTTTCCGGTCGAGTTCTTCTTTGTGGTGGCCATTTCTGACCATCGCTTCAACCGCCTTTGGGAAAGGGAGTAAGGGCCAGCTGGGGAGGAGAGATGCGGCTCTCCTCAACCCTGCTGGCAGTCTCCCCCCTCTTCACCACTTCTACGGGGTGGTTTAGCCCCAAAACCAGCCGGCTCGGGGCGTTCCAGCGGCGCGCACGTATCGAAGCCTCGCAGAGACGAGGTTTCGGTCTGTCGCTGAAGAAGCTCAAACCGGAAGTCCCAATAATGTTGCATTTTCTATCATCAGGTTTTCTGTTTGTCTTGCAAGTCCTAGCTTGCAGGCCAGAATTGATTAGGAAAGTACACAGCAGATTGCAATAAGCTGGCTATAATAAGGACAGAAATATATTTTGCTGTTATGTGTTCTGATTTTGATTATATAACTAGAAATAGTCAATATTTAATCCAAATTTTAATTTACATTTAAATTCAGTCATTAAAGTGGGAAAGTTTATATATTTTATATTAGTTAAATGGTTTAAGTGTAATTGCCTAAGCATAGTACCCTCCCATGTATTAATATAACTGATCACTGGCATCTGACTCAGGATATCTATTTGGTTTTCAATTATCAAAAAGATTGAAATTTAATGAAATAATATTTTGGATACAGGTAATCCTTGACTTACAACAGTTCCTTTAGTGACTGCTCAAAGTTACAACAGCACTGAAAAAAGTGACATGACCATTTTTCACACTTATGACCACTGCAGTATCCCCATGGTCACATGATCAAAATTCAGACACTTGGTAACTGGTTCATATTGATGATGCTGTGTCCCAGGGTCATGGGATCGCCTTTTGCAATCTTCTGATCAGCAAAGTTAATGGGGAAGTCAGATTCAGTTAACAACTTTGTCACTAATTTAACAACTATAGTGATTCACTTAACAACTGTGGCAAGAAAGGTTGTAAAATGGGACAAAATTCACTTAACAACTGTCTCACTTAGCAACAAATTTTGGACTCAATTGTGGTCATAAGTTGAGGACTACCTATATTTTGGTATTATGTTTAAAGAGTTCTACTATATTTAAACTTTAAGCTTGTAAAATTCACTAGAATCACTTGTTGAAATGTGATTGAATTTTAGTTGAAATGTATTTGATTATTACTAGCTTGGGTTGGTAGTTGGGCTGTTGGTTTGAGTTCCGAGCCTGGCAATTTGGTTGCAAGCGTTTCATTACCATTCGAGGAGACATTGTCAGTGCTCTTTGAATTGTGCTCATCTTCAGAACACTGGCCGTTAAATAGCTTTTTATGTGATGCAAATTAGCATTAGTGTTGTTGTTTGGATACTTCTGAGTCATGGTCTGGTTTCGGACTGTTTGATTGGCTGTTTGTTGTTACTGAGGCATGGTCGATTTCTAGTGAGTTGATTGGTTATAGGATGCCTGTTTTAAATGCTATCTTTGGGATTGTGGTTGATGGGCCTTGTATAATTCAATAATTGTATAATTCACTTGTATAATTCAAACAGCATAAGTTTTACTGCTTCTGCCTTTTCTTGTAAAATACTGGAGACCAAGATACTTAAAGGAGTGTGTTTTTCTATTCCTCCAGTGGCAATCCTATCCAACGGGACAGGGTGATTTTTGTTTCCTACCAGCTATCCGAAATTCAGTAGATTACCATAGAGGAAAAGTAGCATCAGAATGTGGAACATTATTCTTCTTTACTGATCTTCCTTAGAATGTTGAAGATAGTTTTGTTTCCACAAATAAGATAATGGAACTGATATGTGATGGGCTGGATCCTCTTGGCAAGATGACTGCTGTATTTTCAGAGAGACCTTTTGAACAATGGATGCTGAAGAAACACCTATACCAGAGATTTATACTTCTAGTGGATGAGATGTAATTGTTGGGAAAGTCCCTAATTAATGGCATTGTTATTAAGAGTATTCTAAGGAATGGTTTTATTATTAAGTGTCAGATGAGGATATTTAATCCTGGATAGATCAGAGATAATGATGGAGTGATTTGTGGTAGACTTTCTATGAGTTAATTATAACAGATTGTTAAAAGAGAGCTCTGAAGAGAGAGCTTTGTTGTTGATTAGTGTGTGTGTGTGTGTGTGCGTGCGCGCGCGTGCGCGCACACACACACACACACACACACACACACACACAATCTTACATCTATTTGCAAGGGGAGAAAACTATTGTTGTAAAATATCTGCCTTTTTCCAAGGTCTGGATACATCCAAAGGCCTAGAAAAATAATTTGGAAATTCAGTAGCATGGAAATCATCAGTAAACTGTAAAAAGTCAGAGAGCATTTTTTCAGCACCAAGGATAGTTCTACGTGAACACAGGTATTGCCATACAAAATGTCAAATGTTAACATTAAAGGAATTTGAGTGGTTTTAGCAGTAAGATGGAAGTCCTTTGAAACAGAATTCAGCTTGTACTCAGTTTGGCTTCAGTTCCCTAGAAACAAATTTGTAGGGCAATAATAGCCATAAATTACTTTTTATGTAGAAATTAGTTAATGCTGTAAGAGAGATGCAAAATGTGCAGCCAACGCGAACTGTTTTCATAGTCTGAGTTTACTATCTTATCTCCAATATGTGATATGAAGGCAGAATGTTTCCAATATATTTCATGATTGGGAAGCTTAAACTAAAGATTGCTGAGATAGTTTAAATCTTCAGGATGGATATGTTTTGGAAGCAATAACAAGCTAAAAGAACAGAAGACTGAAATTAGGAGACAAACTAAGGTGATCAATTAGCAGAGTGGTAAGTGAAAAGTAATATTCTACAGAGAGAAACTTTCTGGTTTGTAGAATGGTGAAACTTCTTAATATAGGCAATATTATGTACTTATTTGGAAGGTAACATAAGGAAAAGTATAGATTCAGATTTTACTTTAACTCATCATTTAGGGAATAGATGCTCAACAGAAAAGCATGTGGTTCACATGCAGAAGATCCAAGAATCTAATGTTTTCTGTTAAAGGCTGTGGTAGTAGGTAATAAGATGGACTTATACCCTAGCAAGCTTTTACCAAAGGAGAAGTGTTATGATATTGTCTGACTTGATATAAGATAACTTTGTACACTTTCTGTAAAGGGTTCTCACAAAAGAATGAGCTGCTGTATTCCAGCCTCAAGTACATGCTATATTTAATAGTTGTGGAACTGAACAGGAAAAGTTAGTTGAAGTTGCTGTTTACGTTTATGTGAAGTTTATGTTAAATCGGATGTTAGAATGCAGTATTGCAGGCGAATCCTGTTGATTCCCGATTGCCGGCTGTTTGAATCTCACCAGGCTCAAGATTGACTCAGCCTCCCTCCTTTCCAAGGTCAGTAAAATGAGGATCCAGATTGTTGGGGGCAATAGGCTGACTCTGTAAACCACTTAAAGAGGGCTGTAAAGCACTGTGAAGCGATATATAAGTCTAAATGCTATTGCTATCAGAGTCACTTTAATTCATGTACTGACTAGTATTTAACATCAGGTTGAATGGGATTGGTTATTTCTGAACATTTTCACATCCCTACTTATAACACTTATGCAGCCCTTTTATTCCTTTAATAGGTTTTTTATATCCCACTTTATAATGGCTCAACCACCTGATCTTATCAATTAACTACATTTTCCTCCATATCAATAGGTAGCTGCGCAAATGAACTTCATGTAGCAAGTGTAACAATTTCCATCTCAGTGCCTAATCTCCAAATAAATTGGGGTTTGTGAGTCATTATTTTGACAAAAGAGATGGCCTAGTAGGCAGACTCTTTCTGACATATTTATGCTCTAAGTTGAAGAATTACGCTATCATTGTTGAATCCTAGCTTTGAGGATCTATGCTGCAAGTTGCAACAAACCATGAAATTTGCTGCCTCTGCATGTGAGAGAGTAAAAATGGTGTTACTGTCTGCTCTTTTCAAAAGTAGCTGAAGTTGTACAGACAAGCTTCCCCCACTCCCACTTCCCTTAGGCATTCATCCATTCCCTCAGAATTATACTGATAGGCATTCAAGCCAATAACCCAGCTGCCCTGCTATTTGAGCCACACGCTAGTGTTTTTAAGGATGTACTGGTGTCCAGACATAGCCTTATCTGCCCAGTCATTTAAGCTTACAAAAGCAAATTGTAAGACGGAATGGGAAGAGGGATATGTGTAGCAGGAAAGCAAGTGGACATGATGTCTGAAAATTGGCAGCTATTACAAGCAGGCAAGACAACTTTATTCAGCTGCCAATTTAAGCTATGGTGAGCAGATGTTTAAATTAATCCAGATTTGCTTCTTTTTAAAGTATTTTTAAAATTAAATTTATAAATATTTATATTTATAAATAACACAAAGTGATAAACATATCTAATACTTCTTCCAGCCCCTATTTCCTTCAAAACTAAGAAGTGAAGAAAATACTTCTTAATGAAGAATTCCCCTCCCCACCCTTTCTCTGGCACTTCTCTGTTTGGCCATAATAAAACAGTCACAGGCCATGTAACATGATTCCTTGAGAAAGCAGTACACTGAATTGATTAGTTAATACTCAAGAATTTTCATACTTCTGACTAATGTGCTGTATTACACTAAGGAAAACCTAGTGTAAAAACAGGAAACATAAGACTTGTAGTTTTGTTAGCCCCACTAGATAGGTAGAAAGATAGGTAAAAATCAACTCCACAGGAAAATTAAAGTTAATTAAAATTACTTTAATTGAAATTAGCTGCTTTCTAATGTTATCTAGAGCAGGCCACAACCCATTATTGGTGGGCCATCACGTGCCCATGTACACAGTTCAACTCACACAAGCTGCGGGCTGGCATCGGCCTACCACTTGCCTCCCCACCCAGGCTGCCAAGCCATAAAGGTTGGGGATATCTGATCTAGAGGTTCTATATTTTTCAAAAATTCAGCCACTTGTATAACAGCTTTTGCAAAGTCATCTTCCTTATTCTCTATATTCTTGTTATTCAGTTCTATATGGAATTATTCTGTCTAGGAGATCTCCCTCCCTTCCTCCCTCCCCCCTCTTAAAAGGGACAGGTGAACATAAATCCATTTCATGTAATCCTTCTTTACATTTGGGAAATTAAGAAAAGCTATTAAGAGGAAAAGAAAATTCTAATTGATATTAGAATAACCTAATTTAATGGGACCTGCCAGAAAACATTGGCTGTAAGTAAAAGTATACTGCTGGATAATAAGGCTATATTAAGTATTATATAAAACCTTTGAAACCATATTTTAGGAACACTGAAGAGTTCTAGTGTTTTGCTCAGCCAATAATGTATTTTTGCTTGATTTTCTGTTTTATTATTAACAATTTTTATTATTAACAATTTTACTTATTTAATTTTGGCTAAACATTCATCATAGGCCAGACAGAAACCTAAAAAGTTAGGTTCTATGATTGTAGAAAGCCACAGTTCTACAATCCTAATCTTCCTTCATTTTTCTAGTACTTTCATGAATTTATGTTTGTGATGATTAGATAGGGTATGCCTTCTGTTTTGTAACTGATAGTGGGAAAATATTAAAAATGAATGAAGAAACTAGCTCTATAGATAAACATGTTTGCATAATCTTATGCATTAGAAATATGAACTGTCTTTTGCTTGTAGCTAGTTTTCCAAGAAACAAATACTTGGAGACTTGGGAAAAAAACCTGGTGGGAAGAGAACATGTATGCTTTCTACATGCAGTATTTTGCACATGTTTATTATGCTGCATCCCTTAAATCAGTGAAATCTTTTCTCCTGAAGGAATTTTTCAAGGCCATTAATTTTGGAAAGATATTATAATAGTAGGATGGTGAGAGCTGTGCAAAATTAAAACAAACCTCTGTCTTGGATTTTAGTTTTCATATATGCATTATATTCAGTTTGTTCAGAGTTTTTTCAAACAGATAGGAATTTGTTTTCTGAAACCCCTGATCTGCAGAATGATTGCTACAGCATTTTTTCACAGGAGAACATGCTTCACTCTTTCAGCTGCACTTTAGAAAGCTGCTCTGGATAACCTGGCTGAATTCAAGTAATTTTCCCCCCTTAGCTTCTCATGGAATCCTATCAAGTTACTGTGGAA
This sequence comes from Notechis scutatus, assembly GCF_049901735.1. Taxonomy (NCBI): domain Eukaryota; kingdom Metazoa; phylum Chordata; class Lepidosauria; order Squamata; family Elapidae; genus Notechis; species Notechis scutatus. The sequence goes on from NC_142009.1 coordinate 231,996,756, forward strand.
CCATAGAGTTTTGTAAAATGCAATTTGAAAAACTCTGCCTTACCTAATTTGTAGAAGCAGGACTCGATAGAAATAAAAAGCCAAAGGCTCTATATATTTTTTTATTTTCCTTCCTTCCTTCCTACCTACCTATCTACCTACAACTGTTATATTGTTGAATATATATATAGCTTTTTCTGTAGCAAAGAAGCTCTGTACTCCATTGATTGGAGAATGGAATGTTGAAATGTCCCTTCTATTTAAAATTTAGAAATATGCATAAAATAATAAAAATCTTTTGAACCTAGGCTAATTGGACTTTAAAAAGCCATGTGCAATGTAAAAAACATAAAATCAATCATGATGCTCAAAACATCATGCTACAGTAGAAATAGTATTGGTATAAAACCATTGAATTTTGCTCTGAATAGAGAACAAAATTTTCAAAACACAAAATGCTTTGTTTTGAACGGTGTATTTTTAAAATGCTTTTTTGAGCATATAGTGTTTTAACTTGAAACAGTTTGCATATCTCTGTTTGAAACAAACAATAAGAGAAAATTCCCCAAATCAGAAATTATTGTCCAAAGTAGAAAGCTGTCTTTCAGTTTTAATTTCCTTTGCATTTATTGGAATTGAAAAGATTTAACATTTTTTGCCTCTGAACAACTACAATAAGAGGGAAGATTTTAGCAGATGAGAAGGCTATTGAGAGTTTGTTTCTTCAGCTCAGGATTTACTCAGGCTGTCAAACTCATGGCCCATGGGCCATGTCCATGCCCAGTTTAGCGAAGGGGGGGAAGTCCCAATACATCACATGATGCCGCCTTGATGACATGTGTTTGACACCCCTGGTTTTACAGTATGTAAATGCTAACTGCAGTAGCTAACTTTGCTTCTGGTGCTGCTGGCACTTTGTCACTTTAGTTAAGGCTCAGGATGTTACAGTCTTTAGCAAATGAGGGAAGTGGGTTTTAATTACTCATTTTCTGCTATCTTTTTATAAAGTTTAGAAAACATCCACTTGGAGAAGCTTCAGCAGAAATATATAAGTCAATCTGCATGTTTCCTGGTGGTAGTTTGTAATGCAGTTTCAGGCACTTTAGCTTAGTCCCTTCTGAAGATACAACACTGGTTGTGGCAGGCAGATTTGAGGGAATTATTTGAAATATCACATTAGCATCCCTTAACTATATGCCATTAAAAATTACATCCAAGTTCAGAAAGAGAATGGTTTTTTTTAGTAAGGCTGAGCTAAAATGCCCCTCCCCAATAACCAAAAAACATTTGTGAAAGATGAAATCATATCCTTGAAAGCAGAACAATCTTCAGATTGTGAAAATGCATGTTGTGAGGCAGAAAGAATTCTATTCATGAGCTTTAAAATAGCAGCCTGAAGACTGATGTTTTATACATATCCTAATTGCAGATTTCCGTTTGAATTGCTTATGGTAAGAGTATGCCATCTGGTGTTCTTCTGAATATAGAGATTAGTGATATGAGTAGCTGTAATAAATATAATATAGATTGGGGTATTCAGTATTTCTTGTTTTCATGTCTTTCAAGTAAGACAGTAAGCAGGGCATAGAGTTTTTTTGGCAGAAATTAGGTCCAATGGTTTTCTGATGCTAAGAAATAAATACGTTTTATAATCATATGTTTGAAATGTGTACCACAAAATACCCATACTGGAAAGATTCCTGAGAATAACAGCTTCTCATAGCTATGAAATTGTTTCTTAAATTACTTCTTTTAATGAAGTATATACAGGTTTAAACTACTTTACTCAATCCTAGGTGTGGGGTGGTATCCATTAAAAAGTGCTGCGTTAAATTAGACCAAAGCTCTTTGTCACACAACATTGTATCTCCTGCTGCTTAAACAATGCAGGAAACAATAAGGAAAGCTCACATAATATGATTGCCATAGTATTTTCTGCTTCCATCCTGCAACAGCTGTCACTCAAAGGGTACACTACTATTGACCGTAGAATATGTTCCATCTGAGACTAGATTTTTCTGGATACAAGTAACAATAGCAAATATTCCTTGCCAAACTAAATATAGTCATGATCCCTCTGTTTCTTTTTATGTCTTAGACTCATTCATATAAAGGATGGACAGACAGACAGACACTTACTCATTCACTCACTCTCTTCATTCTGGAAAAAAGTATATATTAGTAGTTTAGTCCTGAAAAAAAAAATCAATCCTTCTTTATCATCTTTTTAGGAATATATTTATGGCTGTATAGTATCTGAGTAATAATTCATTCAATCATTCTGTCTCCATCCTTTTCTCTCTAATACCCCATTTTTTGTTTCCACAATTGCCATATTCTTCCATTTCCAATCTTCATTTTTGGGATTGTTTATAATTAATTTTTGTATCTATAATATGTATATTCCATTTTTCCTCTTGGAGCAAAAAGTAACACATCTAATGGAGAATGTCCACTCATTTTATGGCCACAGCAATAACTAATTAGCTAACTTCTGCTGAAAGGTAATGACTGATGCCATGTCACCGTTGGATGGAATGTGAACTTGATCTCCTATCTCATTTTAAACACTACTACATAATATCTCTAAGTTGTAAAAGTTTATGCAGTAAGTTGTACCATTAACTTAAAAATCAGTTAACAACATAGCAAAATAACCATGTGAGAAAGAGCTGCTCATGCATATCTAGCCCTTTCTAGTTACTTTGTTTACCATCCCCGGCTGTTGTGCAATATTGCAGAAAAGTGATTGCCCAACCTGATTAACTAGATCTGTGGCCTATTGTATAACTTACCAGTTCAGATATCTGGTAAGAGCCATGCTTCTACAAACTGGTCTGGTTGTATCTACAAGCTCCTTCCATAAGTGAATGTGGTTCCATCCATACTTGGTTTAGGATGTCATATGGGCCAGCCAGAGAAGTATGCTTAACATGTTAAATAATCTATAGGCAGAATTTTCTGTAGTTTCTTAGCTATGCCCATGTGTGAAAGATGATAGCAGCAGGCATGTAATACCACTTTTTGTGTGAGGGTGGAGGTTCATTTTCTGAGCTTGTGGGTTGATTTCTAAAATTTTGTTACCAGGCTAGGTAACATTTTCAGCAGAGTTTAGGTGATGTCAGTGTCAGTGTTCCTCTTTTGTAAAGGCAGTGTGGTTAGTAGATTTTGTGATGGGGAGTCACGTCAGGTGAGGGTTTTGTCTAAACCTCAAATGGACTCAGTTTTCAGCTATAATACTTAAAATAATGTGATATTCTGTATGAAAATAGCAACTTCTACAGTATAGCATATCATTGGAACAACGAATATCAGTAACATGCTGGCATTTCCTAATCCTTCTGTGGCAATTAACACCACAAATAAAGGATTTGTTAAAGTATTTGATTTAGTTATATGCAGTCTCTTTTATGGTGAAATGGGCCTAGAAGCAAACAGTATATAAATAATACTTGCATGCAGTCAGTTTTCTGTCAAAGATTTTTGCCTCTTGATCAGGGTTCTGGGCATTTTTAAAGGTTCCATACCTGAAAATGTTTGAAAACCTCTACTTTAGATAAAATTATCATTAATCAACTCTAATACAGATTGCATTGTTCTTTGTCTCTGCTCATTATCTGGAATAAATTTGTTATAGAGGCAGGGTACACATATTGGGTTAAGCCGGGGTATTATTTTATTATTTGAACATACAAGTTGAGTAATAACTTTACTGATCCTGACTGAAATTTTCTTCAGAGAGAAATAGAAATTATATGAAATATACGCATATGCTATGTGTTTCTATCAACATAGTAAGTGAATAATTTTAATAATTCTTCATCCATTGTAAACCACCCATTGCCATATATGTGAAATGGGAAGATATAAATGGATTGAATAAATCAAATTCCATCAAAATTAATTGAATAAATGAATAAATCAAATTTATATAGCTATCTATTTCATAAGAATTGAGTTAGTAGAACTGTTGTCTTTTGTTTGTTTGTATATTTGTTTGTTATGATTTGGCTTCGGTGGTTAAAAATAAGTTAAGCAACCCAGAAAAGCAGGAATACTGCTTTTTGTTATATTTCTGATACTTATTTACTACAGAATTTATTTAGATTGCATTTTCCCCATAGTTTGATCACCTGTTAAAATAAAGCATATACTATTTGTGTTTTAAAAGCAATTAAGTATAAAAAAATTCCTCCCAGAAGGCATACATTTGTCCTCATCTCTCTTATTTCTAAAAATGTGGGTATACTTACACATATACAGTTCTACAGTTTTTTAAAATGCATTATTCTCTTGCTCATTATGAAATTATATGAACTATGCAAGTTTCTAATGTTTTAATAGAGTATTGAAGAAGAATTTTGTAGATTTTTCAGGAGGACTTGGTCCTCTCCAGTAGTGAAAACTTGAATAAACAAGGATCAATACTAAACATTCAGGCAGAAATCAATATTCCAATCAAGGTATCATCAAAGAGGAAATTGCATCTCCATCAAAACTGGCAAGTCAAACTACTATACACAAACAGGCAGCAAACCCTGTACTCACTTGTACCAAGCTCCAAGAGCCTCAATAACTTTGTAATTCAGTCCTGAGCTATATATATATATATATATATTCCCTTATATTGGAATTCTTATTTTACCCAAACCATTGGTTCATTTTGTTAATTCCTACTGCTGATGGGATCCAGAAGAAGAGCCTCTCTTCTGTAGCGTTTATTCTCTGGAACATCCTGCCCCCAGGGGTGAGATTTGCTCCCACCTTACCCCTGGTGGGCAGGATGTTCCAGAGGCTTGATGCTACAGCAGAGAAGGCTCTTCTTCTAGTTCCCATCAGCCAAGAGTTCCTTAAATGACTGGATCCATAGCCAGCCTCCTCTGCCAGCATGAGTAGGGTGGGCTTGTCTTAACCAGATGAGATGACTCATCAAGTAACCTGGACATGAACCCTGCCATGGAAAACTTTAAAGGTCATAACCAACACCTTGAACTGCACCCATAAGCAAACCATCAGCCAGTGCAGCTCATGAGACAGTGCTGTAGCATGGGTCATTCTATGGGCCCCAAAGACTAATGCATTTCAAGGGTAGCTCCATGCAATAATCCAAATGAGAGATGACTAGGGCTTGAGTGACTGAGTGCATAGAGTTGTCCAAAGTTGTCCAAAGGCTCTCCTAGCCATGACCATCACTTTCTAGATTTCCTGTGGAAGAGGCAAAATTGCTTCAGTGCTGTTCTTTCTCTTTTGGTATTTTTCTCAATATGATAACACTATATCATCTTATGCCTCCCCCCCTCCCCAATTTCACATGCTTGGAAAAAAAATTGCATTGTTAAACAGAGGGATGGTATCGATGATGGTAATAACAGTGTATTAACAAATATTCACTGAGCTGCTTTTTTCTTCTCCCTGGGATTTTCAGTGACTACAGGGTGACTATGCTGGTTCCTCCTTCATTCACAAAGTCTACATCCATGGATACAGACTTTCCCAATAAAGCTTCTTGTGACAGAAGAATGTGCTTCTACTGGATTACATGCTCTGCATGCTATGTAAGCATATCTTGATCTCAGTTATTTTTCTTTCTTTTGTCTAAAGCTGCATGGTTTTCTGTTCCACAACTTAAGATAGAATTTTCATAATCTTGTTCATGGAGACTGACGGTGAAAGATTAGTTATCTAACTTAACCCTTTTTACTGTGTTCATAATTGTAGGTCTTCTCATATACAAAATATGAATGATTTATTCCTTTTAATTGTGTGTTCCTTTCATTTAACATTTACCTTGCTTTTACAAGTAATTCTCACTTACCAATTACCTCATATAGTGCCCATTTGAAGTTACAATGTTGCTGTTCTCAGTCATGTTATCTCTATTACACTCATCAATATGCATTGTCCTGTGCCTGACTTGTTTTTCTCTTTTCCCTCCTTGCAGAGCAGAGGGATTGGAAAGGAAGGGATTACAAGAAAGTAAGCAGGCATACAGTGGAGAATACACATAAAAAGCAATGTGTACCATGCCAGCAGTCCAATCTCTCCATTCTGCAAGAATGTGAGAGGGGAACAAGCAATTTCTGCAGACGGTCCCTTCTGTGTCTGATTTGTTTCTTTTCCCCCTCCCCCTTCATGAATGTAAATACAAACAGTAAATCCCTTGTTAATTATACCAGCACTGGTGTGTGCGTTCCAAAATGTATTGGATTGGTTAGGAAGCAAACAAAAGCCATGGGTATGAAACTGATTAATCTTACCAGTTTTAAGCTGAAAAGCACAGTTGCAGTCATGTGATTTCACACTTAGCAACTGCTTTGCTTAATAATTGTTGCTGGTCCCAACTGTGGTCATTAAACAAGGAGTACCTGTATAAGAAAATCAGATACTTCTTCATAATCATTTGCATATGGAATTATTCTTATTCTTGACTAGTGGAAGTACTAGCTTGGGCATAAGTAGATCCAAAAGTTAGTCACATAGAGCAGGGGTCCCCAACCACCGGTCCGTGGACCGGTACCGGGCCGCGGAACAAGTCCTACCGGGCCGCTGGCTTGCTGGGAGCCGCCATCTTTTTTTGACGAAAAAGTGCTTCCGTGAGCTTTTCCGGGTAGAAAGCTCACCGGAAGCACGCTTTCATCAAAAAGATGGTGGCGCCAGTGCTTCCGTGAGCTTTTCCGGGTAGAAGCTCACCGGAAGCACGTTTCATCAAAAAGATGGCGGCGTTAGCGCTTCGGTGAGCTTTTCCAGGTAGAAAGCCATTTCTACCCGAAAAGCTCACGAGCGCATGCCGCTTATCTTTTGATGAAACGTGCTTCCGTGAGGTCACCGGAAGCACTTTTTCATCAAAAAAAGATGGCGGCGCCCAGCTGATGCCGGTACCGGGCCGCGGCGTAAAAAAGGTTGGGGATCACTGACATAGAGAACACAATTTCTGTAAGGAGGAAAGAATATTCTATATCAGTTTAGCTGTTAAAATGAATTATTCTTGGCTCTTTTAATCACCATGTGTTGTCACTGCTACAAATGGTGTGTGATGTCAAAATGCAAGACAAGTGAAATATTACAACTACTTATTTCTAGTAATTATCAATAAAAAAGAATACCTTGTATGCTTGTAAAGCAAGGAGCACTAAAAATCAACATCTTGATTTTTAGCGTAATAGAAAGGGGAAAAAGTTAATATATGCTATCTTCCTTGGTGGGAATTGGAGCAATAAAGTTTAAAGACAGAAAAGAAAGAACTTCTGGGAGATTTGCCGGTTGAGAGACTCTTTTGAAATTGGGTATATGGTGAAGCTGTACTGGCTTCTTGCTCTCATTTGAGATATGTAAGAATGGTGGGGCTGAATGTTTGATATCTTCAGAGCTGCTGTTCCTTAATGTCAAGTCAGCCTCCAACAAAGCGTACCTCATCCATAATCTGATCATGGACAAGGGGGGCAGCTTGGGGCATATGGGATTTGATTTGATGCAGAGGGGGAGATCTTTCTCAAAAATGTATCCTTTTGAGTTTTAAGTGTTGTATCAGCTGCAATTCCAGGGCAGAGGTGGGTGTGGCTGCTGTTATCTGAAAATGTTTGGTGGCCAGACACAGCCAAATGGGAGAGCCTTTTTGTGGAATTGGACTATAGGGATCATTTGCTTGCCTTCCTCCAAACCTAGCAGCGGCTCTGTTTGAGCTCCTTGACTCTGTGGCTAAGTTGCCATTGGACCTAACCAGACTTAATGGTGTTTGAGGATTTCCATCTCATTCTTTGGCCCCATGAATTGGAAGTTCATGGCCACCATGGCAACCATTGACTTGATCCATTGAACTTATTGATGGCCTACATCATAATCACACATTGGGCTTGGCTTTTGTCTCAGGGCAGTGGAAAAGTAAGTTAAGACTAGTAGATGTTACATTAGTTCCTTGCCATTGACAATTTACTCTCTTTTGTGTCTGGAGTTTATAGCCAAATCTTACTGCAGGGCTGCCTACTCAGTCAGCCTGCCCCAGGTAATTGATGGACCTTGTAGAGATGTTCAGAGAGCATTTTGGATTTTTCCTGAAGATCCACAATTCAACTGAGATGTTAGTCATAGCTTAGAAATGAACACATGATGAGAGATTTGGATCCATTAGCACCCATGCAGATTTTCTGTGATCATGGATTCCATAGAGTCCTTGTAGCAATGCAAGTGATGCCTAGAGTAATGCCAGAGAAAGACAAAGAATAAAACCAACTAGACACAGATAAGAACTTATTAGAAGTTGTAACTTGTAAGAGCAGCAAAGCATTCTCACTTCTGTGCTCTTATTGGATACAATAAGAGCATCCATAGAAAGCCAGCCAATGGTTCTTTGTCAAGTGACTTGGGCTCTCCTAGGTAAGGTGAGACGGGGTGAGCTATTGCAGGATTGCTATGAGAATTATTCTAGTGATCATTTGAACAACTTAGTTTGAAGTTAAATCTGGTTGGTTGGGTCCTGTGGAAATTGCTGGGGCACGTTTAGTTATCTGAAAGGAGGAAAATATGAACCCCTTATGGACTTTTGTGTAAAAAAAGAAAATAACTTCATGACTTATGGTTGTGATGATTAAAAAGAATAGGTTATAGAAAGAAAGGAAGTATGATATAATCTTAGAGAAGTTTGATTAGAATTTCATCTCTTAACTGCCAAATCATAAACCAATTTCTTAATATTTCTTTTCCTATTTTGTCTTTTTATTTTTTTCTATTTTTTTATTGTTTATTTTCTTTTTTCCTTTCCTTTCTTTTTTCCCCTTTCCACATTTGCTATATATTTTTTCTTTGAACGTAGTTATACATGAAAAATCTTTTAATAAAAACCATTTTTAAAAAAGGAAGGAAGGAATATGAGTGAATATAAATGGTTTGAGACATTCCATGCATAGCTAAAGTTTAACTATATATCATTTATTGTTACTATAAAAAGGGAAACATAATGATTTACTGAGGTTATTTTAAGTTCTCAGACATGATTTGTATATTCAGTGAATGGAAGTCTTTGTGAAATCAAAAGGAATATATGCATTAGTTAAAAATTGTACCTTCTCTAGCAATAGTTTGCATTTTTATAGGTAAGCACAACTCATAGCTGAAAAATGGGACATTTTATCTACTGTAGGGGAAGGAGTGGCAGAATCCGGGGGTGGAGTCAAAAGACGAATCTGCCTAAAATCTCTACATAGCCACAAATGGACTGTGACCCCTCTTGAATTCCGTTGACTCTTATCTTAGGTCAAGATAGCATTAATGGTTAATGGAGTAAATTGATGTGCATAAGCACATTTAGTAATAAATCAGTTTAATTGGGACTTCACATGTGGTCCTGGTCTTTCATACGTAACATTCACTGACAAATTGTATCCTGTACAACAATAAGATGATATATGATATTGTTGGATTTGTGGATTAGATTCAGACTCCATCAGAATCCAAAATGCAGTTAATTAAGTTTGGGACTTGTTACTAGTTAAATAGATACAGGTAGTGGTCTATAAGTTAGTGCTTTGGACAGTGTGTAGTTGCAATTACAATGGTGATGAAAAAGTAAATTTGTGACTAATGCCCACATTTGCTATCTTGGCCATGTCTCACTCTCAATTACGAGTTCACCATTACTCTCAGTTAGTACATGTTGTCCTATGCCTGACCTGTTTTTGTCTTTTTTTTCCTCTCTTCCTTTTCTTGAGATATTTTTTTCCCTACAGAACAGTACATCGCTAAAAAGTGCTAACCACAAGGTAACAAGCTGTGCTCTGTGACCTTAATTAGTTGATTAGAACCCTGCACCAGCTACAACTGCTACCTTTAACTGACAAGACCCTAATCAGTTTCAGACTAAAGGCTTTTTTTGCCTCCTAAGCAGTGGGCATGCTGGAGGTTCGCAGGGGTTCAGTCTAGCTAAGATTCTGTGCAGTTTGGAGAACCGAATTTCACTCCTGGCTGGCCCCGCCCATCCTACCCCACCCTCCCAGGAGCCCCCACACATCCTGTTTGGATGCAGGTAAGTGCAGGGCACGCACAGAGGCTCGGGCAGGGTGAAAAACGGGCCTCCTGGAAGTTCAGGAAGGCCAGAAATCGGCCCATTCCTGGCTTCCAGAGAGCTTCCAGAGCCCGGGGAGGCCATTTTTGCCCTCCCAGAGGCTCAAGGAAAGCCTCCAGAGCCCAGGGAGGGCAAAAATGCTCCCCCCTGCCATGGTGCAGGAGGCCGACTAGGCCACGCCCACAAGGGCCACGCCCATCCAACAACCAACAGAGAACCCATTGCTAAAATTTTTAAAGCCCACCCCTGTTCCTAAGTAGCTTGCGAATACAGCCTCTGTGTGTTAGGCAAAGAGCTGATGCTAACATATCCCTTTCTATGTATTTTTACCTTTGTATGCTTGCTTATTCTCTTGTAGTCCCTTCCTCTCCAATGAATATAAATACAAAATCAATTCTTGTCTTTCTAATTAATCTTTGGGTGATCATTCCAAAGTGCAGGGAAATGGAAGAAAAGGACTATACAATTTTTATCCAGACTTCTTTGTGAATTAAGTCCCAGAAATCTTCCCCACTATTTGCACTCCCTCAGCTGTTTAGGTCCATATCTTTTTGACATTGCAAAGCAAAGCAAAGCTGAAGTATAATCATTAGCACAGTCATGTCATGTGATTTTTTTTGCTTAGCAATTGTTTCTCTTAACTACCAAGTTGCCAGTCCCAATTGTAGTTGATAAAGGACTACATGTATTATGTTGGTTGAATGTGTCACATCACTTTTTGAAATGAGTAACTAAAATGGGGTGATTTTACTAATTCAAGGGTTTTGGATAAATGTTTATTTCCTTTATTTTCTTGTAGATAACCTTTGCAAAGAAAAGGTGTTTGGCATAGTGCTTAAGCCATCAGGCTAGAAATCTGGAGACTGAGTTCTAGTTCTATTTAGGCATAAAGCCAGCTGGGAGACCTTGATCAACACTAACTAAAGGAACAAAAAAGACCCCACTCTTTATGTAAGAGATCAAATCTTTTTGGTACAGTTTGGAAATGATCAAGATGCTATATTAGATATAGTTAAAACTATCTCCCTGATCTGCATTACCAAAGCAAACTTAAGAAGGTTAGATAAATAGATTTCTTATAGAGAATCAAGTAATACATTCAAGAACTTATCCAGGAATCATGTGCTTACTGTATGTTAGTCACACAGTTTGAAACCTAGGTTTCTTTCTTCATTTTTGAGTCAATGTCCATATGGGTTCCTGTGTTGAAAGTTTTTGCTGTCCATCCTTTGCTTACAAAATCTCTTTTTCTGGAATATGAACCAAAAGTACAGACTTGACCAACTTCAACCCTATAGGAACACATGACAGTAAAGATATGAAATTGGAAAGTAATGAATCTATTTTTATGAAGAAAGTTCAGATTAAAACGAAGAGAGAAACAGTAATGGCACTTTGGGATTCTGATGCAGCTTCATACTTAGAGCTCATGGTGGAAGATTACAGATCCAGTGATGGTACTTAAAATGGAATTTGCATTTAATATAAAACAATAACTTTTGATAATATTAGAAGTATACATTGTGAATGATCAAAACAGTGTTTTGTAAAAGAAGTCCTAGTTATAATGCATAATAGAAACTAGATGATTTAGGTTTTGTCCTTGCTTAAGAAAACAATGCTTGTTTAATACTTGAAAAAACAATGGAGGCAAATAGGGATTAGAACTAAGATGCATTGAAGCAGTACTGAGAGTGCTACTGGTAGCTTCACGCTTAAACTGCTAGAAATTTAAAATATAGGAAAAGGCAATTGATATCTTAAAATTTGCAATAACTTTGTTCCTTGTTGAGGCTTACTATAGATTATTAACTGTTATCAGATTTTCAGCCATAGTTGCACAACTTGCTTTGCATTTGTGTAGGTAGTTTATATTCCTCTAGCTGTTGTACAAATAGTAAGCAAGGAATGACTAAAAATCACAGTTGCCATTTGTTTAAAGATATTAAAAATAGATCCACTAAATACTGAAACCGAATAGATATCTTTGCTAGCTTTGTGTAGACTGCATAGAAAACAATGTATTATATCAGTCCAAGAAAATGGACAAAAAGTGAAAGAAACAGGAATGAAAGTAGAATGACTGTAGGATGAAAAACTTTCAGAATGAATGAAGGTTGAAGAAAGAGGATGTGGTAGGGATAGAATAACATAGCAGAGCAGAGCACAGCATAGAATATTCTTCATTGGCCAATTGTGATTGGACACACAAGAAATTTGTCTCTGGTGCATAAAGTCTCAGTGTACATACAAGGAACAAAATTGTTTTTCTAATGTTAGATTTGTTCGAAAGTACATAGAAGTGTATAAGGGAAGATTTTTATGTCATCCACCAAGGCAAAAAAATTGAAGATGTATCCTACTTTATATCTCAGATAAATCTGACCTTTTAGTGGCCATAAGAAATTATGTTTATACCTGCTCCCAAGCCCATTCTAAATCCAGGGAATGTATACATGGCATAAACTGGAGGTGTGCCAATGACTTCCAATTTGTCTGAACTATACATTGGAATTTCAATAATTGGCCTCTTGTGAAAATCTAGAAAATTGGTGGCTAGATAGTGTATCTTTTGCCTTGCTCTGAATGTACTATCTGATCCCTAGGGGGATCATGACCTTTCAGAGGAATAGTAACATGAGCAAACCTCAAAGTAGCAATAGCTGCATGTAGATAATTAAATTAGCTTTTCCACATTTATTGACATTACAAGATACACAATTTGCATCTGCAGATGTGCTGCACAATCTGCAGAGTGCTCTAGGCTGAAGATGTTAACGCCAGTAGCTACTTTCTGTAGGCTCCCTTTTTCTGGTGATCAGGTTGAAATGAACCATGAAATATTTTTGTCTGGACAGATAACACAACAGTGTCCAGTGAAATAACATATGTGTAATCCTTTTCATTTATGTTTCATTATATTGATTTATTTATTGGTTATAAGAAATAAAATATAGTCTATATAGCCTAAGTTAATTCCTATGACTTAAGGCAGGGATGTCAAACTCTATTTCATTGAGGGCTGCATCAGGATTGTGTTTGATCTTGAAGGGCCAGGGGCAGGCATAGCTAGGGTGGGCATGGCCAGCTCAACATCATTCGTGTCAGGAGCGCCTGTGATGGCCCAAGTGCTTGAGCAAAAATGGGCTCCCAAGCTCCATTTTTGGCTGTGACGGCCTCCTACAACTCTCTGCCAGTGAAAACGGAGCTCTAGAGGACTGCCCGCAGCCCTCACAAGCTCTGTTTTCAACGGTGATGGCCTCCTGCAACTCTCTGCCAGCGAAAATGGAGCTCGGGAGAGCTGCATGCAGTCTTCGTGAGCTCCATTTTCGGCTGCAACAGCCTCCTGCAACCGTCTGCCAGCAAAAACGGAGCTAGTCCTTTGCTGTTTCTAGGGTGGCCCTGCAGGCCAGATCTGGCCCTCGGGTCTTGAGTTTGACACCCCTGACTTAAGGGAATTTCCTCTAGAATCGGGAATACAGTTCTGTTAGGCTCTGCCTTCTTATTTGAACAGGAGTTTTTTTTTTTTTCAGCTTTATCATCTAGTAATCAGAAAAATGCTTAATGGAAAGATCAGATACCTATCCCCCAGAGTTTTAAGGAATAACAGAAATGATATTATAAAGCTGCAAACAATTTTTATGCAATTATACATTGTACAAAGTAGAGGTTGTGGCAATTTTTGTACATCTCCCCTTGTATTGATAACTGCGTGAGTTTGTAGATTACTGTAGATATTAATTCACTTTGTTACAACCCTAGATCTAATATAATTTTCATATTGTATTAAATCAAGCCAATCAAATGAAAGTGTGATTGTATATGTATGTGTGTGTGTTTCTGTCTTTCCTTGTGTCTATAAATGGTGATAACAATGTGAGTTGTTGTTTTTTAAAAAGAAAGAAACCAAAACAAAGTAAATTATTAATAGTCCCATTCCTTTCTTTTTTTACAGAAACCAAAGCCCCAAAACAAAACCTAATTCAAACACTGAATTTCAAAATAGGTGAATATAACCAACAAATTTTTTTTGTTGATTTATATTTTGCGGATCTCCAAAAGCAAGGAGATGCACCCAACATCTACTAAATGTTCTCTGAAAGATCATATATATTAAAACCCACATTTTCTGTAACGTTAGCATATTTTAAAATAAAAAGAAACCAAGTTTACGCTTGTGATGTAAGGTTCCATTTTCATGATCCACTCATTATTCTAGAAGTAACATAAATAGTATTAATTTAACTTAAATATTCTAACTTCTGATAAAAATGAGCTGCAACTGATTCTTCGAAGACTTAACAAACATAGAATTTTAAAAGCAATGAGTCTAGACATTATATTTTGTAGTAAATTTGTAGCAACAATATTGATTTTGTCATATATGGAAATAATTTATGTTTCTGTTCTTTGTATTTCTATTACAGAAAGTTAATATTGTGCCCGGTGACCCTTTTCAGGCCCACTAGCCATGCCTGGCATTGTGGTGTTCCGTCGTCGCTGGTCTGTGGGAAGTGATGATCTTGTTTTGCCCGCCATTTTTCTCTTTGTTCTTCATACAACTTGGTAAGTGAAAATATACTTGAGAAGAAGACTTCTGTTGTTAGGTCATAAGCCATTGATATTTGTTTTGTAATTTTCATGTCCAGGTATTAATATTACGGTGCTATTTAAAATATTCTGCTAAAGTTCATATATACAAAGTATGGAAGTGAATCTATGCATGTAGCTAAGTTCAGGCTCAAATAATTATTTTTAAATTTTTGAGAGAGAGAAAGAGAGAGAGAGAAAGATCTGGTCTAACCGTGCTCTCTCCCTCTCTTTCTCTCTCTCTTACATACACACACACAAACACACAGAAGCAGGGGTAGAATTCAAATTTCTTAACCGGTTTTGTGGGCAAGGCCTAAATTGTGGGTGTGTCTTAGTGGTCATGTGACTGGCTGGGCATGGCTTCTATATAAATATTGTACATATTTATGTAAATATTGAATTTTTTATTTTTTAAAAAGCAACCCAAAATCAGGCAAAGCAGGCAGGCTGGCAGGCTGAGTTGCTCACAGAATCACAGATTCACTTAGAGATCTATCTATCTGCCACTGGCTACCTGAGTCTGTCACATAAAATTTGACTGTTGAAGTATGTGCAGGTTTTTACTGTTCTCATTTCTAGGCCTCTTTACATGATGGAGAGACAAGTAAATCTCAAGGAGATTGATGCAGCCTTTTTTCCCTTTGTATTGCAGAGGAACACAGAGTGTGTTCTGGGACACAATCCAGAAATCAGTATGTGGGTGGCGGGGGGGGGGTTAACTTTGTTAGCTAACCACCAGCACTTTACTATTGCAGCAGCACAACGATGAATAACACCCATAAGTATATGATATTCACGAAATACAAACCTGCTGTTGGCTGAACTGATATATTCTATTATCTGAGAATCCCATAACCCCCATATCTAAAATCAACTAAAATCAATGTGATAATCTATACAGGAACTGAAATTTTGACATGTTTACTTTATGAATAATATAAAAATAATTTTTCTGTGAATATAATATTACACATACTACATTATCTTAGAGATACAATAGTAATTTATTGTGGAATAAGCTTTTTTTGGCAGCAGTTAATTTCATAAATTGCAAACAAGATACTTCCTTTCTCAGCTTATATAAAAGCAAAACAAATCACAACAGGTTTTTTTTTAAAAAAACAACAACTAATAAACATTAGGCTTCTTGTTCCTTATATGGCTAAAAGTCTTTCGTCATGTATATATTGTCCCAAGCTTTGTCAAAAGAATGTGGCTTGTGTACGGCAGGTTCATCATCCTTTCTGTGGTGCTCTTTGGACTGGCATACAATCCCAATGAGACCTGCTCTCTCAATCTGGTGGACCATGGCAGAGGTTATCTGGGTATTTTGCTCAGCTGCCTGATCGCTGAAGTTGCAATCATCTGGCTCAGCATGCGTGGCAGCATTTTGTACACAGAACCCCGGGATTCCATGCAATATGTGCTATACGTCAGACTAGGTAAGAGGCAGCAGCCAAGGTTTTTTTTTTATTAATGTTTAGTCTTGATGCAGCTGGCTGTCGTGCTCTCAAAGGGTTCTCCATTCATAATATTGACAAACATTGAGTGATCCAGAGGCATTTGTGGCTCCGAAAGACGTCTGCAACTGGTTATATGCCTATACAAGTTAAATATTATTTGCAAGTTTAGTGACTGTTTCACTACTTTTGCAGATGTGGGAAAACAAACTCCTATTTTCCCCTAAATAGGAAAATATGCCTATTTATGACTCCATAAAATCTGTATCAATTTTTATTGGGTGAATGCACATTTATGATTTTTTATTGTTAAAAAAATCACAACCTCATTAATGAAATACATATACTTTGTCTAATGCCTTGATAACGTTGCATGTGTGCTGTTTTTTGTATTCAGAAAAGACAAACAAGTTACCATGATACTTTTAAGGATAAGTAAATATAGTTTACTATTCTGTGAAGAGAAACACATACTATAATTATCTTTCTCAAACTCAACATTATTTCCTTTGTTCGCTTACCATGAGCTTTCATTTGTAAAAAATCTGATGCCTATCTACCCCTCCCCAAAGTGTGTATGGAATATATTATGCAATTCACTTCAACCCTCCCAAAAAATGGCTACATACAGATACATGTGCTATAGAGAGGTAGGAGATAAGACATTTTGAATTCTTTCCTTGTTCATTTTTATAGTTAAGGTTCCCCATTATCATTCTTTAATATTTTTTCCCTAGACAACTACATTGCATGTGCGCCTAGGTAAAGTGAAAATAATGACATTTATTTTTATTTAGTGTATGGCATCTACAAAGGTTATACAATCACTGATATACAACACTAACAAAACACATTATACTGTACATAGAAACACAAATATAAGTTTAAAAATATAAGTTTAAATAAAACATCAGCAAATATATATGTGGGCAATACAATATTCAAGATAAAACCATAAAATCACTATAAAATGGCACTATAGAATAAGATAGATGTTATAATTTGTTATAATTCGATATCTAAGCAAGCTAATCACCTAACCTCTTCTGATTTGGCTGTTGCAATGAGATCATCCTATTTAGAATGTCACATCAGAATGGATATTTTTCTCATTGCCTAAGAATTGCTGCTAAGAAATATGGTGAAATCAGTTGTTGTTTCTGTTTTTGTTGCTATATCATTGTGCATTCTGTTCTTATTGTTCCAGCAATCTTGGTGATTGAATTTGTCTACGCTATTGTGGGCATTGTTTGGTTAACCCAGTACTACAGTTCCTGCAATGATGTTACTGCCAAGAGTGTTACTTTGGGTATGTCTTTAAAAGTATAAGTATTTAAAATCACATATTCCAGGGCTGTCAGGCTCCTGGCTGCGGTCAGGATGTGTCATGCGCTGGCCACGCCCATGCCCAGTTTAGCAATGGCGGGGAAGTCCCAATGTTACGTGACACCACCATGACACTGCAAGTTTGACACCCCTGACGTATACTCACCACAGTGTGTTGAGATTTAACCTGTTCATAAAGCTGAACAAGCATAATTTTTAAGGTTTTGCTGTTTTACTGTTGTAATTTGGTTTTGCTAAAACCATTCATATACATTTATTCATAGGATAACAATAGTATTACAACTAGAAAGGAAGTAACTATTGAAATCTAACTAGGCTGTGCTATAAAAAAGTATTCTTTATACATTTATGCCATGATCCTGTGAAGGACTGAAGATGTAGAATGAACAAAGTGGTAATGCAACTATTTGGGGTCACTATTGTTATCCAACAATACTCATTGAGGCTTGCTTGATAACCCTTATTAAATATACACTGCTCAAAAAAAATAAAGGGAACACTTAAACAACACAATGTAACTCCAAGTCAATCACACTTCTGTGAAATCAAACTGTCCACTTAGGTAGCAACACTGATTGACAATCAACTTCACATGCTGTTGTGCAAATGGAATAGACAACAGGTGGAAAGCATAGACAGTTAGCAAGACATCCCCAATAAAGGAGTGGTTCTCCAGGTGGTGACCACAGACCACTTCTCAATTCCTATGCTTTCTGGCTGATGGTTTGGTCACTTTTGAATGCTGGTGGTGCTTTCACTCTAGTGGTAGCATGAGACGAAGTCTACAACCCACACAAGTGGCTCAGGTAATGCAGCTCATCCAGGATGGCACATCAATGCAAGCTGTGGCAAGAAGGTTTGCTGTGTCTGTCAGCGTAGTGTCCAGAGCATGGAGGCGCTACCAGGAGACAGGCCAGTACATCAGGAGACGTGGAGGAGGCCGTAGGAGGGCAGCAACCCAGCATCAGGACCGCTACCTCCGCCATTGTGCAAGGAGGGACAGGAAGAGCACTGCCGGAGCACTGCAAAATGACCTCCAGCGGGCCACAAATGTGCATGTGGCTGCTCAAATGGTCAGGAACAGACTCCATGGGGGTGGTATGAGGGCCCGACGTCCACAGGTGGGGGTTGTGCTTACAGCCCAACACCATGCAGGACGTTTGGCATTTGCCAGAGAACACCAAGATTGGCAAATTCACCACTGTGCTCTTCACAGATGAAAGCAGGTTCACACTGAGCACATGTGACAGACATGACAGGGTCTGGAGACGCTGTGGAGAACGTTCTGCTGCCTGCAACATCCTCCAGCATGACCGGTTTGGCAGTGGGTCAGTAATGGTGTGGGGTGGCATTTCTTTAGTGGGCCGCACAGCCCTCCATGTGCTCACCAGAGGTAGCCTGGCTGCCATTAGGTACCAAGATGAGATCCTCAGACCCATTGTGAGACCATATGCTGGTGCGGTTGGCCCTGGGTTCCTCCTAATGCAAGACAATGCTAGACCTCATGTGGCTGGAGTGTGTCAGCAGTTCCTACAAGATGAAGGCATTGATGCTATGGACTTGCCCGCCCGTTCCCCAGACCTGAATCCAATTGAGCACATCTGGGACATCATGTCTAGCTCCATCCACCAACGCCACATTGCACCACAGACTGTCCAGGAGTTGGGGGATGCTTTAGCCCAGGTGTGGGAGGAGATCCCTCAGGAGACCATCCGCCACCTCATCAGGAGCATGCCCAGGCATTGTAGGGAGGTCATACAGGCACTTGGAGGCCACACACACTACTGAGCCTCATTTTGACTTGTTTTAAGGACATTACATCAAAGTTGGATCAGCTATAGTGTTTTTTTCCACTTTAATTTTGAGTGTAACTCCAAATCCAGACCTCCATGGGTTGCTAAATTTGATTTCCATTGATAATTTTTGTGTGATTTTTTTGTCAGCACATTCAACTATGTAATGAACAAAGTATTTAATAAGAATATTTCATTCATTCAGATCTAGGGTGTCTTATTTTTGTGTTCCCTTTATTTTTTTGAGCAGTGTATTTTATGATATATTATGATGCTACAGAATTGTTAGGGATATACACCCTAGCAGAATGTGCAACGGTAGTCAGGGAGGCAGGCAAAATATATGAGATAAACGTTGTTGTAGTTTACACTCAGTAAAACAGATACACAGTGCTAGTTAAATAGTTTATTCCAGTAAGATTATTAGCATAGTCAAACAGTCCATATATCATACACTAAGTTCAGTCCGACCGGGGATTAATCAGTTGCTAAATCCAGTGTCGAAAAAGAGTTAATTAAACTTACTAAATATCAGTCCAGTATTTTATCTCTTCGCAGTATGAGATAAGAAGAAGTAAAAACTCTTTTCTTCTTTCAGCAACAGTAAATAACACGCAGTTAGCAATCCATCATCGTCAGCAAGCAAAACAGTAAACCAGCAATCAGTGAGCTTCTCTTGCTCCCTCTTATGGTGATTTTACAACCGCACCCAAAATTACATACTTTGCATTTAAAGTAACAAACACTATTATAGTCTATATCAGGGATCCCCAACCTTTTCGACGCCGCGGCCCGGTTCCGGCGTCAGCTGGGCGCCAGCGCCCGGTTCCGGCGTCCAGCTGGCGCCGCCATCTTTTTGACGAAAAATCACTTCCGGTGGCGTCACGGAAGTGATTTTTCGCTCAAAAAATGGCGCATAGCGCTTGGTGAGCTTTTCGGGTAGAAATGGCTTTCTACCGGAAAAGCTCACCAAGCGCTGAAGCGCCGCCATCTTTTTGGATTTAAAAATTGCTTTTTTACCAAAAAGATGGCGGCGCCCAGCAACCAGCGGCCCGGTAAGGCTTGTTCCGCGGCCCGTACGGTCCGCATGGACCGTGATTGGGGACCCTGGTCTATATATATTATTTTACCCAAACTAAGTTAGGTAACCAATGTTATTCCTAACAAGAATCTCCAAGAGTATCAGAAGTTTTATACAAGAATTATCTTTACCTTGTCAAAAAAAATGAAACAGGGAATATTACTCCATGAAAAAGAAAACATGAACTTCAAGCAAAGTGTGCAAATGAGATCTGCCACTTACCAGCTGGACTTTATCCTCTGCCTCTTCTGTTTCACTAGGAATGGTGGTCTGTAACTGGGTGGTCATTTTGAGCGTCTGCATCACTGTCCTTTGCGTCTTTGACCCAACAGGACGGACTTTTGTTAAATTGCGAGCCACAAAGAGGAGACAGCGTAATCTAAGAACATATAACCTGAGGTAAGAAAATTGTAATTGTAGAGGTTGACTCAGAATTTGTATAAAATAGATTTTCAATTTAGATAAATACAAATCTATCGTCTTCAATGTAGATGAGCACAAATTAGTGTGGCAGCAAATAGTGCAGTTTATGTGCTAGGGATACTTTTTAAAAATTATAAATAATAAAGGTCTTGTAACATACATTAGTCAATGTTGGTTTCATTTTTTTCTTCTCATTGATACTATCATGTACATTAAGAGTAAAAGGTAATGGTTTAGCCAAGATCATCCAAGTATAAATGGAATACATTATGTGATGACCCAGAGGGTAACACAAACATAACAAAATCCAAAACGTAAATAAATGTCCTTTAATGCTTCCAATTTGGCCCCACTGTTCAATAATTCTCAATTGGAGATAAAACTTACTCAAAAATAGTCTTCAAAAGAAAGCAATACAGTCCGAACTTAATGAGCAGATAGAGGTGAAATAAAAAACCAAACAAACTACAATGAAGAAATTTCCACAATGGACCAGGATAATAAGTAATAAGTAATTACCAAATTCAAGGAGATAACAAGGCACAGTCTATTGGAAGGACACCAACCAAGATAACTTCAGCCCAAAATAAAACACATTTTGCTTCTGGCAACGCTGTGTTGTAACCGTCTCTTTTATATACTATTCTTCCGAGCTGCAACTAATGAGGGGGATCATGGCCACTTCCTCTCTCATAAGCCAAGTTGTTTCCTTCTCTGTTCCTCCCTGCATGTCCTAGGATGAAGAGGGGATGGGCCTGGTTCTTCCTCTGACTGCTCAGCCAGCCTCTGCCCTTCCCCAGCCTCCTCCACAACCTCCAGAGTCACACCTCCACTCCCTGTCAGCTGTTCCTCCTCTCCCTCAGAGTCCGACTCTACCAAGGGCATGACACATTAGATGTCATTCACCCAAAGCTACAAAATAATTATATTTGGTTTGTCATAACTGAATGAGCCAAGACTATTTGACAATAAAATTGGATTTTCAACTCTGCAATTTTCTATTTTTTAAAATAAAAAAGTTAAAATAGATATGTAAAACTTTTATAATTAATTTAATTTAGTCAGTATGATCCCCCACTTGGAAAGGTGTAGGATTTTTGATCAAACATATAATATTAACATTTTCCATCATTTTGTTTTCCTTCACAATCCATGGATTTAATACTTCTGTAATATTGCCTAGGTTGTATTGGAGATTTGAATTGAGCAGAAGTCCTTATTGGAGAATATGGTTCAGAACCTAAACAGAGTGCTAAAAAATACTGAGTAATTAAGTAGCAGAACCTCCCAATTTAAAAATGCTCATAATGTATTAACTGAGATGCAGAGTAAGGGGTCAGTCCATTTGTTTTTAAATGCTAACTGACACTGATTGTATTTGAAGTAAGAGCTACATATTTTGAAAAATCCACAAAGACAGAAACCTTGAAGAACTTGAAGAGAGGAAGGTACAAAAGGAAAAAGTTTCCATTATCTCTTAATCATAAGGACTTATTTAATCAACAATGTATTAAGTGAGGAGGCTTTGTAAACACCTTTTTCTGATCTGAGTAATTCCTGACGTTCTTTTTCTAGGGCGACTTATGTATCTCTGTAATGCAACTGTATTCCAGCAGGTGGCAGCATATAGCCTACTTTGACTGAATTATGCAAAGTTGGCTCATCTACTATTTGGATGGGAGACCACTGGGAAATCCCAGAGCTGTAAACTGGAGTAGGAAGTAAAAAAGAAAGAAAGCTTTGGAAGAAGACAGTGGGAAACCATTTCTCTTCTGTTGCAAAAGAACATCATGTTAATTACTAGGAGCTAAGCTGTATTTGAGGGAGACTTTACTTTTACCTTATAAAGTAACTATAGATTATGAAGAGTTCTAAATCTGCCACTATTCAGAAAATTATGTGGAAGCTTTAAGACAGATGACATTCAGAACTGTTCACATTTTCTTTCCATGTTATTCCAGTGTTTATATATTCTTGATGTTAAGCTCTTGATGTCTTTTTGATCTGATGAATGCATTTGACTGTAACTTTTTTTTAAGACATCGCTTGGAAGAAGGCCAGGCTAGCAGCTGGACCCGCCGTCTGAAAGTTTTCCTCTGCTGTACACGAACAAAAGATTCACAATCAGTAAGCAACTACTGTCTTCATTAAAAAACAAATATAATTCGTGATTTTGATAGTATTATAGTAAAACTGTAGCTGATGATGAGAGGAAATATGGAACTAGTATCCTATTGGGATATTCCACACATATATGTTGACCCAATGAGTGATTCTCTTTTGTAAGAATAGAAAAGCTTTTCATAATTGATACAAATAAACCTTTATTGGTAAGCTGTTCATGCTTGCTTAGTTGCAAGAAAAGAAATAATTTTTAATTTAAGAGAAATACTAAGCTTGCCAAAGGGCCTAAAACTGTTGAGTTGGCTAATTTTAAAATATATAGTAATCTTTCATTATCTTTTATTACCAAAAATGTGATTAAAATGAAGTAATCAAATATTTAGATTATTTTCAATCATGAAAGTTTTGAAAGGGATTCTACATTTTACATTAGGTAAAAGTAAAAGTATTAATAACATTCCCCAGAGCCATCTGGCCTGTTTGCAGCTGTCAGACATCTTACTTAATAGATAGTATCTGATATATGATATTGAATTGTGCAGGTTTGTTCACCCACAGTGTATTTGCTAAAGAAGACATTGGTGCACTAATAGCAAATACTACTATGTAAAATGAAACTATCTGATCTACCACAAAAATATCTTTTTTCTCTCCGAATTCCAGACACTAGAGACAAGAAATGTTGGTCTCTATTATACCTTGCCTGTCAGTTTTTCAGGTTTAGGGTTGGTTGCCTTAAGGGTTGGAGGGGGGATCCTACCCTAGATCAGTTATTGTTATTTTGACAAATGTAATACAGTAGATAATGTATTGGATAGAAAGTGAGAGGCCTAACTCAAATACGTGCTCAATTATTTTGCTTAAAGCCTGCCCTTCAACAAATTGTGTCACAGGCCTGATTTACATAATAACATTAGTATATAACATGGTTTGTTGAACAAGTCATAAAGGCATGATTCACATAACACTTTCGTGATGAGAGAGTGGTAATATCATGCTAAGCCAAACTTAAGCAAACCACATTATATGTTTATCTATCTGGCCATAGTATTTCATATTAGTTTATCTTATTGGCTTGTTTTTGACATATGATATATGAATTCAAGTATTGTTTCTTGACTACCACAGTGAAGAAAAATTGAAGAAATGCTATGAATGTTATTTTAACTGTCTTAGAAGAAAAGTTTAATGCAAATAAAAATCAATACATTCAGCCAAGTGCAGAAACTGGTAATCCAGAAATGGCTGTATTTATACATAATACCAAGGTAGGATTACTGTTTACTCAATAATGATTGCCTAATTCACACATAAACTAAGTTATAAAAGATTATTTACATACTGTATTTTTTTAAAAAAGCAAACTCCATTGTGGTTTAATATGATGCCTTTAGCAATCCAACAAGCTAACAACTATTTCAAGCTCTTGACTCTTGCTCGTTGCAGATTAATTTTTCATCTTTTCTTCTTTGGATTTTTCAGGATGCTTACTCTGAAATTGCATATCTCTTTGCTGAATTTTTCCGAGATCTTGACATAGTCCCGTCTGATATTATAGCAGGCCTCGTTCTACTACGTCAACGACAAAGGGCAAAACGCAGTGCGGTATTGGATGAAGTGAGTGTGAAGAATTTTCATTTTAACAATGAAAAGTGGACGAAATAGGCTTAACATTACTTAAAATCACCTTCTGTGATACATTTCAGTTTTGAAAACTACCTAACACTTCATCATAATTCACTTCCCAGCTACTTACAATTTCACTGTTTCTTATTGACAAGATTGAATTAATATTTGTGTACTGAAATAGAGGAAATTACGGTTTTAAATGCCTTTCAAATATCATGTTAGTTATGAGAGAAAATATACCATAAAGCACCAATTCTTTCTGTCTGATTTTTTTAAATTAACCAATTAACACTTTAATTTGGTCTGAGTACTAATTCTAGGAATATATATAGAGAACATCTAGGATCAATTGAGTAGTGGCAAATACTGTGATTTGAATAATGAAGAAATTGCTTATTATGAGAGGTAGTTGCAAATATCCTATTAAACATTCTTTTCCTCTTTCCATCCAGAAGACAGAAAATACCTTAATGTTGGCCAAGCATCTCAGCTGAGCAATATAGGTCACAACTAAAACTGTGTGAAAGTAGTGGGAATATGACAAGAGAGACAAAACAGCTATTGCCATAAGAAGGTTCAATGACAATGAGTGATCATCAATTATACAACAATTTAGTTTCAGCCAAACAATTTTTTTTTAACAATTTCAAGGCTGATAATTATTTTAATTAAGCCTAATTTTTGTGGATTAGAATCCACTTAATCAGATTATCGGACTTGTATTCTAGTCCACAAAAGCCAAGCCATAAATGTATTGCTTTCTTTGAAGAAGATGGGTGGTTCAAACATGTGAAAAATAAATAAGATTGCCTATAAGATGTTACAAAACTGACGGTTTTATACATTCCTAGGCTTCAGATTCAGTTAAAAAAAAAGAAAAAAGAATTCAGCCTACAACATTCAGAGAAGACAGAAAAACAAAGGAAAGAAACTGATAACACACACTGAGAATAATATATTTTCCAATTGCGTTAATTCAAACGAAGAAGTGTTTACTTCTTAAGTACATGCTGAATATTTTAATTACATTTTTTTCCAACCTATATGATTTACAGGCAAACAATGATATACTAGCTTTCTTGTCGGGAATGCCAGTTACCAGGAACACAAAATATTTGGACCTGAAAAACTCAGTAAGTTATCAGATTGTTTATTACAAAAAATATACAAACTCAGTGGATCAAAGGAATTAGTTGTTCTGTCTTTCCCTGGATAAACTCTTGTTCTAATCTTAGACATTAAGAGATCGATTAGATAAGGTAGAAATCTATTAGTTCATAACAACCCCCATGAATGTGTCTTGCCAAAGCAAACAACAGATGTTATTTCACAAGTAAAGTACTATCAAAGTGTAAGTAAATCTAATTAATAAAATCAAACAAAAATAAATATAATTAATAATTAAAATAATTAATAAATTAAAAAGAAAATGCAAACAAACGAAACACTTAAAGAGCAGACTCGATGGACCACATCAGTTTTCTGTGATTCTCTTTTCAGTTTCTTTGATGTATCAGAGAGTTATCGCTATACCCTAATTGTGTTTTGAAATTTCCTTCTAATGCTGGTCAGTTCTTTAAAAGAGGTACTGTGTAACTCTTGAAAGATTGAAATCTTCTAACCTGAAATAAATACTCTGTAGAAAGCTCCTACATACAATGCAAAGCTCCTGGAGTTCCACAGAACTGCCAGAGTGCTACAAAAGACTTGATAAGGTTCCAATTTTCAAAAAGGGAGGAAATATACCCAGGAAATTACAGACCAATCAGGTGGACATCAATACCTGGGAAAATACTTAAAAAGATAAGTAGTGGATTTGCAACCATCTTGAAATGAGCAAGGTGATTATTGGAAGCCAACATGGGTTTGTTAACAAAGATCATGATAGACAAACCTTACTGACTTCTTTGACAAAGTGACTAAATGAATGGATTGGAGAGATATCGGAATATAGTTTATTTACACTTCAGGAAGGCATTTGACAAAGTAGATCACAGCCTACTTGTTAATAAGGTATAAAAATGTGGGATAGATAGCATCATCGCTAGATGGATTCGCAACTGGCTGATCAATCACATTCAGTGTGTAGTCCTCAATGACGCTACATCTACACGGAGGAAAGCATTTGTTTATTTATTTATTTGATTTGTCAATCGCTTACAAGATACAGCCATAAGAATAAACATAGTTTTGAATACCCCCTATTTATAAGAAAAATAAAAAGAAACAATAGGACAGGGACGGTAGGCACTATTGGTGTGCTTATGCACGCCCCCTACAGGCCTTTTAGGAAGGGGGTGAGGTCAATAGTAGACAGTCTAAGGTTAAAGTTTTTGGGGTTTGGGGAAGAAACCACAGAGTCAGGTAGAGTATTCCAAACATTGACCACTCTGTTGCTGAAGTCGTATTTTCTGCAGTCAAGTTCGGTGTGGTTAAGAATTCTGTGCTCTTGTATTGTTATGATTGAAGCTGAAGTATTCATTTGCAGGTAGGACATTGCAATGTATGATTTTATATGCTATATTTAGATCGGATCGAAGGCAGTGTAGTTCTAGGTTTTCTAGGTCTAGAGTTTCAAGTCTGGTGGTATAAGGTATTCTGCAATGAGTAGAGGAGCGGAGAACTCTTCTTGTGAAATATTTCTGGACTTTTTCAATTGTGTTAATATCAGATACATGATATGGGTTCCAGACTGATGAGCTGTATTCAAGTATAGGTCTAGCAAATGTTTTGTATGCTCTAGTTAGTAGTGTGATATTACCAGAGAAGAAGCTATGTAGGATTAGATTAACAACTCTTAATACCTTTTTGGCTATGTAGTTACAGTGGGCTCTAGCACTTAAATCATTAGAGATGAGTACTCCAAGGTCCTTGACAGAGTTTGGATCCTCAACAAGGTCTTGACTATTCAGTTTGTATTTTATTTTCTGATATTTTTTTTGCCAGTATGTAAGACAGAGCATTTATTCGTTGAGATTTGAAGTTGCCATTTGATTGACCATTCTGATACATAGTCAAGGTCTTTTTGGAGGGTAGTAGTATTGTCTGTGGTGTTGAATAGCTTTACATCATCAGCGAAGAGAAAGCAGTTAATATGACCACAGAGGTCATTTATGCAGAGTATGAAGAGAGTTGGTCCTAAAACACTGCCTTGGGGGACACCATTGTTGACAGCTACAGAATTTGATAGGACGCTCCCAATTTTGACCATTTGTTGTCTGTTTGACAGGAATGCTTCTATCCAGTTCTGTAGGTGTCCAGAGATACCATAAGATTTTAGTTTTAGTAGTAGTTTGTCGTGTACCACTGAATCAAAGGCTTTACAGAAGTCTATGTAGATTGCGTCTATTGCTTTGCCCTGACAGAGTTGTGTAGTCCATATGTTTTGCAGTGTAAGAGTTGCAGATTATAGGATAGTTTTTTTCTGAAACCAAATTGTTTGTTAGAGAGTAGGTTGTTTGTCTCTAAGTGGAGGATAATGGATTGGTTAATAATTGATTCCATGACTTTACAGGTGACGCAGCATAAGGAGATTGGTCTGTAATTTTCAACTAGGCTGGGGTCTCCCTTTTTGAAGATGGGGATGACTGTGGCTTGTGACCATAGTTTTGGCAAGGAGCTGGTCCTGAAAGATTTTCCAAAGATTATGCTTAGAGGTTCGGCTATGTCAGTGGATAGCTTTTTTAAGAAGTAGGCACATATTCCGTCTGGTCCAACAGATAGGGATGGTTTTAGATTGCGCAGTGCTTTTTCAACAATGTCTTCTGTAAAATCGATATGTATTAGATCATTGTGGTGGTCTGTGGTTCAACTAGGAAGTACTGGGCTTGATCCATTGCTGTTTACAAATACTGAGCCAAAGAATGTGTTAAAGAGGTTTGCTTTGATGGTGTCGTCGTTGCAGTCTTTACCATTAGGTCCTTTCAGGGGTGGGATGGACCTTGAGTCTTTTAGTTTGTTGTTTATAAAATTGTAGAAAGCACGGGTGGAATTTGTGCGTAGAAGGTTTTCCTCTTGTTTAATGTGATAATTAGTGCATTCAGTTTTTATCTGGTGGCATAGATGTTTTCATCAGCTTTTGAAGTTGGCAACGTGACCAGATTTGTTTTTTCACCAAAGTGATCTCTTTTTGGATTGAAACTTCCTTATTGTTATGGGTAATCTGTTTTTCCTGGTTTTGGGAGTTGTTATTGGTACATATAGTTTGATGGCTCTTTTGATTTCTAGTAAGAATATGTTGTAATGGTCTTCAACAGTATTGCATCCAGTGAATAGAAATTGCCAATCAAGGGAAGAGAGATTGTTGATTATAAGATAATAGTTGCCTTTTTTGAAGTTATAATTGGGGATTTTGTCATTGTGATGATTTTTGTGTGGACGTATGTTGAGACAAAAGTCAATCATGTTGTGGTCACTGTTGGAAAAGGGTTCTTTAATTTGTATTCTGTAAATTGAATTCAAACTATTGCAGAAGATGAGATTGAGGCAGTTGTTAAGCCTAGTATTGTTGGTTAGTAGTTGTTCCAGTCCCAGATTTGTTGCAGCATAGTAGAAGGTTGCATGTGTGGGTTCAGTTGTACATTCGTTTAGGGTCCAGTTAATATGAGGTAAATTGAAGTCACCAAGAAAGATAAAAGTGTGTGGGCAGGATGCTGCCCATGTTAGTAGTGTATTTAGCTTGTTTATATGTTCGATGTCATAATCAGGGGCTCTGTAACATAGTAAGAACCAAAATGTGATATTTAAAGTCAGTTCACAGATAATGGTCTCAGGAAGAGAAAGCTCTTGGGTAACTTGGATGTTTTTTAGATGTAAGGACTTTTTATAGAAGATAGAAATACCACCTCCTCTACGGATTTCACGATCAGATCGGTAAACATGATAGTCTCTTACTGAGGTAATGGAGTCAGGGAGAGATGCATTGAGCCATGGTTCACAGACAAATATGAAGTCGAATTTAGCCGTATTTAGTAAGAGGAGAAATTCAGGTATTTTATTTATAAGGCTTCTTGCATTGAATAGCTTGCATTTAAGGCCAGTTGTAGTTTGAATAGTTGGGGGCGTGTGTGCCTAGTCTTGGGTGATGGGTTCGGGTTATGTGGTAGGCATGTAGTAGGATACCCCTTCAACATCTTCATAAATGATTTAGGTGAGGGGACAGAAGGGGACTTTATCAGATTTACATACTACACCATGCTGGGGGCAATTGCCAAAACTTTAGAAGACAGACTGAAGAGTCAGAAGGATCTTGACAGACTTGAGCATAGGGCCCTATCCAACAAGATGCAGTTCAGTGGTGAGAAAAGTAAGGCCTTGCACCTAGGCAGAAAAAATGAAATGCACAAGTTAAGAATAGGTGGTATCTGGCTCAGCAGTAGTGACTGTGTGAGAGATCCATGTATCCTAGTGGACCACCACTAAAGTATGAGTCAGCACTGTGCTGCAGCTGCAAAACAAAAGCACTGCAGACCTAGGATGCATCAGCAGAGGGATAGCATCAAGAATACAGAAGTGATAGCACTGCTCTATTCTGCACTAGTGAGGCCAGACTTGGAATACTACATCCAGTTCTGGTTATCATGATACAAAAAAGATCCTGAGGCCCTAGAAAGACTGCAAAGAAGAGCAACAAAGGTGATAAAGGGTCTGGAGGGTAAAACCGTATGATGAATGGTTAAGGTAACTAGGTCTGTCAAATTATTGAAGAGAAGGAATAGGGATGACATGATAGTTACCTTCCAGTACTTGATGGGCTATCACAGAGAAGAGGGGGTTATTCTCCATATACCTATTCTCCACAGTACCTGAAAATATAGACAAGAAGTAAAAAGGCCCCAAAGAGTTTTGATCTATGTGGGTTATTTTTAATTATATTTACTGTACTAGAATTTAAAATTGAGAAATTTTAAATTATTTCTTTGTTTTTCGGGGGCCCTGAAAGGGTCTCAGGGCGCGAAAATGGGCCACATTTTGAGAATAGGTAAACCATTTTTTGTAAACAGTTATTTGTACAAATGAGTTATTTATACAAATGAATCAACCACTGAAGTCTGTTTTCTTATAGCACTGTTTATACCTGGATAATAAAACCATTTGAAATTTTCTGGGACTTTCGTGAGTCTTACACTATTAAATAAGTAATACTTTTGAATTAAAGCTATAAACCTCAAATGTAGACATTTTTATTGCTGTAGTATACAAAAAAGATACATAAGTGAAGAAAATTAAGAAAAAAGACATAGAATGCATATTTTGAAAACAGCTGTTTTTAAACATTTCATGAAGCTTTACCTAAACTCAAAATAATGGTATCTCTTTCCATTACATCAACACAGAACTAATTTATGATCAGTGAGCAAATCCACATCGTCAATCCAGGATTCTGTGTAGCACTGTCTTTTTATCATATAAGAATGTTATGTTCTGGTAAATTCCACACTTCATAAATCAGGAGTTCTTCATTTGGTGATAAATAAATAAAAATTGTACGTAATTTCAACTTGCACGTGTAAACTATACAGCACTCTTCTCAAAATCATCAACAAACAAACCCAAATTGTATAAGTGTGGCATGAATACATAAGTGTCTCTTCCATTATTTTACACTTACAGCATAATGAAGTTGATAGCCAACTCTTTTGAAAAGCTTTATGAAGTATCTAATAAATATAGAAAAAACTGTCATTGAATTAGTCTCATTTGTAAACAATTGGCAAATCAAATAAATAAATAAATAAATAAAATTTTAAGATCATGATATCTTAATATTCTTTTAACCATTCATTTGTTAAAACAGGGTATTCCAACTTTTGATTCCAATTCTTACAAATTATCTGTCTCTAAAAATATTTGGAATTACACATGTTCATTCAATAATATTTTAGCAGTAGGGGAAATATCTTTGCCCAATCTAGTTTTGACTGCACTGCATCTTATTATTATTACTATTTAGGTTTTGCTTCCACGTTTAACTAATCAGAGGGCTTCATTTTGTAAAAATGCATGAACTTCGTTTAGTTGTTCAAACAAGCCAGAATCAAGTTAAGGGTTAGGAACTTGGCTTATTAGTAGATCACATGTTACAAATCAGTTTTCTTAGCTAGGGTATGCAATAATAAGGTTCTCCAGCTGGAAGTCATGGAAGTCAGAATTTCTCATCCACTCAGCAGCTATCCCAGAGTGCTAATCTCAGGCTTCTTCCATCAAACAGTGCCTGGAAGTGGCTATTTGGAGCTTAATTGAAAGATCAAATAGACTATGAAAACCTAATCAGAAATTATAATTTCTTGATAACTAAATGAGAGGAAGTTATTTCTAATTATGGCATCATGCCATATTTCTTTTATTCCCTTCAGCAAGAGATGCTGCGATATAAAGAAGTATGCTATTATATGCTCTTTGCTTTGGCTGCTTATGGTTGGCCCATGTATTTGATGAGGAAGCCTACCTGTGGACTCTGTCGCTTGGCCAGATCCTGCTCGTAAGTATTGATCCAGATTGTTTTAAATGTCTTTTACTTTATTATCTCCTTTATTTTTTTTTCTTCCTCTGTCTCCTCATGCACTCCTTTATTGAAGTTTGTGTGTGTGTTTTGTTGTGCTTCTTGGATCTGCCATTCCTAAGTTGCATTAATAGAGGGATACAGTCAAGATCAAGTGAGGTACTAATACCATTCTATAAAGCCTTAGTAAGACCACACCTAGAGTACTGCATCCAGTTTTGGTACCCACATTATAAAAAAGATGTTGAGACTCTAGAAAAAGTACAAAGAAGACCAACCAGAATGATTAGGGGACTGGAGACTAAAACATATGAAGAATGGTTACAGGAACTGGGCATGACTAGTCTAGTGAAGAGAAGGACCAGGGGAGACATGATAACAGTCTTCCAATATTTGAGGGGCTGCCACAGAGAGGAAGGGGTCAAACTGTTTTCTAAAGCACCTGTACACCAGACAAGGAATAATGGATGGAAACTGAACAAGGAGAGATTTAACCTGGAAATAAGGAGAAACTTTCTGACAGTGAGAATAATCAACCAATGGAACAGGTTGCCCTCGGAAGTTGTGGGAGCGCCATCACTTGAGACTTTCAAGAAGAAATTGGACAGCCATTTGTCAGAAATGGTGTAGGGTCTCCTGCTTAGGCGGAGGCTTGGACTAGATGACATACAAGGTCCCTTCCAACTCTGATTATCTGTTATCTGTTATTTTTATCTGTTCATTCATTCATTCATTCATTTTTTTTAAAAAAAAATTATTTATATTTGCTCCCAGCTTTAGAATGGAAGCATGTTTGGACAATAAATACCCTTGGCATACAGAAAATTTGTGAAGACTTGATTTATTTTTTAAAACTGAAGAATAGAGTTCTGAATTGAGCCAGCATTTAGTTTTTCTCTCTCACCACAAATATTCCTGATGAGCTCACAAACAACGAACATGAATACATCTTTCTCGCACCACTGATCTATTTGGCAGGATATTGCTCCTATTGTAACCCTAACATTAGGTTTTCAAGTCACATGCCCTTGATAGCCCGTCCTACATGAATATATCTGATAAAGTCATTCAAATTAGTAACCATCATCACATGAATCAGTGCTCAATTATATATTAACTACTGGCAATTGTTTAGAAATTAATATAAACTGTATTTCATTTCTAATTGTACTAATTTTACTTTGGATCTTAGGTACATATCAGAGCATAAAGAAGGGCTATAAATTAAGTTAATAAATATTCATAACATAATATAAACTCCCTACATAAAATCCCTAAAAGGCAAGCTATTCATTTAAAGTTTTGTTTTGCTATCTGCAGTAGAAATCCTTTGTCTCTTTTTTTTAATACACACAAGCGGAATCTTGACCCTTAGCATACTAATAGCTGAGATGAGCATTTATTTATTCATGTGTTCAAACTAAAAATGTTGATAGTATTAGAAGCATTTTGCCATTAAAGCTGATTTCCAGGGTAATGAGAAAAAGATGACAATTTTGGACAGTTGAAGTCTAATAGTTTTAGAGCTTTCTTATGAAACACTAAAGTGGAATTTTGTGTAAAAAGAAGTAGTGTGAATTGTTTTCTTTTTTCTTTCCATGATTGATGCTTTCTTTTAAAGTTGCTGTTGCCTCTGCACTACTCGGCCCCGTTATGCACCTGGTGTCACCATTGAGGAAGATAATTGCTGTGGCTGCAATACTATTGCCATTCGACGCCATTTCCTTGATGAAAACATGACTTCTGTGGACATTGTGTACACTTCATGTCATGATGCGGTAAGGGCTGTTAGGGATAACATTGTTTTACCCTAACTGTTTTGATTTATTAACTGATTTATTGTAAGAGGAAATAATTGATCAAGAAGAGATAGATAGTCAAGAACAGGAAATAAAGGAAAGTCCACCTGTAAGTCCTGTTATACCTAGACGCACAACACGTATAACTAAACCACCTGAAAGATATCAGGCAAGTATTGTTTGCCAAGTAAATAAGGTTCCTACTAGCATAGATGAACTTAAGATGTATCCTGCTAAGGATCAAGAGAATTGGCAAAAGGCAATGGAAAAAGAGTTAAATTCATTAAAGGAAATGAAGGTTTATGAAGAAACCAAATTACCTCCAGGAGAAAAATCAATTGGATGCAAATGGATATTTAAAGTAAAGACTGGAAATAATGGGAAAGTAACTTATAAGGCTAGATTAGTAGCACAAGGATTTAACCAAAATGTATATGATTATGATGAGGTATTTGCATCAAATCTTAAGGCTACAACTTTAAGAGCAGCTTTAGTATGGGCAGCTAAGAATTATATTGTTAACCATTTAGACGTAGAAACTGCATATCTACATGCACCATTGCATCATACGATATATTTGAAAAAACCAGTTGGTATAAGTGATAATAAAGTAAATAGCAATGATTGTTGGAAACTCAAGAAGAGTTTATATGGATTGAAACAATCTGGCTATGAATGGAACCAATATATTGTGAAAGAATTAAACAATATAGGGTTTAAATCTGGTTTAGCAGAACCATGTATGTTTAAAAGAGAAAATAATGGAACGGTGTCATTGTTATTATTTACAGATGATATTGCTTTGATTACTAAGACCAATAATGAAGCTACTGAGATTATTTCATTATTAGCCAAAAGGATAAAATTAAAACATTTAGGTGAAATTAAAAAGTATCTAGGATTGACAATTAATAAAACCACGAAAGGATTTAAGATATCTCAAGAGGATAAAATTTGCCAATTGATTAAATTGTATAAAATGGAACTTTGTAAGCCTGCAAAGACTCCAATGAGTCAGGAAATTTGCAAAATTGATGCTCAAAGTCCCAAATTTGATAAGACCATATATCAATCTTTGATTGGTAGCTTATCATATATAAGCAATTGGTCAAGGCCAGATATTGCTTATAGTGTAAATCAGCTGGCACGATTTAATAATGATCCACATCAATGTCATTGGCAAGCATTAAAGAGAATTTTAAGATATCTTAAAGGAACAATGCATCATGCATTGTATCTAGAGCCAAAAGGTGATTTGAATCTTAGTGCCTATGCAGATGCAAGTTTTGCAACTGACATAAACACTAGAAAATCAACATCTGGGATGGCTATATTATTTGGTAAGACTTTAATAGGGTGGAGGTCAATCAGGCAACAGCATATTAGCTTGTCAACGATGGAAGCAGAATTTTCATGTCTGTCATTACTATGCACTGACTTAATTCTGTACAAACAGTTATTATTAGACATGGGTATAACTGTTAAAGATTCTATTATTGTGTACGAAGACAACCAGGCAGCTATACAATTAACTACTAATATTGCTGTAAAGACTAGATCAAAGCATACTGATTTAAGATACTTAAATGTTAGAGAATCTGTAAAAAATGGTCTAATTAAACTTGAGTACTGCATGACGGAAGAAAATATTGCAGACCAGTTTACAAAAGCTCAAGGTGTTGTAAAATTTAAAGAGAGTTGTAACAATTATGATTTAAAGGTGTAAATGGATATATTATTGTAATATTTATTATTATTACCCAAAAGGGGAGAATGTTAGGGATAACATTGTTTTACCCTAACTGTTTTGGGTAAAGATAATAAAATGATGAATCAGATAAAGTTTGTCAGATAAAGTGTATGTGACTTTAAGCTAAAGGAATGTAATTAAGGGTGCAGCTGTAAAAGTACTATATAAGCAGCAAGGCACTCTCTGGCTCTTACTGGCTGGCTTATTGAAGACTGCGTTCTTGCTGAAACGGGGAGTGGAGAAGTGTGTTGATATTTCTCAACGGAGAGAAGATTGGACTGATTTATTGTAAGTGTACTGACATTGGCTATTCAACACGGACTTTGCAAATAGAGTATCCCTGACAAGACTTGACTGAAATTGATATATGACTACTGGACTGTTTACATGACTATGCTATAATTCTTAAATGGAATAAATTATAATTTTGATAGCACAAGCGTATCTGCATTTTTACTGCGTGTTAACGAGAAGGCTTATCTCACACATTTACCTGTCTTCCTATCTGACTTCGCTGCACGTTCTGTTTAGTTTGTTTTCCTTAACACCCGTTGGGGAATCCAGGCTTAACAAGGGCTGTATGAGAAATAACTTGTGCTGGAGAACACTGCTAAAGTGTTTCAGAGAAATGTGCTAAGGTAGGAATAGGAAAGCAGCTTTCAAACCCTTTATGTAAGAGATCATTTCACAGATTTGATAAGCATTGTTGATTGCTTTTCTATGTTTAATGTCTTGGAGAGAAAAAACAGATGCCAAAAAGTGAAAAAGGGAGGCCTCAAACAATCTTAAGTAGTCCTATGGCTTTGATTCTGGCCCTACCATTGTTTCTTTCAGTCCTACTTTCCTTCCCATTTCATCCCCAACAAATATCAGTATAAGAATATGTGTTTGACTTTTCTACATGGGGTAAAATAATGGAGCTGACAAATCTGAATTCTCTTATCAGGTGTAAAATTATAAATTCCTGACAGAATTAGCTCAAAAACGTCGCTTCTCTACCAGGAATTAATTAGGAAAGAAAATGCATGGTATTTAGGTAAGACTAAATAGAAAGAACAAGTTTGGTGTAGTCATTAAGGCACTGGGCTAGAAACTGGGAGACCATGAGTTCTAGTTCCACCTTAGGAACAAAGAAAGCTAGATAACATTGGGCACTAAATATTGTAATATACTTTATTACTTTTAGGTTTATGAAACCCCCTTCTATGTGGCTGTAGATCACGAAAAGAAGAAAGTAGTCATCAGCATTCGAGGAACTTTATCACCAAAGGTAATTTTTTTCCTGTTTTTTTCACTCACTTTCATGCTCTGATCCTAGAAATCTGCTAATGTGC
The DNA here is from genome assembly GCF_049901735.1 of Notechis scutatus. Taxonomy (NCBI): domain Eukaryota; kingdom Metazoa; phylum Chordata; class Lepidosauria; order Squamata; family Elapidae; genus Notechis; species Notechis scutatus. The sequence goes on from NC_142009.1 coordinate 232,033,623, forward strand.
AAGTGCATTAATAAGATTTGTAACAATGTCTAAGCCTCATAATGGGCAAGTCTTTTTTTCTTCACCCCGAAGGATGCTTTGACTGATTTGACTGGAGATGCTGAGCGCCTCCCTGTGGAGGGTCATCACGGAACATGGCTTGGACACAAGGTATTTATAGAATGCTTTTGATTTTAATTGGTTAATATATGCACTATAATTTCAAATCATTCCTTTAAAATTTCTCTTGGAATATATAATTTAAGATTATTTTTAACCCTTGTATGAAAGCCACAGCATGCAATCTGTTAGTACTGAAAAAGGTATAAAAAGCTGTTGAAAGTTACTTTCATTCAAATTGGTGTCTTCCCCCAAAACAACTGGCAGTTAAAGACTGATGGAACATGAAATGTAATTCTGTAATGAAGACAATTTTAAAGTTCCAAGGAGTGCAGAATATTTTATTATATATTGATATGCTTAATAATTAGAAATACCTTTATTACATTGGATTATGGAAAATGAATGTGTGGATATACTGCTGATCAATGTTTCATTTATTTTGTTTGAATATACTGTGTTTTGAAATATGTAATAAAAGTTGAATGTAATGAGTCTGTATATCTAACAAATATGGTAAGAACAGAATTTAGAGCCATGTTGGTGCAATGGTTAGAATGCAGTACTGCAGGCTACTTCTGCTGACTGCCAGCTGACTGCAATTTGGCAGTTCAAATCTCACCAGGCTCAAGGTTGACTCAGCTTTCCATCTTTCCGAGGTGGGTAAAATGAGAACCCAGATTGTTGGGGACAATATACTATAAACTGCCTAGAGAAGGCTATAAAGCATTGTAAAGCGGTATATAAGTCTAAGTGCTATTGCTATAAAAGCATTTATGACACCAGGATGCCAAAGATGTCACTGTACATCATCTGAAGATGCATCTGCATGCAAACCTACCTATCCATTACTCTGTTTGCTTTTGGAGAAAGCTTTGTTGCGTTAAAAAAGTAGGAAAAACTAAGCCAAAAATTATAAAAGCCTGAGGTAAGAAAAGCAAACATATGTACAATAGTTTACAAATGATAAAACATTTGACAGTATTACGGTGCAAGTGTAAGTCAGGAACTGCTTTCTTTCTCTGGATGATTTGTGGTGGCTCAGCAAGAACTTTTTACTACCGAAGAAGTTTCCCCCCATCTTGAATGACAGTGCTGGAAGCAAGGGGAGAGATTCTAAAAATAGATTATGAGTGGAAGAGCTTTGAGTTTCATTAAGTTGAAATATTTTAACATCATGCAGATTTTTTTTAAAAAGCTAGGAATCTTCAGATGCCAATAGGTTACCAGTACCGATAACCAGGTTCTTTTAAAAAATAATAAAGATTTTGCAGATCTGCTGACCTCTGCTCTATAGTCAGTAAATCTGAAAAGATTATGTATAAGCAATTACAAATCACCATTTCAAGTGACATCTGCTGAATGCACTCACACAAATCTTAAATTACATTTTCCATCTTTGGAATTTGACATTCTTATGCCAGCCAGTGCATTCTTGTGTCTTGATAATTGATCCCATCTGGTAAGCATATTCTATTATAGCTTTCTCCAATCCTTATCCTTATCCTGTAGAAGGCCTTGTTATCACTTCATAAATCCTTTTGAAAGATACAGAATGGATTTATATTTTTTTTAAATGAGTTGCCATTTTATAGATGTAAAAAGTAACATTTATGATCTGAATTATAATAGTCAATTCATATATCAGAGTATACCCATTCTTTCTGATTCTTCCCATTATTAGCAGATGGTTTCCCAGTTAAGTACCTAACTTCCCAGTTTTAAATACCATTCCTAATATTCCTAAAACACACTGAAAATAAATGACTCAATGCATTTTGTTTATTTATTTACTAAATGTGTTTGCTGCCCATCTCTCTGCAAGGCAGATCTGGGCAGCAATACAACATCTAAACCATAAATATATATACCAGTGTATAAAATCACAATGAAAGACAGATACTATACAACTAAAACTAAAAGATGGGAAGGAAAGGCACATGGGAGCTGCTATTAGTCGACCAACCACCTGCAGTGTGATACTCCCCCATTAGCCCCCCCCCCCCAGCCAACTACAGAACCAGGTCTTCAGGGACTTACGGAAGGTCAAGAGGGCAGGAGCCAATCTCAGGGGACAAGGTGTTCCAAAGGACTGGGGCCACAACAGAGAAGGCTCTTCTCCTGGACCCTGCTAATAAGAATTTCTTGACTGATGAGATCAGAGATCTGCAGCATGTCTCATCTATCGGCATAGAGCTGAGACAATTTCGATTAGCACTCAAAAACTTCAAACGGTCTTGAATGCAACGGTCCAGGTATAGGTCTTGACATGCTGTACATATCTTCAAGATCTGTTTTAGTTGTTAACAGATTTCTGGGTATCATCAGTAGCACTGATTTAAATTGAAAAAGCCTTCTATGGCTTAACATTATGGAGGACTGCCTTACCAGCCATAATCTATTGAACTAATATATTCATGCCATATAAGAGATATATTGTCTCCCACTTTCAAGAAGTGAAAGCACTGAGGCTTTTTATCTAGCAAATGTAGATACCCGTATTATGCACAATATTCCTAACCAGCTTACAGTAATATTCCGTATAAACAAAATAAATGTAACCCACAAACCTTACAACAAAATCATATCCCATCACAGTTCTGCATCTCACTGATTGTCCATTTACATTTGCTGGGTTCACTTTCATCCTAGGCCAATGCTTGTGTTGCTGTTTCTTTTACCACCACCCTAGACCTATGGAACTGCTTCTCATTAATTGAACTGGCCCCAGATAATGGTGGAACTCAGTTATAAATAGAACAATTATTGGGATTAGGATTTTTTTTCTGATCATTCAGATGGTTTACTGAAAATGGTTATATTTTAATTTAGCTTGTAACATTACCAGAATTGTGTTTGAGTATCTTAAATTACTGCAATTCTTACTGTGAATATTTTGTTGATACACAACTGTAGATTTTTAATTGTTCTAGATTGTTGCAAGTTATCTGGAGTGCCTGACAGACTCAGTAGCATACTATACAAGCATACTGTAATAAACTGTAATGTTGCAGTGCAACATTGTGCCATATAGAAAGGTGTCAGAGAGGGTTAGGATGAGGCAGAGTGCTTCTCTATCTGGGTATAGGAGTTTGTCTCTAAGTTGCTCTGCTTACCGACAAAAAACGCTTTAGCTATAGTTCTGCCAGGGATATCTTATCATTTATTTAAGCATATATATATTACCTGTCATACTATGCTTCACCTGGCAGCGTATAGTACTGAACAAATTTTATACCATAAATGTAGAATAATTAAAAAAGAATATAAATTAAAATGTAGAAAACATGAACACAGTGGCGATGAGTGACAAAATTATAACAGGCTAGGGTTTGGGTTGGAACTGAAACTATTTCATCAAAGTCTCTCTGTTTCCTTTAGAGATCTCCCAGGTTCTTTTCCCATTGATTCAAACTCTAGGGAAGTCCAAGAAATCTTGATTTCCCTTACTCAAACTAATATGAGCTACTAAGCTTTAGAAGTGGTGCTCAATGTAATCTGTCCCTTTGATCCTTTATTAACATTGGATTTCCCATTTTACCGAAGAAGGAAAGAGTCACATTGCCTCAGTCACTTGAATTAATGTTAAAACTCACATTTTCTGTTTTCTTTGTTGTTTCTTTTTAGGGGATGGTGCTATCTGCTGAGTATATAAAAAAGAAACTGGAGCAAGAGATGGTGTTGTCTCAGGCTTTTGGCCGTGATTTAGTAAGTTTTTGTTTTATTGCAATATGTTCATAAACTAGAGTTATACCTCCATGTTTTGCTACTAACTATTGAACACTATGTCCAAAGTATTTGAAATACTGCTACAATTTAAAAATGTCCAGCACTTTCCACTACTCTAAGAACAATTACTTGAAATAATTTTTTAAAAAATTTAAAAATTCATTTAAAAACAATTTATAATTTTAAAATATTACTGACATTCATTAACTATACACACCTTTTCAAATGAATTAATTGAAACCACTACAATGTGATGAAAAGGTCCCTTATTACAAATGCTAAAAATAAAGTAAAATGTATTCATCACTTATTAAAATGTTACTGATTAAGAAGCCTTCACAAGTATCCATCACACAAATAATGTGATTTCTCATTCATGCTAACTATGCTGTTTAGAATATGAGAAAATGATCAATTGCCTGCAGGTGGCTTTTGTGCAACCCTGAACACTCCTTTTTCATTTGCTATTAGAAAACATTTGCCACTAAAATTCAAAAACATCATCTGAAAACAAGAGTTTTTTCCTTTATAAAGCTGAGTGATAGTTATTGAAAAGATCATTTTAATTCAGAGTAATTTAATTTAATTAATTTAACTTAATTTAAGTTAATTTAAATTTAATTAAATTAAAGTTAAAACATTTGGAATTGATTTATGTATTTTTTTTTTTAAAAAAAAAAAACCATGAGCAAATTGTAGCAATTTTTTTAGAAGATTACAGATTATGTTTGCTAAGATTAAAAAGGTATTATTTGTGAATGTTTTGGAAGTTTCTCATTGGTTATTGCAAGAAATTATGTATTGTTTTATTTGGTATTCTATTTATTTTTTAAAAATATCAGCCTGAGTGCCACTTTTTTTCTTTTGTTCCCCACTTTTTCATTCTTTAAATGTTACATTGCAATTTGTTACTATCAAAATGGCATGTTTAAATAGTGTTTTAAGAAAAATGCTTGTTTCAATACTAATTAAAACATACATTTTACACTGTGGTTTGAGACAATTAGTTTAAAAAGATATGGTAGATAACTGCATAAATAGATGGAAATACCTTAATCCTTCAAATATCTAAAAGGCTTTTGTTTTGTAGGGCAGAGGAACAAAACATTATGGCCTAATTGTAGTGGGCCATTCCTTAGGAGCAGGCACAGCAGCCATTTTGTCCTTTCTACTACGTCCACAGTATCCAACTCTAAAGTGCTTTGCTTATTCTCCACCAGGTGGGCTTTTAAGGTAGGTATCTACAGTATATTTAGACAATAAGAGAATAAGGAGCTCTAATTTATGAGTCAGCAATGAGCTGCAGCTGCCGAAAAAGGCAGTGCATTCCTAGGATACATCAAGATCACAAGAAGTGATAATACCTCTGAGATCTCACCAAACTTTGGCAAATAGTTTCAGGGTTTTATTTACCATTTTAAGAATAGATACCAACTTTTTAAACTCCCCTGTTAGTAGGAGGATTTTTACATTCCATGTCAATTTCTTCATTAGGTATTATCATACCCTCAATTATCCTAACCCAGCAACCTGTCTCTGCTGATAATCCCCTGCTCTTGCAAAGTCATTGTAGCAGAATTCTCTTTGATTCTGTTCATTCACCTTATCCATTACCTTCCATTTCTATTTGCCACAGCCTTGCCAAGCACAGTTGATTTTTCTCATCCATCATGAAGTTGTATCATACGCTAACTAATGTGTCATACCTACTTCTGGTTAAATCCTAAAATGAAAAGAAAGATAACATGGCTCAGAACAAATGGACAAGGCACAGCCAACAGATGAAATTGAGATTGGACCATCAGTCCTCCTGGAAATGGAATTAACGGGACTAGAAGACCTCCAAGCTTATTCCCAACTCTGTTATTCTGCCCTTTCCCCTCATTCCTAAGAAATTCCAGCCCCCAAGAATAAAGGAAATATGTGTGTGTGTGTGTGTATGACACACACATAGTTCACAAATTGTGAGACTGTATCATAGCAGATGCCTTCTGGAATACCATATTGCATAACATTACGTGAATCCTGACCCTATTGACCTTTTTGAAAGCCTTAAAAGACCTGATTCTTTTTCCAGTTAGAGGAGCCCAGATGGGTTTGTTGCTGGTTTCCTTGGCTGCCAATTTGTCCTTGTCTTTGCTGATTGTTTGGTTCTATAGTTTAACAAGTTATTAACCACCCAGAATTGAATTTGAGAGATGCACAGGCATATAAACAAACAAACATTCTTAAACAGTTAGCAAAACTGCACTCAAAGGAGATGGCCATACTATGTAATTTAAATCTATGCCTGGCCATCTGTTCAGTGATTCCAGCAACTGTAGATTAGGCTTCAGTTACTTGTGATCAGTCTTTGCTGTGATGTGCTAATTTTCCAACTACTGACCTTGCTTACATTTCAGATATTCTCTTTTGATTCTGCATGTGTAGCAGTAATTTATGACTTGAATATAAGCCAGAGTATGATTATCACTTTAACAGAACAGTCAGTCATTCTTTTTTCATGACCATTGATGGATTCTTTTTGCTGTCTAGAGTATCCATACTAATGATCTCCAGAGCCATCATTCAAATATGTTGTTACTCTTTCAGTGTGTTAAGTGTTCTATTTAGATTGGGGGAGGGGCGGGGAGAAGATAACCAAAATAGAATTACTCTTGATTTTGTTTTAAGTGTATCCATCCATATCTTCTTCCCTAGGAGTAATCTCTTCTTTATTTTCCTTACAATCCAACTTTATTTTTGAGCCCAAGAAAATTAAAATTCTATATGTGTTCTTAATATTTGACATTATCCCTTATTTTTCTTTTTTCATCTTTTTTCGTCTTTCAGCCTTTCACTTTCACCCCAACTTATTAGTGTTTCATCCTCCAATTTTGAATTCGTCATCTCTTCCAGACCTGCCATTTGTATATTTGTTGTACAAATTAAATAGTATGGGAACACAACAAAACCTTATTTTCCTTTATTCTGAAACACTGTTTCTCCACGCTGTATGGTTGCAATAATTTTTTATTCTTTAGAAATATTCCTCAGAAGAATAATCAGGTGTTCTGGCATACATGATATTCTTAGTGCAACTCACAATTTGGCATAATGTGATCAATGAAGCAAAATAAACATCTTTCATTTATTTCCTTTCTCTGTCCCTTATTTTTTTATGTTAGCTGTTGAGCTTATATCCCTATCTTTCTTAAAATCTTCCTCTTCATCTGGTATTTTTCTTTTTATATTTGGCACTATTCTTTTCTGTAAGTTCTTAAGCAAAACTTTGCTTGTGTGAAGAATTAGTTTCGAGGGTTTGGTAATATGTGGATCTTCTTCCATTTCCCTTTTTCTTTTCTTTTCTTTTTCTTTTTGGTGTACATTGATCTTCTCCAATCTCTATTTGTTTCACATTTATTATCATAGAGATGTTAGCACTTGAATTGCCTCCTCTGCAATATTAAACAGTTCAGCTGGTGTTTCAACTAGGTCTTGGTACTTTCCTATTTATCAGGCAGTCTAATGTCTTTGATAGTTAAATTTTTTAATGGATTTGGTTCCTGAATATATATTCTCCCTCTACAAATCTTCTGTCAAACTAAAATCTTATGTGTAAAGTATTTCAACATTGACTTTCCATTTTCCTGTAACCTCGTATGTTTCATTAGTTCTCTTTTGTGATTTCTACTAGGTATCTATCTTAGTATACATTTCTGTGTACTGGCAAATGGGTGATCTACTGGGATTCCCAGGAGTAAATTTTATCTATAACATTAATTCTCTGCAAATTGCTTTTCTCCTGATATCGAAGTACATTATGCAGACCTGAATCATCATCATCGTTATTGACTTAATCTTCAATTTGATTCACAGTCTGGGATTGGTAAAAACTAAACAGTTCAAATTCTAACCAAGGACCTAAATGCTGTTAGAATAACATCTGAGCAGATGGACAGTTTTGAGTAAGGTGGTGTTTTTGCAAAGTCGGAATATTCAGGTCTAATAAATTCAAAATTTCCATGTATCTAGGTAGCCCTTTGGGTATTACTCCAAGGACTCCTATTACTATTAGTACAACCACTGATTTCTTCCTCCACAATTGTTCAATTCACAATTCACAATATTTTGATTTTTTTTCTAGCTGTTTCTCTTCAAGTCATGCATCACCTGGTAGTGCAATATTAATTCCCCTCTCCCATAATAGTGACATCACACATGTTGTGTGCCAAATATCTGATTGTTTGGATCCAAAAGTTCCATAAGATCTTAACCTGTTCATTTTTAAGAACTTTGTCAACTTGGTGTTTCCAGGAATTTTTTCTGCATTTGAATCTAAACTTCTGGCAAAGATTCCAATGTGTTGTTGTTGTTGTGTTGTTGTTGTTATATGGCATAGTAACAGTAGCCAGGAGACCACAATGCTATTGCAGAGTAGTAGTTTGGCTGCCAGTTTACCAGCTCTGTTGTAGGCTACACTCATGTGCTTCCCAAGGTGCACCTCAGAAGGGCGAGCTGGTTTAGCATCAGTAAGAAAGGGAGCTACTTTTCCTGCAGCAGTATCCTAAGCTCCCTCCTCTCCCTAGAATCGCCTCATAAATGTTAGGTGTACAGAAGCTGAGGCAAGTGACAAGAGCTTACCCCGCTACACAGTGCTAGGACTGAAACCATTGGAGCAGAGACCATCTCCAGCTTCATTAAGCCACTGAGCCACCATGCCTCTTGATCTGGAGCATTGATTTCTTACTTGTTATACTTACTTTTTTTTACATAGTTAAATATTAGTATCATTTTCTTGTATCCTTTTCTTACAGCGAAGATGCTATGGAGTACTCCAAAGAATTTGTGACTGCAGTTGTGCTAGGCAAAGACCTTGTTCCCAGGCAAGTCAGTTCATTTGGAATTCCTTATTTCATTTTTCTTGTATTTATACTAAGCTATAATGCCTTGTCTCAATTCCACTTAAAATCAGTTTCATTTTACCACTTAACAACCATTCTTATACTTCTTCCTTGACATTTTTTTTCCAGCTATCTACCCATTTTACTGTATCTTTTCCATAAACATATATTGTACTTTACCACATACTGGATATTGACATAACACTTCTTAATCTCTCAGCTGTCTCTATTACTGAAAAAGGTGAAATATGCACAAATATGTAGCACCGCCTTAGTTATTTATGCTGTCATTTATACATTTGTACTTTCTCCCAGGTCACTTCTCCTGAGCCATCTTACATCTGTGAATTATCTCCTGGCTATATCTTCCGTGCCATCTCCCATCTATGCACTTTATCTTGATCTCTGAGTGTTGTCATCTTCCTTCTGTCTAGCATCTCTGTATTATGTGAGCTGTGTCATCTTATAGTTGTGTACAATTTATTGTTTTATGTATATTATCATTCCTTGCTTACCTGAATGTTGTTTCATTTCAGATGTGTGCATTGTTACTTTCTATTTTTTCAGTTTCCTTGTCATTGTAGCTAGAATGCAGTTATGAATCTTTGCACAGTACTTTTTTTAAGTCACAGAAGCAATCATTCTCACATAGTTATTTTAGGAATGTTGACAGCTAAAGACAATGAGCAAGCACTGTAATGGAAGTTGTAGTGAAGACAAGATAGTCTCCATGCAAAGGGAAAATTGTATAGCAAATCTTCCCAGCAAAAAATTGGCAAACACCACATTGCTATTTTTGACTCTTACAAAAAATGCAGGATATAGGAAGGAAGGAATGGCTACAGAAAAGAAGATTCAACTGACTATCAGTAATAATCACATTTAACATACTTCATTTTCCCAATAGAGGCAAAAATATTAATACCTATATTTGATTTGTGTAACATCTGAAATCTGTGAATTAAAAATACTGATGCATATGTTCATAATCTCATAAAGGAAAATCTGTCTATATCTTCTAGTATCAATAGTGATCTGTTTCAGATCACTATTACTTAGTTCACCTATAATGTGAGCTCTAAAATGTCACTCATGTCCTAGAGAGCATAGTAACTCTTCCTGCATATGTTTGGTCAACTGTATGTTTGGTCAACTGTACGTTTTGAATAGTAAGCAAGTGTTATTTGCTAAGTGCTTGAACTCTTGTTTGGTTATTAGTAGCGTACAGTATCTAAATATACTGTATGTATTATCTAAATCTTATGATAATGGATGAAATCCAGGGTGTTTATATACTTTGTCCTTATCATGGGTAAGTTATATCTGATTAAATATCTCTTTGCTTTTCTATTTATGATTCTCATAATAGTTAAACCTGCATCATTGCATCTGATACTCTTTATCATTCAGGATTGGCCTCTCACAATTGGAAGGATTTCGCCGGCAACTTCTTGATGTTTTGCAGAGAAGTAATAAACCAAAGGTAAACAAATTTCAAATCTATCTGAAATGAAAGTAATTGTTATAAAACTGTTCTTTAATTTTTTTTTTGTTTAGGATTTATGTAGGTTGTAATTGTCAGGTGCAAGCAACCAGAGCTGCTCATAAATGGCTGAAGCAAGGAACTTTATTGCTTTCTACCTAAATTACAAGAATCTCCCCAGACTCGCTTGCCTTTCCCTGGAAACAACCTGATAAGGTTTCATGGATCTTGGGGGCAGACACATTTTTGCCTTTTGTGACTATGCAAAAGCTAAGCCTCAGCTTGATCTCCCCCCTTCCAACCTAGCTGGCAGTTTCCTGTTAAGAGAACCCCACACTTTGGATATGGTACATATCCAGCTGTAGAATTCTAATCCATAAATTGTTTTCATGTTAAATTATTGGACTATTTTTAAAAAATACAGAGTTGATACTGCTTTCATTTTTGTTTATTCATTTATTTATTAAATGTATAGGCTGCCCAAGACCTTCATAACTTTGGTCAGTGTAAGATGTAAGGCCTTTTTGAAACTGTACAATGCATACTCCAATAGCTTAGTCTGTGTTTCTTCTAAAGAGATTTATGTATAATTCCAAGTGAGAAATATAAAGTGTCCTAGTAGCCGTAACCATGTGTAAAGCCAACTTTATATACTTTACAGGAATATGAGGCTTAGTAATACCTAATTACTTAACAGAAGTACTTAACTTAGTTAACAGGAAGCAGCTGGAAAAGAAAAAATGATATTTAAAATCTTTTCATTCTATGAATTATTGTATTTCTAGCAGGTATGAATTATTTATTTTGACAATCAACAAACATTGTGTCAATTTTCTCTAAACATGTACAGTACATTTCACATTTATTTTCCATTGAATTCCTATTGTTGCTTTTCTAGTTTTAAAAGTATTGGAATTGTTAACTGGACCTATTCTCAAACTGACACATTATTTAAAGATGTGTTTCTTGCATAATACTTCAGTTGTATTAATACATCATTGAAGAAAGATAGTTTACCATTAAACCTACTTAAGGGTCATTTCCTGCAAGGCGATCAAACCGGTCAGTCCTAGAGGAGATCAACCCTGACTGCTCTTTAGAAGGCCAGATCCTGAAGATGAAACTCAAATACTTTGGCCACCTAATGAGAAGGAAGGACTCACTGGAGAAGAGCCTAATGCTGGGAAAGATTGAGGGGAATAGAAGAAGGGCACGATGGAGAATGAGGTGGCTGGATGGAGTCACTGAAGCAGTAGGCGTGAGCTTAAATGGACTCCAGAAGATGGTAGAGGACAGGAACGCCTGGAGGAACATTGGCCATGGGGTCGCAATGGGTCAGACGCGACTTTACAACTAACAACAACAACAAGGGTCAGGATGTTTTTTAAAGATTAAGGAAATAAAGAATATGTATGCACATCTTAGCACAGTATACATTATATGTATACAGTATACAGTATATGTACATATGTATTTATTAGATGTATATCCTGTTTTTTTCTCCAGGAGTTCACAAGACTCTATATAGCACCCTCTCTTCCAGTATTTTTCACAACAACTCTGAGGTTACATTGGACAGAGAGAAAGTGACTGGCCCAAAATTATCTAATGAATTCTGTGATTAATGGTAGACTTGAACCTAGGTCTCTATAATCCTTATTCATTATTTTAACTACCATAGCACAGTTTCTCTGGAATAAATCAATAAATATAGATGAAAGAGTAACAGAACATATGAATTACACAAAAGGTGGTTTCAGCTGTAGTATACTGTATTGATGGATTTCTGCTATTGTATTGATTAACATATTATAGTTGAATGAAGGCACAGTGTTAAGTCTAAATGGACAAAAATGTTCAGTCTGTCAAGCTGAGATACTGTGGCTTCTGATACACACAAACACACCCACACCCACTAACTTTAAAGATTAAAACCATGAGAAAAAATGATTGCTGTTTTCTTTCATATGCTAGCTTTTAATAATGGACAATTCATATTCCTTCATTACTTTTTTTCCCCTTGGATAGTGGAGAATCATAGTTGGTGCAACCAAATGCATACCCAAGTCTGAGCTCCCTGAAGAGCCTGAAGGGAACTCAATAACCAGTAACCGCCTCTGGACTCATCCTAGTGACTTAACTATTGCCCTGTCAGCCAGCACACCTCTCTATCCTCCTGGGCACATTATCCATGTGGTTCATAATCATCCTGTTGAACAGTGCTGGTAAGTGGAGGAATAATGACTAGCAAAGTTATCGGAGGTTTTTAGGATGAAAAATCTAGGTCTGTTTTTTCAAAATATCTCTTAGAACTTTTAATATTAGTGATGCTTATTGATGATGCTGTATATATTTTCATTATTACTTCCCAGGGAATTGTGGTTTTGTTTTACATGTTCTACACCAGGGCTATCAAACTCGCAGCCTGTGGGCTGGATGCGTCACATACTGGCCATGCCCACGCCCAGTTTAGGGAAGGGGGAAAAAGTCCTGATATGTCACGTGACGCTGCTGTGACAATGTGAGTTTGACACCCCTGTTCTACACATACCACAAAATTAAATAATTATCTCTCCTCTTCTCCTACCCCAAATGTAACCAAAAAATGTAAAGCTGAATAAAGATAACACCCACCCAAATTGTTTGCAGGTAATGGTACTAGTCATTTCAATTAACCGGAACTTAAAGGTCCTGAAACAAAGGCAATTCACTATCTATTCACAATACAAAGCCAGCTGAGTATCTGCTTTATTAGTTGAAAGATAAGCTACAAAGTTGAATTTCTGAATTAGAAGTAATTATAGTTCAGCTAAGAAGTACAATATGGACATGTTCCTGATGTTTTTTCATTGGTTTTTTTAGGTTTGCAGTACAGTTATGCTTAATGTCTACTGACAATCATGTGTCTAAGGAAATACATTGTATAATATTGGTATATACTTATACAATAAAATGCAGTGTTATGCAATGAAATGGTTTATTAATTATCCTGATTCTTGAATTAAAAAGTTATGTAAGGAAAATGCTGCAGTTGCAAGGCAGAAGATTTGAATAAATTCTTTGTGTTTACTCTGCTTAAATCACACAGTAGCCTCATAAAAAGATAAATTAGAAGTGATGGTTAATGACTGCCTCATCTGATATCTTTTACAGCTGCTGTGATCAGGATGAACCTACGTACTTTGCCATTTGGGGAGACAACAAGGCATTTAATGAAGTGATAATTTCTCCAGCAATGCTACATGAACATCTGCCATACGTAGTAATGGAGGGTCTTAACAAGGTAATAATCATTCAATGGTTTTGGGATTGAATGATGAGTGAACAATTAGACACCATGCTGAGTGTCTTGATGAGGAGAACTAATGTAGATTCTATGATTCACAGATATGGAATGAGTAGAACATAATGTAACAAAGTTTTAATGAATGCTTCTACATTTATATACTGCAAAACAGACACATGTACACAATGCACTGATGATGTTACCTAGTTTGGGTAATAAAATGTCTGCAAGAAAACAAGCTCAGAGAGCATCAAGGACCCACCATATACACAATCATTCAGTTTAACTCATGTTCTGAGAAATGCAAATGCATTACTTTTGTAAAACCAGACTAAGATAAAGTGGTCTGTGCTTACATTTACTTACTTACATCTGCTATAATATCTTGCTGAAAATTACCTTGGAATGCCATTGTTTACTGTAATTGGCAAGGAGATTTTTGAAAGGGAGAGCAAATGTCATTTGAGCAACAAGTTGGATGTCTGTTGATTATATTGAGCTGGTACTTTCCCTGAGTATAATAGTTTCTTATCCATCTTACCATTGGTAAGATCTTAATTATACTACAAATCACATGATCTGTTATAGGCTACTTTAACATGATCTACATTTGTCTTAGCATTTATTTAACAGTACTCAACAGAAATGAAAATACAGGAAAGTTATTATTTACTAATTTATTTTACATAGGTCCTGGAAAATTACAACAAGGGCAAAACAGCTTTGCTTTCTGCAGCCAAAGTGATGGTGAGTCCTACAGAAGTGGACCTCAACCCGGAATTAATCTTCCTGAATCAACCCCTGCCTAGTAGACCTTCTGTACAGATTGGAATTGGAGACATAACAGTGGACAGAAGGAACAGCAGTACTAAGTAAGGATATGGCTCTGATTTTCTAGAAGGGCTTACGAGGGCTGCTGGTGATCTTATTCCTCCCTGATATCCTGTTGGTGAATATCATAATTTCATAAAGAATCATGCCTTCTGTATGCACTTCTGTAGCTTGTTCCAGAAAATTATAGTACTAGTCTTACCTTAGTCTCATATAATTTGTACTCTCTTTTTGCAGGACTAAGGCTCACACTGAAATCAGTTTGGAAGGGTTTTATGAAACCAAGCTTCTGTCACCAGTGCAGAAGGATCCTGTGGAGGTCCTGCTACTAGATACCAAGGAACGCCTGTCTGTAGAACTGCAGGACCGGCGTGCTCCTCTTGCTACAATGGAGAGCCTATCTGATAATGAATCCATCTATAGCTTTGATTCAAGGCGTTCCTCTGGTTTCCGTAGCATCCGTGGCTCACCCAGTCTCCATGCAGTCATGGAAAAAGATGAAACTCATTGTTTTTATATTGATCCAGCAATTCCTGAGGAGAACCCCTCTCTGAGCTCACGGACAGAACTGCTTGCTGCTGACAGCCTCTCCAAACACTCCCAGGAAACTCAACCTCCTGAGGGCCTGCAGAACAGTGGAGACACCACTCCTCAGCGGCGATGCAGCGATGAAGGCGCGGGTAGTGATACAGATCATATTTCTTTTACTCCAGAAGAATTGACCCTCCAAAATGGGAGGCTAAGTGATGCCCCCAGCCCACAAGTGTTGGAGTTTGCAGAGTTTATAGATAGTCTCTTTAACCTGGACAGCAAAAGCAGTTCCTTTCAGGACATTTACTGCATGATGGTATCGGACAGCACCAGTGATTTTGCTGAGATTCCCAAGTCAGTCAGTGACCAGGAGATCTTGCTAAGAGCACAGTATGAACCTAATTTAGTCCCAAAGCCCCCCAGGTTATTTGCAGGCTCAACAGATCCTTCCTCAGGCATATCTGTTTCCCCTTCTTTCCCTCTGAGTTCTTCTGGAGAGCTTATGGACCTCACTCCTACAGGCATGAGTAGCCAGGAATGCCTCACCACTAACAAAATCCGGACTTCCACTCCCACTGGAAATATGACCAGTCCTGCCAAACAAGAAGACCTTGTGATCTCAGCCCTCTAATATAGGAGAGAAGGTGCAGAATACCTAATCCTATAATAGTGAATCTTGGGACAGCACTTGGAGGAGCTGGTCTCTTGGCAAGTGAGAATGGGTGAAAATGCATGGGGAAGTATAGTTTCCCTTTCTGGGTGCTACACTAATGGCACTGCAAAGGATTTCAGCATGAAAGATGCCACATCATGGGTCATGTTCTTTAGTTAGGGAGAAAATCACTGCCTAATGCAGCTTGCTGCTTTTCAGGGTCTTGTTCACTGAAGTTAGATGATTGGTTTCCCTACCTCAGCATATTTCTTTAACAAGAAGGCAGACTCATTGCCTTTCCTGCTGAAATTATGAACGTACTGTCCATGGGCTACATAATTAGAGTAACTGAGGTCTGATAATGCCCAATTGTCATGTCAAAATCAAGGAAATTCTGACATTGGGCTTTATTGCACTAGTGTGTGATGTTTGATCCAAGTACCTGTTTATTGTTGTCACCATGATTTTTTTTAATGACATGCTCTCCCGTTTTATAGCCATTGACTGCGTTCCAGAGGAATGCAGCCTCCCGCTTTAAACCCTAACTGGGTGCAGTGAGAATTGGGATGGGGCAACCTGTGCTCCTCCGATTAGCTCTGTGTTCAGTGATATCTGCTCTTCTTCTAAGAAGAAAGAAAATACGTGTGCTGGAGAGTTGAAGGCCATTTCCATCTTTCATCACCCACTGGAGGGGTGAACAGTCTCTTGGGTCTCACATTGTTACACAGCTCCCCAAACCACTATGAAATAGAGACAATCTTGCTCTCTAGTATAATTGTCATCTTTATTTGCATGGATTAATTGGTCTAAACTAGCTTTTGTTCTTCAAGAAGCTTGCCTATGCCCTGCATTATTCCCCAAGTCCTTGAGTATGGAACTATTTTGTTCCCATTTATAATTGCAGTATAATATTGTCTGTCTCTGAATTCAGGAAAAAAGGGGCTTTTACTGCATATTGAAATCTCATGTATGTTTACAGATCTACTAAACATTTGGGAGGTAATCAGGAAATGTCTACTTTTGTGGGGAAAATGTGCTCTCTGCCCTTCCCATTTCTCTATTGACAAGGGGCCCTAACTCAGCCATGGAAAAAGTAAGAATAATTGCTATTACATATCCTTACTAGAAAGAAAGACTGGAATGTTGGCATTAACCCTCTGTGTAGTGCATCCTAACACCCAACTGAATATTACGGGCTTATGAATATGAGGTAACTGCACAACAGCAGCTCCTGAAATCGCATCTCAGCTATTAATCTGCAGTTTGGTGCTCACAATTATGCTTATGACAACAGGGTGACACTGTGTAAAATTGCAGGGATTTTCCAATGGAGAAATTGGGGATGAAATAACATTTATGTAGAAGTTAAACACTTGATCTACATGCATACAATAATCTTGTATTGTGCTAAAATATAACTGAATATGACTTTAATGCCACAGCAAATTTTTACCTTCAGACTAGTTCAATATACTGTGTCTGGGTTCTACAAAGTACGCTAGACTCATCTTACAGGTCATGAAGTATGTCCTTAGTAAATCCCTTAAGTTTGCAGCTGTAAGCCTCCAAGTAGGCTGTTAAAATAAAGTGGTTTTGAGGAATTTTTTAAGCTCCCATGAATGATTAGTATGCTATGTTATGCTTAGAAGTTGTACATTGTGAAGAAGATTGAGAAGAACTACACTTTGTGGTAACAGATAATGTAACCCTGCATATCTACTTGTAAACAGTCTCAGTAGGCTCAGTGAGACTTTTTCACAGGTAAGTGTGCTTAGAATTGCAGTCTTTAGTTCTAGGAGACTGTCTATATTCAAATTGCTGCCTTCTATACTTTTAACACTGCATTTATTTGAAATAAGTGCAATTTACTTGAAATAGGTCTGCAGTAAACTCATGTGACTCCCATTTGAGAAAATGCATTGAATTGGGCTGCAAAATTTGGTTATAAAATAGTATACTTACATTGCATTAGTGTAACTTATTTTACAACATGAAGGATACTGTTGAAACTGCGGCCTTTGGTATTTATGTGCTCTTAAGTGAGACAGGTTAACTCTAAAGTGATTATGCTTTGGAATTATAAATTTCTACACTTAACATAGTATTAATTTAATGATTTAGGGTTATTCCAGTTCGTTTTATAGCTTTGTTTTCAAATGTTCCTCTTTTTCCAAGAGTTCTTGTATCAGTCAAGAACAATTCTGCCCATCTTCAAGAAAAAAAATCTGTCTTTTGTACATAGTACAACACAATAGTAGTTGTTGTCACTCATTTAGATTATCATAAATATGTGCTACCCTAGGCTAACAAAATGTTGTTCTTCACTAAAGAAATAATAAGAATAATAAATAAATAATAAAATAAAATAAATCATAAATAGAAATAACATTGAGCTATTTAAGGTAAATTCAGATTTTCAAACATTTGGATATTTTTTGTGATGAAAGCACATAACAAATACTTTAATGAAATTTGGAAAAGAAGAGATATTGGTAAGTTTAAGGTGCAGGTCCTTATAATGAGTTAGACATTCCAGATTGAGTGGCTTAAGGATCTGAGGTAAACAATCTAAATTGGATGGTTTCAATCAATCACATAAAAGCAATGTTTTGTAAATTGAACTACCATATTTTTTGCACTATAAGATGCACCTGACCATAAGACGCACCTAGCTTTAGAGGAGGAAAACAAGAAAAAAAATCAGGTGAAGCCTAAGAGGATCACAATAGGTGTGCTCTCATGTGCCAGCTCTGCCTATTGACTCCTGCATTGCGGAAGAGACAGAAGAGATGAGGTTCAGCACTATAAAAGGACCCTGCTGTGACGGCCCAACTGCTATTCACCAAAGGACTGACACCAATGCACAGACATTTCCACCCACTTTGAGGAGCGGGGAGAGTGTGTCTTATGGAGCGAAAAATACGGTATATTCAGTTATTATGTTAGGGCTATAATGTCTGATTTGCAAAATCCAGAGTTGATGTTTCTGTTTTTGCTAATATCGAATGGTTATCTAATGATAGCCCTAGCTAATAATTAGCACCTAGAGAATTCTTTAAACATCAAAGCACTTTACAAATTAAATAATCTTCCCAAGCTAGGTCATGAGAACATCAGATGGGAAAAAGGGTTTATGTTTGTAATTGAAAGAAGCCTATCTGATCTATTATTTGAGATAGCGTTGTTAAAAAAAATACAGATGTTATATCATATAGGCTTTCTTGCTTAAAAGAATTATTTTAGAGTTAGAGAATATTGAAAACGATGAGGTAGCTGATGCAGCTTTGCTTGAAGAAGAATTTAATTTATTTTCCTGATGGTAGATCAAGCTATTGCACTACAATGTCACGTCTGACCTGAAGGCAACTTTATTGTTATTTCTTAGAGGTTGTTATTATTTTTATTTTAAAGTTGTTTGATAGTATCCTTAAGATTTTTCTTGCTCACTTTCTTGCTTGGGGCGGGAAGAATTTATCTGTGTCCCAGATTATTTGTATAATTTGGGGGGGTTTTGTTCAAAAAGAAAAAACACATTGCAGTGACTCATATTCTTCAACTAAGCTTGAGTGGCTATAGTAAAATGGGAGTTGACTGGGAACATTTAGTTGTGTCAGTTTACAACATTCCATTTGCCTATTATATTCTTATTTATCATATTATTTTAGCGCTAGTTGACTATTTTAATATAAATCTAAGTAGTATATGAACATATCCAGCAATATTAATATTCATTTCAACTGGAAATGATCTACAACTGACATAAATTCAGTGGCCTGTTGAGTTTCATGCCTAAATGTGGTACTACCTCTTTCATTCCTAGAAAATGCTACTGTTCACATGTATGCTCCCTCTACCTTGCTGAATTGGTTTTCATCATCTCCCTGCCCCCCCGCCCCCAGGTCTGAAAAATGCCACTCCATTTAGTTATAATCTATTATTGTTCTACATTAGTAGTTAATAGATCTTGAATGGAAATTATACCACTCGAATGAATGTTTGAAGCAGAGTTGGCCATCTGATTTACACTAGCAAGTTGGATTTGTGCACTTTAACAAATGTTAAATGCAAAAGTTCTTAAATATGCTGATGCTACTTTGCCAAAGATGCCCTCAAAATCTTTCAGCTGACATGTTATAAATTAGCACAGCTAGGCAATCTGGATCTTTTGCACAGCAATGTGGGTTAGGATTATACCTAATGGACAGAGATTCAAAACAAAAACAAAAAATAAAGTAAGTGGGGGCTCCAAACTGTCAGTCTCTGAATGTGGCTAAAGAATATATGTGACACATTTTTATCAATAGGTCTTTTATTGTGCTTAAATATAAGTGTATAACAAAACATATTTACAATAAAATTTCAATGACTGGTTAACCATCATCAAATATAATTGGAAACAAGTACATAAACTTGCATTTTGTTTAATTATTTGCACAGTTTAAAATAATTTATTGCTGTTCAGATGAATTAGTGGAAGGTTGTTTCCATTATAAATAACTGAAAGAGGGTGTTCTTAAAATTTACCCAGATCAATAGTATTTTTGTTAGTTCTTCTGAACATGTTTTTTCCAGACATAAATCCTATTATTGAAAGATTTGTGCCAAATGTGGAGAATGGAAACTTAATCTTATGGTAATTCATGTGGTTTTAAATATACATTGGTCTTTCCATAATTTTGTTCCTCTTCAATAATCTGCAGTTTTCATTTCCTGTTCTATAATTTTTCAAACATGTTGATTATAATTATATTTTATCAACTTTCCCCCTGTATGCTTGATGCTAAATACTCATTTTCTTTGCCATCATTTAATCTTAATTAGCACTGGAGTCATCTTATTGTTTCAAAAAACCTGTTTTCTCAGTTATCAAGCTTTCCCACATTTTAAAATTCAAAACTATCCATGGGAGTGCTATTGTTCCAAGCCTGTTTTCCAAGTATTCAAATTACCATATTCAAATTACAATTCTTCTTCCAAATAACACATCCTTTGTTCTTCAGATTGCCATGGGAAATACGATTACACAAGTGTTACTGAATAATGCCTTTGATGAGCACATAATTTCTCCTTCATGTAGTTTGAAAACCTCTGGGTCTTTTTTTGTGCAATTAATTACCATTTCTCCTACTATGCAATTGTAATTTTGAACTATCAAAGATCAGCTTTAAAATATATATATATATATATATATATATATATATATATATATATATATATATACACATACATACATACATACATACATACATACATACATATGAGGAATGGCTACATGCTACAATCTTGCTTTGCCCTACAGTTTCAAGAAACCTGGTGTATTGTGTCTAGTTCAAAGCCAACATTCAAAAAGACTTCTCACTTCATAGGAAAAGTGATGGATGGCAACTAAAAAGTCCATCCTTAATATTGGTGGTGGTGGTGGTGGGTTATTACTATGTAATGTGTACTGCTAAAGATAAAATTGTACATAATGAGTCCTATGAAACAATCTTACATTTCCATAGTCCATTTTGCCCAGGACTGACTGTTCTGGACATGTTTTTCCAGTGCCTCAGGCAGAGGGTTTTGGATTTGTTGAAGATTGAATCAGGGATTTTATGGAGACAGATTATGTGTTCTACCATTGATTTATGGCTTTAACAATAACATTACTAGCAAAATAGTCCTTGATTAAAGCTTGCTCTAGGAAGTTTTAAATTTAAACTGAAAAATATCCAAATTATTTCACCAGAAAATATCCAACTGATGTTCCATAAATTTTAATTTATAATATTTAATTAAATCATATTTTATATTCAAGCCTCAAACCTGGGGCCTATTAAAACCTAGAAACGTGTTAACAGAAATATGCAAGATTTTTTTTGCACACTCTCTCTTGATGTCCTTTGTTTCTGAATTGTAATTATTTTTTTCTTTAGCACCTAGTATTAATGTTGGTATAGAAAGTGACATTGAAATATTGAAATGTCTGCCATGTGCTTGTTTTCTCAAAATGTACAAATTAAGATATCTTATTGAACATGGTGTATTCTCTTCTGATAATTGTTACCTTTAAATATTATTTGTATAAAATAATTCAGATTACTTGATCCAGAAGGCACATTGTTATGAAACCATCAGTCAATTGGGAAGATTTACACATGTGCAAATGCATGCACCCCATTAGAGACCTAGCCCGAAATGCTTTCACATCAAAGTGGTTGCCAAACTTTAAGGAATTGGAAGGCAGAGGTGGGAGAAGTTGGGGTAGGTTTTGTACGTAATTTCAGAGATGAGAAACTTCTAGAGAAGTGAAAATAAAACACTTTATTTGATTTCCTTTCTAATGGGGAATAGACAAAAAAGATCATCAGCTCTGGAATACATTTTCCACCCAAGGCAATAATAACATTGAATCACTGTATCCAAATCTGAACCGTATTATAGAAATGTGGTAGTTAAAAACTGGAAGCCAACCTTGCCCACTGAAACAGCTATACACGGCACCTTTCTGTGTTAATATCTTTATCTGGCTTCCTCAATTTAACAATCCTTTTAACCATGGGGTTTAATTCCAGGGTCAGCTAGTAACTTTTAGAACATATTGTGTAGGACATTCAAGCACATATTAAGTAATAAGTCCTCAGTTATCACAAGATTTTTTAAAACTAATATTGAACAATGGATTGTAAATAAAACATGCATGCTGCTAAATTTATCCCAGATTATTTCCTTAACTCAGCTAACATTAAAATAATTTTACATCTCTCCATTCAGTTTCTCTAATTTGCTTTGCTTCGGGTTATCTTGGCATCAGTAATTTAATTTTATATTTATAGTAATTTATAGTAATCCAATTTTATATTTAAGACACACTTCTCCTTTTTATTTTTTATAATTTTGTAATATTCACATTTTCCTATTTCAAACCACTTATTTCCTCAATTCTAGAAAATGCACAATTATTTGTACTTTTACACTGCTTCTGGTTAATCCCTGCGGAGTTTTATGTTAGTTTTATTTATTTAACTACATTTGTATTCTGCTGTGCTCCCCTCCCCATTGCTAACTTCAAATGATAAAGCACATATCTGACAAGAATAGTAGCATTCAAACCCATAGTAGCAGCGGTAAAAGTAGTAGTAGTAATAGATACAAAACAATCTTATATAAATAGCTGTTAAAAGCCAATCCCTGTTCTGATCTAGGCTTCACAAAATCACGAAACACTCCTTGTCCCAACAAATCCCTTTTTTATTAGGCTAATGTGAACTATCATTCACATCCAGCAAAGTCCCGGAAAACAGCCTTTCAAGGGTGAATAGCAACCTCAGACCTTATCAGGCTTGGAGAGTTCCAGGCCGATAGCTCCCAAGCGCAACACTGTACAAGAAAATACTTGGCAAGGAGTCTCTGAGATTCACGAACAAATCTTCACACTAATTAAATTAATTGTCTCCTGCAAACACCACTTCTCTTTCGCTTCTCTTTATGCCTGTACTTTATTCCTATACTGCCTGTATTTGTCAGTCTTTATAATATTTTCCTCATCTATGAGCTTCTGGCAAGTCTCTAAACAAGCCACCCAATAGACCACCACTTCACAGGCACAAACATTTTATGTGACAGTAACTGAAAATACAATCACAGTGCCTAGAAATAGGCTGTTTTTAATAGCATTGTGTCTTACATATTGCTTTTTCTGTGAAAATACCTTATTTTTGTAAAATAACTTTTGAGGTTCCACAAAGAACATGGATTAATTGGCTGTTTGGTTAAAACAGTTTCACTGTTAATTTGAAATTTATTTCATTATGAGTAAACCCGATCTGTTTAAAGAGGCACATTGTAGCAAGAGCAGCACATAGTAATATCATGCATCATAGAAAGCTGGTTATAGAACTCTTTAACATCAAACATAACATCGAAATCATTAATCTCCATTTGTATGAACATGAGAAGCACTTCTGACTTCCCACTGAAATTTCCATTCACATGGATACATTTATAAAAACTTACATAGTCTGTTGGTACATTATTGGAGAAATATACAGCTAGGTTTTGTACCTGAAATAAGAGTACAGTTGGAATATTCTCTTTCAAATTCATTGCTGAACTGAATGTATATTTTCTTCACCATCTCCATAGAAACAAAATTTCTCCTATGTATATCTTTCAGGAAGGAAAAAGGGCTACCTTTCACTACTATAAAATTTGGGATACGTCTTTCTCAGTTGAAATCCTTTCTTTGTCATCTTTCCTTGATTTCATATGTAATCTGCTATTTAGTAATACTGAACTGCCATAACATGAACATCCAGATATTAAAAGCTTTAGCAACTCTGACAAAATCAATGACAATTCCCTTCACCATTGTTATCAAAGCTGTCCATTGTATCAAAGCTGTCCATAGAATAGCATGGTGGAGATTTATGGTAGGTAGGAACAGAAATATTTCCTTCACCCTTTTGTACACCAAGGCCCAGGATGGATTTCTGATATCACTGGGTGAAACCTCTCAAGGTCAAGAAAGGGCTGTGCTAGAAACATTTGGAGCTGCTCTGAGGTTAAGGCACTGATAGTTGGCCTGATTCACTTTTATTATTTGTATATCATGGTGTTTTTTTTAGCAAGCATTAAGAAATATTCCTCTGATATACAAAAAAGATAGGCAGTAATATATAAGGAACAGTAATGTTTAAAAACAAAAATAGCACAAGCAATAGATAAAATATTGGTGATGAAGATATTTTTTCTTAATATAAACATCTTGGAAAATTAGGCAGACAGAAATGTAGATAGTACTGAAAATATGGCAGTGCAGGAGCTTAGGGACTATTCTTAGATCACCTGCCTCACTTTTTTTAATGGGGCTACTCAGATTTAAGTCTCTGAGGAGATTTAAACTATTTAGGATTTAAGATTATGAAATGGACTGTATTACACAATACGATCATGACCAATTCACAGGTTAATCTGACATTGGCCTCTTTCTATTTTCTTCAAACATATATCTTAGGAAAGACTTCTATGGCAAACCTCTGAATTTCTTCATGAAGGATTATAATAATGGGCAAGGAATAAGTTAGAATATAAAGAATAAGCTAGAACATAAATCGACATAAAATTACTTTCTAGGATCCTAGTGACCTACTTGATGGCATTTTCTTCTTTAACTCTTGCCAGGTGTCATTTCTGATATATTTTGTTCTTACATGTATTTCTTTGTGCAAGGGAGTAACCCAGGGACTATGTCACAATAGCTGTGTAATTTCATTGTGTTTGGGGGGAGAGGAGCATCGAGTTTCATAGGTATAAGCAGGACAGTCTTAGGTTAAATCCAACTCTCATTGAAGATATTGCTACCTTGTTTGTATTCTATTTTCTCTTTATTTTTCCCCCTTGGTCCATACTATTTTTACATGCCTTGGATTGCTGATTTGAGACACTAGAACATGACTTAAGTAGTTTTGATTAGGTTATCTCTGTATACTGTCACACTGTTTTTCTTCTAATTTTCAGGAGAGTTGCTTTTGCAGACATCATCCTTCAAGCCGCTATACTTGGTTAAATACCCAAAGTGTCTTCTCCTTTCTCAGGTTTCCTCATCAGAAGCAGGCTTTTGCCAATACTTAGGATATACAGCATAAGGGTCAACTTCTGTGTTGAACTTGTCCCTTTTGATTATGAGGCATATCTGAAAACATGTAGAGTGAGTGTAAGTCCATGCAATCACTTCCAATTCTAATCTAACTGATTAAAAGTTTTTTATGAAAAGAATTCATTCATGTAAAACCTCATTCGACTTCATGTAAAAGTGACATCTGGCTTGATATTCCTTTTCAAAATCAACTCCGCATTCTAAATTCTTAAGCTTTTCTTCTTGATGTCTGTGTATTTCAATTATTTATTATGCATAAGAAAGCTCTTAAGATTTTAAATTTCTTTGCTGCAAAGGACCTCAGTCCATCTTCCGTGCTTAAAGAAAATGTTGTCAACTAGATGCTAGCAGAAGTTATTTTGAAAGAAAAGTAACATGCAGACAACAAACTTCCTTATTTATCAGGACTCATTTAATGTGCATAGGAGGTTAAGGGTGGCCCAGGTGTTCAGAAACTTGACTTCCTGCTAAAAAAACGTCTGTTGGAGAGACATGTCCCAGTCCCAAGTATCAAACTAGCATTCAGACTGACTGATTCATGTACAAACACATTGTCTATTATACGTTGTCCCATTCCATGCCATTCAAATATACAGTGCTATCATACAAAAGGTGGCATTAATACAATTTTATTATTCATTTCAACAGAAATGTTCATTGACAGATATAAGCTTGCTGACAGATACTTTACCTGAGATAAGTGCAATAATATCCAATGCTTAATTTTCAAGCAGTTTTAATATCTAATTTTCAACAATCACTTAAGTCACTGATATCTCAATTCTGTCAGCTTTCTTTGTAGAACTGTTCACCATCAATCACATGCTGATGAGCAGATCTTTTCATCTATTTTTCCCCAGTGCTGGGCATGACAGGAGGAAAGGTGCTTTACCACCCTTCCAGTCAATTTAAATGTATAGTGATACATTTGTAATGGTAATTGCCAGATAACCTCCAGAATCTGGTACAAGGGACAGAAACCCAGGTAATGTTCTCCTTATGACTGAATATATTCATTTCCTATTGTGTGGGTGAAAGAAATTCATATGGAATCAGTGTTGTGGAAGACTTGAGTATGGAATTTTAGACTCTTGCTTGTACAAGGGGCATTACCAAATGCCTTGCTGTCCTGTAATATTTCTGTACAAATAATTACTTTGCTTGCCTTTCCTTCAAAAACAATCATACAATTTTCTGTGTATGGCAGCCCTGCTTGTATCCTATTCATTCATTGATCTTTTCTTCTGCTGGGGCATGTTGGAGCCAGGCATTTATCAGTGGACTCCTGCTTCTTGAGCATTTAATCAGATTCATCTTCCTCTAGGGGGAGAAGAATACCAAATCTCATCCATGTCTTTGGTTCCAAGGCCTCCCAGACCTCAGTCATAGGTTCTAGTACTTTGTATGTAGTGACTGAAGAGGCAACAAAACATTCATGTATTGTTACCTTAGGAAGTCACCCATTTACCTTTTTTTTTTGGAATACTATCTGTTCTAATTTGTCCCAGCATGAAGGCTATAGAGAACTCTGAACACTCTATCTGTGCCATTATGTGACTTTTTTAGCCTATGTATGAAAATATAAACTAACATTGCTGTAAAGAAAGAAAGTATTATAACATTATATAAATATATATGTATATAACAATTCTGTATATTGTATAACTCCATCTGTGAAATTGTGGTTGAGGTATGGTTGAGATATACAGTGGTACCTGGGTACTCATCATTAATTGGTTCCGGGAGGTACAATGAGTACCAAACACTTTTTTCCATATTCCTTAGGATAATGAGTCACAAGGCATCTGACACTGACAAGTTCTAACTTGTGCATTGAGTACCAAACAAACAATGAGTACTGGGACAAAATTTTCACATCAAATGCATTGAATACCAAATTTGACGAGTTTCAAAGCAGTTGAATACCAAGGTACCACTGTATAATTTTATTCTGTTCCTTGTCTAGGATAAAGGGACTGGTCAGCATTATATACCCCATGGAGTTAAAAAGAAGAATGATTGTGCCTATGTAGTATACTTTTGTTAGAATAAGAGGATCTGCCTGTAGCATATCACACCATTATTTTTCCCATCACTGTCTCTAACATTAGCCACCTTGGTACCTCTGCATTAGAAAGATAAGAAGACATCCTATTTCATTATCATAAAGATCCCCCAAATAGAGCAATTATTGGATCTTAAACAGCAATACAATAATGAATAAAACATAGGCTAATCGCATCAAAAATAGTTAAGAAAAGCCCTGATACATTAGAGCATGTTACAACTGGTCCAGTATTCTAGCTAACAGGACTTCTAGTTATGCAATGCAGATACAAACATCGTCTTCCTCAAAAAAAGATCCACATAATCTTTAACATTTTAGATAAGTGTAAATCAGTGCTGAAACAACATTTTTGAAATTTTATTTTGTGGCTTCCACTGGGTATTTTATTTAACCACTAATGTTCCTATAGAAGCCATGATACAAGCCATTATTCTTTATTCTGCTTTCATCTGAGGCGGAGGGAATCTAAATGCAGATGGTTGTGTTTGAGGTTTATTGGAACTATGTCAATGAGTGAATAAGCAAATATTATTTTCAAGTGGAGAAACATGCAATCATAAAAGCACTGTAGAATTTTTTTTTAAAATATCATTGAATGATTAGGTTCTGTTTCATGATTGCTAAAAGCTTTATTTCATGATTGCTCCTTAGTAGATATCAGTGTCCTGATTATCTATCTGTGATGCCTTAGAGTCATTGTGACTCCTGGCAATTGTCTGGACAAGCCCCTGCAATTCTGTTGGCAAGGTATTTTGGAAGTGGTTTGCTCTTGCTTTCTTCCTGAGGCTGAGAGAATGAGTGGCCCAAGGTCCCCTAGCTAGCTTTCTGCCTAAGACGGGACTAGAATTCACTGCCTCATGGTTACCAAACTGGATCTATGTTCCTAAGTAGCTATCGGATACATTGGTTTCAATGAACATGAGAGCACTTTTATTGATACAAATGAAAAATATGTAAGAATTGGAAGGATTACAATCAGACTAAGCAGTAAATAATGATAAGACAAAAATTAAATCAATGTAACTTTTAGAAGAACAAGGAGGCTGTAAAAGTGAATTTTATGGGTTGAAATGGGCCATACTTTTGCACTTATTTAAAGAGAAACATAGTTCATAGGGAGGAAATTAAAAAAAACAGTGTTTGGTAATGCAAGCTCATTTCTTTAGAAATCAAAATAAAAGAGGAAAGATATATCAGACCACTTACCCCCAAAAAATCTGTAACTCTAATTGAGAAGCCAGTTATTTGTCCACAATTTTAAATTTCATTTATTTACTGATTTATCTTACATTATCTATGCTACCACTTTCAATTAATTACCTCATGGCACTTTATAACTCAGAATACTATCAACTGGAACAAAGGAATAACCCTGGAATAGAGTAATAACTGTCTATTACTGCAGAAATGACATCTTATATGAGCCAGGCAAAACATCGGTCCCATCATTCATACTATTACTTGGCTACCAGATATAGTCCATGTCATTTCACTTGGCAGACATGGAAGACAATCTTTTACTTGGCTGACACCAAATATAGTTCATGTCATTTCGCTTGGCAGACATGGAAGACAATCTCACTTCCCAAAAGTTATTACCTCGGCTGAAGGAAGCTTTCTTGTGAGATTGCATGTTCCAGCCAGGTGCCATGAGATTTGACTTTACCACCAAAAATACCACAGGTAAAATGGAGATTATGAGAGTTGTAGTCAAACACATCTAGAAAGCGTCAATCTGTGAAGGGCTGACACAAAATTAAGCAATACAGTTACCTAACCTCCCATCTGGTTTGTGTTAACGAAAGTGACCTATTCACATTGGAGAGAGAATGCAAAAAATGTGAGGAACAGCAAATGGAATAAACAAATAGGGATGACAGTGTATCTTGTCTGAGTGATCATGTTATTTGTTCTGGTAAGTATCTTTTGCAAGATGCACAGAAATACCCCAGAAGAGACTTGTAAAGAGTGATATTCATCTTGAAAATGTTCCTAACATTTCTAATCTTGTTCTTTTCCAAATGCATTGAAAGTAGCATACATGATTAAGTAAAAGGAAGTTAAAATTATAAAGTACTAGTTTAATCCAGAATGCGTAATAAATAACCAATGGTTATCAGCAGAGCAAAGAAGCAAATACATATATACACTTGAGAAGAAGCCAGTGGTTTTTTGCCACTAATAAAGAAATGCTAAGATAAAGTGCAGAATATTGACAGTTATTGACCTATTGAACAGGAAATAAGATTACATTTTAATAAAACAAGGAATAATGCTACCTTGAAGAATGTGATTCTACTGTTGCACATTAAAATGGAACTTGACAATTATTATGAATCCCATTTTACACCTTCAGTAAGGGCTGGAAGATAATAAGGATAGATTCAGTGAGTCTGTGGCCTGATAGGAATCTAAGTCATAATATAGCTGTCTTTGTTTTACTAGAAATTGTGCAGAGGATGTCATAAAAGGGAAAGTAATAAACTCTGCATAGTTTTCATATAATGATTTCCCTTTAAATTTATATATTACTATGCCAAGGTATCCTTACTTCCTGTTATCTAGCCATTACATGCTCCATGTGCAGTAACTTTCATAGAATTGACCAGTGTATTACTATTTTAAATATACAAAAACTTGCATGGCTCCAAGAATCATATTGTCATTTATTCTGTTTGCACTAAAGCAGATATGCAAGTTAAACAGCACGACTACAGTATTTTTCAACCCATTGTAATGATTGGTGAAGTTGAAACGTCAATCTTTCAAAAATTTGAAAAAAAATGAAAGCATTTTTCTGGACTATAAAAATATGATAGATCAATTACTTTCTCTTACAGTGAAGATAGAGCAGTATATGGGCAGCAATATTTTAAAAAAGGAAGAAAGAAAAGGAAGTCATATCTATGGATGATTTGAAGTAAAAATTTCTTACTCCCAATTCTAATAGTTGTAGCTGCAAAACAAAAACCTGGCTTCATATGTCTTACTTACTGTTCTTACAGTAGTCATAGGAAGATTGGGATAGGTTTGGCTTAAGTTGTGTGAATTTACATCTAGTGTTAAGTTCTTGGCATGGTGATATGTAATCCCAGGAAATTGTGATTTATTCAGCAAGATACCCATTTAGTAGATCTTGCGTTCTGATAAAATTTTAAGCACGTCTCCAAAATTGTTTCAATTCCAATTTGAGGTTTGCCGTGTGTAAGCCTAAAATTCAGTGGAACTGACTGTATGGGCATACAACTGAAATTCTCTAAATGTATGCATCAATGAGTAAAACAGGGTAAATGTCTGTAGATAGCTATGTCTGTAGATTCTTGGTAATGGAAGAAGTAAAATGACTGTATGCAAACTGCAAACTTATGAGCCTCAGATGTTAAGCTCCCCTTTCAGTCTGCAATAATAACCACTAACTACTAAAGTTAGTAAACAGTTAAAGACGATTCAGACTGCTGTTTCAAAGATAATCCTATTCTTGGATTTCATCAAAAGCAAACTCTTGTGCCCATGTTACAACAGGCTAAAATACTTTCTAATGCAACTTAATGGATGAGTTCACACATGCTATGAAGTACGTTTAACCACATACTGGGTTCTCACATACTGGGTTCTCACTATAAACCAAGTCATAAAAAAGAAACAAAAAACCTAATCTTAAAATTAATCAAACTTAACATGTTACATTTATATATGAGTTGTGTGATCCTAGTCAAAGGATCAGTTCTCCAGTTTAATAATTGAAGCTAAATTTAACAACAGTTTACAAGACATCAGTCCTTCTAAGAAACTTCAGGGGAGACTGAAGTGTTCTGGCTGATAGTCCCATAACATATGGAAACAGTAAAAAGGCAAGATGCATGTTTAATAATAATTGTTCTTATTTTAAGTTAAAGGGACTAAATGTGAAAATCGGAAGTTGTAAAATAGATGTTGTATAGTGGTATGCCTCATGCCACATAGAGTACATTCTCTTGCTTCTACTTATACCTCTCTTATCCAGTAAAAAACTGTACTGACTCTAAGACTGAAATATATACACAAACATCTTTTCCATTTGATAACAAAATCTAAATAAAACATTTTTTTTAAATGTTCAGATACTTCCCATTTTCTATATTCCATTTCATTTTCTACCTTCCGTGCCAGTCAGAAATAGTGCATTTTGTAATAAAATGCATTCTTGGCAACACTACCAAAGACACATTTTTAATTTTTATTTTATTAAACAAAAATATTATAACAATATACAATGGTGCAAAAAAATCTAGTTTCAAATCCATTTCAAAGTTATGCAAACAATACACACACTTGCGTGTATGTGTATATATATATACACACACACACACAATAAATTTTACAATTTATTTTATAAGATAAGAAAGCAAAACTGGGGAATGGAAATAAAAAGAAAAAGCTATAAAAGAAAACAATTTTCTTTGGTACAGATGCAAGCTTACAAATACAATTAGAATAAACTATAACACACAGTACTTCTCTAATCAAATTGAATCATCAAATTCCAATGTTAAAGTTTATTTCGGATTCAAGCAAAAAATCCAAAAGTCATTTCAAAGTAGAAACAAAGTTAGACAAAATTTTTTTTATCAAAAATGTCATTTTCCTCAGCTTAATTAATTTCAGCATCCATTCTTTTATTATAAGTATTTGTGAGTCTTTCTATATCTGTGCATAAAGAAGCTTCACTGTTGTTGTCATATATAAAGACAAATTCAATGTTTTTCTCGATTTGTTTGTCCATCAAACCTAAAAGAAAAGCATTTGGCTTCAATTGTACATTCAATTTGAGATTTTTCTGAATTAAAATACATACATGACTCCAATATTTCTTAGCTTTCTTTACATGTCCACCAGAGATGATAAAAAGTATTTTCATACTGCTTACATTTTTAAAAAGACACACCCGTATACATTTGACATGCCTGTTTTTTAACCTGACAATGTGCTCCTTGTTTTCCTGAAGTTGCAGTTCTCTGGAACTAGGAACAGACCAGAAGCTGGTTGATTCTTCCAAGCTATGAAACCAAACTCAACACAGGCTGCCCAAGGGGCCAGGGGAGGCTGTGTTACCTGGTGTAAGCAGGAGATAAATTCAGCTCCTGGAAAAGTCTATCTCATAAAATCCAAAGTTCTTATATAAAATCAAATTGTTGTTCAGTTCATTGTAACAGAAAATGCCAAGGTAACATTGATATAAAGGACTGTGATTTTCATTGACTTCTAAAGCCTAAAGAAATAACAGTTACCAAAGTTTGAAGTTTTTTAACAAAAGAAGTTAATTTGAGATACTGAACTATTTTACCTAATTTCAAATCAACTCAATTTAGAAAATTATTGTCCACATTTAGATGCCATTTTGGTAACATGCAGATGTTGCAATTCTTCCAAACAGAAAACTCACATAAGGTTATTTTCTTCAAATGTTGGCACAAACCCCGAAAATGTAAAGGTGATTCAGCCAGTTTCAGGAAGATATCAGCCTGTCAAAGAATAGACTAAATGTTGCAAATATCTTATTTATTCTTTCCATTCTCAATTTCTGAGGTGATTAAAAAAAATAATTGATAGTACTGTTAAAAAGGAATTCATTCTGGTTGCAAATTACATGATTTGTACCATATTCTAATTACAACTATAACAGACAATAAAGTCAGTGAACTGGGAGTCAATGAATTAAGTATTAAGCCTATCTACTGTATCAAATGATCAAAATGCATCTTTTTTCACCCACATTACCTGATGAATAATTTAGGAAAAGAGATTGTATGAAGAAGTTTATAGCAATGTATTTTGAGCAATGTATTGTAATAAACATTTCTAATAACTCAAGTCTCTGCCAGTTTCAAACACTTATACTTTATGCAATAATGTTGCCGTTATACTGTGAGATATAGCTTATGAATGTCAACTTCCACCATATTGTATTTAATAGTTCCTACTATAATACC
The DNA here is from genome assembly GCF_049901735.1 of Notechis scutatus. Classification (NCBI taxonomy): domain Eukaryota; kingdom Metazoa; phylum Chordata; class Lepidosauria; order Squamata; family Elapidae; genus Notechis; species Notechis scutatus. Next base: position 232,066,794 of record NC_142009.1, read on the forward strand.
ATCAAATTCGTGCTACTGTTCCCCTTTTCCAGTCACAACTGTTCCTGAAATTAGATAAAATTCACACAAATAAAAAACATCTTTTACCTCTATATTTGCATGTTTATTGAGCAAACAGACAAAAGCCTCTGATCAACAGATTCAACTCTGAGCTGTAAGGTTGAAATAATTTCAGAATTAGGGCTGGCAATGCCTCTGTATTTTATTAACATAGTTTGCTATCACACTTTCCTGATTAATGATGCAAAGAGTGATGTTTTCCCCAATTCACTCTTTTAAGTACAAATTTAGCAAAGATCGTTGAATGTTTTTCCCATTGGAAATTGGAGGCAATACTCCACTCAGAGTTATCACAGAGGCAAAAAGTTAAAATAGGCTATGTGCTTTATTGCATGTAGAAGATGACCTTGAATTGGGGGAAAACTATCACTAATCACCACTTGTCATCTTGGAATACCCACACCAATATTTTAGTGGAATACATGGACTACTCATCTGAGTTGAATCAAACTGTATAACCAAGTCCAAGATTTTCCTTCAATACAGTACTTAAGAGATCACTTGCTTTGCTTATCAGCAGAAAATAACACCCAGTATATTTTATGTCTTTCCCTTCTAACCTGGTAGGGAAAAACAGGACTGGGAGAAAAGAACCATACAATAAAGGACAGTAACATTCTCCAACTTAATGAACTTCAGATCTGTTCCTCTTCCTACCACTTTAGCTCTCGAGTAAAACACACAAAACTGTTCAATTTAATATGTATTTTGACTCTCAGAAGCTTTATATGTTGTTTACATATTTTATGCATCAGTGGATGAAATGATATGAGATACATTGCCAAGAATCTTCATCTTTTGTTATTTTTCTCTAAGACTAATTGAACCTAACAGTACACTTCTCTGCAAGATTTTCTGGAATTTATTCTTTTTTAAGAGAACACAGGAATGCAGCCAACATAGGATAGTGCCTTTGAAAGAGAGAAAACTAAAGACAACAAAGAAATGATCGTCTTTCCTGACTACCATTAGAAATAATGAAAGCTAAACAAAAGAACACATTTTGAGGAGGAATAAACATGACCTCTGCAAAAATAAGTTTTGATTCACCAAATATGAACATCTTTGATAACATCAGCAAGCATGTGAATTGACATGATGCAGTAGATAACATGGGCTGAGGCACTGCTCTGACTAAATGTCCTAAGAATTTTGTATCTAAGAAAAAAGAGGACAGAGTGGTATTCAGCAGGTTCTGACCAGTTCTGGAGAACCGGTAGCGGAAATTTTGAGTAGTTCAGAGAACCAGCAAATACCACCTCTGACTGGAGATTTTACAGTATCCTTCCCTGCCGCGCTCACCAAACCACGCCCACAGAACTGGTAGTAAAAAAAATTGAATCCCACTACTGGGATAGACTTTATGATATTATAACCTTGAGCTCTAAGGAAAGAATAATTCTTACCAGATTCAATGGAATTAAGGATTTGGCTCCATAAAACCACTACTTTACTCCCCATTTCTTTCTATGGGCAAATGCTTGCTTTCAGGACTGAGGCTGACAGAAATGAATAAAAATGTTTTGCTTCCTCCCTGGTTGCTTGAAGGGTGTTTCTTTGATAGACAAGGGAGGGAAAGGGTGAAGGAAAACAATTGTCTTAAGAGAAGGAGTTGGGAAAGGGGTGGGGGGGCTAGAAAAGACTGTTGAGCTTTTTACTTTCCAGCTCTGAAATAATAGCTCTATTACTCTCAGGGGGAAAAAAACAACAGGCTCTCATTTTCTTTTGCCACCTCCCTGGAGAAGAATTTGTCACTGTACAGCTGTGAAAGAGAAAATATAAATATATTTATAAAGATACACACACAGAGAGAGAAGAGAATTTGCCTTTCTGAATTGGTTTTCAGAGCTGGACAAAACCTCATTGTGTACTTTATCTGTCCAGAAGAGAATGGGCCCACAGTCTCATTCTGGCAGGGTCTCTGCCTTTGGTTAACTGTGGTTAGACAACTGTAACTTCATTTAGATACGGTGCTCTCTGTGTGTGTCTATGTGAATGTGAGTATGGTTTGCGTATTATTATTGATTGTGTGTGCATCTGCAAAAAAACACAAACATAAACCCTCTCCATGTCCTATTCAGAAAAAAAATAAGACAAGGTTGACAGGTTTTAAGAATGGAGGTTAAAAACATAAGCTTACACCTATTCATTTTAGACTTTTCCAAGACCTTATGTATTTGACTCACTTGCATATTGTGGAGGTCTCTCCCAAAATGAATATTCATAAATGTCACAATATTATTGGACCAGTATCTGTTAATTCAGAAATAATTCACTGGTAGTTATTTTCTAGTTAGAAAATTTCCTGATTGCTCTGTAGGTATCACTTTGAGATATTTATGCAGAAGTATGAAAGAATTCAGTGAGGTTTTCTGAAACTAAGAGGGGAGAAATTTAGCGATGCATCTCATGTCTGGGTGGGCATATCATGTTATGCACAATTAATTTAAACTGCACTTGGAAAAGTTTTATGTGATGTATGTACCAACTAAGAATGCCTGTCATATTTTCTCCTACATCAACTGCATGATAACTTCTATAACTACAATTGATCACACTGATTCTAATTAATGCAAATTGTAGTGCAAAAATCAAATTGGAAGCGTCACCCATAGTATGTATTAAAATAAAAATCTACATCTTTAAATCCCTGCCAAGTCCTCCAGCGCTGCCTTATTCTGCTGTGTGAATGTTCCTGTGTAGGAGAAGAAATGGCAGAACCTAGAGGTGGAGTGAAAAGGGGGATTAGCTAAAAACCCTACATAGCCACAAGTGAACTAAGTCCAACCTCCTTTAAATGCCACTGACACATATCTAACTCTAACCAGGGTGCTGACCATTAGTTGAGAAGATTCCTGTGCATAGGTTTTTAGTAATGGGGCAAGTTAATTAAACCTTCACATTTGGACCTTGTCTTTCGGCACCTGGATGAGTGAAAATGTTGGGAATGTATGCCAAGAGTATATACTTCAAGCAGAATCATCCAAGGCAGGAAAATCATCCCAACTGCTCAGCTAAAGCAAGCAGGCACCCATATAGGGCAGCAGGAGGTCAGAGATAGATGATTACTTTTGTAACAATGGCAAAGGCATTATTGTGTGGGACAAATAAATGATAAACCACTCCTGTAATTTTTTTTTACCAAGAAAAGCATATGAATAAAAAAAAAATCACTGTTGGAAGACCTGAAAAGCCAGTTGATCATCTCTGGGGTTTTTTTTTTTTGGAATCTTAGTAGATGTCCTGCTTATTTATATGGAGCAAGCACTGGGAGTCTATGTATATCAATGTGCTCAACATTACTATACACATTCTTTGTTTTAATTTGCTGCTGCCGGGTGGGTAGTGTCAGTAATTTGATCTGATCCACTTTAATGCAATAATTCCTCCAACTCACTACAGCTAGTCCTCAACTAACAACCATTCCTTGAGTGGCCATTTGAAGTTACAATGGCACTTAAAAAAAGAGGACTTGTGAATGCTTTTCAACACTTATTGACCATTGCAGCACCTACACAATGTGATCAAAATTTGGAATGCTTGGCAACTGGCTTGCATTTATGACAGTTGCAGTGTTTCATGGTGATATGATCAGATTCACTTAACAGCTGTTACTCACTTAACAACTGCAGTGGTTCAATTAACAAGTGTGGCAAGAAAAGTCATAAAACGGGGCAAAATTCACTGAACAACAATAGAAATTCTGGGCTCCATTGTGGTTGTAAGTCAAGGGCTACTTGTATGAGATTTACTGGAGGGCTCCTTGTAATTAATTCCAAGACAGTCTCAACAAGGGCTGATTCATATAAGCATTAGGCAGCTGTTTTAAAGGGCTGAACCTTGTTAAAGACAATGCTCGAATGAATTCACTCAGAAATATAGGGCTGTAAATATCCAAAGGATCGCTGGTAGGCAGCAAAGAAGTCTTTCTTCCTGGTGGGTCTACACTCAGATTTTTGCAACCCAGATTTTTGCAAAAGTCTCTGCAATCTCTCTTCAGTAACGCTCCTTCAGTTGTGCACCTGCTGAATTTCTGTCTGGGCTGGTAAGATCGGAGCACAGCCGGAAAAGAGAAAAGAGCAACAAAGATGATTTAGAGGGCTGGAGGCTAAAAAGAATGGTTACAGTATTTGGGTATGTCTAGTCTACTGAAAAGAAGGACCAGGGTGACATGAGGGTGTTGTTCCAATAGGATCAACCTATTTTCCAAAGCACCAGAAGGCAAGAGGAGAAACAATGGATGGAAACTAATCTAAGAGATAAACAACCAAGAAATAAGGAGAAATTTCCTAACAGCGAGAGCAATCAACCAATGGACCAGGTTACTTTCAGAGGTTGCAGGTGCTCCATCACTGGAGGCTTTGAAGAAGGACAGCCACTTGTCTGGAATAGTATAGGGTCTCCTGCTTGAGGAGAGGGTTGGACTAGAAGACCTCCAATGTGTTCTGTACGGTCATTACCATTCTTGTAGAACCGCACAGCGATTGGTCAAGACGCACGGCGAGCTGATTGGCTGAGCAAGCCGCACTGATTGGCCCGCCGCGAATCTCCCGCGATTGGTGGAAACTAATCGCGGGAGATTCAAAGCGGTGCCATTGGAAGCAGCCGCCGCGGCCAAGGAATAAAAGCCGCCACTTTTCCTTACGGAGCCCGAACCGATCTCGGGACCAATAAATGAGCTGAACTAAGTCACTGGCTCCGAGCCTCCTTCCTTGCGCCGGACACAACACTGGCGACGAGGATGGGATCCCAAGCCTGATCCCCATCGTACACGTGTCCGGAGGAAACGAGACCGACGAGATGGCCAGCATCGCACCACCCGCACCTTTTAACCCGGCTACTGAGGATTGGGAAACGTACACCGACCGATTCCTGATGTTCCTCGAAAGTAGCAACCTGAAGGATGCAAACGGGCAGAAGAAAAGGGCTGTTTTCCTCACGCACTGCGGGCCCGCAGTGTTCCAAATGGCTAAAGCCCTCGCGAAAACCAGAGGACGTCAAGACAATGGACTGGGCCGACCTCGTGCCATTACTCCGAAACCACTATGCCCCCGACGTGCCCACCCTCATCCGGCGGCACGACTTCTATCGGCGAGACCAGTGAGTGGGCGAGAGCATCGGAGACTTTGTGGCCAACCTACGGAATCTCGGAGGCATGTGTGGCTTTACGGACATGGACGAGGCTCTCCGAGACCGCGTCGTCCTGGGGCTCAGAGACCCAGTCCTCAAGAGCCGTTTGATGGCAAAAGGCGACATCGCCCTCGCCGACATCCTCGCAGACGCCACCGCAGCCGAGGCCACCAGGAAGTCAGCGGCCCGAATGTGGAGATACGACACCGGGGACCGAAGCGCGACCGCCGAGGCAGGCACAGCAACCGAGACACGTTCTGAAGCAAGCCGCCGAGAGACCACCACACACCATGGAGACCTCGACTCTGCCTCCGACACCACCGACGGGGAAGAGGATGTGCATCAACTCCAGGTGGACCGGGACCGGTGCGATCGACGGAGTTGTAAGTTGGGGCAACCGTGCGCCGGGTGCGGAGGTGACCACCCTCGAGCAGAGTGCCGATTCTTCGACGCAATATGCCGGCACTGCGACAAGAGAGGCCACATCGCCCGAGTCTGCCGACTCAAGAAGAACTACAGCCCCCGGCGATGAGACGGCAGCAACCGGAGATGAGACGGCACCCCCCCAGGCCCAGAGACCGCCAAGCTGAGAGCCGATGGAGCCGAGACGGACGGGGCCGATGAGATGGCGGGAACAGGCGGAGAGAGGAAACCCACCAGACGGTCGTCATCGGCCACTCCTCCAGCACAGACACCCGGAAAGTATATGTGGAGGTGGGCATCGAGGGCGAGCCATGCAAAATGGAGGTGGACTCCGGTCCTACCTCTCCATGGTTGCATGGCGGGAAATAAAGCGCCTGGTGCCCGCCATCCACAGGAAGGGGCTGGAAAGCCAGAGCCTGATCCTCAAGGACTACCAAGGGAATCGTATACCGGTAGTCGGAACAGGCCAATTCGAGGTGACTTTCAAGGGGCGAACAGCAAGGCTTCCCCTGACGATTGTGGACCGAGACCGCCCTAGCCTTTTGGGACTGCAGTGGTTCGCGCCGCTCGGAATTGAGGTGACGGGAATCGACCATGTCGGGGAAGCCGACTGGGAAGAGCAGCTCGCGAGAGACTTCCAGGAAGTGTTCGACGGCACCCTAGGCAAGTACCGAGGGCCCCCTATTTCCTTCAGCCTAGACCCCAGCGTTCCCCCCATTCGCCTAAAACCATGGCGAGTGCCATTTGCACTCCGGCCAAAAATCGACGAGCAAATAGACAAGCTCGTCAAACAAGGGGTCCTCGAGCCAATCGACCATGCCCGGTGGGAGACCCCCATAGTCACCCCCGTCAAGCCTGATGGGTCAGTGAGAATTTGCAGGGACTATAAGGCCACCCTAAATTGCGCCTTACAGCAAAGCGCCTACCCCGTCCCAGTAGTGCAGCACCTCCTACACTCACTGGGGGGAGGCAAGGTCTTTGCGAAGCTCGACCTGGCTCAAGCCTATCAGCAGCTGCCGGTCGACGCAGAAACGGCCGAGGCGCAAACCATAGTAACCCACCGAGGGGCTTTCCGCTGTAAGAGACTCCAGTTTGGAGTCAGCGTGGCCCCAGGAATATTCCAGAGCCTCATGGAGAGACTCCTGCAAGGAATCAAGGGGGTGGTGCCCTACTTCGACGACGTACTGGTGTCGGCAACCAACCAGAAAGAACTAGAGGGTCGCCTGAGGGAAGTCCTAACCAAATTCAAAAATGCGGGGCTGAAGGTTAAGAAAGAAAAATGCCAATTACACACCGAGAGAGTCGAGTTCCTGGGGTACCTCCTAGATCGGCACGGAATTCACCCAACCGAGGAAAAAATCAGAGCGATCAAGGAAGCCCCCAGACCAAAGAATAAAACGGAACTACAGGCATTTCTAGGACTACTTAACTTTTACAATGTTTTCCTGCCCCAGAAGGCGACCGCGGCAGAGCCTTTGCATAGGCTCCTGGACAAGGCGGCTCCATGGACTTGGGGGAAACGCGAGGAAGCCGCCTTCAACAAAACCAAGGACCTGCTCACTTCGGATGCCGTCCTCATCCAATACAACGAGACCCTACCGCTAGCTGTCACATGCGACGCATCACCTTTTGGTGTCAGCGCCGTCCTCAGCCACACTCTCCCCGACGGAAAGGAAGCACCCATCGCCTTCTTCTCACGAACCCTCACCAAACCGGAAAGGAACTGCAGTCAGCTGGACAAAGAGGCCCTGGCCATCGTTGCCGCTGTCAAAAGGTTCCACGAATACATCTACGGCCGAGCCTTCACCATCATCACCGACCACAAGCCGCTGCTGGGAATCCTGGCAGGGAACAGGGCCACCCCGAACATTCTGTCCCCTAGAATGACAAGGTGGTCCGAATTCCTTGCAGCCTACAGTTACCGGCTCACACACCGACCCGGTAAGACAATCTCCCACGCAGACGCCCTGAGCCGCACGCCGCTACCAGACTTCGACATCGACCCAGCACCCACGACGACCACACTCAGCATAGAGACTCTGCCCGATCTACCCATAACCGCGTCAGACATTGCCCGTGAAACTAATAAAGACAAACGTCTGGCGCAGGTATTGCATTGGGTAGAGAAGGGGTGGCCCGAAAAAGACGACAACGAGACCTTCAGGACATTCCGGAACCGACAAACGGAACTGTCATTGCAAAAAGGGTGTTTACTTTGGGGGGACCGGGATGTTATTCCGGAAAAATTACAGGGAAAAGTCTTGGAATTGTTGCATGAGGGGCACCCGGGCATCGTTAGGACAAAGGCCTTGGCCAGAAGTTACGCCTGGTGGCCAGGGATGGACAAACAAATCGAGGCCTGGGTGGCAGCGTGCAACAGATACCAGGAAACCAGACCCAGCCCTCCCGCCGCCCCAATCCTGGAATGGGAAACCCTTAGGGGACCATGGTCCAGGATCCACATAGATTTTGCCGGGCCCACAAAAGGACACACCTTCCTCATCATGGTAGACGCTTACTCCAACTGGTTGGAGGTAAGCAACATGAGAACTACCACCACGGAGGCTGTCACCAAAGAACTCAGCAAACTATTTGCAACCCACGGCCTCCCAGATGTCCTCGTATCCGACAACGGGCCCCAATTTACCTCATTGGAATTCAAAAAATTCCTAGCGGAACGGGGGAATACGACACGCGTTGACAGCGCCGGCACATCCGGCGGCGAACGGGAGGGCGGAACGGATGGTTCAATTTACAAAAAAAACCATCCAAAAAATAGAAAACGGGGAAATCCAAGAAAAAATAAACAAAATGCTCTTTATACAACACATAACCCCGAATACAACAACAAATAAAAGCCCGGCAGAACTATTGATGGGGAGGAAATTAAGATCCCCACTCGACAGACTGCACCCCACATACAACCCGGAAAAACCCCCAAACTCCTCAAGCAGAGACCGAACCTTTAAAACAGGCGACGCGGTATACGCAAAAAACCTCACCGGAGACCCACTCTGGGTACCAGCAACCATAACCCAAGTGACAGGTCCCCGCTCGTACCGCCTACAGACAACCGACGGACGAGCATGGAAACGACACATCGACCAACTAAGGTCTAGAATAGCCACGGGAAACACAACTGACACGCAAGCAGAAACAAACACAGAAGGGAACCCCCCCAACACAAACCAAGAGGGGAGGGAAGGCCCAAAGAACCAAACACCACTAGAAAGAAACCAGGAATACTCACCGGCAAGCAGCCAACTCGACACCTCACCAGGGAGAAGCAGCCAGGCCAGCTCAACCAGCCCGGGTAGACCGGGAGGGAGCTGTGACAAAAGGCCCGGCTCAGACTTCCAGACGTTCTATCAACAGGACGAGGAGCAACACAGAACCCGACCGAACCGGCCGGGAGCCAAGCACCAACTAACCTGCACAGGTCAAGTAGACAAGTGCGTAGCCCCGCCTACTTACGGGACTACGTTACGTAAGACCAGACCAAGAGGGGAGGGGTGTTCTGTACGGTCATTACCATTCTTGTAGAACCGCACAGCGATTGGTCAAGACGCACGGCGAGCTGATTGGCCGAGCGAGCCGCGCTGATTGGCCTGCCGCAAATCTCCCGCGATTGGTGGAAACTAATCGTGGGAGATTCAAAGCGGTGCCATTGGCCGCAGCCGCCGCGGCCAAGGAATAAAAGCCGCCGCTTTTCCTTATGGAGCCCGAGCCTATCTCAGGACCAATAAATGAGCTGAACTAAGTCACTGGCTCCGAGCCTCCTTCCTTGCGCCGGACACAACACAATGCACCTTCCAACTCCTGTTATTCTGTTCACCACTACACTAAAACAAATGGCAGACAGGGCAAGGCAGGAACGGCTGCGACACCCAGGCAGCCGTTCGCGTCGTGCCCGCTCTGGCCAGCAGAGAGCAGGAGCAGTGGAGGCGGGAGGAGGAGGAGGCGGAGAAAAAGAGGCGAGGAGGGCGTGAGGGGAGAAGCTGGAGCGTCCGCAGAAGTTGAGTGCCAAGCGGCGGTGTGGGGTGGGGTGGGGGGGAAAAGGCCGCCGTGAAGTACCGGCTGGGGGAGCCCGGGAGCCAATCGCCCCCCGGAGGAAAGCGTGTGGCTTCTGCCCAGGCGACGGAGGCACGCCTCAGCTCGAGGCCAGAGTCCGGGGAGCCGAGCGCGAAGTCCCAGGGCTACAAGGGCTCCGGGGCGCGCGCCGCCGGTGTTGCGCGCTCGAGGCGCCCTGGCCGGGGGGATGCCCCTGTGCGGCCTCGGCGACTAGCCCGACCGCTTGGTGCATGGCCCAGCTATGGAAGTGGTGGACGAGACCGAGGCTCTGCAGCGCTTCTTCGAAGGTAAAAGCGAGCGCCAAGCCCCGGCACGTTTGCGCAGGGCGGGGAGGAGGGCGAAGCCAGACCCGTTTCTTTCTCCGCTATTCTTGGCTTTGGGGGGGGATTAGCGGCACGTGAGGACGCCGGCCCCGCCGCCTCGGGGAACGCGCGTCGCGACGGGCACCGCAGGTGTGTGGTGGGAAAGGTAGAAGCGAGTGGTTTCGCGCGAAGGGAAGCTGCGAGAAGGGGATTGAGACTGACATTCGTCCTAGAGGCTGAAACGGCGTCGAAGCAGCACCAGGAGGGCTCGATGTCAGAAGGGGGATCCAGATACTACCGCCAACTCCGCCTCACGGGCGGCTTTGAACGGTTCTCTTTCCCTTCCCGCTACCCCTAAGCCCCGCTCGTATCCACAAACTGCACGCCTCGGTTCTTTTTATTTATTTATTTACTTTCTTCTGCCACTCCAAGCTCGCCTCACGTTACGAGTCTGATAAGGGTCACGTGTTACGAGCGACCCTGAGCTGGATTGTTGGTCTTGTTAATAACGCATGGTGGTTCCGTGTCCAACTTGCAGATGAAAGGTTGGAGGGCCACGGCTGAACTAACAAAGATACGAGCCACACAGGTATAAAACCACTGGAAAACAAACGTTTCCAAAATTCACAATACTTAAATCAGTAATAAACTGTAGAGCAAAGTGGTTGTGTGTTCCTTCCACCATCTTTCTCTAAATTTCTAGAATCTTTTATTATGTCGTCCTGGATGCATCTAATTGTTAATAATTGGTTAGAGAACCCGTGTCGGAATAGAATCCCACAGTGCAAAGTTACCTTTTACTTTTTCCTGTAATACATAACCCGCTGGCAGAATTCCCTTTTGCAGCACATCGCTCCTATATTCATTCTAAAATCCCACAGTCATTCTCAAGTGAATCTCAGGTCATTTGTCACATGTCAACGTTATCCAGTCCTTACTTGGCTTTGAGAAGTCCCTTAATCTTCTGTAAAAGATTATATACTAATGAGGATTCCTTTCCTGTCACGCTGTGTGTCCTATTCAACATGGCAAAGGCCTGTAGGCAGTTTTTCTTAGATGGTTTCCATTTTGTTACCATGACGTCATAATATTCTGTGATGGATATTATCTTTTTATTGTAGAACTTTAAATGGGATTGGACCCAAGATACCCAGAAAAATTCAGAGATTTGATCCTTTTCTCATAGCACATTGTACCTGTTGTGTTGTGGCAAGCCTGTGATTGCCACAGATCATAAATGGACCTTGCAGCCAGTTCTGCCTCTCTGAGATACACAAAAGAAACATCTGTTTCATTCACATTTTATACATACTCATAAAATATGAGCAGACATTTTTAAACATTAATTCTGGGAGCAAAAATAATGAGTCTTGTAGCACCTTCAGTATCAATACACTATTAATACATTATGGCATAAGAATATTACTGTAGCTTTTCTGATATATTTTTTTTAAAATCTTTAAAAAGCCGCAACACTTCTGAAAAATATTGTATAAACTTATTCATAAGGAAGATCAATTATGTGTTCTTTTGAGTGCTCAATGTTTAAATTACCTAATATATGGCAATTTGCTTTTATTTTAATGTACATATAGGAATATGATTTTAATATAGTTACAGGAATCTCAATATTTTTGGGAAAATAAGTCAAAAGAGGAGAGTCTGATTCTTGTATTGTTTTCTTTATTGAAATTTCCTTACCGACAAATTGCTTTTAGCCCCAGAGGGAGAATGTATTATTTTACTCCTTGAAAAACTAACAACCCCCTGCAGGGTGATAAATGTCATTATGCACTTAATAAAAACTTATCTTGAATTAAGTCAGCGTGTTCTTACTGATTTTTTAAAGATCTTTGTCTCTTTAAGTTACTTTTGTGTGTTTGTGTTGTGTTTCAAGATTTGCTCTGCTATAGTTCTTATCTTTATTTATTTTCTTCTTAATAGTTCCCAAATTCTCCTATGATTTTTTTTCCTTTGTAAGGTGCTATAAACCATCCTTTCTTAGCAGCACTTTTGTATTTGTGTATTCAGGGAAGATATGACTTAGTTCACTGATCTTGATTCCATTTCAGAAATATCAAAAATTAGCACTTCAAACCAAACCACTTTATTGATGAATAAATAGCAAGATGTGGGGGGGAAAGGTATTCCAAAGTGGCATCCTATGTGAATAATTTTAAAGTCATTTCCTGCATACTTTAATTGTGGACTGGCTATATCATGTAATAAATCCAGGATTTGATAATAGTTTACATTCCTCCTCACTACTTCTTTTCTTGTCAACTTCCTCATGTAGTGATGATGTGGCAAATGAGCTAGAGCAGTTCATAGAAATGGTAATAAACTGAAAAAAGTATTGTTTGCAGATCAAACAAATCACATCTAATATCTTTCAACTTAGGTTCTTTGTATCCAATTGTTTGGAACTTATATTTTTTGAATCCAATTGTTTACAAGTTAATGTTTTTTGTATACAATTGTTTGCTGCCTATGCTCAAGTGTGACTTGAGCAGAGGTGGCAAAATATTACAACAAAAATAGAAATGATTAGTTGAAAATATAACATAATAATTAACAATATTGTAAGACACCAGTCAATCAAATCCAAATCCAACTCCTTGCCCTCTAATGCAAATCTACTCATACTTATGTGGTGTAGAATTGCTTAAAAGTATCCCTAGACTTGGAATTAGAAGAACATACAAGCCACTGGTCTTATATTTCTATTTATAATTGAAAGAAAGCATTATTGCAGATGAGAAACTATCTGGTTTTGAAGCTGTTAAAAATCATTTTGCCAATTGTAGTGCACTAATGATGAACACCTTATAGCTAACATATATACAATACTGCTGAGATTAAATTTAGGAAGTGAATATGTTAAGCTTTGTGTGATTTAATGGGGAAGAAATTTTGGCTATAATATACTTTTGGACCAATGGGAAAAATTGTAGACCAATGGATTGAAATATACATTGAATTATAATCTTAAAGAGAATTTTTATAAAATGGTGGACTGGTGGTATTTAACACTAGATGAATTGTCTAAAATGTACAAAATTGTTTTGAATATTTGCTGAATATGTAACTGTAAGGAAGGTGTTTTTTAATCATATATGTTGGATGTCTGATCAGGCAAAGGAATATTGGGAACAGATCCATGTTTTAATTCAGATCCTTGAAATGGATTTACAGTGGAAATCAGAAAGGTTTTTTTTAAGTACTATTGGATAAATAGATGGGAAAAATTGGAATGATGTTATTATATATATTTTCTGTAGCATGAATCCTAAATGCTCAAAAATGGAAAGAAGCGTTAATTCCCACAATGGAGGAATGGATTGAAAAGATGATGGAACTGACAGAGATGGCAAAGTTAACTGCATTAACTAGGGAAACAAATGCTGTGGTTTCCACTTGGAAACTGCTTTTAGATTTTTTGCTCAAAAGAGGAAAAAAAAGAAACTTTGATTTTGGGTTTTGACAGTTAAGTAGATCATGATTACAGTAATGGCTAATTTACTATTTTAAATAAGGAAAAAATTGATACTATAACCATACTATAACTGTACTATATATCTTATTGCACTGCTGTTGAACTTCATCAGGTATAAGTTGTTTTTTTCCTGAGATGAAAATGTAAAAGTTTTGGCATGTTGGCAATATTATATCTGTCCCACTGTTCTAAGTGTACATTTATACTTGTTTATTTGAAATTCTAATTCTTTTCAATTCCTCCTGGCTTACTCCTGAGTATCTGACTACAGTCTTAGTGTGTATGTTTGATGGAGTATTGTCCAAAGTTAATAACTTTGTCCAAAGTTATTAAGTGAAAATGAGATGGTTGTTGTTTGTTACTATGAGAAGTAGGACTTATTTAGCTCCTGCAAGTCATTGATTTGTTTTATTTTCCCTTAGAGTGTACAAATTTCTAGGTTGGTAGCTTTGGAAAACAAGGTAATTCTGTTTAGAGTGTTTTTTGTTTGGGGATTCTGTTAGATGAGAGCAGAAAGAAATATTTGTGAAAAAGACACTGTTGATATGGATTATCATCCTGTTTCCCTAGATTCTTCATTTCCTTGTCTTAGTTTCTTTTTATAGGATGTTCCTGATCGTTTTTAAAATAAGAACATTCGGAATAATTTCTCATCACTTTGATTTTCTGTGTACAAAATTTATGATCAAAGTCCAGACTGAGGTGAATTGTGAAATTATTCTGAATTAATTTGGAAGAAAAAAATGCACAAATGACAACTCTCAATTAAAACCCAACTTTATACCACTCTTACTCTTCAGTTATAATGACCTACCGTATATATTAGCAGATAAAGCAATTACCTGCAAATCAGAGCTCAGATTTTTAAACTGCATCATGGCCTTAAAATTGTGTGGTTTTATAAATAACGTCAGGAACAGTTTGCAGTTTTCCACCTGTCACTGTGGATAAAAATTCTAGGATGGGCTTATTCACAATTAGTTATTTTAGTATAAGGATTGCCTTTCAAGATTGGACAATGTAGCATTCACCCATTATGCTGTCATCTTCTCAAAATTTTCCACATTGAAATAATGAAAAAATTATCAGTAGGTCCCCTTTATGTATTTCGCCCGCTTTTATTTACTGTTTGAGTTTACTCAGTCATGTGATGTCTTTCCATTTAGAAAGACGATGAGCTAGCTGCCTTGCAAATTCATGCATTTATCCCATTCTCCTTTCAGTAATTGGACAGACATATTTAAGGCAAATACAGGGAAGCACTCCTGCTCTTAGTGTAATCTGTGAATTGGTGAAGATCTGATCGTCTTGAGTGATATTTAAATTTGAGTTTGCAAGAACAGTTTTCAGCTTTAATTAGAATCTGGCATGAATATTTGATTTGCAGAGATTTTTGACAATCTTTTAAAGGAAATTGGGATTACAAACGGAAAAGTAACTACAATCGCTTAAGCAAACAAAGTTGACTAGTTTTTTCCAACATGTAGAGCAAACAAAGATAATTGAATATGTCTATTTCCTTAGCAAGATACAATTTGACTGATATGTTTCCTTTTCTTTGTTCTACTTGTAAGGCTTTTCTTTGTGGAAGGTATTAAATAGTGGTAATTTTATTGTGTATTATAGATTACACATCAAGGAGGAGTTGGATTAGGTAATCTATAAGATCTTTCCAGTTCTGTGATTATAAGGTGATAAACTTCTAATTGACTGGCCAAAAATAGTGTTATCCATCTTCTAATATTTCAGTTTGAATACAGTATTTCTTAATTTAATATTTATTTGGCTTTTTATAGAACAAATCCTGTTCTCCACATTCTGGCAAGTTATTGTGAGCTATTTAAAAAGTTGATTTCCCCCTAAAATTTATAATTATCTCCAGCATTTATCAGGAGGGAATTGCATTGTATGGAATGATGCATTCTTCTGTGCTATAGAAATAACTAATTATGAAAGATGAATATATCCATCTAAAAGACATTGATGTCTACAGTACTGTTGTTTCCATAACAAATGCCATTGAAATGAGGAGAGAATAATCTCTTTCTCTTCTGAGAATCTGAGGAAGACAGCAAGCTACTGGTCCAAGTAGCTTCTACTTTATCACTTCATGTTTTTGAAGAATCCATATTGCTACAATGGATTCCTGAGCTTTCTTTCAATTCTTGGTTATTACTTTCCTATGGGTTTCATCTTCATTGCTACTCTTGGTGTCAAACTTTCAAGACCAGCCAGAGGCTGCATACAGAAAATATTCTGGTGATTTGAAACTAGTTGCATGTTATGTACTTATAGGTCTTTTTTTTTTTTTTTTTAAAGAAAACTTATTTTCATTAATAGTGAATTTCTCTCTAGTTACAATAGGTAGAAATAATTTCAGGTATTCAGTCCGTTCACAATGATTTGCCTTTTTTACGACAAATTCTGAGTTAAACAGATCTGTTCATTCTATACTATTTAATTTTTAAGCATATTTTCTATATCCGGGTACCCTTTAAAAACTGATGATCAAACATTTCTGGCATATATTATGGGGAACAAATTATTTAGATGGATGGGCAAAAAGATATCTAGTACTTCTTTAAGAGTTTTGGAGAGAATTCTAAATTTTAAATAGAAAAGTCTAATGTATACAGTGCACATAAATTTAGAAATGGGATGGGCAATGTGCAGCTTTCTAAAAATGGTTGAATTTCAGTTCCCATAATAAGTGATGACAGACACCTGGAAGATAACACTTGCTGAAGTATTCTGATTCTATTATTCTTGATTTAATGGACATTCAAACTTAAGAACTTTTTGCAACGTTATTAACATTAGCATCTTTCCCCCCATCCTTGAAAGTGATAATATTCAAAGAGAATGGCATTCCTATATGCTGTTTAAAAGCTAAACATTTGGTAGACCAAATGTTAAGGTAAAGGTTTCTATCAGTTTTCGAGATGTTGCAGCAACTGAATATTTTCAATACTGAATATATTCAATCCCCAAAGCTACAGATTCTGTAAACAAATTCCACTTCACTTCTGGGATCTGACTCATTTATGAAAGACAAGTGCTGTACTGCTTCCATTTTGTTTTTAATTTCTTTTTATGTTTTTATTACAGAATGTAAATTAAATAAATCCCTGATGTTTTATTCTTACTGAATTGTTGCTAGAAACATTTCTAAACATTAAAGAATAAGTACTAAACACATGTCATAAATTTGAATAAATACTCCTATCCTTTCTGACAAAAGATTTCACAGTTAAGCTTGCTAGAGTTTATTTTCTTCGTCACTCATTGCAAGTGAGCAATGACTTGTTCCAGCAGAAATGGCAAAACAAGATGAAAATGGGAATTGAAAACATGGAAGCCAAGAAATTGCCTGAGCAGTAAATATATTGGAATAGCGTATAATAGGATGGAACAGCTCGTGTGGGATGTACCTTTGTCTTTTGCTTTTAAGCATGGCGTAAAAAACAAAAAGTTTGTTTCAGATCCTCTGATTTTTGAATTTTCTGTGGGAAACTATTCTTTGTGCGTATTAGGATATTGAAAGACCATGCTACCCATTGCTTCTCTATTGCAGGCTATTGGAAGTTTGGGTTGTATTTGCTAAGATACTACTTGCTAAAGTACTTTAGAGCCTAAATTCTCTCAAGATGAAAAGAACCACAAAATAAAGTATGTTTGTGAAAGTAAAAAAAAAAAGTTGCATTATTAAAGATTTCATGAAGCAAGTAAGAATATTTTTCCTCTGTCTGCTATGTTTCGAGAGAGTGTTTACATAGAGGGTTTGTATTTTATATCAAAGAAAAATTGGAAAGTATTGGGGGGGAGTGTCAGAGGAGAAGCGTCTGACCCTTGGCTGGCATCTGCTGGTAACCCTACCTTCCTCTCCATCTAACACTCACACAAGGGAAACAGTTACAACAGAGCTTAGCTATTTGGGATCTCTCTTCCCTAATTTATGAGATAAGAGCTTGTTAAAGAATGTACATTGGGAAAGATGTGCAGAGTAGCTTAAAAGGGAGAATAAATGGTGCATGGGGAGTGGGAAGGGTGGGTTGGCAACTCTCTGAAAACTTTAATAGAAGTTGGCGGTGGAGGCAGATACTTTAAAAGTGAAAACAAAAGAGACAGAATTGAATTTTTTTTAAAATCTGAAGTTTATACAAGTAAAAAGTTTAGTTTAAGGCAGTCTAATAAAGATTGAAATTATCTACTTCAACAAAAAGGAACTGAGTTGGACACCCAGTTGAGTGGCTGAACACTTCATGGTATGATTGCAGAATGTAAAACAGGTAAAATGCCTGGGTTGATATGCTGGGCTTTCTTGCTCAGGTGCTCTTCTATACCTTTCCTGTAGTTTCAGCCATGAGGCTCTAAAAGTCTCTGATACGGATACACTTTCACTATGGGTTATGTGACCAAGATGTGAAGGAAGAGCCCAGTGAGTTTATTGGTAGAGGTAAATGAGTATTTTATTAATAATAATAATTACAACAAGCATACCAGTTATTTTTATTTTTATTTTTACTTTATTTTATTTATTTGTATCCCACCTTTATTTATTTTTACAAATAACTAAAGGGGACAAACATATCCACCACACCTTCCTCCTCATTTCTTCAACAACAACCTTGTGAGGTAGGTTGGACTGAGAGAGAGATTGACTGGTCCAAGGGTCACCCAGCTGGCTTTCGTGGCTAAGGCAAGACAAGAGCTAATTAATGGTTTCCTGTTTTCTAGCTTGGTGCCTTAACCACTAGACCGTTTCCTCAGTATCTCAGGAAAGCTTTCATATGCAATTTTGATTATGGTATACTACCACCCTGCTCCATTCATGGAATAAGATTATGTATGAGTAGGGGAGATATTGAGGATGACATCATCTAATCCACACTGCTGTTTTCATATCTCTCTCTCTGATTATCTATTGTGATATAGATATATTGTCCTTCACAGTATGTTGATGAAGATTCTCAGTCATCTGTGTAGAGTTGTCTGAAAGTTGAATCATTGCAATTGGACTAATTGTCATTGTTAGTTTGAGACGTTTCTTCCAAGCAGTTTCATCAGTCAGAGCAGGCAGAGAGTTGTTGGAATGTACCAGCTCCAGCTACAACCACCTCAGGACAGGTGTTTCCTCCCCAAAGTGCATTGCAGAATATCAATGAATTTATTATTATTTAAAACTTAAATCTTCAATTTGATTCACAGTCTGGGACTAGTAAAAACTTTACAGTTCAAGTCCTAACCAAAGACTTAAGAGCTGTTAAGGGTAACGTCTGAGTATATAGGCAGTTCTGAGGAAGGTGGGCTTTTGCAGTCAGAATATTCAGGTTTAATAAGTTCAAAATTTCCATGTATCTAGGTAACTCTTTGGGTATTGCTCCAAGAGCTCCTATTACTAGTACAAACTACTACAACCATTGATATTTTCCTTTACAATCGCTCAACTTCAACTTGCATATCACAATATTTTGTTATTTTTTTCTCACTGTTTCTCTTCAATTCGTGCATCATCTGATATTGCAATGCCAATGATCTAGACTTTTTTCTTTTCCACAATAGCGATGTCAGGCGTGTTGTGGGCCAAATGTCTGTCTGTTTGGATCTGAAAGTTCCAGAGGATCTTGATCTGTTCCTCCTCCTCCTCCTCCATGCTAGAAGCCCTTCTTTTGACCTCTGTGATCATATTAAGAGCAACTGCTTTCTCTTAGCTGACGATGTAAAGCTATTCAACACCGCAGACAATACTGTTACCCTTTAAAAAGACTTTGACTATGTATCAGAATGGTCAAACAAATGGCAACTTCAAATCTCAACAAATAAATGCTCTGTCTTACATATTGGCAAAAAAAATATCAGAAAATAAAATACAAGCTGAATAGTCAAGATCTTGTTGATGATCCAAGCTCTGTAAAGGATCTTGGAGTACTCATCTCTAATGATCTAAGTGCTAGAGCCCACTGTAACTACATTGCCAAAAAGGCGTTAAGAGTTGTTAACCTAATCTTACGTAGCTTTTTCTCTGGTAATATTACACTACTAACTAGAGCATACAAAACATTTGCTAGACCAATACTCGAATACAGCTCATCAGTCTGGAACCCACATTACGTATCTGATATTAATACGGTTGAGAAAGTCCAGAAATATTTCACAAGAAGAGTTCTCCACTCCTCTACTCGTTGTAGAATACCTTATGCCACCAGACTCGAAATTCTAGACCTAGAAAACCTAGAACTACGCTGCCTTCGGTCCGATCTAAGTATAGTATATAAAATCATACATTGCAATGTCCTACCTGTCAATGAATACTTCAGCTTCAACCATAACAACACAAGAGCAAACAATAGATACAAACTCAAGGTTAATCGCACCAAACTTGATTGCAGGAAATACGATTTCAGCAACAGAGTGGTCAATGTCTGGAATACTCTACCTGACTCTGTGGTTTCTTCCCCAAACCCCAAGAACTTTAACCTTAGACTTTCTACTGTTGACTTCACCCCTTTCCTAAGAGGTCTGTAGGGGGCGTGCAGAAGCGCACCAACGTGCCTACCGTCCCTGTCCTATTGTTTCTTTTATTTTTCTTATATGTATCCATGTATTTATAACTATGTTTTTACTTATACCTATTATCTTCTAAGCAATTGACAAACCCAATAAAATAAAAAAATAAAAATAAAAATACTCTAGGGCTAGAATTATCCATTTACAGGCTTGAAAGACCATTGGAGACAATAGATTTATATGTTCGTTCTGTTAAAATAATATAATTAGAATCATTCTTAGTTGACTTTGGCAGAGAAGCTTCAATATACAAGCCTAAGTGAAGAAAAGGAAACATTTCCTGAATCTCATTATTTCATTCTGATCAGATTTGAAGCAAAGATGTACATAGATTCTGAATTCGACACACCTTTCTCAATTCAATATTTTGGCTGAATTTAAAGGCTAATATTTTGGCTGTGACATTGTTTACATTGTTGAAAAATTATGCATGTATTTTGAGATTTACTTAATTGAACAGATTATAATTTTTTTAAAGTGTATGATTTTCTTTTATGTCCAGGAAATGCCCATTGATTATAAGATGTCAGCATGTGCCTTTGAGGGTGATATTCTGGAGCCAGAATAGGAGATAGATCTCGTGAAATATAATACAGAGGAAGAAGCACACATCCAAACTAGCAAAAGAAAAACCCCACCCAGCTTCTTTGTTTCATAATTGCTTTGAGGAATAGATCTGCTTTCTTTAAGGTGATTTTAGGAAAGAGTTCGACAAAGCATGAAAGGGAAACTAAGGCAGCGATTTAGTAACTTTTCAAATCACTCTTTTTTATCAGTCATGTGTATCTTAAAATGCAGATCAGAAGGATTAAGTTCTTGGAAAGTGCCTCAACTATTACAATCTATGACTGTAATAAAGGATTGATTGCTAATAATAGATCACTCTGGGGCTTGACAAGGAAACCAATTATAACACTAAAAGTGAGTTGAATGATTTCTGTAGGTAATGCACAATGCATCTTCTTAAGGGTTCCCAACTCTTAAAACAGACCAGATTGTCAGTGTCTCCCCTTAACAGCTCAGGTGTCTTTAAATGAATGATGAAATGACATTGCTTTAGAAGTTTCATTTTCTGCCCTGCAGTCTTCCGATCTTGCTTTATTTTATGGACTGCATGCTGGATTCTGACCCCTTACTGCCAGCTGTGACTTGCAGCTTACATAGCAAGTAGCTTTTTGGCTTCTAATTCCCTTGTGAACAATTCTGATCTTTTTGCATCATGGACCAGTGCTGATTATACTGAAACTTAAAAGTAACTAATTTGAATGGTCAATGGGGGGGTCCATTAATGCATACAGTATTCACTCTTGTTGCCTGTGACCACAGTTTATTTATACCGCATTTCCTTGGAACCTGTCCTTAGTTGAACAAATCCTTTTATTTCTACCATTAGCATTTGGTTGAAACCTGTCACTGATCTCTTGAACACGATTCAAGTGATCGCAGTACAGGATGTCCTCCATTTACAACCATTCGTTTAGTGAGCGTTCGAAGTTACAATGGCACTGAAAAAAAAGGGACTTATGACCGGTTTTTCGCACTTCAGACTGTTCACATGATCAAAATTTGGGCATTTGGCAACTGGCATATATTTATGATTGTTGCGAGTGTCCCAAGGTCATGCGATCATTTGTAACCTTCTCCGTCAGCTTCTGACAAGCAAAATGAATGAGGGAAGTCAGATTCGCTTAAGGACCGCATGCTTCAATTAACAACAGCAGTAATTCACTTAACATAAAAGTTTGTAAAATAGAGCAAAAATCAGTCAACAACCGCTTTGCTTAGCAAGAGAAATGTTGGGCTCAGTTGTGGTCGTGGTAAGTCCAGGACTGCCTGTACTGAAAATTTGTCTCGCCCATTTCTACTGATAACTGGTGGTATGAATCAGTACAAGATCATTTGTAAGAAGAAGGTCCTATTTCTGTGCAACACTGTTAGATTCTTTTTGGTTAAATGCTTCTTTGAGGCTCAAGGCCATTTAGGAGGAATGTAATTGGGGCATGTCAAATTGCTCAACTTTCAATTTCCAAACATTAGGGGTGCTCAAAAGTTGTGGCATGCCTTGGGGGTTATAAAGATATTTTGGCTACTTTGATATAATTTATATGTGCTTGGTAACTAACTACATACATATCATAACTTTTTAACATTTTGTTTGCTTCATTTGTACTATTTCAGAGCAGAGGATTTAATGATTCGTTTCTGTGGTGCACTGTTGACAGATCCCATCTTCATTTGACCTTAGAGAAGAAAAATCTTACGAATTGTTCCTTTGTACAAGTTTTTAGGGCTGAGATTGCAAGCCATAGCAGCAGGTTGACTGAGCTCTGGGTGTTTTGCTTCTTTTAGTTACGCCCAGTGATACTTCTCAGTGGGTTCAAAATTCCTCCATAGATATAGCAGTTGAGTATATGGATAAGAACTTTTGTTTTACTGAACGCTTATTGAAATGCCCCAAGAATTTATTTTGGGACTTAGGTTCCTACTTGTGAGACTTTAGTGGCATGTAGGATGGTCTCTTATTTTTAGTTCTGGCTGGTGATTTATCAGTAAGTTAAGAAGCTTCCTGCAAATACTTTGTTTATATTGGAATTCTGTGACAGAGGGGTCTTGTGGAACCTGGTACAGTACAAGCACATGACTGCCTCTTCTCAATAATCCCTTTGCAACCCAAATCCCAGTATGTGCCTAATCAGAGTGGGATGCTGTCGGGAGGTGGCAGTCTCCCTCCCTGACAGCCTTCCTCCTTGACTCTTAAATAAAAAATAGAAAATCTTAAAAGGCAGTGACTAGGTCAGGTCGGAGAAGCAAAATAATCCAAGGTGATGCTAGAACTGGATATCAATTCATAGTTGGTGTGAAACTTGGAAGTTGCCACAGTCAAGATGCACTGGGTCCGAACAGGTAAGTGAAAGCAGCATATAGCACTTCTCTGGTGAAGCAGCAAGGCTGATTGACTGGTTCTATTTCATTTCTGGTGACTTACTGGTGAATTGGTATGTAGGAGAAAGGAGGGAATAACAGGCCTCCATCCAGTATCTAAATTCTCAGAAGACTAAAGAGCAATTGTTTTAACAAGAGGTGAGAGACTGGGCCTTCTAAGCCAAAGCTGCATGATGGTGTGTGGTCTGCTAGATTTGGAAGGAGAGCAAACTATTCTTGGGATTTGTTGCACAGGTGTATTAATTACAAAAATGTAGGATTGTGTAGAGAGAGACATTGAATACATTATTGATTCTTAATTAGATCTTTCCCTCTCTTTGTTTACTCATGATTGTGAATTTCTGATGATTAATTCCCATTGATTTCCTCAGTGTGAGTCAGTGAGCAAATCCTAGAAGTTGCTTTTTTATTTCTCAAACTTCCAGCCACAACCAAAACCATTACAGCATCTATTTTCTGATCCTACTCAATTCAGAGAAATGCAATATCGCACATCAAGTTTACATGGGATACTTACTCAATTCAATTGATCTTAAGGTTGCAATTTGTTAATTGTGACTTCTCCCCAGAAACACTTTGTTATTTTGCCTGGATCTGTTGCTCTTAAATGTCCTTAGACCTTAATCATTGGTCTTAAGTTGGAGAATCTTCTGATAAAGGTGGAGGAATTCTACATGCCTCTCTATAACAGCATGTGTGTCCACTAAGGTTAGGTATCTAAATCATCTAATCACAAACAGAATTTGCTCAAATAAATGTTCTGCTTCCAAAATATTGGTTAGAAACAAATCAAGGCTGCATTTGACCCTCATGTCTAATTTCTGTATCTACTTTTGAGGCAAGGTGAATATGACCCAATTCATGTGAACACTGTTGCATAACAGCCAAGGGAAACAGAACATGTGCGGTGTAAAATAGAAAGTACAAAAAAACATGTCTCCTCTGGCTTAGTGTTTTCTATATTGAATGGCCACTTTCTGGAGTTTCAGATGAGAACCTTTCTTGTTCCTTCCTGAATTGTTGTGAGGATAAAATAAGGAGTTAATCCATGTACACATTTCTGCACTCCTTAGAAATAGATGGGATATAAATGAAAGCAAGAAGTGCATGGGACTGGATTCAAATCTTATATGTAATGACTCTTACAATATAGTATCCAGTTGTGTCCCTATTTTTAGTACAGGAAAAGGGGGATTTTGTAGCTCAATGAGTGAGCGTAAGCATTTGCAACTCCTGGAACAGGTTGTAAATTTGATGATAGATTAAAATCATGGTTTTGAGCAACATGAATTTTTGTTTAAGTTGGGGATTTCAACTAATTTTAAGGATAGGAATGGGAGGGTAAAGCTCCCATTTTTTCAAGCAAAAAAAATCTCACCTACCTTTAAAGCCTCTCAAATCTAGAAAAAAATGAATTGTATCATGCCCCTTACAGGGATGTTACCTTAGGAACAAAAGGATTTTTCTAATCTGCTGGCAGGTTGTAAGATGCTGCTTTTGATCCAAAAGGGGTTCTTATTTGTATTGCATTATCCAAGAGGCAATTACTTGTGTGGTTCTTTTTATTACTATTATGATGTTGCAATATTCCATCACTTATAGAGAAAACTACTGCAACTGTAATTCTACTGTATACTTGAACTCTTGACTTTTTCAATGGATGCAGTCTTAGATTCCTAGGAGACTTATCTTTGCACCTCTTTCTCAAAATCCTCTGGACATGAACTGGCCATATGAAGTTATAAGTAGCGGATTTCTGCTCAATGGATACAGCTAGAATCTGTTGTGCTAATTAGCTGAGAAAACAATTCCCTTCCCTTCCCTTTTATTATTTCAGAAAGAGTAGATTCAAATTCTAGCATAAACAGATGCAAATAACTATTGTAGAAGTGTATGTTTCAGTTACATGATAAATGCTGATTCTTTTGAGGAGCAAGAGTAAAATAATTGATTTACAATGGTGCATGTTTTGGTGTAGGTGTTCTGTGACCATAAGCACTTGATTTATCAATAACTGATGTTAAATATACTTGAGTATCTATCTTTTGCATATGTCTGTCATATTCTGGGTACTGTACAGTACCAACAACTCATGCCAAGATAATTATGGGAGACCAAATAAGGTGAAAAGCCTCTTTGGAATGTCCTCCTAAGATTTGGATTTTTTTAAAGAAAGGCCAACACAGTTTTTATTTGCTTCAGTGTAAAAACAATACAGCAAAACATCAATGATTCTTAAGCTGCATTACATACTATATAGAGACTATCTTTTACTATTAAGCTTCTTTATGCCTTCCTGTAGCCTTCTTCATGTGTCTGTGGGAACCTGTGAGTACTTTTTGTGGATCTCTGCTTCGATTCATTGTAGAATTAATAGAAATTAAAGCTTAACATGTCTGGAGACACCCAGGTTGAGGAAGGGTATCTGAGCTAGCACAATCACAGTAACTGCAGAAAATTGAAACATGCATGGCCATATTTGCTCTGATAGTGTTAGCATCATCAACCAATTCAGAAGTCAGAGTTATTAAATAGGGTTTATCATAAAAAAGCAACAACCAAAAACAAAAACTGCTCCTTTGTAGATAGGAAAGTTGCCAGCATGGACACATACAGTACTGGTCAATTTTGAGTAGCAATTTAGAGCATCATGACCTTGGATGGGAAAGATCTTTAGTCCTTTCTAAGATTGACTTTAATTTATTAGATTTGTTATGGATGCCCACTCTCAACCTTTGATGTGTAGAGCAACCGCGTTGAGATGCACACCTGTGACTCCTCCCTTAGCAATCCAGATTAATTAGCACCAAAAGCTACATTTCTGCAATTTATTTTAATAGTGTGATTAAATATATCCACATACACTGTTATTTTGCACACAAAAGCTTTTAATAGTTATGCAGTAAATCTGGCTCCTTTCCCCGTTAAAGAAGGCGGCATCCTTTTTCTTCAATCCTCCCTTATTTTCCCTGACTTACTCATATTTAATAAGAACAGAAATGAAAGGCTGCTCCTAGGAACTGTTAAAATAACCACAGCATGCATCCTAACATTTTCTTTATGTTATTGGATTGCATTGAAGTGGTTGAACCCTGTACAATGGGCATTCTTGTATACCTTCATTGTATTTCAAATCTATCTGAATGCACATTCTTTAGGAAGTTGTGTGTGCAGCACTCCTTTGCAGTTGCACTTTGAACAATGAGATTGATAATAATAGAAAGACTATATATTTCGTGTTGCTTGTAGATCACACTGATAAGGTTTAGTAAGGTATGATAATTCTGGGATAGGGATGAAAAACTACATCTGTAAGATTCTTCTTCATAAACAGAGATTCCACAGAGTAATATTAAAAGCAGTCATTGTTTTTCTTCCCTTTTGAACAGGGTCAACACTGTGAGCATTTATTGATCGGTGTATCTGAATGCCCCAAGTATTACACTCTTAGAACTGCCTTTGCTTTTTAAAAAAATGTCAGCTTTATTGGAAAGTTTCACTGCTTCTGAGCTTCTGCGGTTAAAAGGATTCTGGGTAAATTATTGCTTCCCTACAAAGATGATGTGGATTGGCTGAGTCCTTGCCCTTGGACTTTGTGCTCTCTTTGATAAGAACCCCAATGAGTTAAATGAAGCTGAGAAATTATTAACTTGGTGTGTATGTGCCAGAGAACCGGGGGAGAAAGGAGTGGCTCTCCTGAGACAAAAATTATATCCTAATGTCACACTAATATGCTGTTACTTATAACTGAATGTAGTACCAACAACCCTCCCTCCTCTGGTGGAATTTCCCATCTTGTTCTCTAATACTTTGCCTCCTTTTGCTTAGTTTCTGGATCTGGAGAATATTGTGCAGATCTCACAACAAGATGGCTGCACTAGATAAGGCCACAGGAGAACAGCAGGTGCCTGGAAAAATATGTTTTTCACACTACTTTACATGTCTTTGGTAGAGCTATGCCTGTGGCTGCTTATCATTCATGTGCTGAATTTTTTAGTTGCTTCGGCAAAAACTTGCTTGGGTTACTGTAATGTATGAACAAGATTCTATGACTGGTTACCGTACCCTATCACGGGGAAGGGGGTGTTACATGCCATACTAAGCAAAACATACAACCCAGTTATGAGTTAGCTTTATGTATAAGAAAGCAGTCTTAATCAGCTTTCTGCAATTTTCATTTGACTTAATGTCAACTGCCATTATGTCCTATCACCAAAACTCAAAAGAACCACACTTAGATCAAGGACATCTTTGTTCTTTCCTGAAGTATTTTCCTGGTCCTGTTGGCACCTTCTTTTTTGGATGGAGTCCAGCCTGTCTAATATTTTAAACCCACTTTACACAGCAATTTACTGCAGCATAATAAGGCACAGCTTTAAAACTATTCAACTTTCCCTGGGATTTTTGCCCAATTTGAAGGGAATCCATTCAAATCATCTCCAGAGATTTTGTTGTTGTTGTTGTTTTAAGTATCCATTATACTTAACTGGAGAACATTCTCCATGTTTGTAGCTACCGCAAATGGAGAGAGGCAGCTGAGGAAAGATAAGCAAAGACAGTGACTTATATTGCTAGGCTAGCTTGGCCCACACATCATACATACATAGCTGAATACAAAATTGTTATGTTGGAATGTCTTTGTGCTCCCATTCTTTTGTTAACTATGTTAACTTTTTCTTGTCTTTACAGCAGTGAATCCAGGGTTATACAAATGTACCTTTCATGGCATCTATATTAATTCCGTGTTTATATTAGTATATACAGTATTTCTAAACACACACACATATAAACATGTATAAATGCTTGTAAGTAAGCTACTGGCTTAGTCAGCTTACGGGCAGCAGGGTTCTGCAGTGAAATCCTAGTTATAAACAAGATTTTGAACTATTCATTTATTTTACTAAATTTTAGTAAATCTCCTGAATTACAAATGATGGGGAGCCTTTTATATCAAACAAAATTTGGTGCCTTTTCAGAAGAACAAGGAAATGTGTTTTCATCAAGAAGTGATACCCTCTCTCGTAGAATTGTAACATGAAGCCTCCTCATATTGGCTGCTTATCTCACTGAACTTTGCCTGATACACTGTCAGTGACATGGCTTAAAATGGCAGGAGAAAATTCTTCAGTGAAGAACATGGAGCCTTTGTGTCAGTAGCTCTAAAACACCAGTTCTAAAGGAATGGATATATTTAGTTTGCTACCTTTGTTATGTATGGTATATGCTTAAAAAAAGACATTTGTTGCTGTATAATTTAAAACTACGCTACCTTAGAGTCTTAAAAATCCTAATTCCTACAAATCTAGTGAGGACATTGTCATATTTTTTCTTTTCTTTTGCAAAGACGTTGACCGTCAGGGCTTATGGAGGTAAATGGATAGATGAGTCATTGGGGAGAAGAAAGAAACTTGTTCTTTATCCTGCTTTCATGGGATCTAGGCACACTTGAGCTGCCCAATTCAGATCCAGTCTAAGGGTGGAGAATATATAGCTCACAGCGACATTAATGAGCAAATATAGTACAGCTAATAGGATTTACATATTAAAGCGAATTCAAATTACATTTTCTTCCATTGGAAAATGAGTAAATATTTCAAGACTATGATTTATGCTTTTTTTACACATGATTTAAAGAGGCATTGAATACTGTTGGTGTGTCTTGAGGGCTGTGTATGTTTAGAGGAGAAAATATCTGGGTGGGGGGGGAAGTACTCTTTAATTTGGTATCAGAATTGCACGTTTCCCATGTTTTGCAGCCTGACTTGAAAATAAGGGGGCATTTCTGGGATAATGTCCCAATAGCCATAGGGAGAGATTTTTCTCCTAATGTGAAAGGAACAACTCCAAAATCAGAGGGAAAATTCAAAATTGGTGTCTTTGCCTGATCTCCCTGTAGGCCTTTGAAACAGTCTCATTCCAAAGATGAGAATTTCTAACCTGAGGAAGCTTGCAAATGGGTCTAGCAAGGAGAGACCTGAGTGCTGCTTCTCTGGCTCTGTCTATTTCTTTTTAATGCTCATTTATGGAGTCCTTAGGGCTCTCTAAGCTTGGTTATTTGCTTGCAGATGTTTTATAACCCAACTAGGTAACATCTTCCATGTTGGTGAGTGTGGGGTTTGCTCCCTGTTTATATACTGTGGTTATTTAATGCTGGTTTAATATTTAGAGCAGCTCCAGAATTTGTCTAAATCAGTGTTTTTCAAAGCTGGCAACTTTTTTGTGGATTTCAGTTCCCAGAATTCCCCAGCCAGCATTCTCCCATAATTCTGGAAGTTAAAGCCTACAAATCTTAAAATTGCCAACTTTGAAAAACACTGGTATGAATTCAGTTGTTTCCAGTGCGTACAATTTGAGTTATTCCTTCACAAAAAGGGCAACGATTAAAAATACAGGTAGTCCTTGACTTACGATCACAATTAAGCCCAAAACTTCTGCTGTTAAGTGAGACATTTGTTGAATGAGTTTTGCTCCACTTTATGACCTTTCTTGCCACAGTTGTTAAATGAATCACTGCAGCTGATAAGTTAGTAAAACCCAGTTGTTAAGTGAATTTGGCTTCCCCCATTGACTTTGCTTGTCAGAAGGTTGCAAAAGTTGATCACATGATCTTGGTACACAGCAACGTTCATAAATATGAACCAGTTGCCAATCATCTGAATTTTGATCACGTGACCATGGGGAAAGGCCGTAACACTGAAAAACAGTCATGTCACATTTTTCAATGCCGTTGTAACTTTGAATGGTCAGTAAATGAACTGTTATAAGCTGAGGAATACCTGTACAGCTCCTTCCTGATTTCTAGCAGCAAATCTCTTACTGACAGCCTGTTTGAAAATACTAGAGGACTTTCTGACAGATTTTTTCTACTAATCAATTTCTTAAAGAATGCATGATGGAGCGAGAAGAAAAAACTGGATAATACAGGATACTTCCAATTCTGTAACTTCCATTTCACACTAAAACTTCCTTTAAACTTTATGTATATGCCTTATACAGGGGTGGGATTCAAATTTCTTAACAACCAGTTTTGTGGGCGTGGCCTAATTTGTAGGTGTGGCTCAGTGGTCATGTGACTGGCTGGGTGTGGCTTGCTGACTGGGCGTGGCTTGGTGGTTATGTGACTGGCTAGGCGTAGCTTGTATGTAAATATAAATATTTATGTAAATATTGATTTTTTTCTAAAAAAAGAGCAACTTTTACCCCAAATCAGGCAAAGCAGGCAGGCAGATTGACTTGCTCACAGAATCACAGATTCATTCAGATATCTGTCTTTCTGCAATCTACTAGCTGAGTCTGCACTGAAAAATAAAAGCTTCAGTCCTAAGGAAGGTTCAGCTCTGCTTTTAGATTAGCTAGAAAGCAAGAAATCCAACGATTTCCTGCTTTCTAGCTAATCTAAATCAGCACAGCAGAACAGCTGCCGGTTGGGGGAAAATAGCAACTTAGCTGGCAAGTTTGATGGCACGCATACCAGGTAAGGCGTGATTGGGCGGGGAGGGGAGGGGCCAGCCAGTGGCATGATTTGCCGGTTCTCTGAACTTCACAGAATCATAACAACTGGTTCTATAGAACCAGTTCGACCAGGTAGAATCCCACCCCTGGCCTTATATCAAGTAGGATAGACAAGAGAATTTGAAATTGATATGAAAGCTGTATCCTTATTTTGTTTTAGTCTAATGGAGTTATAAAAAATAGGTGGAAGGCCATTTTAAATAATGAAAGAGCAATTTCAATTACCAGTTTAAATTACATTTCTTTTATGTAATTTATGCAGTTTTTTCACTGACCTAATTATAACTTATTCTCTGCATGGTTGCTGTATTTCAAATGTGTTCATATACTGTATTATTGTACAAAATTACATCTGGACAAAAGACCAAAACAATAGGATTAGGAATTAACAGAATATTATTGCAAGATATCATACAGTAATATCTTGTATTGTTCATATTTTATATATGTATTCATTGATAATCTAATGACTATTGAAAAGTACAAAATATAAGGTAGATTCCTTCCTTCTTCTTAGTTTGTATTTTTAATTTGTATTCTTTTTTAAAAAAACAATTTTTAAAAAATTAAATATTGTTTTGCCACAAAAATTAAAGATATTAAATAATTTGAAAAAGAAAAAATGAATTAACAGACCTTTACCTTTCTGTTCTACATGTAAACAACATCACTTGTTTCAAAATGAACTGTCTAGAGTATTTCTGGCAGCAAGAGCTGGTAAAGTTGGTGAGTCAAATGTTCCCTCAGGAGATGGAAAACAAATGTAATTTATGTCCTAACAAAGTCTTCTTATGTATTCAGTAGCTCTCAGACTGATCAATAGTATTTAAGAAATTATGGTAACTTTGAAAATTTTATTTTAAAACAATTTCCTAAAACTGTCTTATGTGTATGTATTCTTTATTTACTGTATTTCTATTTCCAGGCTTACTATTAGCTTTTCTAATGATTTGTAGTAAACTTGCTATAGAAATGAAAGCTGAAATCCTTTGCAATACTTCTGTTCCTTTAAACTTAAAAGTGGCTTAACTGATTGTTTTATTTCTGTCATTGGAGTGGTGTAGGTTTTTTTTTAACGGTTTTATAATATATATATTTTTAAAACTGTTGTTAGCCACCCTTGAGTCACTTATGTATGAGCTGGGCAGCTATATAAATTTGTTTAATAAATAAACTAAATAAAACTCACTGCAATCAATTTTTCAATAAACACAGACATGCATAATTACAATATAAGTAATTCCTTCATGGAATTGATACAAACTTTTGTAATTTGTGGCAAAGCCTGCACAGCTTGTTAAAATGTATTTTACCCTTGTTAATTCAATATATTTCAAAGTATACAAAGAAATGTAATAATGTAGAGGAGCATGTGGTAATAATAAAATAATAGCTGGGAAGTGCCTGAAGGTCATGTATGGGAGGATGGATTCCAAGCTAGCAAAATCATCCTTGCTTTTTCCTCTTAAGTTCCATCAGTTGGAGCCAGGTACAAATGACTTTAAAGAATGATACAGGTGAAACTCGAAAAATTAGAATATCATGCAAAAGTTCATTTATTTCAGTAATGCAACTTAAAAGGTGAAACTAATATATGAGATAGACTCATTACATGCAAAGCAAGATAGTCCAAGCCGTGATTTGTCATAATTGTGATGATTATGGCTTACAGCTCATGAAAATCCCAAATCCACAGTCTCAGACAATTAGAATATTACATGCAATCAATAAAACAAGGATTGTACATAGAACAATATCGGACCTCTGAAAAATATAAGCATGCATATGTACTCAGTACTTGGTTTGGGCCCCTTTTGCAGCAATTACTGCCTCAATGCGGCATGGCATGGAAGCTATCAGCCTGTGGCACTGCTGAGGTATTATGGAAGACCAGGATGCTTCAATAGCGGACTTCAGCTCTTCTGCATTGTTCTGTCTCATGTCTCTCATCTTTCTCTTGGCAATGCCCCATAGATTCTCTATGGGGTTCAGGTCAGGCGAGTTTGCTGGCAAATCAAGCACAATAATCCCACGGTCATTGAACCAGGTTTTGGTGCTTTTGGCAGTGTGGGCAGGTGCCAGGTCCTGCTGGAAAATGAAGTCAGCATCCCCATAAAGCTCGTCTGCGGAAGGAAGCATGAAGTGCTCCAAAATCTCCTGGTAGATGGATGTGTTGACCCTGGACTTAATAAAGCACAGTGGACCAACACCAGCAGATGACATGGCTCTCCAAATCAACACAGACTGTGGAAACTTCACACTGGACTTCAAGCATCTTGCAGTATGTGCCTCTCCATTCTTCCTCCAGACTCTGGATCCTTGATTTCCAAATGAGATGCAAAAGTTGCTCTCATCAGAAAAGAGGACTTTGGACCACTGAGCAACAGACCAGTTCTGTTTTTCTTTAGCCCAGGTAAGACGCTTCTGACGTTTGTTGTTCAGGAGCGGCTTGACAAGAGGAATACAACATTTGAAGCCCATGTCCAGGATCCATCTGTGAGTGGTGGCTCTTGATGCACTGACTCCAGCCTCAGTCCATTCCTTGTGAAAGTCCCCAACACTTTTGAATGGCCTTTTACTGGCAATCCTCTCCAGGCTGCGGTCATCCCTGCTCCTTGTGCACCTTTTTCTTCCACACTTTCCCCTTTCACATAACTTTCTATTAATGTGCTTTGATACAGCACTTTGGGAACATCCAACTTCTTTTGCAATTACCTTTTGAGGCTTTCTCTCCTTATGGAGGGTGTCAATGATGGTTTTCTGCACAACTTGTCAGGTCAGCAGTCTTTCCCATGATTGTGATTCCTACTGAACCAGACTGAGAGACCATTTAAAGGCTCAGGAACCCTTTGCAGGTGTTATGGCTTAATTAGCTGATTAGAGTGGGACACTTTGAACCTTTTCACAATATTCTAATTTTCTGAGATTGTGGATTTGGGGTTTTCATGAGCTATAAGCCATAATCATCTCAATTATGACACATCACGGCTTGAACTATCTTGCTTTGCATGTAATGAGTCTATCTCATATATTAGTTTCACCTTTTAAGTTGCATTACTGAAATAAATGAACTTTTGCACGATATTCTAATTTTTCGAATTTCACCTGTATGTACACAAATTTGATCTGGATGCTGAACTGGAGCTGAGCTCGCAGCCCTTTGATGCATTTGTTAAGGATAATTTTTTTGATCATTGGTCTACTACTGAAAATCAAAAATGCTTGCTGGTCTACTTCAAATTACCTGTCTTTGGCTTGTCTCCCAGTGATGTATTCCAGCCCAGTTGCTGCTCAGTAGCAATCTGAAATGTGGCATCGCTGAATATGACTTCTAAGATTTCTTATAAGCCCCTCATGTCAAAGAGAGCCTGTCCAAATCGGGGTGTTCCTCTCTCAAAACTGTTGTTATCCTGAACATGTTTCTCTTAATAGTCAATTAAAGTTGGATTCCACATTTCCAATCTTTAGCATAATAGCCCTCAGATATTTGAAGCACACTATCATATCTTTTCTAAGAAGCAACTCTTTAAGCATGTTCCCAGATATCCTGATTGAACTGGAAAAAGCAAACCATGTAGATTTTATACTAAACAGACTTAGAATGTAATCTGCTACGCAGAAATGGTTATCTGACATTTTCTCTAGTAGGTATGGCATTAGAAATTATGCTTCTAGTCTCAAACACTTTTTAGAAATCAAGGGAAATTAATAATTTCTGTTAACTCTATAATAAGTGATTAGTCTATTTGAAAAAAAATATTTTTCATAAACTAAGAATGACAACATTTTATAAATCAAGTTTAAATGGCATGAATAAAATATGAAGGACAATCAGTCACATAATCATTAAGTAAGTTTTAATTACTTAAAATATTAAGCAATACATTTACAAGATGTTCTCTTGCAATGAAAACTTTAATAAAAATTTTAATAAATAGATTTGAAGATCATTTGTTTTCCTTAAAGGTTCATAAGAAATATAGAGTACACAAAAATGATCACATAATACAAAACGTCACAAATGGACATATACTATGCAATATTTATATATACTCAGATAAATATAAATAGGTTTATAAATACATAAAAATTGAAACACTGAATGATATTCAGTGTTCATAGTCCCACTTAAATAATTAATAGAAGTCTTAAAATATTGAGGAATATTGTAATTATTTGAATAGTTTTAATGTATTGTATATGAGCAAGAAACAGATGCTTTGGGTAGAAAATAGACTTGTTCAAGTAGCTTTAAAGATAACATTTTTAAAAAGTCTTATCCTATACTGTACTAGGATATTGAAAAACATTATGAAGTGTTATTATTTAAATAGGAAATCATTGATGAAAGCAATAAACTTATAAAATTGATTCCTGTAAATAACTTTATTTTTCAGTTATTCATGTCTTTATACAAAATTGGCCCATTGATTCATATAATAAACTACTGTCTGCATCATTGGCAGTGTTTCTGCAGATTTCAGCTAGCTCCCTATCTAAAGATGCTGGAGATTAAATTTTGGGGCATTTTAAAAATATGAGAAACAAAAGATGGGAAAATCGATTATTTCATGCTTTTAAAATTATTTAATTAGAGCATTAAATTAAAGATAATATGGATGAAAGTACATTTAAAGACAATATTAAAAGCAGCATGGGTGAAAGTAATTTAAAGATGGAAGGTCAGTTATGTATCTAACTAAAAGTGTTAACTAAAAGTGCAGCAAAATTATTAAATAACATGGAGATATATTTAACCGATAAGGTAAGATTTATGAAAAGAACCAAGCATCTATATAAGCATTCTAGAAAGCATGATGGCAAGCAACTACAATAGGAAGAAAAATTATTGATTATCCCTTAAAAAAAGCATTTCTATATGAGAAATAACTTGGTTTTCCCTTTAAGCTTGAAAAAATAGAGTTTGGTTTTTTCCCTTGTAAAAATGGTGTTGCACACACATTCAACAAACCAATACCATCTGTGGTAAAAGAAATAATACAATGAAGCTTGCTAAATGGTTGCATGACAGACAGCTAATGAAATATACTGTTCTATGTTGTGCCCCAATTCTGTTTTTTTACTTGTTTTTATCTTGCTTTTTAAAGGAATTATATTGAAGCACATACTCTTCTCCTTTTGTTTATCACAAGGTGGCTAATCCCCCATTTCCTCATGGATTGACATGATTAAATGTCTCCCAACTTAGACACTCCTGTCTGTGTCCTTAGAAGATGAATGACAATTCCAGAACCATGGACAGCATTCTGTCCTTCAAAGAGCTTTCCAAATATAACTTTTACTATGGAATATAGAAAATGACACTTCATGTCTCAATCTGAATGTTTTCTACTTAACTACTAACAGTTTAACCCTAATTGGTTAAATAATCCATCTAGTTTCTATTGAAATTATTATTTTTACTGTTCTTCATACATGATGAGTTACAAATTAATCTCAGCCAACATACATGAACTGTAACAGTCAATTTGTTTTTAGTGTTAAAGTATTTGTCTAATCATAATTTACACACAATTGGAAAAAATAAATGTGAGACGTATCATTTGATTGTTACTATAGTATATGATCTAGACTCTAGATTACTATAGTTACTATAGTATATGATCTAGACTCTAGACTCTCTAGATTCTAGAGAATATGCCTACTTCCAAATAGGGAATAGCAGAAGGACCTTTCCTTTAGCTAGAAATCCATATAGGCAACAATTTTTTTTAAGACAGATTCTGGATTGAGAACAGGAAGAGGAGCATATATATTACTAAAAATCATATCCCTATAATTAATATATGAACACTTAGAAAATATTCCTCTCCCTGTTATCCTAAAGAATTATTTGGATAGGTTAAACATGCCAACAATTCACAGTTCATCTTCATAGAATGGGGGTCTTGATTTCCTCAGGAGTCCTTTTTGCATTCATCTTCCAAATAAACATATAGACTATTAGGAGGAATAAATCTTTCTGCACTTTTCCTATATGTCTGTCCATCTATCCTCCATCTCTCTGTCTCTCTGTTTATCTATGGCCATGTGTAGACTTCCTCTCAGTTAAAAAAAATCAAAGTTCTTTTCAGTAAGCAAAGCAAATTAATACATTTACTATATATTAAAATATAAAGCATTGTTTTTCTCCCATGGCAACTTTAAGATGGGTGGACTTCAAGTCCCAGAATTGCACAGCCAGCATGGTGCGAAATACTGGTATAAAATATAATAAAACACCAAGCACACCATGTTGGACAGGATATTCCAAAGTTGGGTAACTATCATTAGAAAAGCCTGCTTCTGCCTCCCATCCATAAGACTGATTCAGTAATTCCATTCCTCAGTTAGATCTAATGAAAAGGAGAAAGAGCTGGATGTCATTAATATCCTGATGAAATTTAACTAGAATGCTTCCATTCAAGTGATTTTAATGTGGGGATAAAATTGACCTTTGTAGAACCACAATATAAATGCCATTGAAATGATAAAAAAAAAACCATCTCTTCTAAAGATGGCCACCCAAGTAAGAAAGAAACTACTCAAGATGAATGGTTTTAAAAGCCACCAAAAGGTCCAGGTGAATCAACCAAACTGCAGTCCCCTATCTCTCACCTCATAAAGATAATCTAGCAGGATAACCAAGGCAGTTTCGGTGCCAGAGTCTAAATCCCAATATTGAGGAAGCAATACAGTACTAATTGTATTAAGATAAGAGGAAGGGGGTGGCTGAAGAATATGGAAGATAGATATTCTATAGACCTGTCTCACCACTGAACAGCTTGAATTATATGATGGGAAGAAGACACTATGGATTATGTCTTCCATGAACAAGTGACATGCTGTTCTTGCTGCAAGCCACCTAGAGTTGCTTGATGGTGAGATGGGTGGCATATAAATTTAATAAGTGAATAAAAATGCTATTCTGTCTTCAATAGAGTTAAACTGGTTTGGTTTGCTTGCATGAAGCTTAGCATCATATCAAGAGCCACTGTATGCCTTTCTTCAGGACTGTCCCTGGTAGTTTTGACAAGTAACCTGGCATGTTCTTTTTTAAAAAAAAAAACAAACAAGTTTTATTAATTTTCAAAACACACAAATCATCATTATCCATTACATGTTTAAACCTTTTTCCATTATAAATTTAACAAGTCAGATAAACTATAATTCTGTTTTAAACCATTTCCATGTAAACATACAAAAACCTCTTGTCCAATTTCTCTTTACTTCTCTTTACTCTTATTCAATTTCATTATTATTATTTCATCTATTTCTTTCTGACTTAGTTACCATTATTCTCATTCTATATTTCTGCAAGGTTTTATTAATTCTCCCAAAAAAAAAACATATACACACAACACATAAAACATAAAAAAAATCTTTTTGGAAAGTAACTCGGACCCAGGTATCTCTCTCTTCATGGACTTCAATTATATTCATGCTCATCTTACATATCATTACTTATTTTATTTACCATTCTAAGCCTTCTATATTAACTTCTCCACATATTTCACTCTTCTTAATTCTATCTTAATTAATCATCTTAATTTGAGTCATTATATTTGTATCTTTTGTCCATTCTTTAATGTCCCTTTGTCTCGTTCCTTATAAAAAAAAAAAAGAAGTTTCTCCTGAAATCACTAATCAGAGTATGATGCCTTTCTATCTCCCCCCTAAATTAATCAAATTAACCTTTAAAATAACGCCCAATACCCAATCCGATTTTGCTTGGTACATTCTATCTAAATAGTACATCCAGAGTAATTAAATACATAGTTAAACAATAAATCTAAATATTAAAAACAAATACTATAATAGAAATTTTATAATAACATCAATACCATAATCTTATTAAACTCTTTAATTAAAACTCAATATTCTAAACCTCCCCTCATATTATTAAATTTTAAAACCAATCATTATTAAACATTTCACCATTTTAATCTCTTATCAACTCTTAAACCATTTAAGTTTTCTATTTCTAATACAATACTACAATATCATCTTATGTACCTTGCAAAATCTTTTTGAAGAAATTATACTTTATCCTTTATCCCTAAAAAAGATTCCTTTTTTCCCATTTAATTTCAAAACTTTGTAGCTTTTCTCCACCTTTTCCCTTTCTTTCTTCTCCCAACAAACCTTTCTACCCCCCCTTCTTCTAGCCTCTGCCTTACTGGCTTCCCTTCTCTGTCGTGTTCCTTTTCCTTTTGTTTACTATCATTATATTGATTTTGCACCTTATTTTTCCCTTTCTTAAGTGTTTTTTTAAATCTTAAGTCCTTTATTTCTCTTCCTTTCACTCTTACTTCTTTCTTGGTCGAGTTCTGAGATTTATTAAAAATGGCTTCCTTTCCTTCTTCTTCTTCTGCTGTCTTCATCTGTTGTAATGTTTGTTGATAGTTAATAAGCGCCATTTCTAAAAAAAGGAAGGCTTCTTTCAAACCAGCTTTACCATTTTTTTTTTGCTTGTTCATAATCTTTTCTCAGTTCCTCAATAGAAAGAGCCATTATAAATCTTTTCTTTTCCCCTTCTTTCTTCTTACAACAACCAGAATATTCCAAAGAAAAAAATAAAACAGTCCCAAAGTTATCAATCAGTCCAAACCAAGGCAGAGTTCTCACTTTCTCCTCCTGGGGTAGTATCAATCAAAGAAAAAGAAAGTCCAAATCTGTTTCTTAAAATCTTATTGCAATATATTTTAGTCTTCAAATCCTTAAGGCATCTCCTCCAACAAAGTCTTAGCATACAAATATTTTTTTTTTAGTCCTCTCTCTTCCCACTCATCGCTTAAAGCCAGTTTTCACCTAAAAGAAATAGGTTTCTTAATATCCACTTATTTATTCCGTAGGAAAAGAGGGTAAGCTTTCCTTTCAGCACCACCAAACTGCCGCTTTTTTCCTCTTCTAGAAGGTATCATTCAGAAAATCATACTTTTCAGGAATTTTGTTAAATATGTCTTAGAGTCCTAGGAACCAAGAAAAACTTTCTCCACTTCCTCCTGCGCATTCTTACCCGGCTGCCAGCTTCTTTGTGGCGGCCATTACGGACCGCCACTGCACCGTCTTGGGAAAAGGGGGTTCTGCCGGCCGGGGAGGGGGTCTGCAACACCCCCAAACCCCTCTCCAGATCCCCCCTACCTTCAGCTGCCCCTGCAGGGCAGCCTAGCTCCGTACCCATCCGGATCGGAGCCCCAAAAACGGCTAGCGCAGCAGAGATCGCGCAGCTTCGCGAATCCCTGCCGCTCGCGAAGCCGACAAACCAGAAGTTTGGCATGTTCTTTTGTTAATAAGTTACTATTTCATTATCATTTAGATTGTATATCACATTGGCAAAACCATTATTAACTAGTTTGTGATTTAGTATGTTGTATGAATCCACTTAGTTGTATAAATTGTAATTGCTCATTTCTGGTCTAACACCAGGTTCTTGAAAATAAGGAAAATCAGGAGGCAACCTTCAATTGGGAATTTTCTGGTTAAAATGTACAAGGTTAGTGTCAATGTAGATATAGTACTAAAATCACTCATAAAGCAAGCAAAAATGGAGTGGAAAATTGCTCTAGGGAGAAATTAGGGGAGGTGTGCATATTCCTGAATCTATATCCTCATTTTGGAAATGATACTTTTTAGAGGGATACTATATGTGCAGAAATCTTCTAAGATTATTCCTTAGGAAAATAATTACTGTAGTGGAAAATATATTAAACTGTAGGAATATGTATGTTACTGATCAGCCTTAGGGATGATTCTATTGCTGTTGATTAATGCTCCCAAGTAAATCTGAAAAACAAGGTTATCAGTTTTGCATGTGAGAATAGTAATAAAAAACAGAGAGGATAACCCTAGGTTTTAGGTTTATTTGTTTTTAACGAGATTCTGAGTTAGCTGGGATGCTCATGTGGTCTTGATTGCAGCTACTATCTTTGTCAAAAGCCATAATTGTTGGCAATAGAACATAATTTTCAGCACTAAGGTTCAAGGAAAGAACCTCTTGGAACTTAAATCAGATAGGAATTAAAGAATTAAAGATTGGGGTAAGTTAATATGGGATTTATCATATGTGGCAGTAAACAGGGCAATAAAATTGTCAGTTCCTCAATGGACAAATAATTTATCCTTACTTTTCATATCACGCAATAGCTGGGACCTTCTAATCTTATGTGATGATAGAAGCAACTTGTGTCATAAGAAGAACATATAAGAGTACTGAGTAAGGAGGAGTAGACTTTTGGAGAAAATTCATATAACAGAAGCTGACTATGTCATATTGTGTAACAGAGACTAGCCTCAGAAATAAACCAGAAGAATAATACCTTCTGAGATCTTATGGACTTATGGGGAAATCTCCTTGATTATTTTTGACTCTAGACTCATACTCTTGTGTTAGAGTATGTGATGGTTTTTTGATGCCTGAAAAGATTTCTCAAGATACAGGAAGTTGTACTGACTGCTAGTCTATTGATACATTTTGTTAGTTGTTTTGGCAACCTATTTATTTACTGTTGAAATTTTTTATCACAAATTGATTGATATAATCATTGGAGCATGAACTCCAATGATTTTCCACAGAAACTCTAACCTATACAGAGAAAAAACAATTGAGTAAAATCTTGATTTTACTGAAATGTATTTGAGAGAATTTACAGGTCAGAGCAGACCAACTGGGTCAAATGGATGTCATCTCAATCCTAGCAAGAACGAACAGGGAACAAGAATTACAGAGGCTACAATCCAACATGAGGGAGGCCACCAGATTCCCCCCTAATATAGATAATACTGAAATCTGCATTTTTTGCTATTTCATTTCTCCATTTTAGCAGCAGAAGAGGCTGGAAAAGAACTACATCCTGATGTTCTAGATAGGATTGGACTACAGTTCTCAGAAGTAGTTTAATACTGTAACTTTGATTTCTTTCTTACATTTCTTTTTAATGCTCATTTCCCTTACCTGACAAAGAGATGTGTTTGGGTTTGTTCATTTGGGTTTCCCAAGTGAAAGTTTTGGGATCATCTATTTTAGGAAAGTAGAAATGTAAAATTGTGCATTTTTACACAAAATTGAAGAATGATAGAATAAACAAATGTTAACCAATTGTCCATGTTATGTTTGAAATGAGGGACTCTTGCCTGTGACAAATCTTGTCTGAGGAAGTGATGGGACTGCGATGACTGGAATCAATTTGGGATTTTTATGCTAAGGGTCAAATGAACGAATAATATTAGGGATTTCTTGGCAGTGATCTCTGATGCATGATAGGAATTGACTGTCAAATGGGAGAGCAAGGGTCATGGACAGGCATGAGAAGAGCTTCATTTCAGTGCAGGCTTTCTTGTCTCTTGTCCTGAGATGGAATACAGGGTTTTGTGATGTTAACAGTGAAGACTGAAAGTAAAATTGATTTATCAATGGGCCAATGTGTGTCTCTAGGCAGGCACCTTCACAATCATCAAATGCTGATGTTTGTATGTGCTATGATTTCCTCCATTTTAGTGCATGAATTGACAAGTAGGCCATTGACAGTTGTGGCAGAGCCCTGGGGAGTGTACAAATGCTCTACTGTGTTGCTGCTCACACCTTCCCCTCCTCCTCTGTCCCAATGTCCACAAGACAATGGTCCCATCCAAGCCAGTGTTCACAGCTGGCATGGGCAGGGGAGAGGCCAGGGAAGGGTGGAGGATGGAAAAAAGGCTGGGAAGCAAGAAAAGGCCAGGAGGATGGTGCTGATGTGGGAATTACCCAAAGAAGATGCTCAGTCCTGGACAGAAAGCTGATCTGATGGTGGACATTAGGAACAAGATTGTAAGGACTAATTTAAATAGTGCACTTATTTGACATTCAAGGTGGAACTGCAACCAATTGCTATTTGATGATTGCACCTGTCTCCCCTTGATGATTAGGGATATGTGAAAATTAATTTTTGGCATATTATCAAGTACATACAGTACGATACCCTACTTGAAACTGCATGCCTTTAACGTAGGAATCTAGTTCTGAAAGTTGTTCCAAAGGTGGCCTTAACTTGCCAGTGGTAAAAGTAGAGATGCATCTTATATTGTTTATTTTACATATTTGTTTGTTTGTTTTACTAGGCTTATATATTTTTCCGATCACCCAATTCACTCCAAATTCCAAGTGACTTACAAATCTCCCAAGATAATAACATTAAAATTAAATCACCATAGTATAAACATAGCATAATGACATAATATTGTAACCCAATAACCCTCCCATGCATCGAGGTACATAATCCTATCCATATCAGGAGAGATTAGCCAAAGGATTAAATAAATAACCTGGATTGAATATCTAGGTCTCTGGTTTTCTTTGGCTGCCACAGATATATGAAATATCATTATAAAGAATTTCACTAATGGATAATTTCTAGAATGATGATTTTTGGAAGCTTCCCTTGGTTTAAAAATGATAAATAATGGAAAGATGTCTTTGAGAAATAATCATGATTGACTGACTGTCTCAGTGAATTAGTCTAAATGAGCTTGTAACAAACCAGCAGGCTTTTCTTGTCTCTGAACTATTAGTTTGGGGCATTATTGGATCTCACTTATGGTTTTTCTACTCTACTGCTCTCTAGATGTTTCTAACTTTACACACTTCACATTCTGGCTGGAGCTGGTGGGTGTTGTAATCCAATACCTCTATCAGAGTGGGAGAGATCATTGTGTTTTGTGA
This sequence comes from Notechis scutatus, assembly GCF_049901735.1. Lineage (NCBI taxonomy): Eukaryota > Metazoa > Chordata > Lepidosauria > Squamata > Elapidae > Notechis > Notechis scutatus. The sequence continues at coordinate 232,109,995 of NC_142009.1, forward strand.
TGGATGTCCCCCGATATCAGATCAAACTGATTCTGACAGAAGGCAGAATTTCAGTGTTAAACTAGCTCAGTATTTGGTGCTCTCTGAGCTTGGTGGTTTTTTTGCAGATGTTTCATTACCAAATTAGGTAGTATCATCAGTTAGGAATGGGATTTGCTCTCAATTTAAATTCCCTAGGACAAGCTGCTAGAATATAAATTGAGAACAAACATTAATCCCTGCTAAAACTGGTGGTGATCTTACCTAGCTTGGTAATGAAACGTCTGCAAGAAAACCACCAAGCTCAAAGAGCACTAAGGACCCCACATTAAAATGATTGTTTTCAAAATTGGAGTTTGGATTTTTGGGTGTCCATGCAGCTCTTTTAAAATGAACACAAAAATACATCTTAAGGAATAGTTGGGAGTTTGAAAATGATTACTCTGGTCTTCTAAATCTGCACTCTAAAGAGGTTCTACCTGAGTATAGTCTAAGATCCTTGGCAGTGGCAGAAGAAACACAATGAAGCACCTCTGCAAAAATGCCAACATTCTCAAACAAAGGGATGCTATAGAGGGGAAATCCGATGATTAGATGGATCATTCTTGATTTGATGTTGGAACAAGAATGCTAGAAATAGAAAAAGGAAGTTTAACTTTATGCTGTGCAATCTCAAGATTTCTATTACCGTATTTGCCGGGTATAAGATGACTTCTTTTGCCCTGAAAAACATGCCTCCAAGTGGGGGGTCGTCTTATACGCCGCAAATGGGCATATTCTTCGCCTTGTTGGTGAGGAGGCTCGCTTCTCCCTCTCCTTGAGGTCATAGCAGGCGAAACAGAGGTTGGGGTGGGAAGAGAAGAAGGGGGAGCGATCATGTTAAAATGACAACTTTCTAGATCCAGTCCGAAGAGGAAAGGAAAAAAAAACACAAACGCCTAATTTCCTTAATTTCACTGCGATTTCTCCTCTTTCTCACATCCCACATTGTCTTCTCTTGCTGCGGGAGCAATGTCACCTTTTACTCTGGTATCAATGGAAAAGCAGGTTTGGCAGTGGTATCAAGTAAAGACAAGTGAAAGGCTGAGGAGGATTGACATCAAGATCAACTTATCTTCATTATGGGCAGCTTTGCAGGGTAGTTCATATTTCAGTTCATATTTCACTTCATATTTTAGCAAGCATAATTTAATGATAGTGGCTGGCAAGTCAAATCTTAGATGCATTGCTAAAATGGGATCTGCAAATGTGGGGTTTTCAGAAAGCTAAAGGAAGGGAGTGTGGGTGTGAAAATTTGGATATAATTAATCATGGCTAGTTTAAAATGCAACATTGCCACAATTAATATCAGAGTGAAAATTATGCTTCTGCAGGCCCTATTTGTGTCTTTCCGGCTTAGCTGAAATAGAATTCTTTTAATAAAGTTGCCTGTCCATGACAAGTCATGGTAAATGGGTAATTGAAATTTAGCACACACACACATTTTATAAAACTATGAACTATAACCTGCTCTGAATCAGAAAATTACTTATGTTCTATTATTTGGCATACTTTCACAGCCTTGTGAGTTTTCCTGCATGTCATAAGCATTTGAATATAAATTAACATGTTGAAATCAAATCTGATGTTCTTTTACCTTTTATTTGGTATGTGGAAGGTGTGCGGAAGAGGGGTAGTCTTATACTCGAGTATATAACAAACTCTATATTTTGAGTGGAAATGTTGGGGGTCGTCTTATACGCCCAGTCGTCTTATACGCCGGCAAATACGGTATTTGTTTCGGGTTTTTTATTTTTAAATACACTCTTGGCCAAATGCTCCATCTGTAGAGTGGAAATCTATACAACTGTTGCAAGAGTTAGAAATGGAGGATGGATGACAACAGAAGAAATTAAGAATTGTGTTGTACTTTCTAATAAGTTGAAGGGTACAAGCCATAGAGGTGACGTTTTGTGGAGGCACGCTTATACAGAAGTGTATGCTACGTTTGGAGGAATCCTAGCCTAAGCAGATAGCAGGAAATGTGGCATTTATAAAATTAATAGCTTGGGATGGTTTATTGGGAGCCTAATAAAGTATAAATTGAGGCTAGATGAGTTTGAGCTTTTATTAGCTTTGGGCTTTTTAGGAGAAGGATTAGGGCTATGCGTATTATATTATAGCTTAGTGACTGCTCTCCATTTTCCAGCCCACTTGCTCTTTTATTCACTCTGTAATAAATAGTGGCCTGAAAGAACTTTGCTCTGGGTGGTCTCTGTGGCTTTGGGAGGGGGGTAGATACCATGTGATAGCAACGATGGTGTCCTCTCAAGTTACAGGAGTTACATGTCCTATTGAGAGTGGCTGCTTAATTTTACAGTCGGGTAATAAAGAGGATATAATTGATGGGGAATGCATGTCTGGTTTGAGGCTGTTTGGGGGAAGGGCCCAGCCAATACTCTGGGACCTCACCGTTCTTTTCACTGGGTTAAAAATGCCTGCCTGTCCTTTGCTCTGACTTAAGCAGGTTTAGATGTTGTTACATGGTGTTCCGTCTGCTTAGAGGTGGGGGGAGGGGGCAAAATGTGCTTGAGGTTCAGCCTGTTCTTGCAGGAACTATTTCATTGGAAGGGATTCCATCATCTGCGGCATGTATTGCTAGGATTGCAACACTGATCCTAGATGACAAAGAAGAAAAGCTTGAGCATAACAGCATGTTTTTCCTAGTCTCTTCTGCAGAACCTCTCCCCTCCCTTCTGCACCCGTCCAACCAGGACAGTGTTTAGTTAGGAATCTTTTTTTGTAGATTCTTCAGATGCAGGGCTGGAGAACAGGCCAATCGATAGGCAGAGAAGTATAAACATGAAGGTAAGCAGAAGCTGGGAGAGGAGGACAATGAGCCCCAGAGAATGTGTCGATGCTGCAGCCCCATACGCTGATTTCACGGTCTGTTTTGGTATTCACTGAAACCTCCTGGCAACCACCTGCAAAGGAAAATCGTTTCAATGTTGCAGGTTCTGGGTTTGGAAAGTGCTACTGGAACAGATGCAGGTACAAAGAGGTCCATGTCAAGCCTCACAGCGCATCCTGGTTCACACTTGAGAGGCTTACAAACAGGACCAGGGGAACTGGAAGTCACCTACAGCAAGTGCCTCTAACAGCCTATTCAAGATGCAGCATGGTGTGAACATTTCCACTGTTCTATATTGTAACACAGGCCACCATTTGTCTGTTAAAATCTTTACAGAGGTAAGGGAGAACAACTGGACAACCCAGATGTTACAGTCAGCTATAGAGGATATCCATCATGTTTCTTTTGTGTGCTCTGAACTGGTGATGTTCTGTGTCCTTTAGGTGCAACATATGAATACCTTCATAGACGGGAAAATCCTGAGTGACAACTGCTCACAAGCAAAACCTTACATGTTGGCTTAGAATAGATCTTGACTTTGTTGTTACCTGGGAAAAGATGTATTATGGCACCAGAGCAAAATAAATTCACTGACCATCCCTCAAGATTATTGGAACAAAATAGTTTCATTGCTTTACAAAAGGCAATTAATGTTTTGGGGGAGGTGCCCTTCTCTCGGGGAACAAGGCATTCCATAAAGTGCTTGCTGATCCTGAAACGATGGACCTTTGTGCCTCACATCTTCTTAAACTCATTTGGGAAAGGAGTCAGAGCAACCCCTCTCAAGGTGGGCCAATTCTGGCCAGCAGAGCCAGTCCTGCAAGTAGATGTTTGACAATCTCTGCAGGCTTTAACGGTTAAAAGCAGAATTTTCAGTTGATCCCTGAAGCTGATAACTAGGACAGTGAATACAGACTTCACCCTGCTAGACCTATCTCCTCCTGGCTGTGCATTTGGGGCTGTGAAATTGTGTTTTCCACTGACATTGACTATCACAGGGGGCCTACTCTGACTAAGTAGCAGGATAGCTAAGATGCAGTGTTTATTGGTCAAGTTCATTTCTCCTAATTTAACCAAAAAATGAGTCAAAAGATACTTCTTTGTTTAGCCACCTCTCCCTTATTTAAGATTATGGTATCACGGCTGCTGCCTTGGTAGTACAGTGAGATTTGTTTCTCAGTCGCTGGATCAGGGGGAAAAACTCAGTGGGATAAAAAACTGTTTTTTAATGGGCCCTCATCCTGATTATTCTCCACAGGAGAAAACAGTGTTTTGTGGGGGATCTCTCCTTTTCCAAAAGCAACATTTCTTTAATTGCAAACACTATTCCATGGTTGAAATGTGCTCATTCTATTTAGTAATTATTTCAACATTTTGCTTTAATTTTAGCTCACAAAAGACTTGCAAAATGGCTTGCAGAGTTAGTGAAAGGCAGACCTTACCCTCAGGATTACAATCTAAAAGAAATAAGGCAGCAGGGAGGAGGAAGAGGAGGAGTTTTACTGATAATCATCAGTTTTCTCCTTAACTAGATAGACTTCTGGGGTGCCTAGAAAGAGATGGTAGATGCTGTTCTATTACTCCTGCTTCTGTAACCCAAAACCCCTACACATTTAACGGATGCAGTGGCTGACTAACTCAGTATGCAACCCCTGCTTTGAACAAAGACTTGAGTTCTGTTATTATACTTTATGATTGCAAGATACCTAGCTGTAGGTATATATTTTTAATTCAATAGTGTAATGCTTAATGGATTGTAGACTGATCACTGATACAAGAGAACAGTTCGCCTCTCTTATATTTGACTCTTACCATTTATTTATTACCTTTTTGTGCTGCGCTTTCCCTCCCTCTCTCTCTCCCTCCCTCCCTCCATCCCTCTCTCTCTCCCCCCACAATTTTGTTGAAGCTCATCAGTCTGTTAAAATGGCTGACCTGCCCATCTTGCCCAAGTTTCTGCATCTGGTTCTAATTAAAGTGTCAAGGCTGTAACCCTCTCCCTGCGTTCTCTCCCACCTTATGGACTAAGAAAGATTATGGTTGAATAGATGTTGGGCAACAGAGCAAAAGTATAAGGAGGAGTTATTTTTATAAATATAAAAATGATAAATGCATCACTTTGTGTACGTTCTGTGTTTAGTTTCCCAGTCTTGTAAATGCAAAGACTTAAAGCACCTTTAGGTTGTGCTGTGCATTGAAACAGATTGTACTTCCAAATAAAAGGAATCCAGGAATATATTAAACAAGGGTGCTAGGGGGGTCACGCCTGTGTAGTAAGATGCCCAAGTGAATTATTTTAAGGTCATGTGATCATATTTTGCAACCCTTTGACAAGCAAAGTCAATGGGGAAGCCAGATTCACTTAACAATCGTGTTACTAACTTAACAGCTGCAATGATTCACTAAACAATTGTGGCAAGAAAGGTCATAAAATGAAGCAAAATTCATTTTACAAATGTCTTGCTTAACAACAGTAATTTTGGGCTCAATTGTGGTCGAAAGTCAAGGACTACCAGTAAATTATTGTCCCTCGAAAAGGCCTGAAGAGGTGAGGATAGGTGGTTTTGGTGGGCTTGCAGTAGGCAGATCATTTGAAAAATACAAAGAAAGCTGGACTGACACTGGAAATTTCCTTTGGATTCTGTCCAAGTTTAGACATTTAAGTCTGGCAGAGAAAACCAGTCCAAACAGTAGAATTCCTGACATTCTCACATGCACAAAGGATTCAGCTCTTCCCACTCTCTGTTCATTTTATTAGGGTACTTGAATTAATATTATTTTCTCACTTTCTCCTTTCAACAAATATTTCCACCATTTCCTGATACTTCACACAATTTGTAGTGGGGGAAATGCTAAATCTGATCAGCCTCAAATCCTGATAGTTTTCATTTTAAAATAGTCTCTTAAATTCCAGATTAATTAATCTAAAAATAAAGGATATTATCCCTGATTTTGAATTACTGCTTTTTATTAGAGACTCTGAATGGAATGTAGCTTTTCTAAGCAAACACAAAGCTACATTGTCAATTTCTGAAACATGAATATTTGTACACTATTAAATGTTGTGATTTCATTTGCCCTTTAACACTACTTTTCTCATAACAGATCCTGATTCAATGGTGATTTCCTCCTTTGTTTTTTTTTAATGAGAGTAGAACTAGACCAAAGCAGAGTAAAGTAGAAAGGAATAGCATTAGAAAGAAAAACAACTCACTTGCTCAAACTAAAGGTAGTCCTTGACTTATGACCACAATCGACCCCAAAATTTCTGATGCTAAGCGAGACATTTATTAAAACCCCATTTTATGGCCTTTCTTACCATAGTTGTTAAGTGAATCACTGCAGTTGTTAAGTTAGTAATACAGTTGTTAAATGAATCAGGCTTCCCCATTGATTTTGGTTGTCAGAAGGTTGCAAAAGATGATCATATAACCTCAGGATCATAAATATGATCAGTTGCCAAGTGTCTGACTTTTGATCACATGACCATGGGGATGCTGCAAAGGTCATAAGTCACTTTTTCAGTGCCCTTGTGACTTTGAATGGTCACTGAATGAATTGTTGTAAGACGAGGACTACCTGCATAGTGCTCAGTTTCCTGAATTCTCAAGCCTATCTTTTATGTCTACATAAAAGCAGACTGTATAACTGTATATTGTCCTGCTCCTCAGCCTTGTGGTTTTTAAAAAATGTGTAGAGAATTACAGCTTCCACAATTGTGTATTATTTATAATTCCCACATCATGGTGGCACCAGAGTTTTAGGAGATCTCTCTTTAGGTAATCTGTCAGAGGAAAGTATAAACTTTACACCCTACCTGCCTATGACTTTCACCAACCTGGTTCTTTGAAATGGGAAGCAAATTTAATAAATGGATGAAATAATTTGAGAAAAAGTTGTAGAGATACTTGGGAATTACCAATTGAAGAAGTCTAGGAAGGGAATAATAAAATCTAAAAAGATTCCACATTTTTTCCCTTCTTCTCTTCTGCTGAATTTAAGGTGGTGCCTACTGAGGCACTAACCAGATAGAGACTCTTAGCTTTATTTGATTTGAGACCTTGCTTTGGTGTTTTTATAGGAGAAGAAAGACACTTTAACATAACAATTGTGACTTATTGAATGTTTAACAGGGAATGTCTACTGAACACTCTCCTGATTATACTGTAACCTGATAACTTTTAGGACAGATTTCTGAAACTTATTTAGTTATAAACTATGTATAAAAATAAACGCTGATGGGGTATTCCTGGATTACAATCAGAATCAGATCATTCCTTTAATGGGAAAATTTGCTTTGTCATTTCTACTCGTGCCTTGCAGTGTGTAGGTTTATGTTTTTTCAAGAGTAATCTCATGTGCACGGAACACTGATGAAACCCCCTACTGTGAGATCTACCTAAATAAGCAAGCAAGCTAACATACAAACAAACAAATGTTGTTTCTTCCTCTCTGCCCCCATATTGCTGAATTAGAACTCCTAGCATATTTCAATAAACTTGCTGAGAGTTAGGGATGCTAGAAAGGGGTAATTTAGCAGCTTCTGGAGAGCCTTAGGTTCCCCAGGCTGCCTGGAATATCTATTTTTCTTTTTTTTTTTAATGCTTTTTCTTTTTCTTCTAACGTTCTAAAGGCATCATATTTTACAAACTGTATTAAAATCTATATGTGTTTCTTACAATGAGATGGTCTAACGTGACATTGTTGACTTTTGCTTAGCGAGAAGCAGTACCAAAGCTGCAGTGCCATTGTTCAGAAGGCACGTGTGTAGGAGTGTGTCTCTGAGCATGCAAACACATATAGACTAGCACATGTCTCTGTGTATATACACCTATATCCTTGAAAATAGAAAACAAAATTTATAATCTCTCTTCCACAATCATAAACATATGTAGGGTGATAATACAAACAAGCATAACAAGCCAGGCTTAAGCACCATTGGAAAAATTGGGGGAATAATATTTTCTTTATCTTACTCCAACTAATGATAAAAATGGGGGTGAGGGTGGCCAATGCATGACACATCCAGACTGCGGGCCATGAGTTTGACACCCCTGGTTTAGACAGTTGAATTTGATATATATTAGGCTTAAGAGGAGTCTTATTTTTAAAAAATAAAAAAATTGAATGGTGATTTGCAAGAAATTTCACCTTTGTATTCTTGGTGGACCTTATAGACTACAAATATTGCACTGATTGCCATCTTACCTTTCTTTTCCAATGAGCATTGTTTATAATCAGATATAAAAGGAAGAGAATTCTTCTGAGCATGCCTGCTATTCCAGATTCCAAAATAAAACAGGCCTTGAATGGCTGGGTACCAAACATACAATTCTCGTAATTTCTAATATCTAATTGAATCCTTCTGGCAAATTGGATGAAAGAAATAAAATTGAAAATGCTCTTGATAGGTTAGAAAACAGAATAAACCTTAATATAACATATGTAAGGTTATTTATCCATGTAAGAAATCAAGCAATGCACATTTGTAGAATGAGGGTAACTGATTTGATACTTGAAAAAAGATATTGGGACAGCAGTTGATTGGAAATTGAATATGAGCAGTGTGATGTAACTGCAAAAAGGCAAATGCATTTTTAAACTGTCATCCATGAAAGGTGTAAATATGTTGCTTTTGTCTCCTAAATAAAATATAGTCTTGACTTGAACCTTAGATAGAACAATTCTGATAATGGCTGTGTTGGATAAGGTACCAAATCACAATTGAGCAATATAGGAATGAGCCTGGGTGAACTTTGGATTTGTGCAGCTTTTTTAAAAAGCATTTTTACTGGTGAGATTTTCATACCTTTTTCATTTATCCGAATTACTTTATTGAGACTGAGAATTATAGAATAGAATAGAATAGAATAGAATAGAATAGAATAGAATAGAATAGAATAGAATAGAATAGAATAGAATTCTTTATTGGCCAAGTGTGGTTGGACACACAAGGAATTTGTCTTGGTGCAAATACTCTCAATATACATAAAACTTCAAACTTCCTCATAACATATTGGAACAAAAGAGGGATGAAAGGATGAGACTTGCAAACACTAAACAGTAGTTTGATTATAAAGCAGTGTTGAATGTGGTGTTTTGTTATATATTTTGTCTATTAAATGTTGGAAGAATTGAAAACAAAATCGTGAAAACTACATGTTCAGATTGAATTTCTGAAAGTTGCAAGGTATATTATTTCATTACCTTTAGTTATATTTTAATAGAATTGTAATAGATTAAATTTAATTCACCTTCATGATAAAATCTAAAATCTGTAAGATTGAGAATTTGATTGCAGTTTTAAAAAGGAATACGTGTGGTTAATATTATAAAGAAGCTCTTTGAATTATACATTGGTTTGGCTAACCAAGAAACACATAATTGTTGATGCTTTGTTGGTTGGGAAATAACTCTTCTTGAAAAGAATGTGTTCACCATGGCCCTATAGAAACAAGTTGGTCCTTCAGCTGAATTGTTGGATATTTTATTTTGTTAGACTATTTTAGAATTTATGCATCTTGTTCCATCTTGCATCAAAATTCAAAGTGGTGGGCTGGTTCAAAGTAAGGACTTTTGACTGAGAAAAGATGAGCACAGAATAAATTCTTCATCATCATCATCATCACTGTTACCACCACTACTGTTTTTTAAAACTAGGAACAATATGGCAGCTTTTGGAAGAATTTGTGTGTGGGTTTTTTTTCCCCCCCCTGAAGCTTCCTGCTTCCCTCTAATCTCTAGCTGGAAAGGGATGGGGGCAAAGGGGCATTGCTTAATGTTGTTAAGAGCTCGTGACTCCAAAAAGAGTAGTGTTAGCTTGTAATTAATCACCTAAGCTGGCTTTTGGTAACAAGTCTTTATTGAGTAGAAGTTTGAGCAACAAGATGCTCTTAAGAGCTTGCACTGAGTGGCAGACATTCCAGAGATGCTTTTTGCTCTAAAGAGACAGAAAGACATATGAAGGAGTTTATGAAAAAGCAAATGAAGAACAGATTTGGAAAAGAAATTCACAGTTATTCAGGTAGTTAAAAGACAGAAAATAAAATTGAACCCATTGTTTTTGTTTGCATAAAGACTTTTAAGAGTTGTGTATTAAGGCAATGAAAGCACGGGGAAAAATAACATATTGAGGCACTTGGAATGACATGTCAGCCAATGCTAATTTAGGGTGGTTAATTCAAGTTCCTTTCACCTAAAGCTGGGAAAAACTCTTCAGAGACTTTGCTTATTTTTAAGTAAGAAATGAAAAGCTCTTCCTTATCAAAACACCAGTACAGGACTTGGCACTTTTAGAAAAAAAGAATTGCTTATCAGTTCTCTAGTTCCTAAGGTATCCAACCAAAACACGTCCTGCTTCTGGTTGCTTATCTCACCTATGCTTGAGTTCCTTTTGAGGTTCTTCAAGAAGGTGACCTTCAAGACAAGATGGCTGGCAGATTTACCTCTCAAGCTAAAAATTAATACCACAGTGGTTCAGCCACAATGAAAAGCTTGTTATTTATTTTGCCAGATCCACACATGACTTTTTGGCTAGGAAAAGCAATATGCCATTCTTTCTGAACATGTGTGTTATAATCCAACATGCACATACAACACAGAAATAGATTTCTTTTCTCACTTGAATTCTTTATTTACTTCTGATTCGTATCCTTACAAATTTGCCTACTAAATTTAGACAATCAATTTATTGCTTTCAAATGTTAGAAAATAAAGAGCTATGATTGTTGCAACATAATTTGTTCAGAATGGATATCAAATAAATTCTTCTACTATTAAAAGAATAAAAATTATACTGCCTTGTTGAGTTTAGCTATATTCTTATATTTTTAATACTCATTTCACCTTTAAGATTTATTTCCAAATGCTGTATCTGAACAGAATGGAAATGAAAACTGACCACAGTATTTACTGGACATTGAATTAATACTTAGTTTCATGTCGTGATTGTTGTCTTCCTGGAAAAACTTCTGCTGATCTCTGTTGCGGGGGGAAAAAGCAATACAAATGCCCTAAACTTTATTTAAGGGTCTTCCTAATCTTAGTGAATGAGTATTAATGGGGATACTTGCAAATCAGAATGTCATGGCTGAAGAGTAGAGCTGGAAAGGGGACACATAAGGCCATATTCACACAATACACACTTTTAAAAATCTTCATATGTTGAAGAAGCTATTGTACCCAGTTTACAGTTGATACTAAGCAATAATTGGGTGGGATTATACATTGCAGCTTCATCAGAAAGATCTATTTGCACCACATGGAAGAATAAGTGTAATGCTTATAATGGAAAACATGCCTCTAAATGTATTGATACTTCAAATGATTGAAAGAGGGAAAGTAACACATTGCCATTGGACTCTTGAAAAGGCATTTGTTAAGTAATCTGACAAGTGACTTAAAACATTATTTTTAAAAAAGTAATGCTTTTAATAGTTGCTAACCATGCAAGTGGGGGTCAATTCCATCCTGTAAGAAATTTTAAAAAAATATAAGTTAAAGGTAAGAAAAACTATGCAGGATAGAATACAAATATTACCAGTTAAAAAAGAAGATAGGCATAATTAACAGATGTTTCAATAATAATAAGCAGAGAATGAAGTGATTTTGATTTAGTGGATTCTTTGCGGGGGGTTCCTACTCGTTGCCCTTTCTTTCCCTACTTTGTGTGACCCCCCCACCAAAAAAAAGCCAAACCCTGATTCTCTCCTTTTTCACTCTCTCCCTTTTTAAGCACACTCACAGATTCGTCTGACAAAATTCCTCATTGGATTTAGAATAGAATAAAATAACAAGAGTTGGAAGGGACCTTGGAGGTCTTCTAGTCCAACCCACTGCCTAGGCAGGAAACCCTACACCACTTCAGACAAATGGTTATCCAATCTCTTCTTAAAAAGTGTTGGAGCATTCACAACTTCTGGAGGAAAGTTGTTCCCCTGATTAATTGTTCTAACTGTCAGGAAATTTCTCCTTAGTTCTAAGTTGCTTCTCTCCTTGATTAGTTTCCACCCGTTGCTTCTTGTCCTGCCTTCAAGGGCTTTGGAGAATAGCTTGGCTCCCTCTTCTTTGTGGAAGCCTCTGAAATATTGGACCATAGCTATCATGTCTTCCCTAGTCCTTCTTTTCATTAGACTAGACTAGACTAGACATACCCAGTTCCTACAACCATTCTTCATATGTTTTAGCCTCCATTTATTTCTGTTCATTTGTTTGCCTAGCAGTGAAAAAGATTTTCATTGGATGCAATTCTAGGATGAAACCACCTCTTTTTGTTTTATTCCACTTTTTTTCCCTTTAGGAGGGTGTGGGAATGGAGGATTAATCTTGAACCAGAATGCTTCTTGTGGAGGTGGGGAAGGTAAAAGAAGATTTTGGGGTGGGAAATTGTATGTGCGTGCTTATCTAGCGAGCAAACGGCATAGCATTTTAATCTGTTGAGATGAGAAGCATTTTAATCTGTTACGATGAGAATTCAGGAAAATGTCTTTAATTTATTGGGTCTCTGAATAGCGGCTCTTCTCCCTGAAAATATTTTAAGCACCAGGAGTAGTATCTAAAGTCCAGAGAGCTTCTGGCTTTCAGGAATTATATAAAGCAAGCATTTTCTATCAAGAAACTCAGTGCATTTTTGCAGTCCAAAAGCAAGAAGGGAATTTTGTAAGACAACGAAAAAAGAAACCAATTGAGGCAGCATGAGATAGTCTTTTTGCTCTTTTTAAAAATAATAATAAAAATAATAATTTATGAAACTTAAAAGCTCAGTGCCAAGAACTGCAAGAGGTATGGTGGCACTGATATAGGGACATTTCCAGATAGGATTGATATTGAAAGTTCTATTCTACTTTTCTGATTTGAAATTGGAATGATTGTTCTAAGTAGAAGAGAAGGGCACATTTAAAGCACATTTCTTAAACTTTGTGTTCTTAGGACCTCTTCTCACTTTTAAAAAATATGGAGGATTCCAAAAGAGCTTGTGTTTGTATGAGTTATATTTATTGAAATTTACTGTAATAAAAATTAAATTGGATCCAATTGTTGAGTATTTATTTATTGAATCATGCAAAAATAGCAATATCACACCCATAATATATTAACATATATAAAAAAATTAATGAAACTTTTTTTTTAACTAAGTAAAACTTTTACCAAGTAAAAACAAATGTCAGTCAATGTCAGTTCATTTCTGGTCAGGACTTCCAGTGAAGATACGTAATCATCATAACTTTCATCCAATGAGGAAAGAATGATGTAAACCTGATGTAGCTCTGAAAATATCAGTTCCTTTTCATGTAGCTCTTGAAAAGTTCTTTTCATGAAGTTCAAATGAGCTAACATATCTCCACCTTTCAGAAGACATGCTCTAAACAGTTGACGTGTAAGATGTATGTGTGCACCTACACTGTCATGAACATAAATCCTCTTCAAATTATCCCAACACAGCAGACTCTTCTCCACTAATATGGACTAGCTGCTGCTCACTCAGTGTTAGTCCAATTATACAAAGAGCTCATTCGTTGTTCCGTTTAAAGTCAGCTAACTTTTTGGCATCGTCCTCATTATGTGGATCCCAAGCATTTACATCTGGTGGATCCTGAACTGCAGCCCATAACTCTTCCCTATGCAGAAGTAGACTGCACTTCATAGACCAGGAAACATAGTTTGTTCCATCCAACTGGGTTATCAGTGATAGACTTGTTGACGGGTCTTGTGCCATCTTTACCAGGACAGTAACCCACAATTAAACAGTAAACAGCTGTTTGTATACGGTACTGTGTATTCACACTAATTCTCAGTTATCTGAGTCTGGGCCCATAACCAGTGTTGAGGTATTCCCTGTTAGGCGAATGAGTGCACTCAGGGAAACATAGTGAGTGTGATGAGGAATAACACACAACCAGCATACAGAGACACTGAATAGTAAAATGTAGGTTTTACTTCCAGTAAACGGGTAAACAAAGTCCAACAAACAGTCCAAATCATACACGGTTAAAGCAGGTAGTATTCAATACAATCAGTCCAGGGATAATCCAAAAACGAAGTCCAGTATCATAAACAAAGTTCCGTAAACGGAGTTTGCTAACAGTTTGCAAGACTCACAGCAATCCAAGCAGAACGATGATCAGGCAAAAGGCAATAGGGAAATGCAAGAAGAGAACAAACCAGGTTTCTGGTTCCATCTTATGGCCGTCAGAGGAACCTCAACCAATCACAATTAAAGCATTCTCTTAAAGATACAACAGTATTAAATAACTATCCTGATTTATATATTGCCAACCCAACTGTTAGGTGACTATCATTCCTAATACCACCTCTGGAATAAATCATCTTAATAATTTGTAGCTTTTTGTAGAAACAAACCACATGATTTGACGATGAAGATTCTCAATCATCCAGGCAGAGATGTCAGAAAGTTGAATCATTGAATCATTTTAGGAAATAATCCATTGCCTACCTGCCTTGCGCTGACTGAGGGAGCTGCCTGGATGAGCAGTGAAATGTCTCTGAGATGAAAAATTAGTCCAGTTACAAAGATTACATCCTTCAGAGAATTTCAGACAACCTTCAGACATCTCTGCCTGGATGACTGAGAATCTTCATCAACATTTGCAACACATTTTGTATTCAAACTACATGATTTAGAGTGTCAATTCTAGCTCCATTTTTTTAACCTGTCATCCTTACCACTATATATGTTATATACATACTGGTTCAAATATGGATGCATATTTTATTCTAGATGCATGAAGCTTTGTGAATGAAATGGTTTCCATTCTTCCAGCTGATTATTCTAGAGTAATAAATACTCAGTTTTTATCATCTGGGTTGGATTTCCACTTCAATTAACATTTTAAAGTAAATTTTGTTATTTAAATCAGAAGTTTTGTTATGGGGAAGTATCAGAATTCTGTCTTTCCTTATAAAAAATTATCGATCTTGTCTGGGTTTTTTTTATGTGGTTTTTTTTTTTTTTTTTTTGCTATTTTATCTGATATCTGGTCTTTCCTTCAGGTCATGATATTAATGGAGCTCTTGAAGCATCAAACATTGACACCAGCATCCTGGAAGAATACATTGGTAAAGAGGACTCACAAGATATGTAAGGGCCCTTTTTCAATTTTATTCTTAATGCTCCATGATGTTGTTTGATATAAGAGTGATAAGAGGATTGCATTTGAGGTTATGGTGATGTGAGCTAATATTTTTTTAATCTTTCTTTCCATTATTTTCAGCACTTTCACATATTTTCCTAAATATGGAATATGGCATATTTTGCTTTTGGCTTTCCTTTATGTTTGGACCTATCCACTGAGAGTTAGTTAGATGTGCAGATCAAGCCAATATACTTGTTCAAAAAAGAAAAACCATGGTTAAAAATCCTGGGTTGACATTATGGCTGAATCCAATAATGTATATGACGAAAAATAAATATAGTCTTTATATTGTGTCAGAGTGGCAAGATGCACATATTATACAAATGGTTCAACTTTTCTCTTTCAGTTCTGATTTAGATTCCATCTCTGACATTCCCGCATCAGCCAGTTATCCTCATACTCAGCCTGCCAACTCTGCCCTTGTCAATGCATCTGTCTCCAGTGTTGGTCATGTAATTACTCCTGTACCCAATGGTAACTTCCATCATGGTCCCCCAAGCACCCAAGTTCCAGTCCGTCATGGTCTCCATCCTGGCCCTTCAAGCAGTCAAGTTCCAATACGGCATGGTCCTCCCTTGCCAAATCCATGTGGGTCCAGTTACAGTGCTCATCTCAACTGCAATAACAACAATGGCATGGTAGTACCCAAAGGGTTTCTCAGTGGCCACTGCCTGTCCAACCTTCCTCCTCCAATCAAATCAGAAGCCTCCTACACATCCGGGTAAGTAACGGATTGTGGTTATGCAAATATAAGTTTCAAGAGCCTTAGATTGATAAATAAAGTGGTTAAAGACTTAAAACAATTTGAACAAATCTGTAATGTCTCTTGCCAACCAATGTCAACTTAGTCTTCAAACATAACATGAGGGAATTACACAGGGAGACTAGGAAAAAAAGTGTGACTCAGTTTTAGGTAACTGAACTAGATCATCTGTGGGTTTACATTATAAATCCTTTTGACTAATATGTGGAATCCAGGTCAAATTTCATTTTTTTGAACAGAGATGTGGTATGTTGTTTCAGTGGAAAAGAGAATGGAACAGCTTGCCCTCAGAAGTTGAGACTTCAAGAAGAGATTGGACTGCCATTTGTCAGAAATGGTGTAGGGTCTCCCGCTTGGGTGGGGGGTTGGACTAGATGACCTATAAGGTCCCTTCCAACTCTGATTATCTGTTATCTGTTATCTGAATATGAAAAGATTTAAAGGAATTATATATTTGCTGACTTCTGCAAGAGAGAGTATAAAGACAGTTGGGACCTTCATTGCAATTTGGTAGGGGTATGTGAAAATAATGCCAAAATAGAAAACCAAAAGGCTGTATAAGATAGGCAGGAAAAAATATTATAAAGAAATTTCCCAGAAAAAAATAATTGTGAAACAAAAATGACCAATAATTCAGATTTCTTATGGAAACCATTATGCTTATAAAGTCAGCTAAATATTGGCTTAGCAATGCTTCCTAGCTGTTGACAGAATAATTCCACAAAACATTTATGGATATTCTAATCTGCTAAAGAAGGATGAGTCACAAAATTTAAAGCATGCAATTGATGAGATTGGAGCAGATGAGATTAGTTAGGCTTGAGTTGATTCCTACAGAAGAGTTAAAAACTGGAAGATGGGCTTGAGAAAGTAGTTAGATCTGGACTTCCCTTGCTAACCTGAGATAACACTATATTTAGATGTGTGTCCTGAAGACATCTTATACCAAAATGCACCATTAGACCTTTCTTATCTTAGTCTGACCAAGACTAGATAATGGTTTTTTTGTATTTACAATTTTTCCCATCAAATAAGAGGAACTGTGTTTATCACCTATAAGGAATTTATTCCAGTGTGTACCTTTACTTCATAGTTCACACCTGGGATTTCTCGTGCATTATGGCAGGCAGGCATTATGACAGATGTAACACCACTAGATGGCACTCACGCACCCCAATTTTTTTAAAAAAAATGTTGAAATCTCATGAGATTTTGACCATTTCTAATTTTTAATTGCTCAGAGATAACAATCATCAAAAAAAGAACGTTCTTTTCAGTCACCTAAATGACTGACAGATTGAAATGTTTTGTCTTGATTTTCAAAATATGCATATTTAGATAAGATTAGGGCTACCCCAAATAGTAATGTAATGTAATTACCCCAAGTAATGTAAAGACTACCCCAAGTAATGTCTGGAACTCACTACCTGATTCTGTTGTCATCTGCTCAAACCCCCACTCCTTTACTCTCAAACAAACCTCTATTGACCTCACCCCATTCCTAAGAGGTCTGTAAGGGGCGTGCATAAGCGCACAATTGTGCCTACCGTCCCTGTCCTATTGTCCCCAATTATTAGTTCCTATTTCTTGTATTTAAACTTATGTTTATTCTTGTTTCTGTTATATTGCAAATAAATAAATAAATAAATAAATAAATAAATAAATAAATAAATAAATAAATAAATAAATAAATAAATAAATAAATAAATAAATAAATAAATAAATAAATAAATAAATAAAGTAAGTAAGTAAGTAAGTAAGTAAGTAACTAACTAACTAACTAACTAACTAACTAACTAACTAACCAACCAACCAACCAACCAACTAACTTTTCAAATCTTGAAATCCCAGATCATGTATCTGGTCAATAAAGGTCATACAGAGAGAAATGAAACCAAAAGAACAGCATAGATCTGGGATACCCATAAGAACACCCACTTGCCAGGTTGTCTGTCTTGACTGATTACCCTTTAAAATGTTATTTAGTTTTTTAAAAAGTGAGAAGTAAGCATATAACTACAAAGCAAAACATAGCCTTCTCGTCATCTCTCCCCCATATGAATAGCTTTAGATCTTACAGGACTCCATACTCAATGGCAGCCCTAGATAGCTGCTAGGCAAACCTTGCAGTTGCTGCCACCATTCACAAATCTCAAAGGGCAGTTTTGATTTGTTTTTTTCCTTGAGAACTGGTACCTTGTTTAATTTGGTGCCTTAGAAGCAGACGTGGTATTCAGCAGGTTCTGACCAGTTCTGGAGAACCGGTAGCGGAACTTTTGAGTAGTTCAGAGAACCGGCAATTACCACTTCTCAGTGGAGATTTTACAGTATCCTTCCCCTGCCATGCCCACCAACCATGCCCACAGAACCGGTAGGAAAAAAATTAGAATCCCACCACTGCTTAGAAGAATGGTGAGTTCACCTCTATGGGCCTTAAGAAAAAATAAAAACTGATAGGTAGCTGTAGACCAAACTTTTGTTTGAAAGTATACCCACCTGTAGAAAAACAACAACAAAGTAGGCAGACCTTATTGGGGGCAAGTAACATACTGATAAATCATTATTCAGAAGAATAATTTTGGTTGGTGTCTTGAGGACAGAAAAAATTTCCCCTGTGCTGTCTATCATCATTTTTAAGTCTGTGCCTAAAACCTCACATTCTTGTCTTCTATTTCAAATTAAAATATATTTCAGTTTGCATGTTAATTGTTTCACTGTCTTCAACAAGCTTTCTAATTCTTTTATTAGACTAAACTAAAATATGTTCGGTGCTGTAAACCATTCTTATTTTTTTTAATTTGTCAAAAGCTTACAATACAACAGAAACAAGAATAAACATAAGTTTAAATACAAGAAATAGGAACTAATAATTCTGAAGTAACATATCCTTCTCCACTTTCATTTTCATATTCAAGTTTTCTTAATTTCAAAACCTTATCTGCTTTATGAAAACTAGCGTTTTCACTATTTCTTTGTCATCATGAAAAGTAAAGACAGTGAGCTTTTATGCAAATTGTTAGGTCCATTAACTTTAAATGTTTAAATGAACTATGGCTAGGGACTTGATTGTTCTGGGTATTTTAATAGTCTGAATGTAATTGTGAAAAGTCTATGAACTTTCTCTAGATAAATAGAATACAATGAGTGATAAAAGGAATCAAAACTGTATTCCATATAGTTTTATGAGGCAGCTTTAGGTTTTGAAAGATGACCTATAATATTTTAAGAAAACAAATTCTGGTACAGAAGAAAACAAATACAAAAGTCACATAGTAGTCTAGCCAGAATTTTCAACTAATGATTAGATATTAGTACTGTTCTAAAAGTTTATGGCATAACTGTAACTAGTGAGCTACTCTTCAGACAATTACTGTGATTATCCCACCCAGGTGAGAAATTCAGAGTTGTCCTGAACCAGAGGTGGTATTCAGCAGGTTCTGACCAATTCTGGAGAACCGGTAGCGGAAATTTTGAGTAGTTTGGAGAACCAGCAAATACCACCTCTGACTGCAGATTTTACATGCCCACAAAACCATACCCACAGAACCGGTAGTAAAAAAAATTGAATCCCACCACTGTCCTGAACTGACTCTCTATTAACTCATTTTCTACTTGGGTTTTACTATATTTTCTTTTGTACTCACTTTAAACTGGCTTATTTCTGTTTACTTGACTTTGCCATTCAGTATTGATAGCAGTTGTTATCAGCTGCTGGAAGGTATATATTGAATCAGACTTTTAAGCTGGGACTGACCTCACTGACCTGTTAGAAACTTGCAAGGCTGCCTCATAGAACAGATAGGTTTGTTTTGAAATGCACCAAGAACTAGCTGTTAATTTTGAAGAATTCATTTTCAATTTTAAAAATGACATTTATTGAAAATATTTTGCACTTTGAAGTAAATCCAAAAGAATTTAAATCATTTCCTACTCTGTTTATTAGTCTGTAATGTTCCTTGCAGACTGAGGTAATACAAATATATTAGTAAAATTACAATTTTTTGTAAATACTTAACAATTTAACAGAAACTATAAAACTTGGCATCTTTCTTGAGTCTATTTTATATGAGTTGGGTGCTTATGTGTAGACTGTTCAACTTTTTAAATGTTGTATTGTAGTATTTAATATACCAAAAAAATAGACAAAATTAAAAGAAGATGGGAGGAAAGACTCAGGTAAAATGAACCAGAAAGAAAAATAATGATGAATTTTTTTAAAAAAAAAAGTTTAAACCTATACCACATGGAGTAATATTGATTGGACTTTACAAAATACTAGTAAAATGCCACTTTATAGGTAGAAAGTGAATGAATGCATGTCTTCCATTCAAATTTTTAGATCAAATTTAATGTTTTTTCACCTGTTTAGCTATATTCCACTCATGGTAAATCAATTCTTCATATTTCCTAAAGTATAATATTACACTCACACTTTTATCTCTTGGTTCTTTTTTCTCACCCTGTTAACAACATTATGAATGTTGCCACCGCAGAACAAATCCAAAACATACAAATCTCCTTGAAAATATTACATTTCTAACAGAGAAATTGAAAGCCAATCCATACTATATATCCACAGGTGAAGCCTGTAAACCCCTCCCCCCCAAATAATCCTTTTTTATATTAATTTTACCTTAAGCTCGTAGAATGCTAATGAAACACTCTTTAAAACTCTAGTCAGTTGGCTTACTAAAACATTTTTTCCAAGTTATTTGCAAGTTTCCAAATTGATAATCTATAAACCTTTTTCTACAATATTAATATTTAGTGGTTTGGAATGCTGCTAATGCTTCACGTTCAACTTATATATTTATTCTTTCCTAAAAGCTGATGTAGATATTTAATCATTTATTTACAGCAATATTAATCTGAGAAAGACAATTTGTCAGAGTCGGTGCATGTCAGAGTCCTGACACAATTAAGAATATTAACCTCTGTCAGTGAGGAAACTGTTCTACAAATAACTATTCTGAAGTACTGAAATGAGTTAAACAAGATGAATTTTTATAAACATCCATAGAGATCTAGATATAATAGGAAATATGTTATACATTTTTTTCATTATAAGAATAACTTGATAATTTACCATAGTGTTGTACAATATGCTTAATTTTGATACAGAGTTTTAGTAATTATCAGGAAGACATAGAATAGCATTGACATATGACAACAATTTAAACTTTACTGTGGCTGTCTTGATACCCAAAGTATACTTAGGTTGCCTAATATATAAGATGAAAGATTCCAAAATCAAATTCAGTAAAAGGGAAGAAAACGAACTACCTGGATATCCTAATAGCGAAGAACTGATTAGAGCAATAAGAACAATAGGTTGGGCTACATTTTAATGCAATCAATTAAATTGGAAGGAAAACCATATCTGAGAAAAACATGTTTCAGAAATTTTAATTGCATAATATCGAAGGCTTTTTTTCTCATTTCCAACAAAGTATACATAGCCTTATCCAATTTAAGTTTGTGTACCAAATATATCCACTAATAATCTAACATTTTTCATTTTCTAAAATCAAATTTCTCAGGATGAACTACAGAAGTTAGTACAATTTGAAGTGCTTATGGAAAATTGTGGTAAATATTTTACCACCTATGTTTAAAAAAAAAATGAGTGGCACAGGTAATCCTTAACTTACTTACCAAAGTTGGGACCAGAATTTCCACTGCAAGTCATTGCAGTTACAAGTTGAGTTGCGCCCAATTTTACAACAACTTTTACAGTGGTTATTAAGCAATTCACCACAATAGTTAAGTGAATCATGCAGTCATTAAACGAATCCAACTTCCCCAATGGGCAACAAAAAGTTTGCAAATCACAATCGCATGTCTGCAGGATGCTGCAACCGCCAGTTGCCAATGAAGACTTGCACTCGCATGATAGAGGGGGTGGTGCAATGGACATAAGTCTGAGTACAGGTCATGTCACTTTTTCCAAGGCCATTGCAACTTTGAACTGTTGTTAAATGAACAGTCATAAGTTGAGAATCTTATAATCTGTATACTCTACAAATCTATCCACCTTCAGACTTACAGATATGAAAGCTTAGTTAAAAGAAAGGACTTTGTATAAAAAGGCATCATGTAAACTTTCAGCTCCATATAATTGAGAAAGTCAGTTAAATCCCTATACCTGTCTATAGAATAACTATCAGGACTAGAAGTTTTGCCTGGTTTCACTGAATTAAGAAATAAAGGGGCAGTGAAATAAGTGAAATAAGTTGCTTGATCCTGAGGAATCTTTGGACGATTCTTTTATCTAATTCATATTCTTTGTTATTTTTGAGTTAGTTTTGCTTGAAATTGCTTTCTGTGTGATCTCAGGGCTACTTGATGAAACTACCATTTGACCCATAGATTTACAGAAATATTGTCAGTGGGTCCTTCTCTGTATTTGTGGTGAAGATGGTGGTGATCTTCTTGAGCAACAGATTCTGTCTGGCTTCTTTCAGACATGCTGAGTGAAGTAGGGTGGGTCTCTTTAGCAGATAAACAAAAGCCATGACATAAAATGCCTAATAATAATACATAAAAATGCTCCTGATAGGAATAGTAAGGGAATGAGAGAATACCTACTAAAGTACCCAATCTCTTTCATTGGGGAAGGGCTGTGGTAAATTGTTTGGAGTGTTAAGAATGGAAGGTTTCTTGCTACTCTGGGCAGGAACAGCTATTGGCAATTAAGGGCTTTTGGTGGAAGGGAATTGTTACTGGATGACCTGCTATATTGAAGATAAGATTGAGTTCAGGTTCAGAAGCATTTGTATTCAAGAACCTTGATGACAAATTCATAATTAATTTCTACTAACCAAGGGTGGTGTAGATAATGGGGCTGTATGCTCTCTCAGACCATCTACCTAGGATTCAGAATCTATTTTACCTTATCACTTCTACTAGACATTTGTTTGACCTTTTCCTCTCTTTTTCTCAATTGCTCTTCAGCACTTTACCCGACTCTCCCCCAGACTCCGGATCCGAAGCTTACTCCCCTCAGCAGGTGAATGGTAAGTGCTAAGATTAGAGCCCAAGCACCAGCCTTCCCCCCCTCTTTGGTTGGCAGAAGTGGTTGGCTCTGAAATCTTTATCAGAAAAGGGAAAAACAGACTGCTGCAATACGTGAAGAGATTATCAGTTAGTAAATATTCTTAGACTTTCGCCTATTGTTTTCCCACTACCTTTTTAGAAAGGGGGGGGAGGGTTTGGGTGGGCAGGACCAAGAACACAAGACCGTGTGAGAAGGGAAAGGTGTACTTCTGCCTTCCCAGAGAGAAGGAGAAATGGATAAGGGTGACCTGCCTTGTGAGGACACGGAGCAAAATTAAGCCTCGTTTTGTTGGGTGAACATGCTGTTAAGACTTCTGCAGGTTTATATAAAGACAAATCCGTGCTGGAAATGAAGAACAAAACAGAGGTATTGTCATGAGCTTGTTTTTAGGTGGTGAGTATATACTCTGTGGCTCCTGCCCTCTCTTTGTATGCTGTATTTGATGTCAAGGACTCTCTTCCCATTCTTGTGACAGGCAGAGAAGTCGTAGGTGCATCACGGAGGGTGGGTCTTCCTCCCTCTCTCCCTCTTTCTCTCTCCCCACGCCCCCTTAACCAGACGGCGGCTGTTCTGTGCTGCCCATGCTTTATAGATGTGGAAAGTGAAGAATTATGTCTCACTAGCTACTTTGGTTGCCTTTTTCTGAGGTTGAGACAACAGAATTAGCAACAAGGGTGAAAGAATTAAGGGCACAGTCCTGCCTGTGGCAAACTTCAGAAGTTTCCCCATGGCCCCTGCCTTTAAAATTTAAGCCCTGTTCATTATGGAAGCAGCTCCTTCTCCTTTCTCTGTGAAAAAGGTCAAGAGTTCTTTTTATCTCACTACAAAAATCCCTGGAATTCCTCCTGGCCCTTTTTTTTAAATATAGCCAAGAGGCCAGAGTATTTGCCACAGAGTGAACTGCTTTCTCTCACCATTAAAACAACAGCACCTACCTCATCATCCTGGGGTGGGCAGGGGGAAGGGAGGAATAATTGGAACTCCTGATTTTTTTTGTGTAATGCATAAACTCCCGGGAAGCCCTGGAGTATGTATAAAGAGTTGCATTTGTGATCTCATAATTTCTAGGATTCTTCTCTTATTTTGAGAGAGGCGTTCACATGCCTGGTAACCTTGAGACGTGAAAGACGGAACCTTCACGAACATACATGTTGCCTCAGTATTCTACAGTAATGGTTATTCCATTCAATTCTCAAACGACAAAACATTTGGATTTACTGTTACTTCTGTGGGTGCCTACCTAGTGTATTACAAAGCCTAAAATTGTTTGAAAATTGAAATTGTAGTAAGATTTCAGTATTATCTAGAGTACAGTTCTGTGACCACACCTTAGCTTGAAGTAGTGAAAAAATAGTTTTTGCTGAATATTTTTTTTTTGTCTGTTCTGAAACAGCTGCCAACCATTGTCATTCCTAAAAGTTCTGGTGGTACTTGGGTGTTTGTGGGTAGTGGGGGTTGTGAGATGGGATTTCACCATCCTTTGTCATTTAATGTCATTTCTAACGTCAACCTTTATTATAACTTTAGCTTAGTAATAAACATATTTTAATTTGCACCCAAGTTCACAATAAGCTTTTGTGATATTTTTTTAAGAAAGAAAATGGGGGAGTGCTAATGCTAATTTTTATTATGTTTTATGTAGTCTTCTTCTGTTTAATCCTTGCCCCTCCCTAATTTCATAATCATTTTTGCTTCCTCTGTTAATGCATCTCCTACAAAAGAATCTGATTAATTGCCCTGAGCATTAACTATTTCACTCCAGTAACTTTAAAAAGTTGGAAGGGCACTAAGTCTGAATTTGTTTGAACAGAATATTCATTTTCTGAATTCTCTTTGTTATTTGTTTTGTGTGGATGGATTTTTTGGAGGAAGCTTTGGATATTGGGAAGTTGAAGTCAGAGAATAATGATGGCATGAAATAAGGACAAAAGAATACCTATTGGATGAATTGAATGTCTTAATACTTTGCACTGATCATTGTACTATTGATTAGTACAAAACAGTGAGACATTCCCAGTTATCCCAGTTATATGAGCTAAAACATGTAATGGATAGTTTAGCTACCCAATTTATTTTCACAGCACTGCTAAATAAAAAGTTTGGTTCTAGGACACTATTTCATATGTTTGTTTTGTTATAGCCTGCCTTACAAAAGTGGTTTAATAAAATGTGCTTGAAGTCCACTTTATTTGTATTTATGTATACACACAGGCATCATAGCATAAACACCCCCGATATAATATACAGTATATCACAGAAGTGAGTACACCCCCTCACATTTTGTAAATATTTAAGAATATCTTTTCATTTGACAACACTGAAAAATGACACTTGGCTACAATGTAAAGTAGTGGGTATACAGCTTGTATAACAGTGTAAATGTACTGTTCCCTCAAAATAACGCAACATACAACCATTATTGTCTAAACTGCTGGCAACAAAAGTGAGTACACCCCTAAGTAATAATGTCTAAATTGGGCCCAAAGTGTCAATATTTTGTGTGGCCACCATTATTTTCCAGCACTGCCTTAACCTTCTTGGGCATAGATAGAATTCACCAGAGCTTCACAGGTTGTCACTAGAGTCCTCTTCCACTCCCCCATGACAACGTCACAGAGCTGGTGGATGTTAAAGACCTTGTGAACCTCCACCTTCCATTTCAGGATGCCCCACAGATGCTCAATAGGGTTTAGGTCTGGAGACATGATGATTTGCTCAAATGAGTAAAATGGTTCCTGTATGAACTACTTTGAAGTTAAACCTTGAACAGGATCCATCAAGCTCATTTTGCGAACTTGTTTATTATTTCAAACATGGTAAAGCTGAAAGATTGGTTATTAATTCCATTTTCTAGAATTTTCTATTTCAAATATTTTGCCTAGATCCTTGTGTATTTTTATCCAACATTTCATGCTTTTTCAGATTCACTATTGTCTTAGTTATAGAATTAGCCACCCAAGTTTGAGTTACAAAAAACCGTTAACATTAAATTTGCTGTTCCCTCCTTAATTCCTATTCTGTCTCAGTTCTTAATCACTGCCAGTAATTTAACTTTCGTTCACTAGATAATGTCAGAATAAGGTGGAAAACATTACTTCAACTTCAATACAGTTAAAAATGACCTCAGCTTATCTCATTCGTGGCATTGGAATGAGAAGTAAATAGAATCATGTTGATGTGGTAAAAAAAAGTTCCTAGGGCAGAACTGAAAAGAAGGAAGTCAGCTTTGAAGGATAGATGCAGCTTTGAATGGGGAGAATAAACAGTGAAAGTGGATGGGAAGAGGCATATAGTCAGTAATAAACTAGAATCTGAATGGAGAATAATTACAAAGATGCTGATAGTTAATATATATTTCTGGAGAGAGTATTAGTAGGAGACTATAAAGTTAAAAAATGTAGTTTGCTCCCTATTTTATATAACTTTATTTCTATAAACAAAGTCAGAACAAAGTCAGAGTATGAAATAAGCAAATGTCATTATTTCCTATGATATATAAACATAAGTAGCTCTAGCTTTTTTCCATCATGCAGAAGGATAATATATCAGAGCAATCATATAACACATTTCTCTGTTTGGCTCTCTGCAGTCTCAAATTCCTTAGTTTGTTCCAGTATGAATTTACCTGCTTCCTGATAGTGTTTTTGCTGGATTTGAACTTGCTAAAATCTTTATTTTTTATGTTTGTTCTTATTCTTTTTTAGTTCATTTATTCTAGACTACACATATTTACATTTATTTAAATGCTATAATTGTTAATACATTTTGTATAATATTCAGACGCACATAGACACAGATGTGCATGAATACAAACTTGCATGCATGCACATATTCAGACTAGCTATTTTCTAAAATTCTAATTCATTTGATAGAAAACTAAATTTATTTCTCATTAAGTAATGTGGTTCGTACCTATTTTACTAATTGCATACATGTACGTGCTATCTGTCTGTCTGTGTTACCTGATAGCTTGTCATTAACTTTCAGCAGTGTGAAAGTGTGACCTTGACCACAGCCACCAAAAAATGGCTTAAGAGCTGCTTATGGCTCAAGGACTGTGAGTTGCTCATACTCCTATCCATCCATCCATCCATCCATCCATCCATCCATCCATCCATCCATCCATCCATCCATCCATCTATCTATCTATCTATCTATCTATCTATCTATCTATCTATCTATCTATCTATCTATCTATCTGAGTATGAGCAACCCACAATCCTTGGGCCATAAGCAGCTCCTAAGCCATTTTTTATGGCTATGGGATTAGTCAAGGTCACGCTGTAAAAGTCAATGACAAGCAATCAGGTAACATTAGAATAGAATGGAAAGGGATGGAATGGAGTGGAGTGGAGTGGAGTGGAGTGAATTAGAATTAGAATTCTTTATTGGCCAAGTGTGATTGGACACACAAGGCATTAGTCTCTGGTACATAAGCTCTCAGTGTACATACAAGAAACAAGCGATAAATCAGAATCAGAATCATAAAATTAACAGTTTTGTATCAAATGCAGCAAGAAATAAACATAGCTTCAGTGAGCATTTGTTAAACTTAGTACCCCTATTAAAGTTTTTTTAAATATAGAAAAGGGCTGAAATCTGACCATTGCCCTTTACAAACATTGCTGCATTATTACCATGCAGCTCCCAACTACTGATGAAAAAGCTGATAAACTACTTGCTGTTTTAATGAAAGCTGAAACTCTAAGGAGAAGGCCTGGAATGTCTCTATTATTGGACTGACATTTTGTATTTATTATTTTGTGCTGTTCTGACTGAGAGCCAAAATGGGATGATCGATCATAGTTTAGGACTTCTGAAAACAGGGAACCGACACTTTTCATTTAGATTAATCCATCTTTCTGGTTCTTTTTAGATCCTCACCTTCTTCGAACTATGACTCCTGAGAATATGTGTCAAGTTACTCCCCCTTCACGGTTAGAGCATCCCCCACCCCCTCTGCCTCCTCCACCCCCACCCCACCTTCAGGGACTGCCACCGCCACCACCTCCTCATTCACACCAGCAGCAGCACAGCCATCATTATCCCAGCATGCAACGGGACATGTACTCGAAGGCTGAGCCTCTGATGCCACAGTTCACTATAGGACAAGGCATGTCACCTGGTGACATCCATCACGCTCAGCAGTCGCAGATGCTTCATCAGCTACTTCAACAACATGGAGCAGAGTAAGTTCTTTGGGAACAAGGTTGGAAAGTTAGCAGAGGAGTACACTTACGGCTGGAATCTTTTCCTCTGTTGTAGGTCAGAGTGTGACTGTCAGTTGAAGGCTCGTAATCTAATTTAGTCTTTCCTACTAGACAACTTTATGTATGGGATACAAGATGTATGTGTGTGTGTGTATAATACACAGTACCATACACACATACATACATAGACTAAATTTGAATAAACATTTCCTTTGAATGCCTGTTGTAATTTATGATTGATTTCCACAGTCTTCCAGTGCACCCTGCCAAGAAGAGGAAACACTCGGAGTCACCATCAAACACTCTCAATGCCCAGATGTTCAATGGGATGATAAAACAGGAGCCAGGTACAGGATCTGTGCCCCTCAACTCTGACAGAGTTCAGACACCTCCCTGGCATCAGCAGGGGGCGCTCTCCCCAGGTTTGTACTGTAGTTATTTCTATTCCGCTCCAGTATTACCAGTACCCAGATACTATTTATGCTCCAAAGAGGTAGATTTTTTTTATTAAGTAGTACACGGAGAACAAGGTATAGAATCTAGGCTGAAGATCACAAAATGGCAATGTGTTTTCAGGAAGAGCATCTTTGTACAATTGCATTGTGAGTGGGAAGTCAGAAAAGTCTCATCAGTTGTAAAAAGAAAAAAGAAAACTGATGACAGTTAGTCTTCAACTTATGACCATTCATTTAGCAAACTTACAATGGTGCTGAAATATGTGACTTAACGACCATCGCTCATGCTTTCCCTTGTTGGAGTGTTCCCACTGATATGTGATTGTGATCAGGCACATTGTAAATTGTTGTGCATTTACAATGGTTGCAGCATCCCGCAGTCACATGATCTCCATCTGTAACCTTCCCAGTCAGCTTCCAATAATTATGCCTTGCTTAACGACAAGATTTCTGGTCCCAATTATGATTGTAAATTGAAATGCAAAGCAAAGAAAATAAAAAATTATGGATTTTGTTGCATAGCAAGTGAAGAATAGAAAAGTAGGAAAAATAGTTTCTGTTAGGTATGTAGGCAAATTTCAGTTCAAAATTTTTCTATTGCTATAGGACTGATTCAGGATAATGACAGCTTGAATAGCTCCTCCTACTTGGATCCCAACTACCAATCTATAAAATGGCAGCCACATCAGCAGAACAAGTGGTCGACTCTGTATGACGCCAATTATAAAGAGCTGTGAGTATTTACAATCATATGACTTTTGTCTAGCCGTTTCAGCAGAGTTCCTTTGCTTGGGTCCACTCAAGGCTATAGTGCTGATGAACAGACATTTCAAACCTCATAATTTTGTAGGGAATCCGATGCTCAACTTTATTCTGGTTTTCTATTTTTCTACCTTTAAAATTTGGTATATCTCACTTCAACACCACTTTGTGGATTTATTTTTTTAAAGTTTGCCTTAAAATTCCTAACACATTTTTAGATAGATTGCTTTATAATGTATGCGTTTTTGTACACCCTTTCATTTATTTATTTTTCTGCAGTTATTTCTCAGTTAAAATGCATTGTGGGCATTTGTATATGTATATCGGAGGTCTCCAAACTTGGCAACTTTAAGACTTGTGGGCTTCAACTCCCAGAATTCTCAGCCAGCAAAGGAGGAACAGAATTCCTTAGCATAACTGATTGAGGAATTCTGGGAGTTGAAGTCTACCAGTCTTAAAGTTGCCAAGTTTGGGGTCCCCTGATGTATATAGTATTTCAATGCCTCTTATTTATTAAACAAATTTACATAGCCGCCCATCTCATTGAAGGTGATTCTGGATGGTCTACAATAAATGAAAAAAACAACACATATAAAGAACCACAAGTTAAAAAAAATTAAAAATCACTGTAACAATAAATGTTATAAAATCAGAGATACAAACAGTAGGCAAAGAGAGAATAAAAATACCCAGCTCCATAATGGAGCCATTTAAGCATGACTCCGGTTCCGTAGAACCTCTAGACCTGATAACATAACCAGATCTTGAGGACCTTCTGGAATGTTGTTTATGTTTTGAAATTCTTCTTTATGTTCATACTTATACTTGTTATCTTGTACATGTTTGACAGACAAACAAACAAATAAATAAATGTCAGAAAGGATGGAAGTAATCTAATTTGGCGGAGGGGGTAAGAATGTTCCATATGGTGAGTGCCATGACAGAGAAGGCATGTCTCCTGGAACCCACCTAACGTAGGTCCTTAGCTGATAATGCCCAGAGCATTCCTAGTCTAGATCTAGATCTAGATCTAATGAGATGGCTAATGTAACCAGTCGTGGAGCTAATGGGACCCAAAATCCAGAGCCACTTAGTCTTGCCAGGATTCAGCTGAAGCCTGTTGTTTCCATCCTGACCCTCACAGCCTCCAGACATTGGGATAAGATCTCTTTACTGTGTACTCATGTCTTGAATCATGAGGTTGAGCATCAAATGAGTTTGTTTCATCTTTGTGAACAAATATAATTATATCAATAAATTATGCACACTCTAGCATAGAGATGCCTGCAGTTAATTGCATTACATTATTATTAACATATTACATTGTTATGCTATGTTGGTGCTATGTTTGTACAAAGGGTTAGAAAGAAATTGGGTGCATGATTTATAGGACAAGACAAACCCCAAGGCTGGAGAATAATCTAGGTGACTTTATATGGACATAAGAAAGGTAAAGAAGCCACATAAGGTGAGAGTAAGAGGCTGAGAAAAGCCAGCTTACCAGGGTAGAGTTTACAGGGAGAGAAAGACAAATGTTCAAGGGAAAAAAATGCTGCATATCCTCCCCACATTCCGAAAAGGTGATAGAGAACTGGCAGCCAGCCACATGGATTCTGGGAATGACCTCCTTTTTAAAAAAAATCCTCTTGATTTCCAGACAGCTGGTATCTCTTGTTTGTCTCCATTTGTGGGGAAAGGGAACTTTGGCTTTTTGTGATACCAAATAAAATGAGATGGTTATCTGCCTTCCATAAGGCAATCTGGAGAGAAAAGGCCAGTGATTTACATGAAAACCAGCTGTGGCATCAGAAAGAGGCTGGCCCTGAATGGCCTGGGATGCCCAAACAAAGTGTATTCTCCAGGGCTGCCTTCCCAAGGTCTTGCAAGAGGGCAATTTATCTAAGTTCCTTCAAGATATAGAATGGGAGTAGAGTAAGATATTGATGTATTGTGTCAGCCAAAGGGCAAATTAGGGCAAAAGATTTTACTTCCCCTTCCTCTGAACAATTAAAAAGCAATTCTATCAGTAGGGTGTGAGGTGTTTTTTTTTTTTATAGAAAAATGTATGTGATGGTAAAAAATAAAATAAAAATCCAGTGTGTAGTACTTTCAAATTAAAATATAATAAAAGTGTACTTTACATTTAAAAGTGGTACATTTTAAGCTATTTATTTGTTGGATCTTTTTTTTCCTTAAATGTTTTAGCAAATCATGGTTTAACATTGAGCTTTCAGGGCTCTAAATAAGCAGGGATTGAAAGTTGTGGAGAGTCTAGATCAGGGGTGTCAAACTCGCAGCTGGTGGGAAGGATGCGTCCTGTGCTGGCCCCGCCCCCGACCGGTTTAGTGAAGGGGGAAAAAAGTTCCGATATGTCACATGACGCCACCATGACACCTGAGTTTGACACCCCTGTCTAGATGTTTCTTCAATACAGCAAAATTGAAGGATATTTTGGTGACATTGCAGGTAGCTGCCTCTGACATTATCAAGCAGTATATTTTTCTAATTCAGGAGAGGACATATTCTATAGTAATGGTACAACGGGGGGTGGGGTAGGGGTAAGGAAGATAACGTCATGATCTCATAATGCAACTTCATTTTTAGAAGTGAGTTACAAGTGAATTTTGTCAGATTGCTAAGAACAACTATCGTAATGAAGGTTCCCCCCATCAAAATAAAAAATTCATCCATATTTTCTATTTAATCATGTAATACATATAATATGCCAGATGCCATCCCTATTCTCAGCTGTAATGATCTGCAGCTTCAGAAATCGGGAAAAAACTTTGCCTAAGAAGAGCAATTCATCTATTTGTGACTCCTTTAGGCCATAGTGTGATCTCTAGAAACTCATTCTCACTTGTTACTGACAATTGGAAGCATTTGGCTTATCACCAATGCATCATTCAGAACAATTTATCTTAAACATAAAGAATCAAATGAATATGTATGTCCTGTCTGTTAAGAACTTCATACATTTCTTTTTGGCCTTGTGGAAGTATTTGTTTATTTTATTTGTTGAAATTTGTCAAACCTCTCAAATAAGAAGTGAGGTCCATGAAAGTCAATTTGTGACTACAACTATGAAAATTTGTAGCTGAAACAATTGAATCAGGTAGAGCATTCCAGACCTTGACAACTCTATTACAAAAATCATATTTTTTACAATCAAGTGTAGAAGTAATCAAGTATCTAGTTGGTCATCCTATAGCAATGCTGAGGTCCACAAGAGAGAATCTGGAAGTCCCCAGCCTCCTCTTGTAGAAGCTTCACATCACGGTCCTGACTTCTGTTTTCAGGTAGAAGCATGGCAATTCCTATGGCTGCTTTCTATCTTCCAAGGGCATTTCATCTGTGATCTCATGGAAAGACTTCTCTTACCTTATGTTGCCTGCATTTAAAAAATAAAATACAAAACAACAACAACCACCACCAAATCTAAATAATTACAATAGTACTTCTTCTGGCCATGTGGCATAGAGGTTTGGTAACTGAAGGATTCAGTTCCCCCTCTTTTTAAATATAAATCAGTCTCCAGGGGATAAACAAACCCAAAACTTTGTTTGTTTAAAATATACATACATATATGCATGCTTGCATGCATACATTACATACATACAGTACTCCTTTTGATTTTAAGTATTAAAATCTAGGCATTTGGTGTGGAAGGAGACAATTATAAAACTTCCCAGATTGTGGTAATAAAGACATTTGCACTAGAGTTCCAGCCACAAGATGTTGATGGTCACTTATAAATGAAAAAATCTCAGCCCAAGTTTCCGAAGAGATTTGAAAGAATATAAAATATTACAGGCCACAAAAAGATTCTAAAGAAAAGATTATATTTTCTTGAAAGTAGCCTGATCTTGAAGGCTGGTAGTAAATACCAATTCCATAACTTGTACAGAGAGCGATAAAGAATTTGAGGCCTGGCACAAGACAGAAGAAAAAGAAGAGAAGAAAAAACCTCAGCACAAATTCCTGGCTACCTGTATTTACTCCTTCTATAGAAATAAGGGGCTTTGTGAAAGTGTTGATCCTCTCTTTCGATGCCCTGGACTATTTCAGCTTTTTGGAGCTTCCCAGTATTAATTAGAGGTTCCTACGGATTACGATCAAAGGAATACTTTTCAGTGATGTGGCTTGCTTGAAAGGGCCAAGATCTGAACAAGCTGTAGTCAGGGAAGTGTGGGAAGACTTCAATTTCCGCCCAGCCTCTCTGATTTTGGGAGAGAGAGATTTCAGATGTACTTGGCAGCACATCCTGATTTGCATCCTGACAGCTGCATTCCTCAACCCTGTTTGATTTGCGGAATACCGTACATAGCCGGCATGTACGGTATACATACTGGGTTTCTTGCAATAAAATTAGGAGAAGCTTTAGCTTTTTTTTTTCCTGATGAAAAACGATCATCTTGAATTTTTAGTGATGTCACGTGGAGTTATTTATGCCTAATTTTAGAAAATAAAATGTGAAATACATTTTAAGTGCTTTATGGGATGATAAGCTTGAATAACAAAACAAGAATAAATAAAAAATTCCCATTCTTTATTTTTTCTGTCTTTCATTTCTGAAGCTTGCTATATATAGCTTCGAAAGTTTACTTTAATTACAAAAGGTAGTATATTTGCTAATTAATTAATTACATTCGCTAATGTAATTAAGTGCAACCCTGCTGTTAAATGAATCCTGTGGCTACAAATTCTGAACTGCTGCCCTACAGCATTAGAAATTAGAAATGGGATAAATGCAGAATAAAGCATTAGTGTTTCTAAGGATGTGAATTTAAGCAATTGACAAATGGTTCTTGCCATTTATCTATCTCTTCATATGCTGGATAGGTAGCATGTGAATAGATAGATTCATGGATAGAAAATTGAAGTACTTTTTCTTCTTTTTGTCCCTAGACTAGTAAACAATGAGGGTGGAAAGATGGATTTTCTTATGAAACAGTAAATAAATCATTTATAGTTTTTTAGAAACAAGACATCCCATGTCCCATTAGGTCAGAGGTCTCCAAACTTGGCAACTTTAAGACTTGTGGACTTCAACTCCCATGCTGGCTGAGGAATTCTGGGAATTGAAGTCCCCAAGTCTTAAAGTTGCTAAGTTTGGGGATCCCTGCATTAGGTCATCATTTCAGAGATACATTCTTACCTAAACAGAGAAACAGAATGACCACAAATGGGAAAAAAAAAAAAAGCAGTGAAAGCAGGGGGACTTCCAATTTTCTGCCAGCCTCCCCATTGAGTTTCCTTGTGGGAAACTGGCAGAGAGCATCAGAAATCTTTCTCCCCTCTCTCGTTTCTTCCATCCCTCTGTCCTCCCTTCCTTCCCTGCCTCCATCCTTCTCTCTCACTCTCCCCCTTCTTTCTCTCTCTCTCTCTCTATTCTGTCATTGTCTTCCTCCCTCCCTCCCTCCTGGGTGTGCACAACAGGAGCTGTGCTGCCAAGGATGAGGGTGGGAGAGTGGCATGAGTTGTGAAGGTGCCCAAAAGGTGCCGCATGGGTTGGGGAAAGGGCAAATTTTGGTGAAGGGTTGTGGAGGTGCAGAGGTGGTGCAATTGCCTGGTGAGGGAAGACATGCAGGGGGCAGTACGGCTTGAGAAGGATGTATGGCGGCATGCAAGAGTTGCTGTGCTGGTCAGGGAAGGTATCTGGCATTGCGGCATGTGTCACGGAGAGGAAGTGCAGCCACCGCCAATAACACTGAAGCTGTCACAACTTTCCCAAACTTCATTCCCTCAGGAGTCATGAGTCCCAGATTCTGACACATTCTGTAAGTTAGCCTATTTAAGATAGCTTAGTTCAAAAATTGTTACCTCACGAACTGTTTAACTGTTTCACCCGGTTAAAGATAATTCACAAGAATATTATTTTTTTTGTTAGTTGCAAAGTTGTGTCTGACCTATTGCAACCCCATGGACAATGTTCCTCCAGGCCTTCCTGTCCTCTACCATCCCCCAGAGTCCATTTAAGCTCATGCCGACTGCTTCAGTGACTCCATCCAGCCACCTTATTCTCTGTCGTCCCCTTCTATTGCCCTCAATCTTTCCCAGCATTAGGCTCTTCTCCAGTGAGTCCTTCCTTCTCATTAGGTGGCCAAAGTATTTGAGTTTCATCTTCAGGATCTGGCCTTCTAAAGAGCAGTCAGAGTTTAGTGTCATATAAATTATTTTGTTAGCTACAGAGAAATTGTGCCAGGTTTATAGCGAAAATTGCCCCCAAAGACATTCCAGTTAGGAAAGTAGGCAAGAATTATATTATCTCCATGGAACATTCTTGCATTTTCACAGAGTAGCAGTGGGAAACTCCTGAGATACAACAAAGTCAATGAAAGCCCTTTTAATTTTTTTCATTCTAGTGGTGATAGTGTGTTTGCAATGAGCCACTTTTTAATCACACTTTATTGTGAATCAATACAAGAGCATGTGAAGGTTGATAACCTCTGGTGCCTTGATCAAATGACAGTTTACTTTATTGGGCAGGAAAAGGACAAAAATGTCATTGAGATGTGCTCCTTAAACTAGACTTACCGGGTCGCTTGGATTAACCAAAATACAATAGAAACATTCCTGCATTGAGATAAATATCTGACACTTAATACAGTTATCTTTTTAAAAATTATTAGAATTTCTTTGTTGGCTTCTTGACATCAGCTCATGACTATACACAGCTAATATTAATACTGGGGGGGGGGGGAATAATAGTGATAGAGGATATTTGTATTACTAAAGTAAGAATAGTTAATACTTTGTATTAGATCGAAGATTTTATTATTATACAATAAACAAGTTACAATAGGTGCAACACATGCCACTCTCTTTTTTCCTTCTGTTTTCTTTCTCAAACACTTTAATCCTTGCCAGTGTCTCTTCTAAAATGTCATGGAGATGCCAGTCTTTTGCACTGCATTTAGTTCATCCATTAAGTAATGAAAGATAGGTAGTACGGGAAGTCTAAAACTGATATCTTTGAATAAGAAAAAGCCATGCATATTGATGTGGCTCAGTATAATTTTTAACAATGGTGTTTTGTTTCACCCTTACGATAGATTAGTGAGGAGTTATGTGAAATCAGACATGAAGCATTAATTGCACTGAAATAAGAATAAACCTCTAGTGGCCATCAGTCAGAGGTGGTATTCAGCAGGTTCTGACCAGTTCAGAGAACCGGCAAACACCATCTCAGACTGCCCCTGCCCCCATCTATTCTCTGCCTCCTGAGTCCCAGCTGTTCGGCTGGGTCTCCTTTTGTTGCCCTGCACAGGAGAATGGAGCTGGGAATCAGGTTAGTGGGGTGGGGAGGGAATGGAGATTTTATAGTATCCTTCCCCTGCCACGCCCACCAAGCCTCACCCACAGAACCGGTAGCAAAAAAAATTGAATCCCACCACTGCTACCAATGCGGCAAAGTGGTTGTCTTTCTGTATTCTAGGTCAATTGTCAAGACTCTTTTTGATTGCAGCAGGATATAGAAATATGTGTAATAAGTAAATAAATAACCTTTACTTTTCCAATATATATCCATTTGCCTGTACTACATCATTCTTCTGAAACCTATAATTTGCAACATTCTACCCAGTTGTGTTATAACACTGTTTTGTGTTTCTTACTATCAAAAACCATTGAATTTAGCTAGACATTTGACAAGTGGAGAAGAAAACTAGGGTAGTGGAACATTCATTCTTTAGTTGAAAATTAGCATTCTGCTATTTTCAGTCAGTTTATTGACAGAATGTTCAACTTACTTGCAACTGTATGAATACACGCTGTCTGTGCACAGAGCACTGCACAAAATGAATGTGCAGCAAATGACTAAAAGAATTACATTTGTTGACTTTCAGCATAAATCTTTCCCAGGAATGTCTCATGGACTGGTTCCAGGTGTTGGTGGAGTGAGTTTGGCAGCAGTTATTATTCAGAATGATCTGAAATCTTGCAAGGTCTTGGCTTTCATCTGTTTTTCAATAAAGACACACTCTATGTTTATAATCCATAATATATCTATTGTATTCTTACCTTAATTTTCTACCCTAGAAGAGTGCTAATAATTATTTTAGTATTTATTTTATTTATGTATTTCTTTTCTCTAGGAACTGTGACTTATGTGAGGACCTCACTTGGTTTTATTCTCACAACAGCTAGTTTCTGAGATAGTTCAGGCAGAGAATGAATGGCTTGCCCAAAGACATCCACCCATGGTTCAGTAAAATGGACCTGAACTTCCCCATACTTATAAACATTGCAGTGTCCTGAAACTTTATCTTATCTGAAGATAATGTATCTGTGGAAACTATGGTGCCACTTAGAAATCTTCACTGCCAGAGATTCAGAGGAAAAATGATAAATCTCTGAATCTCCCCATTTCTTCAAAAAGCTGGAACATTGTTCACATTTTAGGGGATCGCTAATTAGAGCCCCGGTGGCACAGTGGTTAAAAGTGCAATACTGCAGGCTACTTCTGCTGTCTGCCGGCTGCCTGCAGTTTGGCAGAACAAATCTCACCAAGGCTCAAGGTTGACTCAGCTCTCCATCCTTCCGAGATTGGTAAAATGAGAACCCAAATTGTTGGGGGCAATAGGCTGACTCTGTAAACTGCTTAGACAGGGCTGCAAAGCACTGTGAAGCAGTCTATAAGTCTAAGTGCTGTTGCTGTTGTCCTTATTTCTTGTTTTGATTTGATGCTCATCTATTCTCACATTTTCATTTTTCTTGCATTGCTCAGAGTTAATTCTACTTCATTTATTCCTGAATTGCTCTGTATTATGTCCCAACTATGTTTAAAAAGCTCGTATATGGTTTGTTTGTTTTTAAAATGGAACTTCTCAAGGATAATACAGGTAATCCTCAATTTATAATCACAGTTGGGACAAGAACTTCCATCACTAGGTTATGCAATCATTAAGTGAATCTTTATGTGATGATGCCCAATTTTACAACCTTTTTTTACTGCAGTCATTAAGTGAATCATATATTGTTAAGTGAAGCCAGCTTCCCCCATTTAGTTTGCTTGTTGGAAGCCACCGGGGAAGATCACAAATGGGGAACACAACTCCCAAGATACTGTAACAATCATAAATACATACCGGTTGTCAAGCTCCAAAATCATGATATAACTCAGGGAATGCTGTGACAGTTGTAAGAGCAAGGGTGAGTTGTACATCCCTTTTTTCAATACCATTCAACAAATCCTACAGTTTCAGTATTTCAGTAATGGAATTCATTGTAACAGACAGTTGTTAGATCGATCATCTTCCTACACTCAGAATTTAAATTAATCTTGCTTATTTCCCATACTCTTATATGCTTTTGTATAGAAATTCAGGCTATGTTTAAAAGTAAAATCAAAGCATCTTGAAAACAGTGTAGTTATTACCAGACGTTAGAATGATTTTATTTGTCTGACAGGACTTGTTCTTACCTCATTTTTTTCTTAAACCTAGTCATTTCTGTAGTAAACTAAAAGTGCTATGGGCATAATACGTCTTAATTTCAGCAAAGCATTTATACTCCATGGCATTTGTAGCAAGTTAGTTATAGGCTGAATGATAATTAAGTGGCTTGCTAGGGGAATGGAAATGGAAAGTGTGCTCACCCATGGTTCCTCTAAGAGTGGATGGTATTGAGTGGAATGGCATCAAGGATCAGAGAATTTGGAACGGGGTCAGAAAAAAATGACATAGATGGTCCTAGGAATAGAAACTGAGTTCTGTGAAGAGAGATTGAAGGAAATGGGATGATTAGCTGTGAGGAAAGACAGATGTAATAGTACTTTCAAAGGTATCACATAGAAAATGTAGAGTTCTGTGTGTAGAACATGGGCAAATAGATTCAAGTTATAGGAGGGCAGTTTCTGATTGTTTTTTTAAAAAAGCTTATTCCATTAAGGGCAGTTTGATGGGAGAAGCAAGTACACAGAAAAGTGTACACAGCTGAATTAAGACCAAATGCCCTTGAATTCCTTTGACCCTCATCTAACCCCAAGCAGTGCTAACCATTGAGAAGATTCCTGTGCATAGGCATCATGAGCAGTAAATAAGTTTAATTGGATGTTCACTGGGCTGACACTCTCCAAATAATCATCAAAACCCTTTGGTAATTTGTTTGTTTATTGTTAAACTTGTATACCACCCAATGACTCTGGGTGGCTTATAATCAAAGAAATTACAATAAAACCTATAAAATATAAAAGTACAGTACAATGGATGGAATGGAATGAAGTAACAGTTCTCCCTCTTCCTCACCAAAGCCCTAAGTGAAGAGCCAGGTCACCTTGGCTCTTCTAAACAATAGCAGAGTGGGACCATCCAGATCCCAATGGGAGCCTCATTGCAGATGCTGCTACAGAGAAGGTGTATGTACTTCTAGGGTCCTCATAGATAACATTGAGTAATGAAAAAAACCCAGAGTGTGTTAAATTGACCAGACAGATATTGTGGGAGACAGGTGGTCCCTCAAGTAACAAGCCCCTTTGACATGTTATGTTATTTTGTTGTGTTATGTTACATTATATTGTTATGTTATAACTCCTTTATAAAAGGTGCACCATCATAGTCCTTGCTTGTGCCAAAGCCACCTTGTCTATAGTTGGCACCATGAAGACTTTTCCTCTGTGCGCTTAAGATGTGAAGGTTGGGTCCTAAGCCAGCTGATGTCATATGCATGATGACAAAGAAGAAGATTTACCAAGCCTGCTTCTGTGGAATATGCCTCCTTTTGTGTATGACTGAATTGGCCTATTTCAGTAACTATTTATCTATGCTAGAACTGTCCTGATGACACATTGAATTCCCTTTGTGCTGGACTCCAAAAATCTTAATACCTATAGAGGTTTGGACAATAAATAGTTCATATTCCTCTGGGTGGAAGCTTTCCTAACTCTCCTGGACAACTAAAAGTGCCTTTATTTTCTGGTTTTAGAGATGCATTGAGCAGTAATCAGTTCAAGTGAACTCTGTATAGAATTTGTTTGAAGGAGTACTCGTGCTTGCTTTGATTTCCCCTTATGTAACTGTTTCAAGTTTTATTGAAGAATTAAATATTTTTTGCAGAAGTTGTAGTTGGACCCAAAGACAATGTACAGTGACTTAAGATTTAGGAGGAAGTCTAAGTCTGCTTTTAGGTGATGGATGGGAAAGTTTTGATTTCTCAATAGAGTAGAATGCCAAGATATGTAGGAAAGAAGGAAGGAATAGCAAAATGAATCACCAGAAATGTGAAGAAGGGGGAGAGGGGAAAGGAAATTCCTCTCATACTTTCTGACTAAGGTAGTTTGTTCTGTGACCACCATCTGCTTTTTGTTCAGGGCACATCTCTAGCAGCTTGGGGTCCCTCTGATACTATGAGGAAGACCTAAATGACTCTTTACAGACTGCTAGGTTCACTCACCCCACAGGTGCTGACAGTGTGTAGAGTTTATCCAGTTGCCATCGGCATGTCTGAGGAGGATCCTCAATCTGTACAGGACTTCAGACTTTTGGGAACGAAAGCAAAATACTGAGAGGCTGTTAAGCTCCCACACAGAACTCTGCTCTTGTTCTGGGATCTTCTGCTTTCCCTTCTGTCTTGCCCATTTCTCTGACTCAGCACCCACTGTCTTTCCCTGTTTTCCATTTTCCTTCTTGTTTTCTTTTCTGATGAAGCCTCTGGTTCAATCCTTTCTTGCTGCATCTTTCTGACGCTTTCTCACATGTTCACCTCCAACAGGATTGAAGAAGTTGTTTGACTTGAGTGCAGCCAATTTTCTATCATTACAACTTTGACTTTTGATCAGGACTTTGGGATATTTTTTTTTTAAGTAGCACATTGTGCTTCTTGAAAAGGTTTGAAAAATCTCTGGTTTCAACCCTAAGTGATTGTGGAAACAAGACTTCCCATAAACAAATTTTGGATATAGCCATGTCTTATCAGCGCTCCCATTGTTCTTTTGCCCAACATGTGTTCTCTTGTGTACTTTTCCCTTCCTTGCAGACCTATGCCCACATACCGAGTGGATGCAGATAAAGGCTTCAATTTCTCTGTGGGAGACGATGCTTTCGTGTGCCAGAAAAAGAACCACTTCCAAGTCACCGTGTACATTGGTATGATTGGAGACCCCAAATATGTCAAGACTCCTGAGGGCCTGAAGCCACTTGAATGCTTCTATCTGAAACTGCATGGGGTGAAGGCAAGTCTAACAATAGCAAACTGCATCATTTAAAAGGATAGGTGGAAGCCTGATGGGAAAACTTTAGTAAATGTGTAAATGTGTCTATTAAAAATAAGATTTTTGAGGGGTGGTATACAGATTTTTTTTAGGGGCTTATTTACAGTTTCATGAACTGTTAAGTAAAAATGGGTAGAACAATCCAAGTTATCGAATTACAAATGCATATATGAGTTTGTTTGTGTGGCATATTTGACTAGCTAAGTTCTAAGTCAAAGTGGTTGACAAAGCATTTGCTTTTAATTAAATTTAATACATATTTCATAAAATAAATTCTCATGAAAATTACCACAGTTAGACAACCATTAAAACAGAAAAGATACCCAGTATATACATTGGTCCTTAAAAGTTTGTGAACCCTTTGAATCCTAAAAATTAATAAGAATGACCCAATTAAACACATATATTTACTGAGGAAAATGATACAAAACTACATATTTACATGTGGCAATATTAATATGGCTTTGGAGCCTGTTGGATGGCTGTATTGATTGACACATCTTTGCACTTTATTTTATTTATTAATTAAACTCATAGGCTTGCTTGCATATTGTCTTGCCTGCTTATTATGTTTTCTGGTTTTAAATTTTTGTTTTAATTAAGTTTTAATTAGGTTTTTAAAAGGTTATTGTTTTTATTGATATTTGTATTATTTATTAATAGTTCTGCTTGGTTGTCCATAGTCACAAATATGAGATGGATGGCTATACAAATTGAATGAATGAATGAATGAATGAATGAATGAATGAATGAATGAAAACATTATGGACCCAACCACCTCTCTCTTTTCAGTAGCCTTTACAAAACCAAGGGATGTGTGACTCTAGTAGACAGGTAATCAGATTAGCAGAATCTTTGCCACTTTTGAAATTTCAGATATTTTTTTAGTTAACAGCTGTTACCTTTTTTTAAAAATTCCATTACTATACAGACATAGTCTTTATGAATTTAGAATACAACTTTAAAAATCAAATAGAAAGCATATGAGAATTACAGCTCTAGCATTTTGTTGTACTTGAGGCATAAATTTCTATGATGTATTAGACACCATCTATATATCAATTTGTAGACATTCAAAGGGGAGTATGGATGGAATATACTTTTGTATCCAGATCTTTTGTAGGAATGCCCTTTATCAATTCCTTTTTCTAATATAATGTAATAAAGAATTACATTAAGCTGTTGTATTTGTATTATATTTTGCTCCCACTTCTGTGAAGTTAATTATTAGAATTTAGAGCATTAACATTTGTGCAGTCCTTACTGAACTATTTTTCAATTGTAATTTGCTAAGTATATGCTTATAAATAGTGACAAATGATCCGATTTAGACAATACATTATTTAGTAGTTCCTCTGTGATTTTATTTGTTGTAGGAGTTATGATCTAAACCAGTGGTTCTTAACCTTTTTGAAAGAATCGCCCCCTTGAGCCATCGAGGAAGTTATCATCACCCCCTTCCCCTAACATAACCTCTCAATCACAACACAGGGAAATAATTCTTCAATTTATGCAAACACGTTTTTTGTTTTCTTTAAAATTGTCATCAGGACATATCGATGCAAATAATTTATTTCCAGTCTTTTTCCCATATCTCAACTGTGTGAAAAATTTTGATGCCACCCATCACTTTACTCCCAAACTTCGTGATACATGTATTTCATTATTATCTTATTTATTCAAGACACTTAAATGCAATGACCACTGAAAACAAAATTCAATTGCACGAAAATGAAATGCCCCCAAACCAGTAACATTTAATTATTTAATTACAAGTGAATTTTAAGACGCGAAAAGAAATATTAAACGGGCATAAGAACAAACCGCAATGCAGGAACTAAGAATTTCAAGACGAAAACTCTGAAACTAAATTAAGCTTTGAGGAAAATATATATTCATGCACACTGCAAAAAGGGTTAAAAAGACACAAAGAAAACTTTTACAGAAGGAAAGCAACAAAAATCAGAGCGACAAATATAATGGGTAGAAGTGATAGAGGCTGCTGCGCAACACGCATGAAGATGAGCGATGCGTATTCACATATGTACGGCGTTCTGTACTGAAGTTAGCTGGAGGAACATTTTAAAACACAGTTCAATCCACTAATAGCGAGCGATCTGATGTTTTTTTTACGACAGATATACAGTGGTTCACTGTACGAAAAAAGTCTCAAAAGTGTCCCCAAAACCTCTCGCTCTATCGCCCCCATATTGCCTCCCTTCCATTCGTTCACCCCCGCATAGCCTCTTTTTGTTCCATCCCCCCCCCTGAAAAATGAAATCACCCCCTGGGGGGCAATATCACCCAGGTTAAGAACCACTGATCTAAACTATTTATTACATTTATTGGCAGCCCATCTTACCACTGAGTAACTCTGGGCAGCTCTACACAACAAACTATAATTTGCATCTAGGAAGTACATATATGTATGTCTGTGTTCATATGTTCCTTATATTCTTCCTCTCCCATAAGAAGGATAATGGCCAGTCTCAAATACATATAATTATTTTACTGCAGTGCTTTAAAATGAAAGTGCCTCTTTAAGAATGAATACACTTAAGAATAGAGCATAAATGTACTCATAACTGTCTTTAAAATGGATTTGGATCTTTCTTTCTTTTTCTTTTCAGTTGGAAGCATTAAACCAGTCAATCAACATAGAACAGTCTCAGTCGGATCGCAGCAAGAGACCTTTTAATCCTGTCATGTGAGTGCTACTCAGGGCTTCAGGGAGAAGTCAGGCACTGGGGTCAAGCTGTGTATTTACTTCTATGTTTAGTCCTCTAGTCTTCCTTCCACTTTCTTTTTAAACGCTGGTTCTCTCTACCTCTACCTCTTGAACCATCCACAGGTTTTTATAAAATGTCCTTGTCCTGTTCCAACTGTTTAATTGACAGGTGCAGAACCTCCATGATTCTAATGTTCTCTCCTTTTTTAGGGTCAATTTGCCACCAGAGCAAGTCACAAAGGTCACAGTGGGACGGCTGCACTTCAGTGAGACCACGGCCAATAACATGAGGAAGAAGGGGAAGCCTAATCCTGATCAAAGGTAAGCTTCCACTTGGTGGTTTTTA
Source organism: Notechis scutatus (assembly GCF_049901735.1). Lineage (NCBI taxonomy): Eukaryota > Metazoa > Chordata > Lepidosauria > Squamata > Elapidae > Notechis > Notechis scutatus. The sequence continues at coordinate 232,154,545 of NC_142009.1, forward strand.
TTTAAGATTCCCAGTGCTATTTTTCAACATAAAGGCTCTCGGGGCAATAATCAAGTGTGTATAATAGAAACTAATGTGGAATTTAAAATGATTTTTGTGGTTAGGGGATTCCATCAAGGGACACCCAAATTCAAGATCTATTTTCAGCTAAGTCACTCAGTCGTTCTCTTGTGCCCAGCCTGCTTCACAAACTTTTTTGTGCTATGTAAATGGCCATAAATAAGGATAGCTCACTATTGATTCCCCAAGTGCCTATCTACATGCCTCCATCTGTACCTCAGTATCTTCTTACAACTGAGTCACCTGAGGATAGCCTAGGGTGCTACATTCTGGAAGAAGGTACGATCTCAAAAAACTGTGTAGACAAAGCAGGAAATGGTGAAGTTTATTGAGGAGGCAGCCAACAATCTTGTGGTTCCAGTTGATTCTGCTGGTTTCCTTTGGGACCATCTCTTCAGTCTGGCCCTGACTTATTCACTTTCTTTTTAGAACTCTTGTCTTCTGCAGCCACTTTTCTTTTTTAAATTAGTTGGTTGATCTCATTCAGTACAAACCCCTGAAATTGATCAGCCTGTGCCTGTAACTGAAAGTGTAATTGAAAAGGCTTGTCTCTTGCAATTCTGTACAGTAGCCTCTTGGCAGGGAATGGCTTTCCCATGCTGCTGCTGCTGCTGCTTCCAGGGAAGCTCTGGCTACATCCTTCTCTTCATATTATCCATCCTGAAATTTAGAAATTTATAGTTTATAGATCCACACTGATTTCCCATAGCTAAGCCTTTCTCAGAGTCAGGTTCTTCAGTGGGACTTATTCCATGATTGCATCTCAGTGGCAGAAATCCAGGATGGCAGTCAAGAGATATAAAATAATGTACAGTATGCACCCAGCTTTTTGCGGCATCTAAGGGTCCATAAGTTGAATAAGCCGTCTGTTGAGCCAAGGTTTCAAGAAATAATAATAGTAAAAATGGTCAATTGTTAATGCACTGGGAAAGAAAAAAAAATGATAATGCATAGAAAAAGCAGAGTTTTGTGAGTGCCAAATGGAGGAGGCTGAAATTTCAGCTAAGGGAACCACCAATCATTGCCCTTAGACTGCTTCGCACTAAAACTGTTAGGCAGAAATGCAACACAGATTTATTTCAAGTGTGCGGTAAAGACATTATATTTTAGGGGATTCAAGATTCAGAGTGGCATAATTTCCTGCCAGCTGTGGGATAAGATAGGAGAGGAACATGGCAAAGCAACTATTTCAATGTTGCTTTAGAAAATACATGCTCTTCACACTGCTAGAATTCCCCAAATTGTTTATAGCTGTTCATTTGAAATAACGCTACACTTTTCTGTGAGAAGGACTTGCCAGACCCATACAGGGAGCTTTATTTTCACTGTCAGTGCTATACAAAGTAGAATATCTGTATTGCCCTCTTGTTTCTCAAGCACAGATCTCAGATTGTTCTCTTTTTTAAGACAAAGGAACAAAACTGAATTGTGAAATGTGTGATTGAAATTTAATACTTCACATTTATTTTTGTATTTGTAAAATTGTAACATAATATAGTATCTTGATAAGCAAGTAGGCTTAGAAAAAAAATCAACTTTGAATGCTGTAATATTTTGATATGACTAGTTGATGTTGTGCCTTTTCATTTCTGAAAAAGAGTGGTTCTCACTTGTGCTGGGCTAGGTTTATCTCTGATGTCTGTTCAGGAAAAAGAACACAGAATGATGAGCTCTGCAAAGCTGTCTAGTAGGGATAATTTTAAATGAACTGCTGGGGTTTTTCAGTTCTATTTTTAAAAACCAGAGGTGATATTCAGCAGGTTCTGACCAGTTCTGGAGAACTGGTAGCAGAAATTTTGAGTAGTTCGGAGAACCGGCAAATCCCACCTCTGACTGGAGATTTTACAGTATCCTTCCCCGGTCACGCCCACAAGGCCACGCCCACAGAACCGGTAGTAAAAAAAATTTGAATCCCACCACTGTTTTAAATGTATTTTGATAGTCTGCCACCATACCTGGCTGGTTTTCAGAGCCATTATCATACACTGAATTAATTGGTTCTCAGTATGTTGTGAATGCAATTTAGTTCTAAGTTGTTCAAATGTCTGACAATATTTTCTTTATTTTATTAAGGAATGGAATAAATTTGAAAATTATTCAAATACTATTGAAAAGTATTAAAGAATGGAATATTTTGATAAAGCAATCAGTATGTTTTTAGAAAATCTCATTTTTCACATGTACTATGTTTCCATCTGTGAATTGGGGAAAGCCTATGCTGATCTGGTCCTGTCTTGTTTCAGATACTTCATGTTGGTTGTGGCTTTGCAAGCTCACTCTCAGAACCAGAACTACACTTTGGCTGCTCATATCTCAGAGCGCATCATTGTTAGAGTAAGTCTATTCCCTTCCCTTGCAACATATCCTTCTATGAGTGTGAACATTTAAGAGCTTTATACTTCGCTTGACAAGAGTTCCTCCATGTTCTTAACCCCAATATCAGCCTGCCCCTTGTTCCATAGTGTTCTTTGCTTTTCTTTGCTTTTCTCATTCACAATACCCTCTACCCTAATCTTGTTTAGCTTTCTAAACTCTGACTCTCTCTTCTGCGCAAAAAGAAGGGCTTTGGCAAATACTTATATTAAAGGAATTCCAGCGCTTTCAAGGCTTATAGGTTCAAAGTAAATATTACATGCAAGGAAAGCAGGTTTATTCTTGGAGGGTAACTAGGAATATTAAACAATAGGTTTTACAAGTGATGTCTACGTTAATGTAATTGTATTAGCGATAACCAATACCACCAGTTATCAAATTTTCCTGTTCTGTGACACAAACCGCAAGGCAAGTCTTATGGATCAGATGTTCATCAGTTTTGTTGAAGTTAAACCTGCTCCAGAGATTGCACTTTTGCAGACATATGCCTTAAAGTTCTCAAAAAGTAACGTTAAGTACAGATGAAGGAAACTCGTAGAAGTATTATGACTGATTTCACCTGGGGCATACTTTATTCAAGTGGGGATATTTCTGCCCTTTTGGCTTTGGAATATTTCTGAAACTGATGCCCCCAAATAGGGCCAACTAATCAAATTTCTTAGCAATCTGTTTAACAATCTGAATAAACAAGTGGAATGTTTCTTCGGGTTTAGATGGAATAACCTTGGGGAAAGGCAAGTGGAAAAGTCAGCTGTGGCTCTTTCACTGCCAAAGTTAGTAAGCAAGTAAGGAGGACACTAAGCTGTGACTTTGTAGTTGGCTGTCTCCGCCCTGCTGCCTTTTTAAGTGCTGTGTCCATTTCCTCTAGCAAAGGGCCGGTTCGGGGGTAAAACACAAACAGAGGGCAGACGGGGACCCCGGAGTCTGCAGACAAGTAAGTAACATGCTGACTTATGCAGTCTCCGGGGTGGTGGGGGTGGGGGACCTTTGTTGTAGATTAGTGGGTAAAGCAGATGAGAACAGAATTATATCCAGGGGACTTAGCTGCATCCAATTTGATCAATCAGTGTAAGGATCTGTCTGCATTAGCACAAATATGTGGTTTGGTTATACATTAGAAGCACCTGTGAATTGCATATATTTCCATACCAGTAAGATTGTGCAATGTATACACAATTGCATCAGAAGCAATATTGTACCTTGGAAAGAGATGCATTTGCTGCATGGTGTATTTTTAGTAATTGTCTGTATGATAATAATAGTTAGGTAATATCACTAATTTACAGTTGTATGTTAGGGGTTTTTTTTAGCTTGATTTTTTTGTATGCATGGCAAGCAAAATATAAGCAAAAAGCAACAACTGTGTAACAGTAAAATCATAAAAATGTATGTAATAATTAAAAGGAACTAAAATTGAAGATTTCAAAATTAGTATAGTGTTAATATAGAACTAGCTTGAACTTTATCCTATAATTAGATCTAGTCCATATGGAAATACACTATTCTCATGTTTATAGTACATAAAATATTGCTATTAAAGATAGGATTCAAGAGATGGGTTCCTTGTTGATTTTTAAATATTTTTAAGGCACCCCCTTGCTTGAGAGTGATTAGAATCTAAACATCTTAGGATAGCCCGTAGATATATGTGAGAGAGATGTGAGTTGTATGTGAGAGAGATGTGAGATGTATATGTGAGAGAGATGTGAGTAATTATATTCGTTAATATTGACAACAAAGATACTTTGCTGCCTGAAGTAAAGCCTAAATGGTGCCCATTCCCAGACCCATCTGTAGCCGCCATTCCTCCCCTTCAAAGCTGAGCCATTCAAGCACCATTCTGAGTCTTTATGTATGATACTTTGAAGCAGATGTCCTCTGAAGCAAATTACTTCTGCCCAGAAGAATGAAAAAAATGGAGCTTGCCAAAGGCCACCAGGTGGCTTTGTGGCACAGTACCTTCTGGAAAAAATATCCTTGGAAATCTGTAAGACAGATCTTATTAAAGTAATAGGACATTTGGATTGTAAGAGTATAAGGAATGAAGAAGCTTCTTTTTCTATTGGAGATCCAATATTCCTAAACGTGGAAGGTTGAAACAGTGATCTCCCAGTTTTTCCCTGAAAAAGTAAAAACATGGCCTTTGTAAATTATATTGATGCATTTTAAGCTTTGTTCCATTTTATTTCGTTGTACTGCTTTTAATTTGTATGGTTTATTTTAAAGTTGTTTTTTCATTGGTTCAGTTGTTTAAAACACTAAAGGTTTTTCTTTGGACCAATAATTATATAGAAATGCTTCATATAAATAAAATCATTATTAACTCAGTTTATAATGGCAATAAATTATTCAGCAACTATTGCATACTAAGTTAATATATGTAGGACAAAATATTTTGCTTATCAATGAAAAAGTTGAAATCTCTTTTGAAACACTGTCATCTTTAAAAGTCTCTAGAGATTCTCAGTCATCCAGGTCATGGTGTCCCAAAGGTGCTTTTTCAGGAGGCAACTGGACTTTTTTTCTTGTTTTTTCTTTGAAGATGTTTCTCTTTTCATCCAATAAGCTTCTTTAGCTTCTTGAATTAGAAACAAAAAGTCTTTTTTAAAAATGATTAAAAGACAAGAAAGTCCAGTTGCCTCCTGAAAAAAGCACTTTTGGGACTGACATCTTTACTTTTTGAAATCCCACTGAAACATCCCAGGAATCCCTATTTGATGTACAACTCTGCATGAAAACACAGCATTTAAGCCATGTATCCTAGAAGTCTAATTGCCAGGGATATGTAGAATAAAACTAATACTAGAATCAGCTGGATAGAATATTTATTTTCTGCTGCTTTGCTTATCCTATTGCTCTTTTTAGTAAACTCTGACTAATATTTCAGTTAGTCTCTCAGTTAATATGGATGACAATAATGTCATGATTGTTGAAGGGAGCACATGAGGCAAGAAAGTTGGGTTGTGTGAATTTAAGGGCCAACTTTGGAATCTGTTTTTTGATGGAAATGTACATATTTGGTTAGATGAGTTAATGACAAAAATGCAAATAAGCATTTGGTGAGCGAATAATGTCTGTATCTGAAGCATGTATATAAAAGAAATAGCACAGGTGAGCAAAAGGAATGAGAAAGAAAATGTCCCTGTGTAGCCTGCTGTTCCTGTTCTTGTCTTGTTAAATGTTCCTGTCTTCTGCTATATGCAGAACTTTTCCTGCCATTGAAAAGCCACAATCTGCTGCCACCTTCCTGGGAGCATGGCTTGGAGCTTCCAGATTTCTCCAGGGCAAAGCAGGTTTAAGTGCTGAGCAACCTTTGGTTTTAAACATGGATTCTTCCTTTTTCTCCGAATTGCTTAGAGGAGCCTGGGTCACCTAAAACTCTTATAGGCTCTCCCTTCACAATCCTACAAGAATTTATTTTGAGCTAGGGATGCTTTTTTACTCTACAGAACACTTTGTTCCCACTAAGACAAGCCTATTTGCAAATGTAACCTTTCTGTTATGAGCTAAGAAAGAAGGTTTATCTTGCTAATTCTGTAAACACACACTGACTCAAGCTCCTTGTGCTGAGTTGGCAAACTAAATCACACAGCCCTCCCTAGTTATAAGCAGTCCACTGTTAGGCTAAAAAACAATTACATTATAAAGTAGGTTTTGACTGAGACCATATCTCTGTCTCTTAACATGGGCAGAGAGTTATGTGTTCTTATCCATGCTGATAATCGTAAGTGCTACAAATTGAGAAATTCCCACAATACTCTATATGACATTGTATAACCTATCTTTCACCTTAACACATGAGTGCACATAAAGTGTAGCTGCCTTCTATCACAATTGTCCATAAAGTATGTCATGTAATACACTTGCAGAAGCTTTGGGCCAAGAAGCCTCTTGTGAAAGACTGCTGACTCCCGTTTCTTTCTTGTTTAACCTCCCTATCAACGAATGGGCTATTGATGCAAATGGATATTTTTCTATTTCTTCAGGAGAAGAGCTTTGTTTGATCCTATAGTGTGCCCTGCTGTAAAACCACTGGATTTTTCTTCTCTGTTTTTCTCAGCCATTTGCAATTGTTGACAGTTAATTCCCAACTCTTCTCTGGATGTCTTTTTTGTAGGCTTCTAACCCAGGTCAATTTGAGAGTGACAGTGATGTACTTTGGCAACGGTCTCAGCTCCCTGACACTGTCTTTCACCATGGCCGAGTTGGCATCAACACAGACCGGCCTGATGAAGCCTTGGTTGTCCATGGCAATGTTAAAGTTATGGGATCTCTTATGCACCCATCAGACATCCGAGTAAAAGATGATATCCAAGAGGTAAGTGTTCACTCCACAAATTATACTCAGTAGGGCATCTGCTTTGAAAATCCACACTTTCACTTTAGATTTCTGGACTGCAACGTTCGTGAGCTCTGAGCAACTAATCCTCATTGCAAGCCAAAAAAAAGAACATTATAGAAATAGGCCAACCTTCGCCTAACACTTGGAATAAGCAGATATTCTAGTCTCAACTCAGGAGGCAAACATACAATGGCAGTTGTTCTGTTTGATACTTCCTGTGTTCTGTCTCATGGTGTGTTTTGTTGTTGTTTTCCTATGCCTTCCCTCATGTCAGGATATGTAACTATAGTTCTAGTTAAGCTTCCATTATTGTACATGGGATTTGCTACACCTTTAACTACATATCAACTTGTCTTTGTAAAATGCAATTGCAAACTTTTGATTTTAATACTTTGTGTTCTATATGGAAGGAAGAGTTCCTAGATTGCTATGAATCTCAGGTTGTAACTTGGCTTCACCTCCAAATTCCCAGTTTGTTTGTTTCTTTTTTAACTTAAAATAATTTCTGAACACTAGAGAAGAAATGTGTGGATTTGGGAGCTTAGGTACTTAGTCTAATCTTAGAGTTTTAGTTCCAGGCTAATAGTTTAGATACCTACCTAAGTGTGTCTGTGTGTTTGTGTGTGTGTGTGTGTGTGTGTACACACTTTTATATTTCTCACTTTCATATTCTAAATATATTTAAATGATTTATATTCCTGCTGGTTTTTATAGAATATACAGTACTTTATTCTGTAAAGGTCAGCACAGATATTAAGCATTACAGCCAGTTATAAAACTGGGCAGGCTTTGCTTCGGGTGGAAATAATACTAAGTCTCCTTGCTTTTTAGAAAATTGAAGTGCTGCCCTTTACTCAAAAGGCTAAATTCTGCTGCTCCGACTGTTAAAATCAATAATATAGAGAACACATAAATACTGAGCTGAAATCAGCAAGTGATTATCTACTGTGTATGCACACTTCCACTACATCATTTCTATTTCTGACAAATATGGTTAGATATAACTATCTGGTGCCTGAGTACTGAGGACTGCCGAGTACTTTTATGGATTTCTTTTTCTTATAATTTTAGGTAGACACCACAGAACAACTGAAAAGAATCTCCCGTATGCGGCTGGTGCACTATAATTACAAGCCAGAGTTTGCTGCCACTTCTGGCTTGGAGAATACAACTGAGACAGGTACAGGTAATTTTTCTGACCTCAAGCTTAATTTACATTACTGTAGCAAGTATGTCTAAAACTATTGATTACAATTGTTCCATGGACCCTCATATTCTTGGCTTCTCTTTGATGATACTTACTTATTGATTTGGCAATGATGTTATAGTTATATGTGACATTTTATCTGAAGATTTTTTTCTATACTTAGAGAGTGTGTTTTTGTATAATGCCTAGGTATTTAACATTGTACAAGATAGTGAAAAATCATTTACCAAGCATCATTCGTCATGATGTGAAAACTCAGGCCTAATAACTCTTTCTTTACTTAATTTAAATATCAGATAAACTGTAATTGCTATACTTACACCATTTTTTTTCATAGCAAATTATTAAAATGCAGAGTACATTTTTGTGCCTTTGTTTGAACAAAGATGTTGGAATACCTTATGAGCGGATGTTGCAAGATAGGGTGTATGATCACACAATGGTGGATTAATATTTGTTCCGTTTATTTCCTCCTCCCCCTCATCCTCTCCCACTATGGGGCACCTGGTAGATTCTAAATACTTTATGGGTAAAACTGAATTCCTACAAGGAACGCTTAACTGATGACTTTAAAGATATATCCGTACGGATGTGGGATGTGCTTTTTACTTCCCAATCAAGCGTACAGTGTTTTTGAAGGAATCCCATTCAGGTATTAACCAGACTCCATCCAACTTAGCTCCCAACACCAGCCAGGGCCAGCCAGGATCTGTCACCTGTTCAGTTATTTTCTGTAGCACTTTTCATAATGAAGGTATATTCATCAGGCCACTGACTTTAACCAATAGCAATCTAAGCTATTGCTTAAGCTCATCTCTTAGTTGAAGGCATGTAAGGGTGTGGTGAAAGTAATGTGCTTTATGCAAGAGTTCCTGATGCCAAAATCACTCTGGCACACAAATACTATCTTTCTGTTACAATGAGCTTTTCTAGAGGCTATGCTTACACTGAACCTTTTAGCTGTTTCTAAAGTGATTTTTTTTAAATAACTACTTTGCTACAATTGATGCTAACATTTATAAAATAATACATCTGTTTGAATTATACCTTGAATTGTGACTTTTCCACATAAATATTTATTTATTTATTTAGTCAAGCATGCATTTGATAATATATATAAGTATAAACATGATTATTAACACATGAAATAGATATGAATAAAAGGGAACATTAAGACAGGGACGGTAGGCACTTTGGTGTGCTTATGCACGCCCCTTACAGGCCTCTTAGGAATGGGATGAGGTCAACAGTAGACAGTCTGAGGTTAAAGTGTTTGAGGTTAGTGGAAGGAACCACAGAGTCAGGTAGTTTATTCCAGGCATTGACCACTCTGTTGCTGAAGTCGTATTCCTGCAATCGAGTTTTGTGCAGTTTACCCTGAGTTTGTATCTATTGTGTGCTCGTGTATTGTTGATGTTGAAATTGAAGTAGTCACTGACAGGTAGGACATTGTAATTAATGGATAATTTTATGTACTATGCTTAGGTCAGACTGAAGGTGGTCTGACCTAATATAATATCTTATATTATATTAGATATTATATTATATTATCTATAATATCTTTTATAATGACACTTATTGGGCTCAAAGCTATTACATTTTATGTGGTTTTTTTTTTTTCTGCACAGGTGTTATTGCTCAAGAGGTGAAGGAAATTCTTCCAGAAGCAGTAAAAGATTCTGGGGAAATAGTCTTTACCAGTGGGAAAACTATTGAGAATTTCCTTGTGGTGAATAAGGTGAGTGAAACTCTTGGAAATAAACTAGCAACAGGTAGATTTAATATTCTGAAGAAAACTAAACCCATACAAAATCTGGAAAATACATCTTTTCCCCCATTTTTTTAAAAGTTGCATCTTAGATGTTTTGTTTACTAATGCTTGTTTTAGAAAGTGCCAAAAACTACACTTGCTGGCATGAACTGATGTGAAGGAGAAAACAAAAACAAAAAAATAGGCAGGCTTCTGACAAGAACAAACTGGTTCAAATCATTGCAGGTGATTTGGTGGAGAACCATAAGATAGGGAGTCAGTCTATGTTTCTCAAAAAGCTTTCAGAAGAAAAGAAAGGACAGCTCTTAGTTCTTCCTGTGTCTCCTACATTTAACTTGACTTCAAATAAAACTGCTTATTTTTTATAAGGACGAAGAAGAATTCAATCTAGTGAAAAAGTATGCCAACTATTTTTTCCATATGCAAGTGAATGTCTTGTCCTAACCTAGATGTATGGCAGATTATAGAATAAAATAAGCCCATAAATATCCTTACCTATTGAATGTTTATTCTATTAAAATAAATTGTATACATATTTTAATATTCTATGTCACCCAAAGTAGCCCTGTGGTAAGGTGGGTGGCCAAATAATAATAATAATAATAATAATAATAATAATAATAATAATAATAATAATAATAACAACAACAACAACAACAACTATTTTCAAATTTAGTGTATTATAAAGGATTTATTTTGTGAAAATATAGTAAAATATATTTTTGTGATATTTATTTAAAAAAAATGATATATTAATGCAGAGATGGAATAGATTTGTGAATTAACAAATAGAAGGCTGATATGGACCAAAAAGAGACCACTCCTACATTTCAGTAAATGTACATAAAATGGTTTTATAAACCACACTACAGAGCTGTGGTTATCTGGAAAATACATTTTCATATTTTAATTGTATTTTCCTACCTTCAGTCTTGAAGATAGATATCGAATTTTTGGTTTCTTGAAGATAGATAATCCAATTTTTGCTATCTCTTTCCTTCAGTCTTAAAACTTAGATATTTAATTTTTGATAGTGGTCAAGAGAGCATTTACATGGGTAAAATGCATATGGCATTGCATTCATTCCTAGAGATATCAGGTATGATCAATGGTAAACTACTTGCCCTAATAATAGCAAGAATTGAATGCGTCTCAGAGCTGGCATGTGTTATAATTGGAACCTGAAAAAGTATGAAAATTTCAGCTGGTCCAGAATTTTTTTGTTAAATATTATTGAGACCACATAAAAGATTTTGATTGAATCCTTTAAAGCTGTACATATTGCTTTCTCAAGAAGTCAAGTCTGCCCAGCTTTTAAAATCTGCAGAAGATGACCTCCCAATTCTACCATGATCAAAGCTATACTTGGTGGAATATGGAAAAGGGCCTGTATGTGTCTTTGGAATGCTTTGCAGCAAAGTTTTTTTTTTAATTTACAAAGGTATTTGGCAGGTAAGCTTGTTGCCAATTGAAGTGGATTTTAATTTGATTGGTTGTGGATTGTGTTTTTATTGTAATGTTTGTGTTCAATTTATCTTTCCCTTAGCATTAGCTGCCTTAAATATGATTTGGAGTGGAATGTAGATTCATTGAACTGTACATAAGATTTTTAAGTACTGTCAGAAAGCAATCTTTCTCCAGAAGAGAGAAGAATGGGAGTGAGCAGTGAATTAATGGTACTGTAGACATATGAAAGATACCAACCCAGATTGTTGGAGTTTCATCTTTGAAACATGTGAATATGAGAAACTCAGAAATCAAAGAAGCAGGGGAGGGAAGAGTTTGAGATTGAGATCCTTTTCTCAAGGATGGACTATTGTGTGTCACTGTTACGTAAGTTGCCTCATCACAAAGTCTCTGTATCCACATTTTTCTCTATAAGTGCTGCATAGTGAAAAGATTTTTACAAAAGGTCCACAATGAGGAAAGTGTCTATTAAGTCATTTAGCCTGACCTGTTAAGTTTCTTTTAAAAAAAAAATACTTGTGAAAACAAAACATCCTCACCCTTTAAAAAACAAAAGACAAAATCACAAGGCAAGGATTTGAACCCATCAGATGGTCTCTGTATAAAAGCAAACTTTGATTTTGCTCATTGCAGGAGCGTATTTTTATGGAAAATGTTGGGGCTGTGAAGGAGCTTTGCAAATTGACTGACAACCTGGAGAACCGAATTGATGAACTAGAGAGGTGGAGTCATAAACTGGCGAAGCTCAAAAGGTTGGACAGTATGAAGTCAACTGGAAGCTCTGGAGCGTTCAGGTAATACACATACCTGAATTTTAAACATAACTTTTATTCAGCTTTGGATCATAATATGGAGTGGCCACCTGGAGGAAAGGGTTCTTGGCAGATTTAATTCTTTATCACAAAAATAACATATAGGTTGCAATCCTATGACTTAGGAGGAAGCTACATTGAGCACAGTGGCATTTGTAGGTATATTAAGATTTGAACTAATAGAGAAGCTCGTAGAGTTTTGGAATAGGTTCAGGTGTTTTTCCAAGCTGAAGATTTAGTTCACTTTCTAAGACAGTAGGAAAGTACTTTTTTTTTCTCCTTCTACCATAAATAAGAACACCATTATGATATTTCTCTAATCCTTAATGAGAAGAGGAAATATTGCACAATTCAAGCCTCTAGACATTATGAGTGTTCATATGAAGCACTGATGGTTAAAGCAGGGGCATGAAGAAGAGAACACAGAAGGGGATCTATAGGGAACATTTATGAACTCTCTCAAGATAAATATGAATGTAAATCTGTATCTTTAAGCCCATTCTTGAAAAGGTCTAGAGTAGTACGTTTTCAAAGAAGGATGGTACAATGAGATAAACAATGCAACAAATTTGAAAACAGGTTCATGCTTTTAATGATTCCTTGTGCAAGAAAATGTATGGTTTGGTGGCTTTCTATTCTCCCCTCCATTCTTTCTATACCCCTAAATATTTTGCTGCAGTTGAGAATACAATCTGTTAAGTGATTCTTTTAAGTCTTGTTTCTGTTTTGGATAAAGTACTCTAATTTGCAAGAGCCCCATTTTGCGGTACATATTTGTGACTCTAAGCATGTATTTTGTTTGTATGTATGTATGTGGCATATATACTCTGTGTCTGTGTGTGTGTGTGTATGTGTGCATACACACACACACACACACACACACACACATACACACACACGTATGTATCAGTGGTGGGATTTCAATTTTTTTTACTACCAGTTCTGTGGGCGTGGCAGGGGAAGGATACTATAAATTCTCCAGTCAGAGGTGGTATTTGCCAGTTCTCCAAACTACTCAAAATTTCCACTACTGGTTCTCCAGAACTGGTCAGAACCTGCTGAATACCACCTCTAGTATGTATGTATGTATCTATGTATGTATCTATGTATGTATGTTTGTATGTGTTGCTTTGTTGACAACTGTTAGAAATGGAAGAATAAGCAGAGGGAAAATGCAATAGAAGAAGAAAAATGCTTATTTGGATGCAGTATAACTTTGTTTTTTTAATACAGCCAAGCTGGAAGTCAGTTCAGCCGTGCAGAAAGCATACCGCATAAAAAGAGGCCCCCCAAAGTGGCAGGCAAGGTAACTTTTTACAATTGTCTGATTTTCTGTATTAAAGGTGGTATTGGAAATTTCTGGTCTTTGGTAGGAAATGCAGGAGCTGATTTTCTGATTCTCCTACTGTACAAATTCTGTGATACTTGAAGAGATGGAAGCAAAACATTTGTTTGAGTTCTGAGCAACATCATATTTGTTCAGTGTGTTTATTACACTGTTGAGTAAATGCCAGCCTGTTCTATAAATGTCAATATGCTATCTTCTATCATTTATAAATAAATATGGATTCATATTGCAAATCACTGTGTATTCCTCAACTATGAATATAAATTCATAGTTGGTGTGGCTAAGAATTGTATTATGTGTGATACACTCCTTGATGCAAAGTTCTTTTATGAGCTGGTGCTCAAATTGGTTGCATCCAACAGCTTTCTGTTTTAGTGATTTGTAACCTCTGCTTTAAACTACTTGCCTTCCATGTAGCTCTGCCATTCCTTGCCTATTCAATGTTTCCCATTAATTGATTTGTGAATATTTATTTTTCCTTGGGAAGGCTTAGATAAGAGTTCCAAAGATTCCATAGAAAGTACAGTTTGCTAGTAACAAGATGACAAGCAACCTATGAGACTTAAAATTACATTTGTCAAGCAGACATCTGACATGATTTTTCCCTTGGTCTTTATTTTGTGCAGACTCCCACACAAGGCGTCAAAGACCAAGCTTGCATCAGTCAACGTTTTCTGCAAGGTACCATTATTGCTTTGGTGGTCATCATGGCATTCAGGTGAGTGGCTCCTTAGGTTGGTGCAGCACTGAGAATGTATGAGAGAGCCTGTTAGCCAGTGAGTGAATAGATATTCATTTATATTAGTTTATTTCCTCTAAAGTTGTTGCCATCTTTTCACCACGTTGCTTTTGTCAGTGAGAATTAGATGGAAATGTGCATCACTAACTAAAATCTACATACTTAAATACCATGTAGCAAAATATCCATGTTTTAATGACGAAGTAAAAACATGCCAAGCTAGAAGTGGTTGCTATAGTTGATCACCATACTTAATCTTTAGAATTAGAGTCCTGAGCAAAGGTTTGTATAGTTCTTCAGAGTAAAGCTAATCTGAACCTTTTTAAAAAGCAGCATTTTTAAGGATAAGGCAATACATTTTTCTAAAATTGAACAAGGACTAGGACTACAGGTGATATATGATAGCAGTGTTCCAATATCTAAGGGGCTGCCACAGAAAAGAGGGCGTCAAGCTATACTCCAAAGTACCCGAAGACAGAACAAGAAGCAATGGATGGAAACTAATCAAGGAGAGAAGCATCTTGAACTAAGGAGAAATTTCTTGGCAGTTAGAACAATAAATCAGTGGAACAATTTGCCTCCAGAAGTTGTGGGTTCTTCAACACTGGAGGTTTTTAAGAAGAGATTGGATAACTTTTTGCCTGAAATGATACAGGGACATCTGCCTAAGCAGTGGGGTGGAGTAGAAGACCCCCAAGGTTCCTTCCAACTCTGTTATTCTGTTACGTTTTAGCAATGAGTTAAGCTGAGAAAAATTGGAAAGCAGATGGGACTATCCTGGATTTGGGTATAGTTTTCCAGTTTTTCTTGAGGAAATTTGAGACTTTTCTTTGTGTTCTTTTTCCTGGCAATGTTAAAACTATTTTAAGAGCTACACTAGAGTAATGGCAGTTATACTCAGTTGATGCTTTATGGATACTGGAAAAGAGATAGAATAGGAATAAATTTGAGAATAGGAATAAATTTGTGAAGTGGAACTCTTTTTCGATCAAAGTCACTTACATTTGTGAATATAAGTAACAAACAAATATGGCCTGTTAGGGTAGAGCTCCTTTTCTGTCTGGAACACAGAAACTCTATTTTTAGAAACTTTATTTGATGTTTTCTCTTTCATAGTGTGGTGTCCATGTCTACGCTCTATGTGCTAAGCTACCGCAGTGAGGAAGACCTTGTGGATATTGAAGGGTATGTTCCCTCTTCCTGGTCATATGCTTTGAAAAGTAATTGGACTCTCATTTGAGCTGAGGGAAAATTCTTAAGGAATTTTTGATGCAGATGTTTGGGCCAGCCTTACCATTTTGGGATGACAAAAGAATAAGACGGTAAAGGGAATTGAGGGTAGGCATCAGAAGCTGAGTGCCAGCATCCCACATGCTACCTTACCCTGCCAAGCTAATGAATTTCAACTAAGACTGAGGTATGCGTTTAGGATATATCTTTTCATGACCACTTCTTAGAATTTATTACAATTTATAAATTCTATAACAAAGTATATTTGCTATAGAATAACACCACGACATGTGTACAGGTACACTGTTGTACATCGTATTTAAGATCTTTTCTAAATAGTCATTAATAGCAATAGCACTTCAACTTATATACTGCTTCACAGTGCTTTACAGCCCTCTCTAAGCGGTTCACAAAGTCAGCCTATTGTCCCCAACAGTCGGGTCATAATCAGTTTCTAGAACCTGTGCTGTTTTATGTAATTGTCCATATGTCCTAGCTGTATTCCAGTTTGAAACAATGTATTTTGGATAATTCACAGTGGAATGTTAATTACTAAAGTGACCTTTCTCTTTCCCTCCCCTTTGCTTGCTTCTTTTTTGCTCCCACTTATTTATCTCCCCAAATCCCTCTCTGTCTACTCTTCCCATCAAATACTCTTTGCTACACTTTCCCTTGTTCCGTTTCTCCTTTCCTCTTCTGTTTTTGGTGCCTTGTAGCTCTTTTGCTGTGCCTACTTCTTGCCTTCTGGCTCTTTTTCAGCACAGAGGTCCTGGCGTCCCAGTTGCTCTCTGTCCATGGTATGGTCCTACTTTTTCAATATGCTGCAATACATTTGTCCTATTCTTTCAAATCTGCCACCTTGTATTTTTATGCATTCTCCCTTCTTTTTATATCTTGTCTGCATTTTAGTGTTGCTTCTCCTCAACAAAGGCGAACAGGGAAAAAGAGTTTTTGTAAACTGATATACTGAAACCAAGCTTAAATAATATGTTAAAGTCACAATTAGTTTGAATGTGCAAAAACATTCATGACATTTTTCATAACATGAAAAATAGGAAGATTGAAAGTGCAGTTCTTAATTGCAAGAAATCATCCTCATCGGACCGTTTCTATGCTTGCAAAATATGATGTGCAGTTATAGGCTTATGTGGCTAAATGCTGAATAATGTAAATGGGTGTCATCAGGTAGAAAACATGAACAGCTAGCAGACCAGGGAGGATTGTTTTGGTTGGAACCAGGACCATTTATCAAAATCTTAATTGTGCTTGTAATCTCATCCTAAAAGTTTTCTGTTATCAGAATTTTTTGTTTTCTAGTGGAAAGGGGTGGGTTTAGAACTGATTTAAAGCAATGTTAGCTCATTCGCCCTTTGTTACTTTGTCAAACTATGCTCATATATTGATCTCTATTCGTTCAGAACAATAATTCTACTTTCCATCCTGTTTTCTGACCCCTTTTTATTTTTGCAATGGTTTTAAGTTGTCTTCAGATTTCAAATGTGACCTCATGCGCAGCCTCTTATCTTATTGCATCTCTTTCCTTTGCTATACATCTGTATCTGTTTTATATCAAAACTTCATGCCTGCATTTTTCTTGTATTTTAGGTCCAGTCAGAATATAGATAAAAATAAGATGACATTTTCCACTACTGCATCATCAAATACCCCTGACAATGCTTCCCCTTCAGAGAATGGTAGGTACCAGTTGTTCCCATCCCCAGGTGCAGTTTAATCAACTATAAGCAATTTCAAATCATTATTTCAATCTGAATGCCTTAAAAGTAATTTGAATACAATTTGTTTTCTTTTCTGCTGACCTTGAAATGAGACAGCCATAATGCAAGGACTGATTGTAAAGTTACTTTTTAGCATGGTTGTAATATCAATGGTCACTAAAAAAGACAGTCATTAAGCAAGGACTACTTGTAGGGTTATTGTTCTGACCCAAGCCTCATTCAAAGCAAACAAACACCAAACAGAGATAAAAGCAAAACCTTTTTAATGCTTCTTTGTGAATTCTGTTCATTCACAGTAAAACACTATTAAAAACTAATTGTCCCAGATAAGAACAAGCCTTGCCAAGGTTGTGCATGGCTGCCAAGAACACTAGAGCAAATTACAAGGAAATATTCAAAACCAAAAGTCTCCAAACACAAACCAGGATAGTCCAAACTTCCACAAGACTTGAAGTGCAAGAACTTCTTTGCTACCTGCAAAGAATCCCACCTCTGAGGGCTGGCTTTTATCCCTTAAGGGAGGGGCCATCACCTTGCAGCCTTACTCCTAAGTCACCCATGCAGCTGCAGCTGCTCTTTCCTTCGAGCAGCCCTGCCCTCATACGCACTTGGCACAGGCTCCTCGGGGATCACTGCTGCCAGCCTCCACAATCTCCGAAGCCAGCATTCCACTCTCCGATGGTCCTGGCCCCATCCCTGCATCACACACAGGCCCCTCATCTGAGTCCTCGTTCTCCGAGACCTCAGCCATCTGCACCTGCTGCCGACGAACCACAACAGTTATAGACTGCTCACAAGCTAGAGTTTTTTTTAAAAAAGACTAGTTTTACTGCAATTTGAAATAAATTGTCTCAGTATTATAGATAGTTACAGATAAAGATTACAGATAATCAGAGTTGGAAGGGACCTTTTAGATCAGGGGTCCCCAACCACTGGTCCGTGGACTGGTACCAGTCCGTGGAACAAGTCTTACCGGGCCACTGGCTTGCTGGGCGCCGCCATCTTGTTTTGATGAAAAAGTGCTTCCGGTGAGCTTTTCCGGGTAGAAAGCTCACCGGAAGCACTTTTTCATCAAACAAGATGGCGGCGCCCAGCTGATGTCGGTACCGGGCCGCACCATAAAAAGGTTGGGGATACCGGGCCGCGGCGTAAAAAGGTTGGGGATCACTGTTTTAGATCATCTAGTCCAAGCCTCCGCCTAAGCAGGAGACCCTACACCATTTCTGACAAATGGCTGTCCAATTTCTTCTTGAAAGTCTCAAGTGATGGCGCTCCCACAACTTCCGAGGGCAAAGTGTTCCATTGGTTGATTGTTCTCATTGTCAGAAAGTTTCTCCTTATTTCCAGGTTAAATCTCTCCTTGTTCAGTTTCCATCCATTATTCCTTATCTGGCCTTCAGGTGCTTTAGAAAATAGCTTGACCCCCCTCCTCTCTGTGGCAGCCCCTCAAATATTGGAACACTGCTATCATGTCTCCCCTGGTCCTTCTCTTCACTAGACTAGCCATACTCAGTTCCTGCAACCGTTCTTCATATGTTTTTGTCTCCAGTCCCCTAATCATCCTGGTTCCTCTTCTCTGCACTTTTTCTAAAGCCTCAACATCTTTTTAATAGTTTGGTGACCAAAACTGAATGCAGTACTCTAGGTGTGGTCTTACTAAGTATTGTTCAACACTATTGTTGAATACAAACAATAGTGTAAAGTCACATGGCATTGAGACTGATTTTAAAATCTCTGCACATCTGAGTCCTCTTGTGCAAATACATGAGATCCAAATGTGGGAGATATGATTGATTTCCCTTAGGATGCAGACAAGAAAACAGTACTGATGCACTAAAGATTTACTAACATAAAGCTCTCTTTAAAACTGTTCACCAAAAGATCGGTTTTCTAGTTTGGACAAGTCAATCCATATGATTGTAAGAGGGAATTCATCCAGATTGAGAGAAAAGTTAAATTAAAAGATAATTTTGTGAATTATGTATTTAGTGCAAGAAGCTAATTGATGCTGGTTTTGGATTTGGCACAATTGATGTTGATTCTGTTGTTCTTTTCCTACAGCCACAACCCATGTACCTGACTTGTCCCCTGCCTTGCCTGCCTATAACATAGTAGTCTGTTTTGACCCACCTTGTTTTTCTACCTGTTGCTCTTCTGTTCTCAACAACATGTCTACTCCTGGACCTTCTGGGACCACTACAGTCGCCACCAACCGGATAGGTAAAACCATTTGGTCCTATTTGTTTATTTAAGAATTTACAGTTATAATCCAAAAACATGGGAAAGAACATTAAAATGGAAAATACTTAAGCTAAAAATCCACTTACAGCACAAGCTAAGCATGCCTGTGTTATGCTCTGAATCACAGATTTGTAACTGTCATTGCAGAATTTGGCCACAGTGTTGGCCAAATTAGAAGCAAACAACTGCTTCCCGGAATTGCTCTGAACAAATTGTGATTAGAGGAGAGATTAACTACATCCTCCAAGGATAATAGGACATTTCAAAAGTACATATGCAATTGTCGAAATTTCAGATCTGAATCTATGCATTAACTTTCTGGGGATATTGTTCCATCGTTTGGTCAAGACCATTAAAGGCAGAGCAACTGATCATTCCCCTCCCTCCCCCAAGTGGTGCTGTAGCTGCAGCAGTAATTCATATCCATGTATTATGTCCTGAATCTGCAGAAGTAGAACCAAGTTTTGTGGGCAAGGGAAGAGAATCTAGATTACCAAATGCTTTATTGGTTTAGTTCATTTTATGTGTGAATGTTGTTCTGCACCATTTAGTTGAATGAAGGAATGAATTTTTTATTCACCAAGTGTGATTAGACACACAAATAATTTGTCTTGGTGCATATGCTTTCAGTGTACATAAAAAGAAAAGATACATTCATCAAGATATAAGGTACAACAGTTATTGATAGTCATAGGGTACAAATAAGCAATCACTAGTTACACTATTGCCCCAAATGTTGTAGGTAGTTCTCTGCTATACTGTTGTGTTAAATGGATCATTTAACTGCCAAATAGATACTTATTTGCTATATCACACCAGAGGTGGTATTCAGCAGGTTCTGACCAGTTCTGGAGAACTGGAAGTTTTGAGTAGTTTGGAGAACCGGCAAATACCACCTCTGACTGGAGATTTTACAGTATCCCTGCCACACCCACCAAGCCACGCCCACAGAACCAATAGTAAAAAAAAAATGAATCCCACCACTGCATCACATCATAGCTACTTCCACAAACTCTCTACAGTAGTTAAATGCACATGCCTAATAACGAGGATATGGTTGTTAATAGTAATTTTTCTACTAGTTTTTGGATACCTTTGGTTATTAGAAGGCATCTGTCCTCATGATAGTCCAGGAGTAAACAATCTACATTCACAGAATCAATTCTTTAAACAAGTATTGTTGCCGTTAAAAAAAGAAAAGATCAGCTGCCTTAATTTCATGTAGCAAAAAAAGGAAAAATTAGAGCAAGACTGTCAATGGTTTTGAGCAACATTGTTTTTCTGTGAACTTTTTTCTCTTCTCATCTAATAGGGGGGGGGGGGGGGGGGGGGGGCGGGGGGGGGGGGGGGGGGGGGGGGGGGGGGGGCGCGCGGGGGCGGGGGGGGGGGGGGGGGGGGGGGGGGGGGGGGGGGGGGGGGGGGGGGGGGCCGCCCCCCGGGGGGGGGGGGGGGGGGGGGGGGGGGGGGGGGGGGGGGGGGCCGGGGGGGCGCGGGCCCCCCCCCGGGGCGCGCGGCCGCCGCCGGGGGCCGGGGGGGGGGGGGGGGGGGGGGGGGGGGGGGGGGGGGGGGGGGGGGGGGGGGGGGGGGGGGGGGGGGGGGGGGGGGGGGGGGGGCGGGGGGGGGGGGGGGGGGGGGGGGGGGGGGGGGGGGGGGGGGGGGGGGGTGGGCCCGGGGGGGGGGGGGGGGGGGGGGGGGGGGGGGGGGGGGGGGGGGCGGGGGGGGGGGGGGGGGGGGGGGGGGGGGGGGGGGGGGGGGGGGGGGGGGGGGGGGGGGGGGGGGGCGGGGGGGGGGCGGGGGGCCGCGGGGGCCCCCCCCCCCGGTGGGGGGCCCCCCCCCCCCCCGGGGGCGGGGGGGGGGGTGGCCCCCCAGGGGGCCCGCTTCTTCTTTCGGGAAAAACTTTTTGAAGGCAGCAAAGAAGATCTGGGTGATGAAGCCATATTAGAATCATTATTTACATAAAACTGAATCAGTTTCAAAACATTACTCTTGGGGTTTTTAATCATTTTGTTTCAAGATCATTCTGTTAGGAAATTTATCTTGCTTCCCTACTTATACCTAATTGTTGCATTTTTTTTTTTTGGAATTTCCAGAATATAATGGTCAAGAATATTTAAATATTAGAGAATAGTTTGTATGATTTTGGTTCTCCTACGGAAAGGGATAAATTCAACATGTGTAGAGATTTAAACAATAATCTGGCTTTTCTATCGGTTGCCTAGTGCAAACCAGTTCTTACAGATTCATTTTCTACAAAAATGTTTTTATATGGAATTATATCTATCTTAAGAAACTCCTGCAAGATTTTGACTGAGAATGTACAGTACATCTGACTAAACCATTAGAATGCATGGAAACTCTCCTAGGGGAATTTTCATCTGTATTAAAAATTAAAGTTTGTCTAACGGAGTCTCCAGTGTTAGAAGCTAGTCACAGGTTTATCATCTCTGAGAATTAATGCTGCTTTAATTGTCACACCTTCAGCTCTTAGATGTCTGTCCATTGCTGGTCCCTTCTCAAATTAGCTTTATTAATTTTTATTTTGTTGTTCTGCCTTCATAGACCAAAGCTTCGTGTCACTCCTACCAGTGACAAACATCAAAGCCAAATCGAGGGGGATCACTGGCAAGACAGCTTCGCACACAAAGTGGCCAAAGACTGCTGACCGATCACGAGGCTTTGGGGGTCTCAATGCCAGCCCCTCCTCCCTCTTCACCAACATCCAGGGCAAGTCCAAATATATTGCCAACCTGCCCCTCACATACAACAGCGTTCCTTCTGATCGGGCATCACGGCAGCGGCGGAGCATCAGCCAACCAGATGCTAAGGAGCCTGGCATCGCAAGCACCAAGCCTAATGGTAGACATTTTTCCTATTTTCTCTGATTACTTGGAAATAGAGACACTTTCCACCATCTCTGCTCATCCGACCAGATCTAGCAGGGGTGGCGTGTTAAACAATGTCTTCTTGTTGGACCCAGGATTTGTGTGTTTCTGTGGCTGCCTTATGGAATGTCATCCCTGCAGAATTTCAGATGGCCTCAACCCTTTTAGCCTTTTATAAGGCATTAAAGACCTGGCTGTTCCCCAGGCCATTTGGGCCAGGAAGTTGTCAAGATCTGCCGGTTGCTGCTACTTGTTTATAGGGTTTCATTATTGTTTGTGCTCTTGGGCATTGGGACTTGAGAGGTTAAGATGTTTGTAGCCTGGTATATGGTCCAGAGATGAGAGGGGAAGACATATAAATCAAATAAATAAGCAAACAGGGATTGTCTATTGGAAGAAGGGAACATTTTTGCCCCCAAAACAGCATGCAGGAATAGTCTTAAAGTTGCCAAGGTTGGAGACCCCTGGTTTAGAGACCTCATAGTTGTGTGACCAAGAGCAGCAGCAGCCCAGTCCCCCTTGTCTCTTGCATGGGTGCCTGAATCTGTATGTGCATCATCCACCACTGTCAAGCAGCAACATAGAATCTTCAATTATTTTCTCACCCTCTTGTCTACCCCTAATTTCCACATGGAATCCATCTCACCCTCCCTATTGCAATCTGGCTCTCCCCAGTTGACTAATCATTGGCCTGTGAGCATGTAGAAGAGAACCACTTTGGTGCAGTGGTTAAGGCATCAGGCTAGAAACCAGAAAAACTTGAGTTCTAATCCTGCTTTAGGCACATAGAAGCTGGGTGACCTTGGGCCAGTCACACACACTCAGTCTTAAAAAGCAGGCAAGGGCAAATCTCTTCTGGAAAAAAAAAAATAAGTTGCCAAGAAAACTGCAGGGATCAGTCCAGGCAATCATCCAGAGTCAGGAATGACTCAAAAGCACCCCTGATGGGCAAGCAGGAAAGATTTGGGTTGCAATGAACCAGCCAAGGCCTCCGAAACCCCCCTGCTCTTGAGCTACAGATTCTTCACATATGTTTTAATTATTGAGCTACAGATTCTTCACATATGTTTTAACTATCTGCAAGCACCTCCTTAATATATCTTGCTCATCTTTATTCCTTCTTTACTCTCCTCCAGAACACCCCATTACTACTAGCCATTTGCTAGTGTAGATTCTTTTCAAACTCTGATGACTGTTGATGTATAATCATATCCAAACTGGAGAACACCTGCTATTTTTCCATCTGTGCCAGGTCTATACTGCCTGTTCCTGTTGTGCCCTACGCTGCATGTAAAGCTTTGTGGAGTGATGGCACACATACATCCTTAGCAGGCATGGTTTATTAATCCCATTCCAAACTGTCTGATTTCCCTTCGGCTTGGTTTAGGCAGAAATATACAGTATATGGTTGCGTTAGTTAGAAGATCTTCCTTTAGAATGATTAGCATTTTGCGGAACTTCCTATGCAGAGTAAACTCCTGCTCCATCTTGATCCTTTCTGTCCTATAGAAACAGCACCTGTGCTCCAGTTTGTCTCACTGTTGGAGGCGAATGTGGTCATCTTACCTCAAGCCTGTGCTACAGGGGACGATTGCAGGTAAGTGGGAGCATGGCAACCATAAGCTTTGTTAGACTGGGAGTTCTTTTTTGTAATATATGTTTATCTGAATTTATCAGTATAGCAAAAATACAAAACAAACCAGAACAAAGATAGAAAATAAGAAAGAGAGAGAAAGAGAGAGGGAGGGAGGGAGGGAGGGAGGGAGGGAGGGAGAGAGAGAGAGAGAGAGAGAGAGAGAGAGAGAGAAGGAAGGAAGGAAGGAAGGAAGGAAGGAAGGAAGGAAGGAAGAGGAAGGAAGGAAGGAAGGAAGGAAAACATTTATGACCTTCTGTCTTTTTTTCAGTCAGGTAATAATCATTTTAAAGTTTGTCCAACTCTTCATCCCTTTTTAACTTCCAAATCCTGTAATCCTCAAGTCATTTTCAACAAAAAGTCCACGTACAGTTTCATCTTTCAGAAATGTCTTTATTGTTTTTTCTCTGACCAACCTGCTCAGCTTTGCTATTTTTGGAAATCCAGTTAATTTCATACTCCAGCATTCCACTGTAGGCATTTCATTGCTTTTGCAAGTTTTTGCACACATCAGACAAGGATTCTTAAAAGGTCAGATTCCTAGGAAGGAAACTGTGTCATCCAGATAACTAAATATATCAATTTAGGATTTTTCCATGCATCTTGGTTGCCATATTACCAGTGATGAATGATGGAATCATATTTGGGTGAATACATACAAAGCGCAGCAGGAAAACATGAAGATAAGCAAAAATGTGTGATATATCCTTTTTTGTTTGTTTGTTTATTCCTGCAGGACTGGAAATATCACTTATCGCATTCCCATCAGCAAATTTACATCAGTTAACACAAATCTTACCTTGGAAATGAAGTAAGTAAAAACTTTTGGGAAAGCACAATTCTGGCAAAGAATATTGTAGAAAATGCAAAAGCTAAAACAGTCAATAGGAAACCAGATTGAGAAAGGAGAATTCCAAAATTATACAGTTGATAAAGAAAAGATGTGATATCTGCTATCATTTCATAAATTGAGAGTACTATTCTCAATATAATTCATAGGAAAATAGTACTGGGTCATGAGGAAGATGGGGGACAGGCTTTTGGTGAGGCTTGACAATCTAATCTGGTTATACTCTGTTTAAGAATCTTTATTTTCCCTCCCTCATAGGACTGGGGATTTCACAGAAAGACAGATACTTCCTTGTGGTGATTCTTTTACCTATATTTCTATGCCACTTCTCATCTCATAATCACAGAACCATTTGCTGCAATAACCCTAAAATGGCCACAGTCAAAAATTAAAGTCTATCAGTGCTACTCTGGGAGGATGCCATGTATTTCATATCCTGACATGCTAAAGATAGAAAGTTAGGCATGATACAAAAGAAAATCTGTCTGTCAAAAGGGAAGGGAAGTTTTGTAGCTCAGTGACAGAGCACAAAAATTTTGTCCCAAAACAACAACAACAACAACAACAAAAAGGTTTGGTCTCTGACATCTCCAGTTGGGCTGCTGCAAAACCTCCTTCATTCCACTCCAATATTTCATCGCAGCAGATACTGCTGCTTATTTTAAACTGCCTAGAGTAGCCCTATAGTGAGATAGGCAGCAAATGAAATACACACACACACACACACACACACACACACACACACACACACGAGAACTACTATCAGGACAGGTCATTGAGAATTTTAGGCCAGCAGCCTCTGAAACACCACATATGGTCTAATTTGATGATGGGCCGTGTTGCTACTTTAATGCAATGCATCTCCTGTACTCTTAAAAGACCATTTTGTTCCTTTGTGTATCTTACTCCACTGTGATATTTATTCATCTGTACATTTAGACCTGGAAAACCAGAGTAATTTGGATCAATGAGTCTTCATGCTATTGTTTGTTGGGTTGTATCTAAAAACTGTTTCATAGAAAGCAAAGAGGAATTAGAGAAGTGGCTTGTCAATTATTACTTTCAAGATTTAGATTTGTTCAAAATAACTTTGCAAAATGTAGCTCCATTATTCCTTGGAGCCACAAATATTTTGCTTTCTGCTGTAACACAACGAAGACTTTCAGTCTTTTCTTCCTGCCTGCAAAACAACAGCACCTCTGAAAAGACTCTGGAGAGATATTTCAAAGGAGGAAAGAAGAGAAGGGAATGCATCCCAGTGCTATAGTGCATTTCTTCTTCCATTTCAAGTCCAAGCCTGGTATAATGGTATACGATTAGGAGTTGTATATTTTTGGTGGGTGAATGTGCAGAGTGAGAAAGAGTATTTTACAGTGAAATAAGAACATGAATTCATAAGCCAATATACTGTAAATAGTGGCATTTATATTATTAAAATGCCAAGAGAAGGATGATTTGAAAATGACCTGTTCATCCTTGTTGCTTTCTGTTTCTTTCCTTCCTTTCAGTGCTTCCTCGGCTGTATCTGGCTATCTTTGTAATCTCACATCTAACAGTCCATGTCTGCACACTGAAAATGTCCTAGACAGCTTGTCTAATGCAACAGATATTCAGGTATGATTTGTTTTTTTAGAAAAAGATATCTCACAAAATATTTTATCTGCTGGATAATGTATTTGCATCTACGGTTGTTTTTTTTGGTTACATCTATAATAGAAAATAAAGTTCATACTTTCAATTTGTTGTGTACTTAGACCATCTTAGTTTTATTTGGAACAGATGTTGCCTTTATTTCTTGAAAATCACTATTTAGTAATGTTTTTCAAAAAACTGACCATAACACCGATTCCTCCCATCTCCTTTTGCTTCTCCTTCTCTCCCCTTGTCCCTTTCAAAACAAAAGCTTAAGAGTTTGGGCATATAAACCCATCTGTAAATAAGATGAACCTTGAAATGTTCATGTTTTAATTTTTGGTTAGTGTATATATGGATAAGCCATGGATTATCCATATTTCATAATATTTTGATTAAAAAGGGTTAACTTATCCATGGGTGGGCTTAGATGCAAGTATATATATGAGTTATACAGGTACTTTTAAAAAGTATTACTGTATACGCTTGCAAATAAGCCAGATTTAGTTTTGGGGATCTGTTTGACACATAAAATTATTGGCTTATTCATAAGTACATACGGCTGACTGCTGTTCTCTAACATCAGTTTCTTGCTAAAATGTGGGAGTAGAGTGCAGAGGAGATACAATTCACCTTGACAGTCTGGGAAATGGGGCAACATTAAAAACAGCAACAATAGCTTTCTTTCATCCCAGGTATTGGATGTTCTTTTTTTTCTAGGGAGCAACATACCGTTGGCCTGTGGTCATGATGCCATTCCAGGAATTCACTTACCACTTCCGATTAGCTAGTCCTGTGAGTATCAATGCTTGCCATGTCCTCTCTAGCATACATTTGTAAGGCATATTAATTCTTAGAATGAAAAAAAAAATACTTACAGCTAAGGCAATGAATTTGCCCTTTGGTAACAAAACTTCTCATTAAACCGAGCACTGAGTTGCAAACTCCTGTTAAATGAGACAAATAAATGTATGAATTATATCCACACGTAGCAATGTTTACAAGGATGGTGTGAGTATCCCATATTTAAATTACCTCCTGATAAGTCCGGTATAGATAAGTAATGATTCTGTATCAATGGGAAAGAGAATGTCTAGATTTCATAGGCATGCTTATTTCATTTTAGGATTAATCTTCAGTAAAGAAAAATATGTTCATGTGCAGGGTTATTTGAGACCATTTAAGAACACTATGAAATTTCTTACCACAGTATTGGGATTGCTATTTTTGCACCAATGCAGTCTTTTTCAACCTGATATGTGAACAACAACTCTCAGAATTCTCCAGCCAGCATGGATTCTACATATTTTAAAGTTGCCAAGATTGAGAAACACTATTCTAACGCACCTACCTGTATGAGAGCACAGGAGAGACTTGAACTTTTTAGGGAACAGATTTAAATCTGGGGCTTGTTGGGGAAGTTACATTTACTGACACAATACATCAGTATAAAGGCTTCTATGCCTTGAAAACACACAGAAAATTAGCCTTCCTTCATAAAACCGGAGAAGTGTTTTAGTGATCCAAGGGGACCTATTCAGAGTATGAGCTTACTTTTTACTTTGACTCTAAATTTGAACTCATTTACATTTCTTCCAAAAGTAGTAATAGTTTTGAGCTAATGATCCAACCAACTTTCCATGTTTGCTTCCCAGAATGTAAATTGTTTCTGTTAATGATGGCTATTCATGATTCCCTCAAGAAGTTAAGAGTTCCTCTCAGTAAAAAAAAAACCACCTTCATTTCCCTTGAACCTATTTTTTTCCCCATTCCCTCCCTACAGGGCCAAGCTAATTGCAGTACCCCTGTGGACCAGATGGGCTCTCTCTTTAATGACTACTATTTCCAATTTTATTGGCTCTGTGAATGAGTCTCCGGAACACCTGCACCCTTTTGACCGAAGCAGAAAAACGATGGGCTCCAAGACTCATTTGACTGAATACTCTCTTCAAAGAACACCACGCCCTGACTAGTTGCTTCTAATCGATAATCCCTTCCTTTGGGTCTGAGTTACTTTGGTTTCCTTCCTACCAGAGGGATGTTAATCTTAGAATGTCATACTTTGGGAAGGAATAGTGCCACAAGCAAGACAAGGAAATACAGAGGCATTTTGTTTTCTTGATTTGCTGTAGGATGCTAGAATTTATCTGGCTCTTGAATACACTGGATTTTAAAATTTTAGGCTTGACCATGCTTGCGTTCAGTCTATTTGGGCATCTCAGAACTGAAAGATATGGCTTGACTGGAAACACATCTTGGTGCCCAGAAAGTCAATGAAGCAGCTTTCTAAGGTAACTTTCTTACCAATGATGTTAGAAGTCCTATTCTAAAATGGAAACACTGGATCTGTCTGAAAAGGAATTCAATCTAGATGTGTTGCAAGTCGTACACTGGAATTTTCAACTTTCTAGCTGGTAGTCAGATGCTTCTCTTTAAAGCTATGCTTGGCAGAAATCCTGGTGACACTGGAATTCAGGGCTGATAGGTTGTTTTCAATAGCAATAACCAATGGAAAAGTTATGGGGTTTACCTCTCTCTTCTTCCTGCATTTGTCTTACTATAAATTTGTATTTGGCAGACAACAAACCTCTTGGGCCCTGCAAAAGCCATTCTCAGGCAGGCCACATTTGCACCCAAAGTGCCTTCTTTTCAGGACTGGATCTTCATCCTTCATGCTTCTCAAGAAGATAGCTCTTTTCTTCAAATATACTTGAGAAAATAGCCTCTAATAGGCTCTACAACTGGACCACAATGCTGGTATCATAATAGCATTGACTGAAACCTTTTACATCCCATTTTCTGCCACTGCCAAAAATACATTCATCCCAAAGAGAATATGGAAAAACTTATACTATACCCTTGTGTCAGAAACCAGGAAAAGAAGGCCACCAGAAGGAATGTACCCAGTGCTAAAAAATATCTACATTGATTTTTTTTTAATCCCTAAGGGATCACAGGGGTCCCTTTGAGGTAACAAAACAAAATACTTTTCTTCATTCTAGGCTTTGAATATCCTTTGTATTTCAGGTAATTTACTGTTACAAGATTTTAATTTGTTAAACCACTTCTGGGGGGTTTTCACCAAAAAGAGAAAAGAAGCAGCTGCCAACATTCAAGTCAATTATTGATTGGCTTGTGCCTCATAGGAAACCAAAGTTGAGTTCACTCTGAGTGCCAACCTGAGCCAAGATTTTAAATTAGGTGCTGGGATAAGTCAGATGTGCAAGCACAATGTCCAGGTATCAGCCTTTTGCCCTCAATTTGAAGACAAATGAGTTAGGTTGGTTCAGGCACTGGCCATTTCTTTCTAAAATGGTTAAATAAGATTTATGTAGAAGCAACAACAGTTGCATAGAGAACAAGGAGGTAATCTGATGAGGAAAGTAAGAAGCTGCTGGTTCAGCTTTCTCAACCAGAATGAAATTACTGTATAAAGAATATATGAAAAGAAGCATTCCTGCCTTTGGCATATTCCAGTCATCCAGCACTGCAAGCTTTTAAATTGGATTACTGTAGTTTAAAATTACTAAAGTAAACCTTGGCTATTGATATTTTTTTAAGCATTGATATGTTTGTGAAAACTTACAGTAGTGTTGCCTGCATTTCTTGGTGGAACTGCCTCATTATTAATTTATCTATTACCAGATAGGCATACTTTTAGGCTATTATCAGTGTTGCATATTTGACATTGCATTGTATATCTATGCTAAAAATCGCACTTCCCAGAGAAAAATGATAACTAAAAATAGTTTTATAAGAACACTTCTAATAAATGTATTAATATGTATGCTAACCTAGCAGTTAAAAAACATGAAAATTCAAATAGATAAATAGGTACCCATTTTGGTGTGGAAGGTAACAGCAATCCGTGCGCCTCAGTCATGCTGGCCACATGACCACGGAAATGCTGGCTCCCTCAGCTACTGTAGGAAACACAGATGAGCACTGTCCCCTAGAGTCGGACACAACTGGACAGGGGAAATGTTTACCTTTAACCTGTTTTCACAAAATAATGTACTGGTCTAATTGTTCTTCAGGATGCTTTAAAGCGAGTAGTACTCATGGATGCAATATAAAATTAATTCATTGTTAATGATTGATATCTTTCTTTGGGATGCTGTATGTTGTGTGCCCAAGAATAGCTCCTCAAGAAAAACAGCAGTTGGGTATTCCTATTCATTGGGAGCAGTGATGACACACTTGATGATATAGGGAAGAGAAGACAGAAAATTTTTAGTTAGGTCCACCTCGGAGAAAACAGACATGCAAAGACTGGCATGGCTATCATTACAAGTACTTGCCACCAGTTGGCAATGTTGCACAAGAAAGAATTAACATGATCAGTTTTTGTATACAGAGATCTAAGGGGCAACAGGCATGAGGTAGAAAATCTAATACATACAGTATTTAATTTGGCACTTAATTTCAGATAGCTAATATTAACTCAAACTGGAATTGTAATTTATTGATGTCATTACTATAGGTTTTAAACATTGAAGATAATATATACTTTAGGTAAGGCTCTCTGGCCAAAAAACCCAAACATTTTAAACTGCAGTCCTGTACTCACCGTTCACTGATGAGTAACAGAAAGAAATGAATTTGAGTTCAGCAAACTTCCACAAGGATGCACTGCTAAGCACTGCTTATTGAAGGGTTTCACTGCTTGGTGTTTCAGTGCAGAATTGAGCTTCAGTTATTATGAAGACAGCCGTTGCCTGCACTTCTCCAGGACATCCTTGATAGCATTAGCTTCTCTTGTCACCCACTGTTCTATTTTCCTCTTTCCCTCTACATTTTTTTTCTCCTCCTCCTCTTCCTTCTCCTCAGTGCCTTAGTTTGGACATAATTGTAACAGAGCCAATGTAAAGGAGAATAGAGGAAAGTATTGTACATTTTAACAGGACTTGGTTGGAGTCTTTTTCCTCTATACACATACTTGTGCTCAGAATAACAAGAGTAAATGATGAAACCATAGGCCAGATAAAAATCTGTCTTTTATGGTGTAAAGAACTGCTGTCATTCTAGAGGCTTGCATCAATCCTGCCACTTTTTCCATGCCAAACTCTGTCAGCTTCTCACATAGCGGAATCTTCCAATGTTATTCCAGCCAGATGGGAAGAAGTCCTGCAATAGCGCCCATTTAGTTAAAGTAATGCAAGCAGTAACTCATAGAAATGGAAGAATCCGTTGTTCCTTTTGATTCCATCTTAGCTCTAGTATGGCTCTTCTCAGCAGCAAGGTGCCAAAATACTCCCTTATTACAAGCAGTAAGAAATCTTTAAACCCTTAGTTAAGAGCTATTCATTTAAAAACAATCTGATGAGGACATTCACATTTTCCTGACTATCCCTTTGCCTACTCCTCCATACTGATATAAATAGCTAACCCACCACTGTTTGTTATCTATCCTGATCAGGGTGAGGCAGCAAAGACAAAATGACATCAGAAATAAAATAACCAATCACTTTCTTCTCCCAGTCGATCCAATGGAATTGGAGAGAAGGTATCAGTGTTTTTATATATAAGTATGCATGTACGGTATATATATGTGTGTGTGTGTGTGTGTATATATACACAAGCACACATATACATATATCAAATATTTTTATTGGCAAATTCACATCAAAGTTTTTTCTGGTATGCATAATCTTTTATAACAAGTATTGCTCTTTATATTACAGGTTTCATTGTTTTAAAATGCTGTAACACTGCTTCTATAATATCTCTTTTGTCTCAAAATGCTTCAAAGTATCAAGTGAGGGAGAGAGAAAAATTAGCCAAAAAATCATAGCAGATTAATAACCATCAATGCCTCAGTTATTAACATAATCACATAAACTGGACCTTTTGACCACACAATCTTTACTCATCTTGTCTCAGAACATTCCTTCCCATTTGCGTTATTTAGACTTCTCAAAAGCAAAATAGTGATTAAAAACTGTATCTGTTCCTGTCTGATAGACAGGTTAAGAGATGGTGCTTCCTGCTTAGTTGGTAGCTCACCTTTCTAAGAGCTGGAATTCTAACTGTGCCGCTTTAGGAACAGGAAGAAAAAACTAGGGTGGATATGGAGCCAGCTTTTAAAGTTTGGCTGCTCTGAAGGTTAGCAATGATTTCTGAAAAGGAAAATCCATACACTTTTTGTACTTTTATTATTGTTAAAGCTTAAAGCCTGTATATAAATATTTTATGCCATCACTGTGAGCCTTAAGGAATATAAAGCACTAATTGTTTTGTTTAATTGTTTTGTTTGCTACCACAGCTTTAATCATTGTATATTGTCTACAATTTCAAAGTCATATACTTAGTGAGTACTGTTTATGTTTTATTATTATTTTAGTTTGGTGGAGAATAAGTGAAGTTGCTTTTTCTTCTACCACCTGCTTTTCCAATTTGTATTTATATTTTGTTCTTGTTTTGGAGTTCTGGTGGTCAGGATTCCTTTACATTTGTTTGCTTATCTAGAGCCTAATTCTTAAGAAATGTACCTCTATAAATAAATACCCAAGTATACTACTTTGTACCCAAGATTGGCTCATCACTTATTCTTCCACTTCAGTAGATCTTCAGTAGACACACAGTGCAATTAATTAAGGATGCAGATCAAGAAAAAAGAATTTGGTATTGCACATAATATGCTACAGGAACTATTTGGAGATGACAAAAATAATCATGTTTTAGATTAATGTTCCTATCTGAAGTTTTTATAAAAGAAATAAAGAATGCAAATGACCAGTTGTCTGCAAGAAATATAAATCCTTCCTCCATTCCCCACCATCTGGTCAGAGCTGAAAAAGCTTCTTGGATGAGAAGCTAAACATCTTCAAAGAAAAACAAGAAAGTCCAGTTGCCTCTTGGAAAAAGCACATTTGGAACCATTGCCTGGATGATGGAGTAATTTATTTCTCTCTCATACACACACTCAATTGAAATGGTCAAAGTACCGAATGTCCTCTCCTATTTTCTCCACAACCACCACCCTGCGAAGTGGGTTGGGTTGGAGAGAATGACTGTCCCAAAGCCATCCAGGTGGCTTTTATGCCCAAGGGAAGCAAAGCCTAGAATTCTGGTTTCTAGGCCAATCTTTTAATCATAGCACAAATGAACTGATTCATTTATATGAGCTAAAATGTGAAACTTTCTATTTATTAACTGCCTTTTCAAAATAAGATGCAGGAGAAAGAAAATTATTTAGCAGTAACAAGATAGCCATAACAGAGGTAAAAATCAATGTTATTTGTGGACTTTGCAACTGAAGTAATGCATCTATCAAAAATATCATTAGGTGAACTATCTCCATGTTGTTCCCAAAAGGATCCTTCCAAGGTCAGTGAAACGAGGATTCATATTGTTGGGGGCAGTATGCCGATTCTGTAAACCACTTAGAGAGGGCTGCAAAGCACTATGTCTAAGTGCTAGTGCTATTGTTCATTGCAGCAAAAATAAATTTGGCAGCACCTTAAGAACCAATACCTTTGTCAAAATAGTTCACTTAATCAGGTACAGGACCACCATCAGAGCAGTGGGGCACTCTGGAATATGTAGGTTCATGTAACTACATATGCAACTGGTTAAAGCAACAGTAGGGTTTGTAGGCAGGGAGGAATGTGGGCAGGATGACCAAGAGAGGCTAAGCAGTGAACATGAGAGACAGAGCTCAGGCAATGAACAAGGACTACCCACTCCTGATCCTCGAGCAGAGAGAGTGGAGAGAAGGGAACAGCGCAGGCTGATCCAACTACTTGGGCGTGCCCTGCCCCTCTCCACAAGGCACACCTGGGGACTGAGACTGAAGGAGATGCTGTGGGGAGAGGCATTTGTCGGGAACAAACGCTGAGTTCATGGAGTGTTGTGTGCCATTGCAGACGTTGGCAGTTTCCTGGGCTTGTTTTATTTCTTGCTTCCTGGATTAATTGACTTATTCTCTTGTTCTGCTGGATTTCTTGTTTTGCAGCTGTTGTGCTTGCAGCGTTGTGCTGGACTACTTGCAGCCAGAGGCTGCTGGAGGTGTGCGTGCGTGTTATCACTTTGCTCTGGGACTTGCCAGAAACATGGGAGCTTTGGGGGGAACATTTGGAGCAATAAAGGGGCAGTTTGAACTGTCAGCTGACTGTGTTGACTCTGTGCCATCCCCGGGTCATCACACATTTATTCCATATATCCAAAAAATGGTACAGTGAATAGGATGCATCAATAAACCATAAAATGGTCACCTCAGTTTCTCATTCTTGGCACCTTGCCTTGAGGTCAGGTTTCAACAGCATGCCACTTGACGACCATCCGCTCCTAGAGAGCGATATCTATTTCTCCTACTGAGAATATATACAAACCCAAGGCTAAATATGGTTGACCAGCCAGTGACAAATAAATGGATCTACACTGATATCAAAAACAAAAACTCCAATGCCTCAGAGTATAGCACAACATTTAGCTTATCACAGATTCAGCTTTATTGATCTGACGTTAGAATTCTCTCATGTTAGAATTATAGTCCAGAACTGTGATAAGCCACATTGTTCAATAAAAAAGTAAAAAGGAGGTGCAGAAAGGTTTCTGGAATCTGAAAGGAAGAAAAGAAAAAACAAAATTGAATCATACTATTTCTTACTGCTTTCCATGTCACTACACTGCACGCACAATTATTAGGCAAGTAAGTATTTTGACCGTATCATTTTAATGCATATTTTCCACCTCCAAGCTGTATAAACCTGAATGCTTATGGGATATAAGCAGATCAGGTGATGTGTATTTGTGTATTGAGGGAGGGTATGGCCTAAGGAGATCAACACCCTATATCAAGGTGTGCATAATTATTAGACAGTTGCTTTTCCTCAAGCAAAGAAGAGATTTAACTGACTCTGAAAAATCAAAAATTGTAAAGAGTCTTTCAGAGGGACGCAGCACTCTTGAAATTGGGGTGCGACCACAGAACCATCAAACATTTTGCTGCAAATGGTTTGCAAGAAACATGTTGAGAAAAAAAAGATGCACATTAACTGCCAAAGATTTGAGAATAGCAGTTACCACCGAAACATTTCCAATTGTTTGATACTATAAGGAAGTAAATTTAGGTTAGATATTTGGAGGAAGTTCCTGATGCTAACGGCTGTCAGTGAAATAAGCTATCTCTGGAAGAGGTATACTGTATATTCCTCTTCACTAAGAGCCCCAGTAGCAATCTTCCAAATGATTTAGCAAATTTTGTACTGAGCTGCCTTCTAACTCCAATTCTATGAAATATTGACTGTACATACTTTTCAGTGAAGCAAATTCTTTGGTAATATACTGATATCTTCTGCAAAAGCATTTTAAAACTTGTTTTTGTATAATTAAAGTATATGTGGAATAAGTGATATTTCTAAAAGCTATATTATGTTGCCTCTAAAATGTATACATACCAGCATTTATGTTAAAACTTTATTAACATTATTCATTTTGCTTTTATTTTTAAATGTTACCCAGTTAAAAATAATGTATTGTTGGGTTGTTTTTAAAAATTTCAAGCTTTCTTATTGTTAATTTGAAATTTAATATTCTCATACTAACAGTGTAAGCCATGGATGTCAAATTTGCGGTGTCACGTTTGTCATGTGATGTATCACAACTTTTTCCCCCCTTTACGAAGCTGGGGTGGGTGTGACCTGTGCATGATGCATCCAACCCTCAGGCTGCAAGTTTGACACCCCTTGTGTAAGCCTACAAACATCTATTCAAAATTAAGTCTTTTTGAAAACTCAGGAGACCATGGCTAGATAAAAAGTACAGGACTGTTCTTGATACTTATTTTTGGATGCTGGAAGTTTTCTAGTTTTATCCCTGTATTTTAGTTCATTTTTGTCTGCTGGAATATGTTTAGCATTACAGGTAGTTCTTATTACTTTTCAACCCTAACTGGGACTATAATTTCTATTGCTAAGCAAAGTGGTTAAATGTGTCGTGCATAGTTTTACATCAGAGTTGTTAAGCGAATCACTTGGGTTGTTAAGTGAATCATTGACTTTTCCCATTGACTTTGCTTCTTGAAAGCTGGCTGGGAAGATCACAAATTAAGATCATATAACCTCTAGATCAGTGGTTCCCAAAGTGGGCGGTACCACCCCTGGGGGTGGGTGGGATGACTTAAGGGAGCGCTAAGAGGCAAGAGGGGCGGCAGGGGGGCACTAAAAGGCAAGTGGGATGGCAGAGGAGTGCTGGAGTTGGGCCACTCGCAGGGTGCAATTCAGCTTCCCACTTTCATGGCTTGCTGGTGGCCGAGGAAGGCAAGCAAGGGCTGACCTGTTGCCGCTTGGGTCCCGCCTGGATTCTCCACAGCTGCTGGGCCTTGCCTGCTCGGGGCACGGGGGGGTGACCAGGGAACACGATGCTATGCCTTCCACCCCTTCCCTCTGCCCCCTGCCAGCCTGTGTGCTTTGGCTGAATGCAGGCCATCGCTGTGAGAATGATGCAAGTCAAGCCTCGTGAGAGCGAATCTTCCACCCATGGAGCTTGCATAGCGGTGGCTCGCACTCGGCTAAAATGCTCAGAGGGGTGGCTGGCAGAGGCCCATGCAGGCAGCATAAGCCTTGTGCTTTCTGGTTGCCTCCCGCAATCCCCCCCATCAGCCACGACCCATGAGCCCCAGCAGCTGACGAGATGCGGGCTGGCAGGGAGACGAGTAATGAGAGGTCTGCCCTGACAGTTACGGTGGGTTCACCTTTCCTGCAGTTCACTTCTCCCGCAGCTCCTGCAGTGGGCGAGGCTGTAGCCTCGCTTGAAGTTCCCAGCCCTTTCCCCAAAAGAGGGAGTGGAAGTCCCACCTGTGGCCCCTTTGTTGGACCAGGAAGGCTTGCCTGCCGGCTTTTCTGGGCAACGTGGGACCGGGCGTGAACAGACAATCGCGCCCGGTCCCTGTGACTCTGGTTGTCTTGTCATGAGCGACGCTGCCGGGTGACCTTGTTGGAAGAGTGTGTGTGTGTGTGTTTCAGGTGGGTCTCCTAGCTTAGGAGGGGAGAGCGAAGGAGGAAGGGAAGGGATAGAGAGAGAGAAAGAGAGGGAGAGAGAAAGAAAGAAAGGGGGAAGAGAAAGGAAGAAAAGGGATAGACAAAGAAATGGGAGGATGGAAGGGACAGAGAAAGAGGGAGGGAGGAGAAAGTAAATGGGATATATGGAGGGAGGGAGAGAGAGAAGGAAGAAACAAGAAAGGAAAGAAAAGAAAAGGGAAAGAAAGAAAAAGGGAGAAAGAAAGGAAGAGAAAGAAAAGGGATAGACAAAGAAACGGGAGGATGGAAGGAAGGGACAGAAAGAGAAAGAAAGAAAGAAGAAAAAGAAAGGGAGGGAGGAGAAAGTGAATTAGATATCTAGTCCAACCACCTGCTCCAGCAGGGTTAGAAGGGGGAGTTTGTGTCTGTGTGTGTGCACATGGCTGTCAAAACTCCAAAAACAGGTGGATAATCTGGAACGATCTCCATAGAAAAGCTAGGCTTCGGCAGCGGCAGGGATTTGCGATCCAGCGCGATCCCTGCCGAGCTCACTGCCAAGGTTCCCCCGATCCGTTTGGATCTGGGGGATATAGCTGCCCTGCAGGGGCAGCTGAAGACAGGGGGGATCTGGAAAGGGGGTAAGGGGTGTCGCAGACCCCCTCCCCAGCCAGCAAAATCCCCTTTTCCCGAGGCGGAGGAGCGGCGGTCAGCAATGGCCGCCATGAAGAAACCTGCAAACGGATAAGATTGTGCAGGAGGAAGAAAATCAGGGAAATCGTGAGAGTTGTTTCTGGACCGGGATAAAGTTGCCAAGGGATAAGAAAGTTTCCTGGGGCTTGAAAATTGCTACGGAGAAGTTGCTACATTGTTTCCAGAGAGAGTTACAAGCGGCGCACAGAATTCTAAAAGGGAAAGTTTTTTTTTTCCCCTTCACTCTCCTTCCTAACGTGACGGGCAGATGGAACAACAAGAGAAATCTGAAAATCTAGGTAATTAAATACTGAAGAGATAAGGATTTCTGAATGATTTTTTTTAAAAAAAAGACTTAAAAATTTTTTTTTTTGCTGTGAGTGGGAAGGGAGAGGGAAAAATTGGATTAGAATTTGAAAATAAGGAGAAGACTGCCTGGATTTTTAAAGAGCTATAAATACTAACAAGGCTTCTGAAAGATATATATTAAATGGAACTTTGTGATCAAACTCCAATCCCAGAAAGAGAAAGTGAAGGAGAAAGTGCTTAAAAGAATTAACCTACTTGGATTGCTTGGTGATTTTACCACTTTTGAGAATTATCTCTGATTAAAAGCACTTGGGTGGTTGCTTGGGAAAACTTTTTCTCTTTATAATGGCATTACTTGTGGACAGATTGAAACTTTTATATCAAAAATATGAAAAAGAAAAGCAAGAAGGGAAGGACGTTTTTGATACTCTTTTTTCAGTATTTAGAAATGGCGGTCTACACTTATGTAAAATTGAATGGACAACAGGACGACTGGGACAAAGAAGAAGCCATTTTTGATGAACAAGTGACTTTGGCTGGGGAAGGAAAGGAGAAAGAGAAAAAGGAAAAAGAGACTTTAAGACCTATAAAAGCAATCAAAAAAGAGAAAAATAAGATGAAAAAGAGATATTATGTTAGAAGACAACAGAAAGGAGGAAAGCAGAGAAAAAGGGAGGTGGAGAGGCAAAGGGGTAAAGAGGACAGAGAGAAGAATAAGCAAGGGAGAAAGGGGACGAGAAGCCTCAATAGTAGTGAGCAAGATGTAAAGAAACAAAAGTTTTTTTAGAGATAATGGGTAAACTTTATTGATAAAGGGATTCTAAAGGTACATAAGATTGTTTTTTATATTTGTATTTAGAAATAATTTTAGAAAGTTGGAAATAATGTGTAATTTAAAGTGTGATAAAATGTTTAATATAACTTAGTGAAACTTGTCTTAAGAAAAGGGGAACATTTTATGAAATAAGGATTTGAGATATGATGTGGGGGGGGGGAATAATTGTGAAAAATATAAGTATTCCCAAAAGGCATGTTATTTAATTGAAATGGATAAAATGGTTAAGATATAAAGGAGTTGGAGAGAAAGATACAAATGAATGTCAATATTAATTAGATTGTGTTATTTCAGTGGAATTTTTTTTTTTTTTTGAAAGGAGAGATTTGAAGTAGGAGAAGCAGGAATACCTTAATGAAATAATGATTTAAAATATGTGATGTGGGGGGGAATAATTATGGAAAGTAGGTGCTCCCACAAAAGTATGTTAATTAATTGAAAAGTAATGTGCTAAGTGTTTATGATATAAAAG
Source organism: Notechis scutatus (assembly GCF_049901735.1). Lineage (NCBI taxonomy): Eukaryota > Metazoa > Chordata > Lepidosauria > Squamata > Elapidae > Notechis > Notechis scutatus. The sequence goes on from NC_142009.1 coordinate 232,194,135, forward strand.
AATATGAATATTAATGAATAGATTAGTATTGGTATTGATAATATTGTATAATTTTAGAATGTACCAAATAGAATCCCAATGTAAGTTAGGTATTTTATATTAAGTATTATAAATGTAGGGGAAAGAGGTAAAGGCGTCATACTCCAATTAGTGTACAGGAGAAGCTTTTTTTTAAAGAAGAAAGATAAATCGATAGCTGGAAATAAACAGACAAAGAATAATAAATATTATGATTTGAATTGAGATGAGATAAATAAAATAAAATTAAGAGAATCTAAGAGAGAGAAGCAGCTATATAAAAAATTGAAAATGGTAATAAGATATGGAATGGCATATAAAATGAATATGAATTTGAGTTGGTGTCTGTACAAAGAGTTTTGACCCGGGATTAAGCAACTTTCAGAAAAGATGTTTTTTTTAATGTTTATATGTTTTGTGTTCTTATGTGTTTATGTTTGAATGAACTAATAAAACCTTGGAGAAAGGTTAGAAAAGGACAATGGAGAGAAAGATAGAAGAAAATAAAGCAAGTTAGAAAGGGAAAATATGTGATTGTAAGGAAATGTGTTAATGTTGTAAAACTTTCAAATAATTTTTAGAAATTTTTAGAAAAAAGGTTTTGTTTATCTTGTATGTTTTGTATGCTTTTAAAAATTAATAAAATTTGTTAAAAAAACAACAACTCCAAAAACAGGTCAAGTAGTGCTGGGGAGGTCAGTCATAAATTAGAACACTTTCTAAGCAACTGGCCATTAAGCGAGGACCACTTGTATTTGGTTTGCCAGTCACATGGTCACCTGGCCATGCCCACCAAGTCACATGGCCACCGGGTCACGCCCACCCAGTCACGTGACCACCAAGGCACACCCACAAATTAGGCCAGTTTTTAAGAAATTTGAATCCCACCCCTGGGTGGGGGGCACTGAGGATGAGTTTGTAGCACCAAGGGGGCGGTGGGCTGAAAAAATTTGGGAACCACTGCTCTAGATGCTGCAATTATCATAAATATATGCTGCCTGCCAATTTTGATATGACCATGTGATAGCTGTAAATATGAAGACCAGTTGTAAATCATTTTATCGGTGTTGCTGTAATTTCACATGGCCGCTAAATGAATGGGTGTAAGTCGAGGACTATTTGTATTTACACTGCATCTTTAAATATACTTTTTAAAAGTTTCATCTGAATTTGTTCTATACACTTATTAACCAGATCCTTATTGTCAGAAGGCCCCAGCATAGCATTTAACATGTCTCACCTGAAATAGCTCCAAATTACTGTCACACATAGATCCCAACCCACAGCAATAAGAAGAGAACTCCAAAGCCCATGAAGAGTGATGCTACTAGAGAGATGAGTAGTTCTTTGTAAATGTCCCGGGTATACTTGGTGGATGTCACTTCATAACTGAGATAATTATTAAAGATATAACCAGACAGGTTTACAGAAAACATATCAATCCAAATTGGAAAAAAACAACCACGTATCCCATAAATAATGGAATGACAATTGTACAGATCACCTATCTTTAACATAGCTCATAATACAGAAATTAAGCAGACAATCCTTTCCTTGCCAAAAATAGAGAAGAAACTAATACATCACTTTCTTCAGTTAGGTTAAACAGAATGGAATGAATTGAAGGAACAGAAGCAGTTTAGGAACTATTCTCAGCTTGTTATTATGGTAGCCATTAAGTAACAAAAATGTTAGAAATATTTATCACACCCATGCTATCTTGCAAGCATTTGATGAAGTCAAGTTTTCTTTATCAAAATTTCACAATTCTCATTATCCAAGTTTAAATGTTCATTTTTTTCATTAAGATGTTTTTTTACTACTTAGAACTACTTTCCAACTCTTGAGAAACAATCACATTTCTAATGTTTCATAATAATACTTGTAATACAATTTTAAACTGAGCATGTGGCACAAATCCTGAATGTAATGTTTGTTGTTTCAAACTGTATGAACTAATTTTTTGTCTATTGGCAATTGAGTATCTCTACTCCTGGCATAAAAGCATGTTATGATGCTATAAAGTATTTATATTCTGCAAAAGTAGTAATAATCATATTTCTGTGCTTAAAAGAACATGAAAACATGTGACCTATATTTATGAGATCCTAATATTGAGTCATCCAGGTGCTTTCTGGCAAACCAGAAATTTCCATGAATTTCATTTTTATCTAAGTGCTTTTCTAATTATGGAATCATGATCACCAACTTTAGCCAAGAGGAGATTCCTTGAATCCTGGTATATATTGTACTTAAGAGTTCCCAAGTTATATTATGCTGTACCTTGAAATTATTCTGCATGATACTCTGCCTTCTGAAAATTATTTCAAATCTTCATTTCAGGATTATATCACCATCAGTTGATGGAAATCTAGTATTAAGAACTTACTTCTAGTAGAACATGATATACCTCTAAAACAGGGGTCACCAACCTGTGAGCTGTGGATAATCGCCATTGGGCCACATGAGTGGCTACCTGGTGCATGCACCTCTGGGTGCATGCACAGCCCCAGTCACATGCACCTCATCATGGGTGCTTGCGGCCCCACTCACACAAGTTTCATCACGGATGCTTGTTGGCCCGACTTGTGCAAGCTTTGCAACGAACCTCGCGGGTGCTGCACATGCACTTGCCCCTCCAACAAAATCATCCCCTCCTCCTCCCCTCCCCCTGCTCCAGACCAGCAACCCAGAAAGGTTGGGGAACTCTGCTCTAGACTCTACAATGGAAGCTCCTTACAATGATGGAAGCTAAAGAATGTAAGAATAATAAAGCACAGATGTCTGAATCAGCCCTTACTATTTAATAAAATATTTAAGGAACCGACTTTAATTATCCTTTTAACTGAATTGACTGAACTAGGGAGGTGATACTTTTTCAATTGATATATTGCTTGTTTGATTACTCTGTTGATGAAATATAGATTTCTTTTGTTTCTTCAGACTCTCTATAAATCACTACATCTTAATACTCAGTAGCAAAATATACAATAGGAAGAGTAAAATCCTGATGACCTTAAGACTTTTTTTTACTGCATTTGACAAGAACAGGAGTCTTCAAACTTGGCAACTTTAAGACTTGTGGACTTCAACTCCCAGAATTCCTCAGCTAGCTATGCTGGCTGGGGAATTTTGGGAATTGAAGTCCACAAATCTTGAAGTTGCCAAGTTGGAGACCCCTGGTCAACAGCAAAAATCTATGGTATTGATTTTATTTACAGACTAAATAAAGATATGGTGCTTTCCACAGGACTGCTGACCACCTTATATATTTTCATATATAACCAAAATATATCTCTGCAATTATAAGGATACACAAAGAACCAAGCTGTGAAGAACATGCCAATGGCCAGGAGCACCACAGTGAGATGTGGAAACACAGCCGGATTCACCGGACTGGTGTATCTGCTCATTGTTTCAAGTTCCTGAAATAAAGAAAAATAGGGGGTGGGAAGTGAGACAAGAAAAATAATATAAGATTATGAATATTTAACTATTTTTTAAAAATATATATCTTATTGAGAGAACTGCAGCATGAGGCAAAGGAAGTATTTCCTCCCCTGCCCCTCATGGATGTTGAGAAGAATGGACACAATAGCCAGTGAAGCTGGTCTAGAAAACAGGAGACTGTGAGAGTTGGGATTCCCTCTCCTCGACATGAAAGCCAGCTAGGTGGCTTTGGGCCAGTCATTCTCAGCCCAAGATAGGGTTTCATAGGGTTTCTGTTTTGGGGAAAATAGGAGGTGGGAGCATTAGGTACGTTTGTAACACCTTGAATTATATATTAAAAAATGAGGATAGATAGATGGTAGGGAGGGAGGTAGATGAGAGGGGGGAGGGAGGGAGGAAGGATAGATGATGGAAGGATGGATGGATGGACAGACAAACAGAGGAAGAAGGGGGAGAGAGATAACCACAACAATCCATTATCTGTTGATGCCCCTACCACAACTTCTCCCCGCCTTTTCCTTATCTTGAAGCCTGCCAGCGCTCAGCTTGAGCCCCTGGGCCTTCATACACCCCCATCCCTCTCTCCACGGGAATGTAAAGGAAGGTCCATGGGAGGTCCAGCTTCTGCGTGAGAGCCTCTTTCTGCCTTTTGCAAAAAGAGCCAACACCATTAACATTCCTCTAAAGGACCCCTCGAAAAGCTTTCTCGTGGTTACAGGCGCCCCGGAGCTGGGTCCGCCAATCACCAACGGCCGCAGCCGGAAAAAAGCCGCCCTGCAAAAAGCAGCCGCCGACGGTCCCTTTCCCCGCCACTTACCATGGCTGCGTTGGCGGCGGCTCCCGTCACAGAAGGACACGTCCGTCCTTTCCTGCCATCCTCGCTCCGCCCTTCCGTCTCCGGAGCTCTGTCTCTGTCTCTCCGGCCCAAAGCTTGCTGGGAGTTGAAGTCCGCTTGGCCCTCTAATTGTAGGGGAGCGCACAAAGCTGTCGTCAGAACCACACCTCCCAGAGATCACTGCGCGGTCGCATCTCTTGCGGCCCTCAGCGCGGGATTTAGAAGGCGCGAAGAGAGAGGAGTGTCGGAAGGCCGGCTTGGCGAGAGAGACGCGGCTTAGTTCCCGCGCGGCGGACGGAGGAGGTGTGCCAGACAAAGGCGGTGGAACCTGCTGGTGCGCTCGTGGGTAGAGGAAAAGCGCGGGACTGCTTGTGCTCTCGGCCAGGTAGCGTGGTAGGTGTTAACACTTAATTATTGCTGTCACTCCAGTTGGGTGTTCTAATAGCGGCGTGGGATGGTGGAATTGCAAATGTTTGAACAGCCATTCATTAATTAGCAGGAGGCCAAAGGCTTACCATTGGATGAGCAGCTTGGCATCAGTACGTGATTTAGTTCTTTGAAATATCACTTAAGATTATTAATCTATGTCAGTGGTTCCCAAACTTTTTCGGTCCACTGCCCCCTTGGTGCTACAAACTCATCCTCAATGCCCTCCACCCAGGGGCGGGATTCAAATTTCTGTGGGTGTGGCCTAATTTGAGGGTGTGGTTTGCTGGTCACGTGACTGGGTGGGCGTGGCTTGCTGGTCACGTGACGGTGGGTGTGACCAAACACAAGTGGTCCTCACTTAATGACCGGTTGTTTAGCAAGTGTTCTCATTTATGACTGGCCTCCCCAGAGCTACTTGACCAGTTTTTGGAATTTTGACAGCTTTAGATCAGGGGTCTAAATCCCACCCCTGCCTGTGTGTGTGAGAGAGAGGGAGAGAGAGAGGTTGGATCAGATCTCTCTCCCTCCCTCCCAGAAAGCCACCGTCAGTCAAAATTCATATTAGTGGTCTCCAGGATTTAAAATTATGAGTTTGGTGGTCTCTGAGGTCCAAAAGTTTGGCGACCCCCGATCCAAAGGGATGAGCCTGAGAGAGGGAAAGAGAGAGAGAAAAGAAAGAGAGGAAGAAAATAAAGAGAAAAGGGAAAGAAAGAAAAAGGGACAAAGAAAAAGGGGGGGATGGAAGGAAGGGACAGAAAGAAAAAGAAATAAGGAAGGAGACAGGGAGGAGAAAGATAATGAGTATCTATTCTAGTCCAATCACCTGCTTCAGCAGGGTTAGAAGGGAGTGTGTGTGTGTGTGTTTTCTTGTAATTTACCAGTACATTTTGGTTTTGCCTTCTTCAGAATTGGCACTGTAATACATTGGGGAAAAGTAATTTTTAGGGTGGAGATCTGGTCCAATGGATCCTGTTTAAAGCCTCAACAAAATGTGAGAGCTTCCTGATAGTCTTGACCATGTTTCGTCCACAAAACCTTTAATAGAAGCCAAAGATGTTTCAATATGGAAAAGGGCCTCAGTCTAAACTAGGCCTCATTCAATCTGATGCATCAGGTCTCTTTCTTTCCCTCTCTCTCTCTCCCTCCCTCCCTCCCTCCTTCCTTCCCTCCCTCCCTCTCAGACTGGCTTTGCTCTACTTTCCCGATGTGCCTGCAGGTCCGGCGCTTCAAACATGGATGGATGGATGGATGGAGAGAGAGGCGGGGGGGCAGGTAGGTAGGCAGGAAGGAAGCAGGCAAACAGACAAACCTTTTGGATGGATGGACGGACGGACGGACAGACAGACAATGTGACAGTGGTGGCACTTTGGGAAAGTGGTGCCAGCAGCTTTTCCCAACATGCTGCCGCATTCAAGGCACCGGTTCTGGAGCATTACTACAGTCAATGGGTGAACCTGCAGGGCCGGCGCCTTGAACGCCCCCCTGCCACCTCTTAGCATCCCCAAGGGGACCAGCAGAGGGGGGCTAAGAGGCAGCAGGGGAGCGTTCGAGGTGCCGGCCGGCCCTGCAGTTTCACCCATTGACTAGTACTGCTCCGGAGCCGGTGCCTCCAATGCGGAAGCGGTGGCACGTTACATGCCGCCACGGCCGCGTTCGATATGCCGCCCCCCTGCCGCCTCTTAGCGTCTTTCTGCTGGCCCCCTTGGGGATGCTAAGAGGTGGCAGGGGGCCGCTCGAGGCGCCGGCCCTGCAGTTTCACCCATTGACTAGCACTGCTCCAGAGCCGGCGCCTTCAATGTGGAAGCGGTGGCACATTACATGCCGCCACGGCAGAGTTTGACGCGCCACCCCCCTTCTGCCTCTTAGCGCCCTTCTGCTGGCCCCCTTGGGGATGCTAAGAGGTGGCAGGGGGGCGTTCGAGGCGCCGGCTCTGCAGTTTCACCCATTGACTAGCACTGCTCTGGAGCCGGCGCCTCCAATGCTGAAGCGGTGGCATGTTACATGCCGCCATGGCTGCATTCAACGCGCCGCCTCTTAGCGCCCTTCTGCTGGCCCCCTTGGGGACACTAAGAGGTGGCAGGGGGGCGTTTGAGGCGCCGGCCCTGCAGGTTCACCCATTGACTGTAGCACTGCTCCGGAGCCGGCGCCTCAATGGGCGAACCTGCAGGGCCGGCTGGCTCCTCGAACGCCCCCCTGCCGCCTCTTAGCGCCCCTCTGCCGGCCCCCTTGGGGACACTAAGAGGTGGCAGGGGGATGGTGCATTGAACGCTGCCGCGGCGGCACATAATGTGCCACCGCTTCCACATTGGAGGCGCTGGCTCCGGAGCGGTGCTACAGTCAATGGGTGAACCTGCAGGACCGGCACCTCGAATGCCTCCCTGCCGCTTCTTAGCGTCCCCAAGGGGGCAGGCAGAGGGGCAGCGCATCGAACGCGACCGTGGCGGTACGTAATGTGCCACCGCTTCCGCATTGGAGGCGCCAGCTCTGGAGCGGTGCTACAGTCAATGAGTGAACCTGCAGGGCCGGCTCCTCGAACGCCCCCCTGCTGCCTCTTAGCCCCCCCCTGCCAGCCCCCTTGCTTCTTAGTGCCCCCCTAAGGCATCCCACCCACCCCCAGGGGTCGGTACCACCCACTTTGGGAACCAATGATCTATGTGATATTGATAAAAGATTTATTATCAGTACACTGAGAAAAGAATGTTCTTATTCCACTACTGACTTGCTTGTTGTCATTTAAATTTTTATCTGTTACTTTACTTCCTAGGTTTTCTCCTGTATTATATTGCCTTAGATTTATCAATTGACCAGTCGAGATGGGAATCCATGGTTTGGCCAAGCTGATTGCAGATATGGCTCCTGCTGCCATTCGAGAAAATGACATCAAGAGTTACTTTGGGCGGAGAGTGGCCATTGATGCCTCTATGAGTATTTACCAATTCCTAATTGCTGTACGGCAGGGAGCTGACATGCTGCAGAATGAAGAAGGTGAGACTACAAGCCACCTGATGGGTATGTTCTACCGCACTATCCGCATGGTGGAAAATGGCATCAAGCCTGTCTATGTCTTTGATGGCAAACCTCCCCAGTTGAAATCAGGTGAATTGGCTAAGCGTACTGAGCGGCGGACTGAAGCAGAAAAGCAGCTTCAAGAGGCCAAAGAAATGGGTGAGGAAGAAAACATAGAGAAGTTCAGCAAAAGGTTAGTTAAAGTGACTAAACAGCATAATGATGAGTGTAAAAAACTTCTGACCTTGATGGGTATCCCATATGTAGATGCCCCTGGTGAAGCTGAAGCTAGCTGTGCTGCGCTGGTGAAAGGAAACAAGGTCTACGCAGCTGCTACTGAGGATATGGATTGCTTGACCTTTGGCAGCCCTGTGCTAATGCGACATCTTACTGCGAGTGAGGCAAAGAAACTGCCCATTCAGGAATTTCATCTAAACCGTATCCTCCAGGATATGAGCTTGAGCCTGAAAGAATTTGTGGACTTGTGTATATTACTAGGTTGTGATTACTGTGAAAGCATCCGTGGAATTGGACCCAAGCGTGCAGTGGAACTCATCAGGCAGCACAAAAACATAGAGAAGATTATTCAGCAACTAGATGCTAAGAAGTATCCCGTGCCTGAGAATTGGCTGCATAAGGAGGCCCAAAAACTCTTCTTGGAGCCTGAAGTTGTAAACCCAGAAGAAGTGGAGCTGAAGTGGAATGAGCCTGATGAGGAAGGGCTTGTTAGCTTCATGTGTGGAGAGAAGCAATTCAATGAAGAAAGAATTCGTAATGGGATCAAGAGATTAAACAAGAGCCGACAAGGAAGCACTCAGGGCCGGCTGGATGATTTTTTCAAAGTGACTGGTTCTATTACCTCAGCTAAGCGTAAGGAGTCAGAACCTAAGGGTTCAGCCAAAAAGAAGGCCAAGAGTAGTGGTTCAGCAACATCAAAATTTAAGAAAGGGAAATAAAGTTCTAGAACAATGCCAATTTCTTCAGCACTCCACCTTTCCTTAGACAAAATATATTAAGCAGTAAATTCAGGGTCTTTTCTGTACCATACAGTTGTTTTAGGATACTCAAAAAGTGAAACAATTTGTTGTCAGCCAATTAACAAACAATACTGTTGTATTTAAAAGATGATTGGGAAACTGCTAATCAATGCTATCCAAATATTCCGGTTTAGGGAGTCATAGCTTATATCTCCTGTCATCTTGAGTGTTGTGAAATATTAGTCATGCCGTGTGTTTAATCTGTTATTAACAATAGTGTGATGAAATAGCTTAATTTTGAGTTGCAGATTTCATTATATGTTGGCAATCTGCTAAATGTACATTAAATAAATAAATAAAATAAAAATAAAATTTTATAAGATTGCAATAGTGTTAATAGAAATATCTGCTTTACATTTTACAGTTGCTATTCAATAATCTATTCACTTAAATACTTGTCAGATGGGATAGCTGTAGAGGTGACGCATTAGCTTCTCATTCAGCCTTGTTTATTGTCTTCGGCCAAAAAAGCCGAAGACATAAACTTCAATGACAATTGTTTTAAAAGTTGACTATCCGAGGATTAAAAAGTAATACTAGTTGAAAAATTGCAGTAACGATAACATGGCAGTGGGTAAAAAAGTGAAATGAAGTCAGAACCTTACGAAAGTTTTATGTATACTTTTACAGTACAATTGAAATTTTCGTAACTGGTTTTAGCATTTGATTTATAACGTTTAACCCTGCCAGGGGGAGGGGGAGGGAAATTTTGTTTTAGAAAAATAAGAAAGCCATTTTAATTTTTTAAAAGTATATAATAAATCTCCATTTTCATTACTACCTCTTGTTTTATATTATGCTTAAACAAATGTACTTTTAATGTACTTTTATGCTTAACAAAATGTTCTATTTAACAAACTTTTTAAAAAATTCATGAGAGATAACCTTATCATTCAAGAACAAAACTGTAAATTTACATTTCTCTTGATGGAAAAAGGGCTTGAGTTGAATTCAGATAAAAATTATAAGTAAGGATTTCAGGATTAGATATTACTTAAATTAGGATTTATTGTACAATGTCAAGACATAGTTTTAAATTGAATCTAAAAGAATTGTTTGCATGGTTGTATACAGGTGCTAAAGCATAGTGAGGCAAAAGAAATCCTATTTTAATGAGAACACATGAAATCCAATCAAAATAACGTATTCCAGATGTACTGCCAAACCATTTTGGGTAACCTATGATTTAGCATAAAATTTGGAAAAAGCAAAATCTGGAGAGGCCCTAGAATCATTTTATGGAGTGAAGAGGGCAAAGTATGCCATCTTGTCCAACTCATCTGCCTTAGGAGTCTTGTCATTTGTGGGGCAGCTCTACCATAGGTTTACTACTTCTGAAGAGATTTCAGTCTACCTTTAATAGACCTTTCTTTGCTTCTCATAGCTAGTAGGTGCAGATGAACTGGAGAAAACATTCAGTCTCAATTGAAGCCTATCAGTGCATTGTGTTTTACATGTTGCAATCCTCCATTGTTCTCGAGCTGTAACAACAATAGGTTTCTTTCAACACAGCTTCAATTGATGGAGCAAATCGTGAGCTTGTCCCTCTTGCCATTTCTTTAAAATACATTAGAAGTCTAATATTTCTATGCCGTTCTCCTTTCTAGAGAAATTTATTTTACAATATAATAATCCCCCTCCAAAAAAAATCTTTAAAAAATAAATCACAGTCAAAAAAAAGTTTAAAAATATAAGACTAAGCCAGTTTTTAGCTTGGTTTCTTCATAAAGAAGGAACTACTGAGTATAAATATCAACTATTACAGTATATATAAATTGCTGAGAAATACAATACTTGTTTGCGTGGAACATTAACAATTTTCTTACAGAAAGTTGAACAGCTTCTTAGAAATAAAAATTGTTTTGCCTTATTGGAAACTTGATTTTCTCTAAGCAGAAGTCTTAGCTATGTTTCAGATGGATGCTTCATCCCCCTGAACTGAGCATTACTCTTGAGAAGGCAAATGAGGTGAGAATGTAATTATTGAATGCCAGTCTTTAGCAAAGTGACAGAATAATTATGAGTTTTTTGAACATTTAATTCTGCATGAAGACAACTGTGTAGATGGTGTTCCATTCTCCCAATTCTCTGACCTCTCAGTGGTGAATATTGTAGCTTTCTCTCAGATAAAGTGCATTGCCTATGACTTCTGTTGGGATGGCATTAAGAAATGTCTAATGTCCACATCTATTTCTGGCCAGACAGATGAAAATCTGGAAAATTAAATACAAATAAAGCTATGTTACCTACCAAAAGTGCAGGAGAATGAGCTTTACTACACATTTCTAAGGCATTAGGGAAATGAGGATATATGAAATTGTGGACTGAAAAAAGTGGAACAGCAAACCTATGTGACTGTGTATTATATATTGCACTTGCAAAACAAGTACTAATTCCATCATGACATCCCAGTGAATGTTCTGCCATTATAATTACTGGAGTTAGAAATCATCAGATCTCATAGTGACCCCTAAACTCTTTTGCAATGGAGATTTAACATAAACAAAAGGACTTGGGGTGGGAATGGAATTAAATCAGAAGGAGATAATTAAAAGAGGTTCAGGTTTGTTTCATCTGTTATTTGATTTCATAAAAACAAACGTGTCTAGATAAAAATAAATGTGGTTCTACTAAGTCTGCCTTTCCCCGTGTAATAAAACCAGGATAATATGTTTCGAACATAGGTTGGACATTGTCATAGAATAGAATAGAATTCTTTATTGGCCAAGTGTGATTGGACACACAAGGAATTGTCGGTGCAAATGCTCTCAGTGTACATAAAAGAAAAGATACATTCATAAAGAGTCAAGAATCATAAGGTACAACACTTAATAATATTCATAGGGTACAATAAGCAATCAAATTATACTAGGAAACAGTCAATATAAATTGTAAGCAGGAGTGGGATTCTACCGGTTCTGTCCACTTCTGTAGAACTGGTTGCTCTGAAGAGCAGCAAACGGAGCATACATAGAACCGGTTCTATGTTTGCTGCTGTTTTGACCCGCCCGCCTGGGCTCTTACCTGACCTTTATTTCCTGCGTTTTCAACCGCAGCTGCTTTGTCCGACACAGCTGCAGTTGAAAAAGCAGGAAAAAAGGGCTTTTCCAACCGCTGTGCACTTGCACGCAGCACTGCTCAGCTGTCTGGGCAGCTCAGCAGGTTGTAAATTGCATGCACGCAAAGTGCATGCGCACGCAACGCAGAGCGACAGAACTGGTAGTTATACCAGTCAGATCCCATCCCTGATTGTAAAGATACAAACGACAAAGTTACAGTCATACAGTCACAAGTGGGAGGGGATGGGTGATAAGAAGATTAGAAGAGTGATGAGAAGATTAATAGTAATAGTAGTACAGACTTCGTAAATAGTTGGACAGTGTTGTGGGAATTGTTTGTTTAGCAGATTGATGGCCTTCGGGGGGGAAAACTCCTTATTCTGGTGTGCAATGCTCTATAGCATTGTTTTGAGGGAAGGAATTGAAACAGTTTATGTCCGGGATGTGAGGAATCTAAATATTTTCACAGCCCTCTGACTCATGCAGGATACAGGTTATACATGGTGATGTGAAAAAAATAGAGCAGCTATAAGACTGTCACCATTGTTCTAAGTGGGGGACTAACAGCCAATTCAGGACTGTCCAGTGCTTCCTTTTTTTCCAGGCAGGCCTCAAATCTCGATCAGTGCACATCCAATTTAATTCTGCATTTAAGATGAACATGGTACAATGAGGCATCAGTTCTCATACTGAGGTCAAGATATTTCTACAAACTTAACAGGAAAGCATGGATATTAATATCTGGGTCTTTGGTGAAGCAGTTAGGCTTAGTCTGATGTTAAAAATGCCAAAGATTCTGTCAGTTGGCTGAGGCACCCTTTTGGAAGAAAAGCCATGAAGTCAATTCGCCTTATAGGTCAAAATGATTCAGAGAGCGAATTTATACCATCAGCTAGAAAAGTTTCAATACAAAAAAAAAACCTTGCATTTTGTTAGGTTCAAAACTAAACTGATCAGGTATCAATTTGCCAATGAGAATTTTAAATCGTGGTCATAAGTGATTAACACTGAGTGCTACAAGTTTAAGGAAAAAAGGAGGGGAATGTTGCTCTAGGAAATACTGGGTGAATATGACTAATCCCCACCCAAGTAGAACTTCTAGCCCCATTATTTTTCTTTAAAAAAGTGTCTTACAGTGCTTTGTGGTAGAAATGTATTCAGCTGCCCAGAAAAAAGAAAAATATAATATGGAGTACAAGAAGAAGTATGGATTGTTACATGAATGAATCAACAGAAATCTCAGTTTTATGTATGTCCATTTCCCATTTACACATGAAAGGAAATTAAAGGCTTCCTTGTAATTTTCCTTTCTCAATTGGTAAGGAAGGACAATAAATTACAATATATTATTCTGGCCTACTAATGAATTAAATTTCAATGGCCCACCATGTCTTAGAACATAAGCTTAAATTTCCTTTCTAGCTCTAAGAGTAGGGAGGCTTACGAATTCATATGAGCTCATTCAGACAGCAACAGACCATTTATTTCCAATTGGTTACAGGTAGTCCTTGTTTAGCAAGCACTTGGGACTGACAGCTTGGTTGTTAAATGAAGCAATTGCTGAGTGAAATTAATTTTACTTCAGCTCAGAAGATCATAAATGTAAGGATTAATTGCAAAGTTACTTTTTCATCACCATTGCAACTATAAATAGTCTTTAAACAAGGCCATCGGACTATCTTTAATGATTATTACAGCTGTAATCAATCAGGAAAAGGAAGCAACTAAAATCTGGCTAAGAACAGAGAGTAAATAAATTACTGAATTATTTTTACTCTACCCTTTGTTGAAGATGCCACTATTGGTTGGCGTCATGGAAGCCAAACAAAATACTGTATGACATAACACGATATATGAACCACTGTGTTGATTTGCAGATCTGCCCTTGCATACTAATAAGACTAAACTCCTAGTTTATTAATGTAGAAAATTATACCTGCAACTACAATTTCTCTATCAATTAGGAAATCAGTTGCCTTATCTGAGTTGCTTCACTAGTTAACTGGTAAGCAGAAAACCTTATTTTCCTCTTCTCTCACATTAATGACTGTTTTAAAATAAATTATGACTCCACCCAGGAAAAGGCATAAGAGGAAAACAATCCTGTATCTTATTGGGCAAGGAAAAATAATCAGCCAGTAACAAAAGCTGCTGACATAACCATGGGTGCTCTGATTGAAATTATGGGAAAATTTCAGTGCCAGACATTCAAAGTAAGCCAGGCCAAAGCAATCTACATATTCCTCAATGTCGTTTAAATTTCTGATCTGTCAGAGTTTTCACACATAGAGCATGTGTGTAATTTATATCTGCATGTTGCTTTACATACTATTTCTCAAACTTTAAATCTACCACAAATATAATTATGTAATGGATAGGTTCCTTGTATTAAAACTGCTGGAGCTAACTGGTTTAGTGAGAATAGGAGTATTCAATTTGAGATATTGATAAACAGTATGGCGAGAGAGCCAGGGAGATTATATTGGAGAAAAAAATCCAAAGGCCATTAGAACTTGCTTTTTCAGACAAATTCCATTCTTCCAAATTACAAGGATTTTTTTTTTTTAGTTGAAAAGATGGGTAGATCAAATAACAGCAATGATTCAAAGTCAACTAGTGCACTAGGAGAAAATAATGGAAATGTTAAAATTCTAATAGATCGAGAACACAATACAAATTCAGTATGAGTGGAAGGGGGGAAATATAGTAAAACAAGATATTCTTTCCCATTTAGAACGCACCAAAGAAACTGCATTTCCTTCTCTTTACTACCATAGCAAACTTGGCCTTGGTCACCTATTAATTTCAATATTTTCCTTGATTCTTTCTCCTTTCTCAATTGGTATGCTAACCATCTACCTGGTTTGTTTGTGTCTTCAAAGTAGTTCTGTTTAGCACCTCTAATTTTCTGTGCTAATTCTTTTTCTATTTGACTTATTTTAGGTTTAACTATATCCATTTTTAGCTTGATGTCCTTTTCTGTGGCATTTTCTGTAGCTCTTTTTCAAGTCTTTTATACTCTTCCTCTAAAGCCTTAGAGGCTAATCTTTTCATAGTATTTCTTTTCCTTGTATAGTCTATTATCAAGCCTCTAACATATGCCTTCATTGTATCCCATACATTCTGAATTGATGTATCTTCTTTTTGTTTTCTCTAAAGAAAAAAGCCAATTCTTTCTCCATCCACTGTGTGAAGTCTTCTTCTTTTAAAATAGTATTATTTAACGTCCATCTAGATCTTCTTTTTTGTCCTTTCTATTTAATTGTCATTGGATTGTGATCTGTCCAAGTACTTGTTTCAACATTTATTTCTTGAATATTAGTTCTTAATTCTGTTGACATCCATATCATATCTATTCTGGGCCATGATAAGTGTCTATTTGAATAGAAGGTGTATTGTTTAGTTTTAGCATTTCTTTCTCTCCATGTATCTTTTAAGTTTATTTCATCTACCATTTTAAAAAAAGATTTAGGGAGAGTCTTTCTGTTTTGCTTTATTGTTTTCTGTGCTGTATAGTCCAATTTATTGTCTACAATTCCATTAAAATCTCCCATCATAACTATATTAGCATAGTCCAGTTCAATTATTTTCATATGTAATTTTTTATAGAATTCTTCTTGTTTGTCATTCTGGGCATAGATTGCAATCAGGAGTGTTTTCGTATTATTGTCCATTATTTCCACCATTAGTATTCTTCCATCATCATCGGTATAAATCAATTTTGCTGGGATGGTCTCTTTAATATATAAAACCACTCCTCTTTTCTTACATTGTGTCAAGGAAGTAAATATTTTCCCTAGTTTTGGCTGTATCAACAATTGTTTATATTGTTTTTTAATATGTACTTCTTGTAGACAAATTATATCAAATTTTAATTTCTCTAATTTATGAAAGGTTTTCCTTCTTTTAACGGCTGAGTTAAGTCCATTTATATTAATTGTAATCAGTTTTTTCTCTTCCATGGTTATATTTTGTAGTTAGGTTTAGCAGCTCTCGTAGATCTTAGTTCACGTTGTTCTTTGGCTTCCACCTTTCCACCTACTGCACCTTCTTCTTTTTCAATCACCATTTGGCAATCCTCTTGGAATTCAATTAGTGAGATCTCTTTTTCTGCCTCTTCCTCTTTCCCTCCAAAAAATTATGTATAAAATAATTCCACTTTCTCAATTCTTTCTCATTCAATTGAGTCAATTCTATGTCTCTGTTCTTGCCATGTGAACATGAAACCTTCTGGAATCAGCCATCTATAATTCACCTCTTTTTTGAGTAGCATTTTAGTCAGGAATCAGTATTCTCTTCTCATCTCTCTCACTCTTCTGGGTATTTGTTTCAAGACCACAATCTCCTTGTCTTTATATTTCAATGTTTTCTCTTTTGCCACTTGCAATATTTGCGTTTTAATGGCTTTCTTTGTAAATCTAATGTGAACTTCTCTTGGTAAGCTATTTCTCATCGCATATCTTGTGAAAACTCGATAAACCTCATCTATTCCATCCATCATCTTCTCTTGAGTTATTTCCAAAGCTTCAGCCAGTATTTCTATCATTATCTCAGCTAAGTTTTGTCCTTTTTCTTCCTCTACGTTTTGGAATCTAAGATAGAATTCTGATCTATCCATCTCCCATCTCAACATACCACTTTTATCTTGTTCAACCACCGTTAATCTATTATCAATATCTCCAATCTTCTTATCTCTTTGTTTATCTTCTTCAATTTTTTGGAATCTCTCATCATACTTCAACATCATTTGTTGGATGTTCTCCACTTTTTCATCGGTTTTCCCTGTTCTTTGTTCAATGTTCTCTGTGCTTTGTTCAATGTTCTCTATTCTCTTTTCAATATTCTCTGATCTTGCTTGAATATTTTGAATTCCTTGCATAATCATCTGCAGAGTCACTTTTTCTTGTTCTTTTTCTTGCTTTAACATTGTCTGTATTGAACGTTGTCCTCCAGATGGTGGAGAGGAAGAAGTAGAAGTTGAAGAACCAGGAGCTGTAAATTTCCTACTCATTTTAAGCAATTCAAAATCTTCAGGTTCTTCTAAACCTTAATCCAATTGTGAAATGACCAATTATAGTTCGAAATAAAAATAGTAGAAAAAAGAAGCCAAATAATGATGATAAAAAAAAGGAAAGAAAAAAAAAGGGAGGACAAAATTTCTTCAGGTTCTTGTATACCTTAATCCAATCAGTAGTTAGATGAAGAAAAAGGCTTGCAAAAAAAAGAAAGAAAAAAAAAAGGAAAGGAAAAAATTCTTCAGGTTCTTCAACACCTTAATCCAATTGAGAGGTCTCAAATAGAAAAGAGTGCATAAAAATAAACCAAAAAGGTAGATGAAAAAAAAAAATACCAAGAAAGGAGAAAAAAAAGGTTATTCCCTTTAAAAAAAAAAAAGCAAACATTAATACTAAGGCTTTCCCTTTAAAATAAAAAGCAAGCGTAGAGATTGGACTTCCAAAGAAAAAAAGAAAAACAAAGACAAGGTCCAACAAAGCCAAAAATCCAAATAGTTATTACAAGAAAAAAAAAGATAAAATGAAATACAATAAAGCTGGTGAGTAGGGATAGCACAACTTACAAAAAGTAAAAAGAGCACACTGCGCTTTGTTTAATTATCCAAAGCTCTTATTATAACTCTCTTCTCCAAAAACTTATCACCTTTCTCCCCCCTAGGTTTCAACACCAGACTCCAGCTGTTGATAGAAACCCAGAAGAGCACCTGCAATAATACTCTCCCATGCTCTTCCCTCTATCTTATCAAATAGCAATGTCCTTGAAAAAAAGTTTCAGTTCTTTCTTTCTCAGCTTTGTCTGGTCGCAGGAGAAATAGAATATTTTCAAGTCTCTAATTGGCAGTGTTACAAAGTTTCTTTGCTCTCACTTTCCCCCTCCTTTTCCAAGCAAGATATATAAAGGAATTAATAAAAAAGAAAGATATTTAAAAAAAATAACTAAAAGGGAGCCTCTAGCCTAAAATATTACAAAATCAAAAAGGAGAAAAAAAATACATGTAAAAGAAAAAACCAGTCCACTTTCAAAATATACGATCGTGTATAGAAAATCCAGCAATGAAAAAAAAACACATTACTTTGACATTCCTGTTTAAAATCGCCGCTTAATCACTTCTGTCAAAACTTTTACAGATTCTTTCTTTTCCTTAGGGTGTCCTTTCAGATCTTAGAATAAAGAAAAAGTTCTCACCAACCCGGCACACTCTCTCTCTGTTCTCTTCCGTTTCGGAGCTGTCCCAACTTCAGCAGCTTTAATGGCTGCCTCTTTGCCATTGGCAAGAAGAGCTAGATCTACCAGGGACTTTGCGGTATCCCTGGGATCGACAGGATGCGCTCTTCACTCTCACTGTCTCTTCGGGACGGTTTAGATCCGATAAAACCGTCCAGGAGCAAAGATATTGGCAGCAATCTCAGACCACCAAGATCGCATGCCGTATTGTCGTGACGCCAGCTCTGCCCTCTCAGCTACATTCGAGACTTCTATGGGAAATTATATATGCAACAGAATATTGATGAGGAAAGAGTTAAACAGTACTTACAGAATGCTAATTTACCTCAGATACCTAAAGAGATTGAAACAATGTTAGAAAGCAATATAATTATGATGGAGTTAACTGAAGCACTCAAGAAGTAAAATAATGGAAAGGCACCAGGCCCAGATAGACTTCCGGCAGAATTTTATAAAACATTACAAGAATCGTTGAATCTTCCATTGCTAGAAGTTATGAATGAAGTTATGTTAAAGAAGAAGATACCTAAATCATGGTCAGAAGCCTACATTACACTTATTCCAAAAGAGGAGGGCGATCCATTACAAATTAAGAACTATAGACCTATTTCTCTACTAAATGCAGATTATAAAATCTTTGCTTCAATATTGGCAGAAAGACTTAAAAAATATCTAAATAATTGTATTCATCCTGATCAAAATGGATTTCTGCCAAAGAGACAAATTAAAGATAATATGAGAGTAATATTGGACACTTTGGAATACTACGAGGCACATCCTGAAAAACAAATGGCTCTGATATTTCTAGATGCACAGAAGGCATTTGACAATGTGAATTGGCGATTCATGTTATTACTGTTGGAACAGATGGGTTTTGCTAGAAAATTTATTCAAGCAATAGAAGCTATATACTATAAGCAAAGGTAATGATAGGCAAAGGTAATGATAGAGGGAGAACTGACAGACTCTATCAGTATAAGAAAAGGAACAAGACAAGGGTGCCCACTATCACCTTTGTTGTTTGTGTTAACTTTGGAAGTGCTAAACAGAAATATTAGAGATGAAAAGAATATAAAAGGAATGAAAATCAAAAAGGAAGAATTTAAGCTGCAAGCATTTGCAGATGATCTGGTTTTCATCTTAGAAGACCCTCTAGAAACAGCACTAAAATTGATAGAAAAGATAGAGACATATGGAAAGGTGGCTGGTTTGAAAATAAAGATAAGACAAAGTTCTTGACAAAGAATATGCTATTAAGACAAAAGGAAGAACTGGCAGACCTATTGAAAATTCAGGTCACGAATAAGATCAAGTACTTGGGGATATATTTGACAGCAAGATGTAGTACACTAAAAGAAAAAAATTATATCAAACTTAAACAGCAGATAGCGCTAGATCTGGCGAAATGGGAAAATTTACAACTGTCACTAATAGGGAGAATTTCAACAATCAAGATGAATATATTACCCAGAATTTTATATTTTTAAAAAAACAATTCCAATTAGGCTTGGAAAAGATTACTTTGAAGATTTAAATAAAATTGTGTTGAAATATATATGGCAAGGTAAGAAAGCGAGAATAAAGTTAAAACTTTTGCAAGATGCTAGAATTAGAGGAGGATTTGGTTTGCCTAATTGGGAGTTGTATTATCAAGCTACAAATCTGATGTGGGTTAAGGAATGGATAACACTAAGAAATACTAGATTGTTGCCATTAGAAGGACATGATTTGTTGTTGGGGTGGCATGCTTTTTTATGGTATAAAGGAACTAAAACACGGGTATTTTAGAAGACATTATATACGGGAGTTTCTGTGGTTAAACTGGGAGAAGATTTAAAGACAATGTTATTTGAAAATTCCAGTCTGGCTATCGACTATTTAAGTATTTTCTTATCCTATAATATATAAAAAGGAACAAACAGTTAGATATGGTGAAATATTGAATGAAAAGAGTGAACTCAAATCTATACAAAAACTAGAGGAACAAGGTATAAAGATGAATTGGTTTTCATATGCGCAAATACATTCAAGGTATGATAAAGATTCTAAAATGGAAGGTTTCTATGATAAATTGACTGATTTAGATAATATTTTGACAGGTACTGATGAAAAGGTGATTAAAAATTGTATGGATATTTATTAGAAATTAAGCTAGAAGAAGAACAAGTTAAAGAAACTATGATTGCTTGGGGGAAGAATTTTGGATATGGGATCGATTTAGAGAAATGGCAAAAATTGTGGTCTCAAAATTATAAAATGACAACATCAACAGCATATAAAGAAAATTTGTATAAGATGTTTTACAGGTGGCATTTCCCCCCAACAAGAATATCAAGAATGTTCAAGAATAAATCCGAAAAATGTTGGAAATGTCATCAGACACCTGGCTCATATTACCATATGTGACGGACTTGTGCGGATGCTAAAAAATACTTGAGTAAAATCCACATGTGGTTGGAAAAATTAAAAAAAAACATATAGACTTGAAACCAGAGATATTTTTATTGGGAATTTTACCTGAAATATATAGTAAAGACTTGAAATATCTGATTGTAAATGTATTAACAGCGGCTAGGATTGTATTTGCCAAAAACTGGAAAAATGAGAAAACACCATCACAGGAGGAAATCATTAAGAAAATATTGGAATGTGCTGAAATGAGTAGATTGACATTTGAAATTAGAGAACAAGGGGATAAACAATTTTATAAAATTTGGGATCTATTCTATCAATGGTTAGACAATAAAATACAGTAATGAAATATGTAGACTTTTAGAAAAAAATATATAAAGATGTACTTCTTTCTTATTATATCTACAAAATGATTTTAGGATACATTTGGGATGATAATATGAACTGTTATAAAACAAACTAAGTAAATTATGATTATCTTGTAAAACATGAATGAATAAAAGCATAGTCAAATGATTGATTAATAATGATACTAAGGTATTTAATTTTTGATTGAAAATACGAGATTATATGCAATGTAATTGTAATTGAAGACTACGAAATGGAAGCACAAAACAATTTGTAAACCAACCGGCACACTGTATGTATATATATGGAAGATGGCTTGATGTTTTTATGTTTTGTTTATTTATGTTTGTTTTTAAATAACCAATAAAAATTTATATATAAAAAAAAGAAACTGCATTTAACCTTTATCTGTTTCTACCTCTGAAGTAGTATGAATTACTCTGAATGAGCCACTTTGATATTAGAAAAGTGTATGAAAGTATTTTAACCCTTAATTAAAATAGTAAATATTCAAGTTGATAATTCAAATTGAATATTTACCATTCAATTTTGGTGATAACTATTTGGTGACACATTCTTGGTAACAGTACAGAAGTGATTTTCTTTCTGAAATGCTTGTTCAACTTTCCAGCTTATTTTACAAACCTGGGATCTCCCATCCCCTGTTTAAGGCACAACCTTATGTAGACTTTTTCTGAGATCAACTAAGCTTAATTAAGAGCTGCCACCAATGTAGAAATTTTAGGTTTCCATTTTCTTTCAACACTTGTATTGTCCAGTCCAACTTTTTTTATTTTAAACTACTAATTATCCACTGTTTTTTATTTTATTTATTTATTAATTTTTATGATACCCATCTCACCTACAAGGTGACTCTGGGCAGTTTGTATACTGTACTCAATGTGTATGAGATACAGGCAGGGGTGGGATTCAATTTTTTTAACAACCAGTTCTGTGGGCGTGGCTTAGTTGGTGGGCATGGCTTGGTGGTCATGTGACTGGCTGGGCATGGCCAACCCAACATCACTCACATTGAGGCACACATCTCCTTGCCTGGCCTCTCATGATTGGGGATGCTGCAATAGTCATAAGTGTGAAAAATGGTCATAAGTCACTTTTTTCAGTGCCATTGTAACTTTGAATGGTCACTCCACACAAGCAAAGTACCAGCAAAGGAGGAAAAAATAACTCCAGAGATGTTCCTGAGACAGGAAGTCTAGTCCTGCCAAGAATGTAATAAGGGTTAACGGAGAGGCAGTTTCCGTAAGCAACACCAGAATGTTTCCTTCCTGCCTTCCTCACAGGATTAGGCCAGTAATTTCTTCTAACAATCGGTTCTCTGAACTGCTTAGAATGTTAACAACCGGTTCTAGCGAATAGGTGCGAACCTGTAGAATCCCACCCCTGGATACAGGCAGTGTTTGTATGAGATGGAGGATTAGAGAAGCTTTTCTACTGGAGGAGAAACTACTGGGCTAATGGCAAACTCTTACTTTAAACAAGTTTTATTCAATTTTTCCAAAACAACATAAAAAAGGCTCTGTTCAGTGTACAACATAATTCCGAGTCATCACTTTTACATGCAAATATGACAGTAATTATATATTCATTTTTACATTCAACATTCTGTCTTGTCCATTTTTAACTTAATTCTATTGTTACTTCTCCATTTCAACTTTTACATAAGAAAAGAAACAAACACATTAATTCTGTTAAGTGATATTGCTTTCATTCTAAGCATCTTCTCAATTCATTTCAATTTATTTCAAATATATTTCTTAAACATTAACATTTCTTTTAAGCGTGGCCTTTTCCAAAGTACTCTTTTCTCATTTTACCTCTCAACTTTTATATAAGAAAAGGAACAGGCAAGTTAACGCTATTCATTAATATTACTCCCATTCTAAACATCTTATCAATTCATTTCAATTTATTTCAAATGTATTTCTTAAGCCTTAATGTTTCTTTTAAATGTTGCCTTTTCCGAAGTACTCTTTTCTCATTTAAATCACTAATAGTTTCCATATATTTATACTTATTCGTTTTTAATTTTTTTTTATCTTGTCAAATTTGCAACTTCATCGCATATTCTTTTCATAAAGTCTAGATTAATACAAGTTTTTCACATAAAAAAACATAAATTTCCACTCCCCTTTTACTAGTTTGGGGTGTCACCTCAGTGGTAGTATGCCTTAATTCCCTCATCTGTAATTCCCAATTAAACATCTATTTTACTTAGTTATAGTAATAATCAATCCCTAGAAAAATAAACTACTTTACATTGTACTTTTCAGTCAGATTTCGCAATGTATTTTCTCCCTTTACTTCCATAAAATTTTATTTATGGTATCAAAAAAATAAAAAAAATGAAAGAATAAAAAAGAAACAATTAATCAATTTTGCTTGGTCACTGATATTAATCTCATTTTTAAACCTCACAATTCATTTCAATCATTTCAATATATATAATAAACATTAACCTTTCTTGTAACAATAAAAATAAGAAAATTCATTCATCTTCTAAATATCAGTGCCCCTCCCTCCTCTCAATAAACTATATTCTATAATTTGTAATTGCAAAGTACATTATTATTACCCCTCATATCAATGCAGAATCCCCTCTTAATTCAGTAACCATTGTCCCGATGTATTCTAGGTAAAGAAAAATTTT
Source organism: Notechis scutatus (assembly GCF_049901735.1). Classification (NCBI taxonomy): domain Eukaryota; kingdom Metazoa; phylum Chordata; class Lepidosauria; order Squamata; family Elapidae; genus Notechis; species Notechis scutatus. The sequence goes on from NC_142009.1 coordinate 232,217,640, forward strand.
CCTTCCTTTTACAATTCCCATATTTCTTTCTTTCCTGTTCCTGTTCCTCATTACCTTTCTTCCCTTTTGTTTTCCAAATTTTTTCTCCCTCTGATTTATATCCCTCTCTCTATATATATTTTCCTTCCCCCTTTACTTTTCTGCTGTTTCTGTCTGTCTTTTCGATTTTTATAAATATTCCCCATTTTAGTTACTTTTTTGAATCTCCCACTTTTAACCCCCCTTCTTTTTCCTCTTCTTTGTGGTGTTCATTGTGTTGATTGTCTATTTAAGAAGGCTTCTTCTTGAGTTTCTTCATAGTCTTCAATCGCCATTTCCATAGCTTTTAACTCAGAGGCAAGTGATTCACCTCTTGCATGTAGTAGTTCTTTCAAATTTTTAAGTTCCATTTTTAGATCCCGCAGAGATATTGTTACACACTCTTATATCTTATAGTCATTAAAATCCACCAATCTTTAAAATCACCAATCTTTTTCTTTTTTCTTCTTCAAACTTTCTGGATTAAAACTATTCCCAAACTGGGTTTATAGCAAAATCACCAATCAGTCCAACAATCCATATTTTTTCTTTTGTTCTAATTCAATTTTCACTTTTTAGGGTACTTGTTATATTGTTTCAATATTTCCTTTTCATTGTATGAGATCCGATTCATAGAGAAATAGGAACTTTCCCTTAGCTTAAATTTTTGTCCACCAGATGGCACTCTCCATTATATAATGTCCTCACCTTTTCCCCCATTTTATTTGTTCGGGGCTTTCCAAACCTCGGTATTCTAAACCAATAAAATCTTCAATTTAAATATTTCCCCCTTCTTTTTGAAAACTCCAGCTTTAAATTGTGCCTGTTTGTTAGCAATGTATTTTAATTCAGTTTGCTTGGATATCTTGTTCCGGCTTCTTCCAATCCTGGTTCGAAGCCCTCCTCAGTTGTCAAAGATATTTTCACTTTTTTCCCCTTTCCCTTTAAAAATCCACCGCTTTCTTATTCTTTCATAAAAAATCTTAAAATACCGTCCTGGGGTACCTTTTAATTAATTGTTGCGCCAAGTTGCTCAGTTCTTATATTGTCCACCTCTTTCTTCTCTCCTGCACAAATCTTCGTCCAGCTAAGTCCTCCTCTTCAGGGTGGCCATTTTAGACCACCGCTTGGTCGTCTTCAGGGGGAAAAATTGCCTAGCCCAGGGAGGGGGGATGCAGCTCCCCTCGGCCTGGCTGGCAGCTTCCCCTTACTCCGCTGCCCCTCCGAGGCAGCTTCAGCCCTTAATCACAATGATTGGGGCTCTCCAATGAGAGAGCATGGACTGAAGCTGCGGACAGTCGCAGTCCCCGGTTCGTTGATGAGAAGGGCTTAACTGGCTAATGGCAAACTCTTGTGCGCCTTCCCAGGGCCAGGAAGTCAGCAATGCTCCAATGGGAAAGTGAGGTGTGGGGAGGGGTAGAGGTTAGAGATAGAAAAGGTAGAAAAGATGGATGAAGGAAGTCTGACTGAGTAAAAGAAATGAAACAGAACTGAAAAACCTGGCAGCTGGGGGAATCTAGCAACATTACAAACATTGGAAAGGAAAAAGGGCCACACTGAAGAGAAAAGGCAGTGGTGGTGGCACTAGCTGGGAGAACTGGGCCTTGAGAGGAAAGTGCCCACCAGTGTTTTTGCTCTCCGGTTTGAAGTGAAAAACAGTTATTTTCATTCTGATGCTGTGAGGGAGAGAAAAAAAAACACCCTAGTCACACCTTTCCCAATATCTGACAAAACCTGCTTTTTTGTCTTTGGTAAATGTTCTATTCCAAAGCTGGATTCCTTTCTTCTTTAATCTCACCAGCAATACCCCAGGTACAGGGGGAAAGCAACTTTATTTATTGCAGGTTCCAGCTCTGTTTTTGGTTTTGGTTTTGTCTCTTTTCTTTTTCTCTCTCTGGGCTTATCTTCCCCCACCCCACCCCCAAATCTTGCTATGCTGCCTCATCATGATGTTAATGGTGTTGGTGGTGTTGGGAAAGCATTAATCCTGAGAGGGATGAGCCAAGCTCACAAGGAACATGTGCCCAGATTCTGCAAACTCAGCAGAGTCATCCAAGGCCGGAAGGTCATCCCACTGGCCCAGTTAAAGCAAGCAGATGCCTCTCATGTGTGGCAGCTGTGTAGAAAGGTGATGTAGATGAACAATTACTTTAGTTTTTGACAAAGGCATCATTTCATATAGTGTAGAAGAAGTCAGTAGTAATCCTTTCTTGTATTTGTTCACATGGATAGAGAACACAGACTGATTGTTGAAGTACTACCTCAGTTTGGAGGTAGTCAACATACTACTTTGGGATAGATTCTCAGGTTTAGATGAAAATGCCAAAAGTGTAGAGAAAGCGATGGATATTAAACAAAGACATTCTGAAAAATATTTTCTATCACGTAAAGAATTTTTTTAAAAAAACAGAATGTACGGATTCTCCATCATATTAGAGGCTAAAGACCTAGAATTAGAAGAAGTTAACTAACTGTCACTTTAGCATCCTGGGTACTTTCTCAACTCATCTACCATGGACCACTAAATAAACATTCAGAAAAAGCATGAAACATTTAAACACATTCCTTACTGTTTTTGACTTTAAGAGCATAACAGTTTGCATTTTTAGAAGAGAAGGGGAAGAGTATAATATGGTTATTTTTGTATATATAGTTTGTATATATGTATTTAGTTTTAAAACTAAATAGTATACAAAAGAGATTCAAATTTTCCCCTTGCATTGTATGTATATTATGCCATAATATTAACTCTCAGTAAAAACCTGCTGGCCTAGCATATCTTTCAGTTGAATTTTTTGCATAAGTAATAGGCTAAGGGCCAGTAGCTCTCCAACCGAATGCAATTTCATGTTTTAAATAATCATTCTTATATTTGCTATACTTTTCTTTTTAAATTGTCGGAAATCACACTTCTGCTTGGAATATACAAGTGTTACAGTCCTGAATGCTGTGTCTTATGTGATAAGTCAAATTAAGTGAAAATTTTATTATGATCATAGAGCAGCATAAAGAGGGTGATGTACAGTCATTAAAAAGCACAAAGGATACATCTAGAGTAAAAATAAAAAGCTAAAACTTATAACAATCTAAAAAAATATAAATGATACATACCTTAAAAACTAAATATATAGATACAAAAATAGAATCCAAAATAAAGAATAGGAATGTTAGATGGATGTATGGGAGCATAAATAATATATAGAAGAAGCGTTACAATGCCTCCTAGTACAGCAAGTTCTAAAGTTGGGCCCTTAATACAGATCATTATCTGATGTGTTTGGAATATTGTTTCAATAAACCTGACAAGATTATATGTTGCAGCAGGATAGGAATCTGAAAACAACAGGGTGGAGTACAATTGTCCTATGTGTTCTGGATATTTATATAATAATTGTTTCTATGTGTCTAGAATCATAGAGGCATTGTCTCTCCCAGTAGAGAATCTTCCCACATCAGCAGCGTTCAAGGGCAGCTGATGAGAGGGCATGACATAATGGTGGAGTAACAGCCCTTTTGTATTTAAGGAATTTATAAGCCCTTCAAGTAGATTAGTCTAGGAAACCAAAGTCATGAATGCTGCTGCTGCTGCTACTACTACAACTACTACTACTACCGTGTTTCTCACATAATAAGGCCGGGCCTTATTTTTTTTTGAGCCCTGAAAAACGGCTAGGCCGTCTTTTCGGGGTGACTTAATTCCCCCCTTGCATCCTCGCCAACAGCCGCTCCTAACGGGCGATCATGGCCAAGCATAGAGAGCTCCTACTCCCACCTTTGCTGCAGACACCTTTGGCACCCGCGCTGTTGCTTTCCCTTCTGCCCATTACGCCGCCACGTTTGGAGCTGCCGCTTCCGTGTTTGGAGTGCCGTCGCCATTTGGAGCTCCAAGCGCGGAAGTGGCAGCTCCAAACATGACGGCGGGTGATCTTTTTTTTGGTCCGCAAAGTTCAAAGCGAGCAAGAGAGAGACTGCGATGCCTCCATCCGAGATGGCAACCTCACTAGTGGATCACAACGTGGCTGGAAGCCCGAATCGGCGGGATACGATGGCGATCTTTTTGGAGCGAGAGGAAAGGGAGAGAAGAGTTGCAAGGCGTAATTTGCAGGAGGAAGTGGGTGTACCCCACGGCAGGGAGCCCAAGGAAGAAGGGCTGGTAGGCAACGGAGAGCGTCCGTAGCTCCGGAAGCAGCCTAGAGACGCGCCCGGGAAGAGGCGCAGATGCTGCCTTGTAGTCCCCAAGCCAACTGCGTGCGCCGCCTTTAGTTATGTGCGCTCCGCGCTTTGGACATCTCCGTGTGATCGCGACCCTGTCCTTTCCACCTGGCGCCCTTGCTGCTTTCTGGCTCTTTAGCAAGGCATCGCGGTCTCCCTCTCATGCTCGCTCTGAACTTCGCGTGGACCAAAATAAAAGATCGCCCACCGTCATGTTTGGAGCTTCCGCATTTGGAGTTTCCGCCGCCGTTTGGAGCTCCAAACAGCGGCAGTGCTCCAAACATGAAGCCGGTTGCTAAAGAGCCAGAAAGCAGCAAGGGCGCCAGGTGGAAAGGACAGGGTCGCGATCACACGGAGATGCCCAAAGCGCGGAGCACACATAACTAAAGGCGGCGCACGCAGTTGGCTTGGGGACTACAAGGCAGCATCTGCGCCTCTTCCCAGGCGCGTCTTTAGGCTGCTTCCGGAGCTACAGGACACTCTCCGTTGCCTACCAGCCCTTCTTCCTTGGGCTCCCTGCCGTGGGTACACCCACTTCCTCCTGCAAATTACGCCGCAACTCTTCTCTCCCTTTCCTCTCGCTCCAAAAAGATCGCCATCGTATCCCGCCGATTCAGGCTTCCAGCCACGTTGTGATCCACTAGTGAGGTTGCCATCTCGGATGGAGGCATCGCAGTCTCCCTCTCTTGCTCGCTTTGAACTTCGCGCGGACCAAAATAAAAAGATCACCCGCCATCATGTTTGGAGCTGCCACTTCCGCGTTTGGAGCTCCAAATGGCGACGGCACTCCAAACACGGAAGCGGCAGCTCCAAACGTGGCGGCGTAATGGGCAGAAGGGAAAGCAACAGCGGCGGGTGCCAAAGGTGTCTGCAGCAAAGGTGGGAGTAGGGAGCTCTCTGTGCTTGGCCATGATCGCCCGTTAGGAGCGGCTGGTGGTGAGGAATTCCGGCCCGCCAGGCGCTCCTAACGGCAAGTCTCCCCGCCCTTCCCCCTTATTTTGCATATTTTAAAATAGGCCTAAATTTGGGGGAAGGGGCTTAATTTGATTTTATGCCCCAAAAACATGCTGGGCCTTCCTATTGGTGGAGGCCGTATTGTTGGAGAAACACGGTACTACTACTACTACTACTACTATTATTTTATAGTAACAGACTTACTTTTGCAAATCTATGAAAGCAGTACAAAGATGCTAGAGTATAAGACATCGACCAATAGTTGACTGGCCTTCCCTAAAATGCTCTGCTCCCCTCAAATTTGTTTTCTTGTTCCAACCAGGCCTGGAACTTCCACTGAACATATCTTCCAGAGAGTCTGTTGAGAGTGTTGAGGAGGCTAATTGGTCTAGAATGGGCATTCTGATGGATTTCTAGAAGTTACTTTTTCTGTAGTATATGACAGCAATAGCCCTGGCCTGCACCAACTGCTTCTGAATGTTCTGTTGATGTTGCAGGACAGGCTGCTTGAATGCCAGCATGGCCAGTTTCTGCTGCAGTTTTAACTTCCTGATTGCTACAGAGAGTTTGCGATAAAGGGCTTCTTGGAAGCTGCCATCTTGATGGAAATGTCATTTAGCTGTTGCAATAGAGAATTTCTTCAGACAAAAGGCAGATCTCATGAAAAGGTGGAGTTCTCATGTTTATCTCCCTTATTGGATTTATGATGCCTACCGCTGTTAGTGGGACTGGTCTGGGTTCTTTTCTTGCCTCTGGCTGGCATGTTTAGCCTTTAGGAATGAGCCAGAGAGGGTGAGGCCAGCCACATATTGGGAAGTTACTTCATGATCTGCTTGTTCATTGCAATCTTGGTTTTTCTAGGTGGTAAATAAATACTCTGAAGAACACAGTACTATGTGTCTCTATTAGCCTTTAAAATGTTATTAATTATTAATGTAAAAGTTATTAGCAAACTATAGGAATAATTAATGCCTATAGCATTACACCCACCCACATATAGTTATGTACACTTTCTGTGCTACAAACCTAGCCAGATAATGCATGGGCTTGTGGAAGATAAGACTGCTCCACAGATTAGAACATAGGACATAGAATAAGAACATTAGTAGAAACTTTGGAAGTCTTCTACTCCAACCCTCTGCTCGAGCAAGGGACCTTATACCATTCCAGACAAATGTCTTCTTGAAAATCTCCAGGGATGAACCATCCACAATTCCATTTCTGGAAGTGAGGCGTTCCACTGATTAAGTTATAACTGTGGGCACAGATTGAGGTCTATCAACCAGTCTTCAATAGCAGTATTCCATCACATCAGAGGTGGTATTCAGCAGGTTCTGACCAGTTTTGGAGAATTGGTAGTGGAAATTTTGTGTGATGACCTGGAGTGTATCAAAAAATAACAAAAACCAAAATGTAAATAAAGGTCCTTTAATGCCTTCAACTTGGCTTCACTGTTTAATTGTTCACAGCTGGAGATTAAACTATTTTCAAAATAACATTCCAAATGAAAGAAATACAGATCAAATTCAAAGAGCAGATAATGAAGCAAAAACCAAAAACAAAATGCACTGTTCCACGACAGATCAGGATAATTAATTACAAACTTCAAGAAGATAACCAGATATAATCCATTGGAAGACCACCAACCAAGATAAACCTCATCCAGGAATAAAACACTAATTTGTCTCCAGCATTTGTTAGCACGCAGGTCCAAATTCTTTTTTTCTTTTTGAAAATTTTATTTGGGTTTTCACAAAAACAAAATACAAATAAAACATCTTTTTTGAAAATAGCATGGTCCCAGGTTATCACTTCTTCATACAGACACAAAACTCAATTTCATGCTCATTTTTATATTCTATTCCATATCTTATTACCATTTTATATTTTCTACATAGTTTTTCCCCTCTTTTAATTTTCTCAACTTTGTTTTAATTATCTCATCTCAATTCAAATCATTATATTTATACCTTGGTCTGTCCTGTTTCAATTTCACATTATCTTTTCTTATTAAGCAAATTTTTCCCTGTAGTTACCAATTAGAGTATGACACCTTTATATCCTTTAATTTTATCCATTCAAACTCTTATTTAAGCTTCAATATATACCTTTAAGATTATAGCATTCAATATAATACATAACTTCAAATCGAGTTCTGCTTGGTACATTCTTAAAATAGAGACTATATTCTTAAAAAGAAAAAATTATATATATATGTAAATAAAACACACATTCCATTCCAATTCAATTCTATCATAAATATGCATTAAAATCTTAACATCTTTAACATTTCTTTTCAATTAAACATCATACTTCCTTGGGAACACTTATAAACTTTCCATAGTTAATTCTTTTTCCCCCCATATTTCTCACTTATATTTTTATAAATCATTACTAATAATTAAAAACGTTCCCTTTTAATTCTCTCAATCATTTTAATTCATTTATTTATTAACAAACATCCCACTACATTACAGTAAATATTTTATCCATCATCATATTTTCTAAAATTATTTCTATTTGTAATATAACAATGCTATCTTATGTACCTTTGCAGAATCCCTTTTGCAATTAAATTTTCACCCATTATCTCTAAACAAGCTTATGGTTACAATCCTTATATCTTTCCTCTGTTTCTCCATTTCTTGTTTCTGTTTTTTACAACTTCTTTTCCTTGCCTTCTTCCCCCTCTTTTTACCCCCTCGTCTCTCTACTTCTAACTCTCTCATCTGTAATTCCCTCTTCTGTTGCTTTCTAATATTATACTTATCTTTCAAATTGTTCTTCTTTTTGGTTGTTTTTTCTAGTCTTAAACCTTTCACTCTCCTTCCCCCCTTTTCTTCCCCCCCCCACACTTAAAATTATTTGATCATTAAAGATGTCTTCTTCTTTGTCCCAATCTTCTTCTGCAAGCGTTTCTTGTTGCTTCTCATAGTTCCAGATCTCCATTTCTAAGAATTGAAACACGAAGCCAAAAGAACTTCTCCCTTCTTGTGCATCTTCTTTCCATTTTTAAAGTTCCGTTTTCAGTTCTTCTAAGAGTGATACCATTTTAAAAACTTTTAAACAACCACCCGGTTAATTTTAGTCATCTAGATGCAAAAACCAAAAATCACCAAATAATCCAAATAATCCAAGGCTGTTTCTACTTGCTTCTTTTTTCCACTTTCTCTTCCTGGGGTTCTATTATTTTGTTACCAAGTTTCCATTAAAATGTATCTTTGAGGAATCTTGTTAAAATTTCACTGTAAGTTCCTTTTAATCACAGTTCCATTCCTTAATTCCAGGCAGTCTCCTCCATTTTTCCAGATCCTGCCCCTTTATTCTTTTTTTTTCTCCTTTCCTGCTTTTAAAAACTTTCAAATGTCCAGAAATCTTTATTATCCCTTTGACTTTTATTTTCAGCTTAGATGCCTATTAATGTCAAAGTGGATTTTTTTTTTCAATTTCTTGCTTAAGTCTCTTAGCAATCAGTATAAGGAAGGGAAGAAAAAAAAACTAATCCTTTCCCTTCTCTCTCTCCTTCGCAGCTTCAAAATCTTCTTTGGGAACAATGTTGTTAAGTTTAAATTCCAGGGTACCTTATTTGTTTCTTTTGCTGTTTGACCCGGTCAACCAAAATTTTCTCTTCTTATCTTCCTCCTGCACATTCTTTTCTGGTTGAGATCTTCTTTGTGGTGGCCATTTCTGACCACCGCTACAACCGCCTTCGGGAAAGGAAGTAATGGCCAGCTGGGGAGGAGAGATGCGGCTCTCCTCAACCCTGCAAGCAGTCTCCCCCCTCTTCACCACCTCTACAGGGTGGCTTAGCCCCAAAACCAGCCAGCTCGGGGCTCTCCAGCAGCGAGCACGGATCGAAGCCTCGGAGAGACGAGGTTTCTGTCTGTCGCCGAAGAAGCTCAAACGAAGTCGGTCCAAATTCTTATGCAGATCTCACACCTGCAACCCATGAAGAGGATCATGGCCCTCTCCTCCCGAGTAGACCATGTTTTTCCCTGATCCTCTCCTCCCTGCGTGCCCTAGGATGGATAGGGAATGGACCTGGGTCCTCCTCTGACTGCTCAGCCGGCCTCTGCCCTTCCCCTGCTTCCTGCACAACCTCTGGAGCTCCTGCACAACCTCTGAAAGTGGCTGTTCCTCCTCTCCCTCAGAGTCAGTCTCCACCAGGGGCATGACATTTTGAGTAGATTGGAGAACCAGCAAATACCACCTCTGACTGGAGATTTTACAGATTTTAGCCCTGCCACGCCCACCAAGCCACGCCCACAGAACCAGTAGTAAAAAATTTGAATCCCACCACTGCATCACATGTCTTTGCATTGCTTCAACTGTTCTTCTGTAGACAATTAGACTGCTGGGTCAAATGCAACAAGTTACACTGCAATTAACGTTCTTGTCTCTGTTGTTCTTTAGTTGTTAATTGTGTCCAACTCTTCTTGACCTCATGTACCACAGCATGCCAAAGTCCTCTTTACTCCACCATCTCCTGGAGTTTTTCCAAACTCATATTCTTTGCTTCAATTACACTATCTATCTATCTCATCCTCTGCTACCCCCATCTCCTTTTGCCTTCAATCTTTCCCAACTTCAGAATCTTTTCCAACGAGTCCTCTCTTGTCATTAGGTGGCCAAAGTATTTGAGTTTCAACTTCAGCATCTGTCCTCCAAAGAGCATTCAGGGTTGATTTCCTTTAGGATTGACTGATTTGATTTCCTTGCAGTCCAAGAGACTCTCAATAGCGTCTCCAGCATCACAATTCGAAGGAAATTAATTCTTATCTCTGGTAGCTATCCTCCAATTCTCAACTGATTTTGAAGGTGACTTCCTTATCTCTCTAGCCTGCTTGCTCCTGCACATATACATATTCTTCTCTCAAGCCAAATGTTGGTTTTAGATAATCCTCATCTTACGACCAAAATTGAGTCCAAAATTTTCATTGCTAAGCAAGACAGTTGTTAAGTGAGTTTTGCCACTTTTTATGATACTTTTTGCCACAGTCGTTCAGTGAACCGCTGCAGATGTTAAGTTAGTAACATTTTAAGTGAATCTAGTTTCCCCATTGACTTTACTTGTCAGATTTTTTTATATGGCGTGTCAAATTTTTCAACTTTCAATTTTCAAACATTAGGGATGCTCAAAAATTGTGACATGCCTTGGTGGATTGTAAACATATTTTGGTTACTTTAATAAAATTTAGATGTGCTTGGTAAGTAACTACATAAATATCATAACTTTTTAACACTTTGTTTGTTTCATAAATATCAGAAGGTCATAAATACACGATGGTTTGTCCAGGATCCAAATTTTGATCGATGCTGTAACAGTCGTAAGTGTAAAAAATGGTCATGTCACGTTTTTTCAGGACCGACCTGTGGTGCTCCTGCTAGTGAAAATGAGTCAGGAGGGCCACAAGTGGCCGCCTGCAACCCCCCGTGGCCCATTTTGGTTGCCAGGGTGCTGCAGGAGGTCATCCAGGCTACAAACTGACTGCATGGGAACCAGCCGTGGCCCCCCCAGCCTGTTTTTGCTAGCAGAGGCACTGTGGCCTGGTCCTTTGCTATTTCCAGGATGGCTCCACTGGCTGGATCCAGCCCACGAGCCTTGAGTTTGGCATCCCTGCTTTAAACGGTCCCTAAACAAATGGCTGTAAGTTGAGGAATGATGCACCCCCTGTGCTCCGTTTTTTGCCTCCTGGGCCTTGAGGAAGTCTCCTGAGAGCAAAAACAGTCCCCCAGGAGGCTTTCCTGAGGCCCAGGAGGCAAAAAAGTGGAGCACGGGGTGTGTGTGTGCAAAAAAAGCCATGCCCACCCAGTCACATGGCCACACCTACCTAGCCACTCCCACAGACCAGTAGTAAAAATATTTGTATCCCACTCCTGGACTGACTGCACAATCAAGGGCTCTTGTGAACTGATTGTTAGTCCATGAGGAAATGGGGGCTGAAATATCAAATTGGAGATGTAGGCTAACTTATTTGATAAGAGGAAAAACAACATATTTCTGGGTAACTGGAATTCCCTAATAGACTTTTTGAATGAAATGGAAAAAAGTGCTTATGATTTGTGGTTTTGATGATTGGAAAAAAATTGGATAATAGAAAAAGAAAAACTTTTTTTATTTGCAATCATAGACTAAGAAATAATTTTGTAATTGTACTTATATTTCCTTCAAAGGAAACTGGAAGCTTCTTTATATTTCTTTTTATTCTTTCTTTGCTCTTTTTATAAGTTTGCATTAGTTTTTGTTTTCTGAAAACATTTAATAAAAATTATTTTTACAGATTATTGTGATCTGAAGTTCATAGTGGCATTGCAACACATGTGTTACTTCCAAAACTTTATTCATTTCTTGTTCCTATGTTTTGAATTGGCCTGACTATTTGTAACTATGGATAAATTTGTCGAAATGCTCTGTTTTTGATACAAAATCTATTATATTTCTATTATATTATATCTAGGTCAGACTGAGGATTTCATCTAAGTCTCAGAAATCCTCATTTTATGAATAAATTTAGAAATAGAATAATTTGAAATATATGTATGTGTGTGTGTATGTATGTATATATATATGCAGGTCTTGGCGTGTTTGTCTTTTCCGTGTAAGCTTGAGATCTCAAGCTTACACGGGAAAAGATCCGAACATGCCAAAAAGACCTGCATACCTGTACCCGTGACAATCTACAAAAACAAATATGTATATATGTATATATACAGTATATATATGTATATTTTATTTATTTAGAATGTCTGAGGATCATTTCAAACTTTTTAAATCAGAAATGATTAAATTAATAAATTAATATTATTAAATAATAAATTAATAAACTAAATAAAAGACTACTTGTTCGTTAAATATCTTATTTTTCTCTGATAACACCATAGCTAAAGCTACTACTTTAAGTTAAGAAGCAAGAGTTGTTGAGGGCAGACAGCATCAAATGAAATAAAACAACAAATAATTCAAACCAGATATGTGTCTTAATGTCTGATTAAAATAAGCTTTGTACCTCTGTGTTACAGTACTACATTGCAAAAGAGCTATGTGAGAAAAGTAATAAGATAACAAAAATTGCACAATTCTGAATATATTTAAACAGGAAATGTAGGCTTTCAATATTACAGTGTTCTTTAACTACAGTACAAACATGCCCAGGCAGCGACTTTATTCTACCCTGTGCAGGTACATTATCTCTACTCCTTCAGACTTCCAAGTAGCAAAGATGATTTCACAGTGTAGAAACTCCTGCAAGTAATTATGAATTACTAATACATGCAAAACGTAATCACCAAACCGGTAGTAATACCGGTTCAATCCCACCCCTGCTGTATCCTGCACAAGTCAAAAAGAGGGCTGGGAAAATATTTACAGATCCCTCATATCCCGGACATATTTCAACTCCTTCCCTCAAAACGACGCTATAGAGCACTGCACACCAGAACAACTAGACACAAGGACAGTTTTTCCCCAAAAGCCATCACTCTGCTAAACAAATAATTCCCTTAACACTGTTCAACTATTTACAAAGTCTGCACTACTACTACTACTATTAATCTTTTCATCACTCCTTATCACCCCTCCCCTCCCACTTGTGACTGTATGATTTAACTTTGTCACTTGTATCCTTATGATTTATATTGACTGTTTCCTAGTATGATTTGATTGCTTATTGTACCCTATGACTATCATTAAGTGTTGTATCGTATGATCAGTGGTGGGATTCAATATTTTTTACTATCGGTTCTGTGGGCATAACTTGGTGGGTGTGGCAGGGGAAGGATGATGTAAAATTTCCAGTCAGAGGTGGTATTTGCTGGTTCTCCGGACTACACAAAATTTCTGCTACCGATTCTTTAGAACTGGTCAGAACCTGCTGAATACCACCTCTGCTTGTGATTCTTGACTCTTGATGAATGTATCTTTTCTTTTATGTACATTGAGAGCATTTGCACCAAGACAAATTCCTTGTGTGTCCAATCACACACATTTCAGGTCTTTTTTTTTTAAAGGTAGCTTGATGCCTTTTCAGCTCCTCTTTGTACAAATGCTAGGGTTTTTATGTTGTGATGCTTCGCATTTCACATAATGCATATAATCAGAGGTGGTATTCAAATTTTTTAACAACCGGTTCTGTGGGCGTGGCTTAGGTGGTGAGCATGGCTTGGTGGTCATGTGACTGGGTGGACATGACTGGGTGTCATGTTATTGGCTGCATGTGGCCAACTCAATATCACTCACATTGAGGCACACATCTCCTCGCCTGGCCTCTCAAGGCTGTGGGGATGCTGCAACAGTCGTAAGTGTGAAAAATGGTCATAAGTCACTTTTTTCAGTGCCATTGTAACTTTGAATGGTCACTCCACACAAGCAAAGTACCAGCAAAGGAGGGGAAAAAAATTCCAGAAACGTTCCTGAGACAGAAAGTCCAGTCCTGCCAAGAATGTAATAAGGGTTAACAGAGAGGCAGTTTTTGTAAGCAACACCAGAATGTTTCCTTCCTGCCTTCCTTACAGGATTAGGCCAGTAATTTCTTCTAACAACCGGTTCTCTGAACTGCTTAGAATGTTAACAACCGGTTCTAGCGAATAGGTGCGAACTGGTAGAATCCCACCCCTGCATATAATAGGAAATGAAGACAGAATGGGAGAATAATAAGAGTTGGAAGGGACCTTGGAGGTCGTCTAGTCCAACCCCCTGCTCAGGCAAGAAACCCTCTATCATTTCAGACAAATGGTTTTCCAATCTTTTCTTAAAAACCTCCAGTTTTGGAGCATCCACAACTTCTGGAGGCAAGGTGTTCCATTGATAGACATAGAAGGGGAGGGTGGTTAATTCATTTATTTTATTTTTATTCATTTATTTTGCATGGAGCAGGGTGAGGAAATTTTTGCTTTTACAGGGTCTGTTGCCACAATGCTGAATAAACTTTATTGCCATCACACCATATTTCACATATTACTAACATTAATAGTTAGATGTTTGGTGGCTTCATACCAGTTACTATATGCTATTTTAACTGCTATTACATGAAAACTGCTGTACTGATTTTATTCAGTGAATTTGGCAAAAGCTGCTGTTGAGAACAGTGCTCACTAAAGTATCCCTTGGAATGTATGTGTACATTAAGATTATTAATTGCACTTTTAGATGTAAATTGCTGGAAATTCTGAAGCAATAGAGCAGGTATATTGTCTTTGGAAATTGAAATATCTGTAGTATCTGCAGTATATGCAGTGCTTAAACTTTATACATAAAATAACAATTTGTTCTTTTATAAAATATATCATCTGGTGTGCTTCTAAATTCATGTCTGACATTTAATATTGGAAAGTACAGTTTATTCAAACAATAGGTGTACATGTATTCATTTAATTTAACATATTTTACATTTTGTTACAAATAGAGCATCTTTTCATTTTGCTTCTTTATCTGAAAGCTAATGTTCAATTAGAGGGGGGAAAATAGAGGGAGAGGGGAAAGGGAAGATACTTTTCATATACTACCCATCAATGGTTCAAAGTTGTAAAGAATTGTAGGCATATTTCTTAGACTTCAGAACTAGCCAGTTCAAGGGGAACCTCTTCTCTTTAGAGTCTATTGCATCCCTCAGGCTCTCATTTTTTTAATGTGGGAGAAGTAGTAATTTGAAAGAATTTTGGTTCATATAGTATGAGTGTCAGCTTTGGAAGCCATATTGCACGCTGCCACATAGCTTGAGAAAGTGGGAGGGGGATGATTTCGATCAAGTAGCTCTAAGCAGACAAAATAAAATTCTTCTATTAGTTCAAGGTCATTTAGTATGGCCCAGGATGAAATAAGGATCTTACTTTTGGATAGATCGTGATTGGGCCATGTGATGTGATGACGACCAAGGGGGGATGGATTTGTAGTTTGGGAGATTGTGGAAAGCCCGAAAACTTTTAGATTTGGGGTTCCACAGATGTGCCAGGTGCTATTCTAATAAAGGTACTTTTGAGATATGTTTGTCTCGGAGTTACTGATTGGAATGGAGGTTTGCTGGAACGCTGACAATGAGCTTGTCTAGATTGGTCTATTGGTTAGATATCCCTGCTATTCTGAATCCTTCAAAGGTACTTAAGGGTTAAAGATGTCAATAGTTGTTAAATGATATCTCCCCTAATCTATAATCTTTCAATCTATCAAGAATTTTGGATATATCAAGCCTTGATTGTAAAAATTGGCTTAACAAAACTTATCAACCATCAGTTTTGAATTTGTTTTCTACCAATATAGCTGACAGGATTGGACAGTATGGTTTATTATGGTAGTTTAGGTTCAATACAATGTTTAAAAACATTGTTTGGGAAAAAAGTGAAAAAAGTCATGTAATCTTAGTAATTTGGCTTCTATCTGTCTGTCTATAAATGGATTTCTTTCTACATGTATATTTAGAAAAGGGGTTGTTAGCTATTCAGATGCTTTGCTTTGTTATCTTGATTTTTTTTTAGTTTAGGATTCCCCTGCCCCCCAAAGTTAAAAAAGTTATTTTTTCTTGTCGTTTTAGGTAGTTTAATGTGGAATTTTACTTTTTATTTTATTATATTTTATTTTTCTTCACTTATTTTGTGTGTGTAATAGATTAGCATCTAATCTAAATTATATTATAATTTAGATTTCATATAATATTACAATTGCAATTATTGTATTATAAAATGGATATATATTTTATTCATACTTAATTTTTATATAATAATGATATAGACAAATCCATATCATGGATTTGGGCAGACGGCCAGGCCTCTTGATTTTCCAGACTGTAAGGTTTCTCTGGATCTGTTAACCTAGAGAGTCAAGGAAGCAAGCTGTTTGGAACAGTAAAAGTTTTATTCTTTTAGCACAAGAAAATGGTGTTCCTCAAATAATGGAAGACACCCTCCCCCACCCCACTCAGTGTACATGAAGCTTCCTTAAGATTAAACTGCAATCAAACATCGTGGCAACATGGTAACTATGGTAATTACCAAGTAATTACTTTCTGAGAGTAATTGTTGGTGTTTTGTTTTTTAAAAAAAAGATTTGTTTCTGGCAGAAGTTGCCTTGTGGCTAACAAGGCTATTCTACCATCCGTGACATTTAAGCTGCTTTCTTCGTTTATGGTCAAGGTGTCAAGCTGAAACTAGGGAAGCTTGTTAAAGGAATCACCAAGGCAGAAAGTTGCAGCTGCAACGAGTATAACAAGACCAGTAAGGAATGGTGGGACATTACTGCCTAACAACAAGTTATAGAAAGTAACAAGTTGGAAGGGACACCGTTAAAAGGATGCTAGCCAAGGCATGTAGACATAAACTTTGGTAACCTGTTGCTCAGAGGTGTCAAACTGGCAGCCCATGGGCCAGATGCATCATGCAGCAGGCCATGCCCATCCCAGTTCCACGAAGGGGACAAATGTCGCAAAACGTCACATGACGGAAACATGACACCACAAGCTTAACACTCATGCTATAGCTTATTATGATAGTAAAACACACATCCCTTTTGATAAGAAGGATTATTTGCATAACACTGCAATGGGTGAAGAAGGAGAGTGAAGTACAGGTAGTCCTCAACAGTTTGTTTAATGACCGTTCAAAGGTACAAAAGCTCTGAAAAATGTGAGTTATGACTGGTTTTTTTGCAGTATCCCCATGATTATGTGATCAAAATTCAGATATTTATGATCGTTGCTGTGTCCCAGTGTCCTGTGATCACTTTTTCTGACCTTCTGGCAAGCAAAGTCAATGGGGAAGCCAGATTCGTTTAACAACCAAGTTACTAACTAATCAACTGCAACGATTCACTTAGCAACTCTGGCAAGAAAGGTCGTAAAATGGGGCAAAGCTCACTTCACAAATGTCTCACTTAACCACAGAAATTTTGGGCTCAGTTGTAGTCATAGGTCGAGGACTACCTGTAGAAGAAACCAATCAAAAGAAACCATGTGTCAAGGAACCAATGAATGATTCTTAGGGTGTTAACTTCCTTAGCCATAGCTGTATAGAATTTTGTACTTGTAGATGGTTCGGGGTGTCGGCTTCTTTGGCTGCTGAGACCCTTTTGCTGAAGTACTTCCATAAAAGTTCCTTGAACCACCTCTCCTGCCTGGCCCTGATTGGCATCTGTGCCAGGTCAAACCCAGTTTGCAGACAACAATGGTTGCCCTAGTTTCATACATTAGAAGTAAGTATTTTATAACAATTAGTTTTACAGTTTAATCACATCCTTGCATGATCACAGTCAGCTCAGATATGAAATAGTCCAAGCTGAAAGACACTGCTTGGGGGTCTGTGGACAAACACACTCTGGAGACCTTGAATGAACAACAGCCTTAGGAAGAGACTAGCAACCAGGCATCTGGCACTGACAGAGCCAGGATCATGCAAGCACCTGGGAGCATCAAATGATGAGGACAACCCCACCCCAAGTCCTAGAGATGGATAGCAGAAAATGTTCCTCTCTTTGCCCAATTCCATCATACCCAAACTGAACCTCCCTGCCACATAAAGCCCTCCTCTAATTCCATCTAAACCAAGAAGCCTTCTCACTAGCTCACAACACAACCTAAGAGCTGTCTTACAAGGGAATTGCAACTCAGAGAAACTAAACTTTTTACCCTGTATCAGCTGACGACCTCAACTTTCCATGTCCTTTAATGATGGGCTTCACCAACCCTGCTATTCTGAAGGATCCGTTTTGCTTTCTATGAGTTCTAGGAACTCTGAAATAGATCTGCCTAGCTTCCCCAGACTGGTCAGCCAATCAAACCCCTAGGATTTCCCGCCTTGTAGCCTTCAACGTCTGCAGCAATTCTTTGCTCTTCCATTGTTCAGGGTCTGTCTTTCTTGTAAAGCAATAAGCGTGGTTCTTCTCAGCGTTGTGCTCATTTCTTCAGACTGAATCCATGACACTATGGCACAGCTTCTCCACCATCAAAGTCATTCTTTGATTGGCTACACCAGTCACATCTAAGAATAATTGCTGCTAGCAAAATTGCCAGAAACTATCACTTCATTTGTTGGAAGTATCCATTTGTCTCTAGGGTTAGGGTTAGTGGAAACCGCTTTTCTTTTGAATCAGGCCTGCCTAATCATCCATGCTTGGACTCTTGGACTCCATGACCTGACTACAACCTCTGCTTCTCCCTTGATTCTCTGGATGTTTGGAACTCTGTGCATGCATCTCTAATGATCTAAGTGCTAGAGCCCACTGTAACTACATAGCCAAAAAGGCATTAAGAGTTGTTAATCTTGCATAGCTTTTTCTCCGGTAATATCACACTACTAACTAGAGCATACAAAACATTTGCTAGACCAATACTTGAATACAGCTCATCAGTTTGGAATCTGCATTACATAACGGATATTAATACAGTAGAGAAAGTCCAGAAATATTTCACGGGAAGAGTTCTCCACTCCTCTACTTGTAGCAGAATACCTTATGCCACCAGACTTGAAATTTTAGACCTAGACAGCCTAGAACTATGCTGCCTTCAGTCCAATCTATGTAAAATACTGCAATGTCCTACCTGTCAATGAATACTTCAGCTTCAACCACAACAATACAAGAGCACACAATAGATACAATCTCAAGGTAAACCGCACCAAACTTGATTGCAGGAAATACGACTTTAGCAACAGAGTGGTCAATGTCTGGAATACTCTACCTGACTCTGTGGTTTCTTCCCCAAACCCCCAAAACTTTAACCTTAGACTGTCTACTACTGACCTCACCACCTTCCTAAGAGGCCTGTGCATAAGCGTACCAATGTGCCTACTGTTCCTGTCCTATTGTTTCTTTTTTTCTTCTTATTCCTATCCATTTCATGTATTCATAACCATGCTTATACTTATACCTGTTATCTAATACTTGCTTGACAAATAAATAAATAAATACATACATACATAATAAATAAATAGTCACCTAAGAATTAGCACTTAGTTGCTTTGGGTGTGTGCTTGCACACCTGCCCTGCCTGTCTTAATTTCTGGTTGCACAATCCCAAATCAAAGTCTTATAACTAAAGTCCTTGATGTATGGGTGTGCCTGATTTGGGGCAGGACCAGGGGTGGGATGCTACCGGGTCTGCCCGGCTCTATAGAACCGGTAGCTCTGAAGAGCAGCAGACACCGAAGTGGTTCTGTGTTTGCTGCTGTTTGGCCCACCCGCCCGCCTGGGCTCTTACCTGACCTTTATTTCCTGCTTTTTCAACCTCAGCTGCTTTGTGCAGCATGCGTGCGCAAATGTAGTCACTGAACCGGTAGTAACACCGGTTGAATCCCACCCCTGGGCAGGACTGCATCAAAAGCCTTCTGGCTTACCCACTCCAAATGTACGTGCCAACTCCATCTGCTAATAATGGAGTCTATGTGTAATAAGAATTGGATCCTTTACCCATTATGTCAAACCATTCTTTACAATAGCATAATTATTTTCCCCAAAAAAATGTTAATTGCAATGTTTTTTTATTTTTAACTGTGTTGTTCTTTAAAAGTACCAGAAACATATAGATATATTGATATATATTATAGGATTAGAAGAGAAATACGATACAAGGGGGTATATCTCACACACCCCTTTCCCCGCTCCTTTTCTTTCCCTTAATTTCCTATTTTACTTTCTTTTCTTTGTATTTTATATAATAACACCAATATTTTTTTTAAAAAAGAAGAGAAATACAAGGATAATTCAGGAACTATGAGAAAAGACTGAGGGAAATTGTAACGTTCAATGTAAGGGAAAGAAGACTGATGGCTATAAGAAATGTGGAAATTACTTTCCACTACTATCAAAATAAGGACCAAAAATACTTCGGGGATTGTGCACTCTCTATCTCAGGAAGCATTTTTTAAGAGAAAGTTGGCTAGCCAACTCTTGAGGATAGTTTATTTGGATTTCCTGCATATTTTGGAGGACTGGATTAAATGACATTTGTGCCCTCCATTAACTCTATGGTAGAAAGTTAAGGCTGTGTTTTTTTTTAGAAAAAAAACCACAGAGCCTGTTCTATGACACAATTTTTTCAAATCAGTCACCTTTTCTAGGACAGAAAAAGAATTTAATTCAATCAACTGACTCTATGGCTCAAAAAAATAATAAGCAGATTTCTAGATTTTCTATGTTAAATATTTCATCTGCTATGGTAAGTATTTGCATAAACATTGCCTATCTAAATATTGTCCAAAATTGCTTGAAATTACAACTGAAATATTTAGCAACACGGAACCAAAGGGAGTAATTAAGAATCATAACTCACACCCTTGGATCAGCAAAATATCTTTTTAATCAGAGAGCAGAATTGCTGGAAGCAGGCCATACTAATCACACGTTCAAAAAAATTTGGCAGCAAAAGGCACAATACAATACAGTAGTTTAACAGAACACAAAGTACATACCACTTTGCATATCACAGCTCACCATAGTAACTAATGTTTTGTTTCCATAAATCCATTTATTTAAGCTGGTACAACTTTACGCAACAAAAGTGTAACAAGTCATAAAACTACAGAGCTGTGGTTGCCTGAACAGAGGGGAAAGAAACCATATATGAGAGGACTACTTTTGATTAGTAGAGTATCCTGATAAGTAGGTCCCTTTACATTTGAATGCTTCAGAAATGTCTGCTTCTTCATCTATGAAATCCTTCATAAATGATGGATTTATGGAAACAAAATGTTCAAAAATAAAGTTATGGTATGGACTGTCAGTTGGTTAAAAAAAATTGCACGGATCCAGAAATCAGAAGGAATAATAAGACAAAAATTTTTGAAAGCTGGACTGAACATAAGCCTAAAATGATGGTGATGATGATGTTTGTCCCAAAGATGCTTTCTCAAGAGGCAACTGGACTTTCTGGTTTTTCTTTGAAGATGTGAGAAGCGAAGCATCTTCAAAGGAAAACCAGGAAGTTCAGTTGCCTCTTGAAAAAGTACCATTGGGACAACCATGACCTGATGACTGAGAATCTCCACAGACATGATGATGGTGTTATCTGTTCATAACTCTTGGTGATTCTATGGGCCAAATCTTTTCACATCTTCCAATATTGTACCATTTCTTTGAATTTTTCTGTGCTCTAGCTGGTATCAGCTTTGATAGCCACTGTCGTGCCCCTGTTGGAATCTGATTCCGAGGGGGAGGTCAAGCAGCTGACAGGGAGTGGGAATGTGGCACTGGTGGTGTTCTATATTAACATTCTCCAAATCCTGAATTTTGATTGGTCCACACGGACCACAACCTGATTGGCTGACTAAGCGACCGTGATTGGTGCGCTGAGAATCTACCGCGATTGGCCGAGCCGATCGCGGGAGATTCAAAGCGATGTCATTGGCCGCTGAGCCACGCGCAAGCTCTATATGAAGAGCCGCCGCGATTCGCAGGTTTTCGTACAGAACTGTATATTCAATAAAGAGCTGACTGTTCACTTTGGTCTCGCGTCTCAATGGAACCGATCTACCCGATCTAACACTGGCGACGAGGATGGGATCGTGAGACAAAGAGACCAACCAAGCACGTGGCAAACGGCGCGAAACGACCACCAAGATGGCCAGCAGCACCTCGCCACCCGCACCCTTCAACCCGGCCACTGAGGACTGGGAATCCTACACTGACAGGTTCCAGATGTTCCTGGAATGCAGCAACCTCAAGGATGCCAATGGGCAGAGAAAACGGGCTGTGTTCCTGACACACTGCGGGCCCGTAGTGTTCAAGATGGCCAAAGCCCTGGCCAAGCCCGCGGACGTAAAGGAGATGGACTGGGCCGACCTCGAGCCCATCCTACGGAACCACTATGCCCCTGCCGTGCCCACCCTCATCCAAAGGCACGACTTCTACCGACGGGACCAGTGCGAGGGCGAGGGCATCAGCGACTTCGTGGCTGAACTGAGGGACCTCAGAGGCCTGTGCGGGTTCACCGATCTGGACGAGGCTCTGCGAGACCGAGTCGTCCTCGGACTCAGAGACCCCGTCCTACAGAGCAGGCTGATGGCCAAGGGCGACATCTCCCTCGCCGACACCGTCACGGAAGCAACCGCGGCCGAGGCCACCCGCAAGTCGGCAGCCCGGATGCGGCAAGCGAACGGGACAGACCGTCAGGCAGCCATCGAGATGGGCCCAGCGCCAGAGAAACACGCAGAAACCAGCCACCGGGTGACCACCACCACCCACCATGGCGACGTCGATTCCCCCTCCGACACCGACGATGAGGAGGAAGAAATCCACTGACTCCAGGCGGAGCGCGATTGGCGGGACCAGAGAGGACGTAAGTCTGGGTTCCAGTGTGCTGGCTGCGGAGGCGATCGCCCCCGCTCCGAATGCCATTTTCTTGATGCCATTTGCCGGCATTGCGAAAAGCGGGGGCACATCGCCAAGGTATGTCAGAACAAACAGAACCACAGTCCCCGGCATCGAGGCAGCAGCCCCAGGCGACGAGATGGCACCCCCCCAGGAACCGAGACCACCAGACCGAAAGCCGATGGAGCCGAGACGGCCGGAACAGACGACTCAGCGAGGCGCAGCGGAGAGAGGAAACCCACCAGACGGTCGTCATCGGCCATTCATCAACCATCGACACCCGGAAGGTACATGTGGAGGTAGGCATCGAGGGCCAACCATGAGAAATTGAGGTGGATTCCGGGTTCTACCTCTCCATGGTTTCCTGGCACACAATCAAATGCCTGGTGCCTACCATCTACCGCCACGAGCTGAACGACCAAAAGCTGACCCTGAAGGACTATCAGGGAAACTGTATCCCTGTAGTCGGCATCGGACAATTTAAAATAACTTTCAAAGGCCACACCGAGGTACTGCCGCTCACAATCGTGGACAAAGACCGTCCCAGCCTGCTCGGACTGTGTGTGGTTTATTATATTTAGAAGTCTGTAATTCCTTATCCAACCTGCAAAATCCAGAGTAGCTGCCCCCATACTCTTTAAAGAAAAGAAAGATGGGGGTTCGCTTGTGTGTGGGCTTTAAATCCCTGAATGCCCTGAGTATTCACAACACATACCTCCTACTGCTCATGAAAGACATGTTAGGATACTTAGCAAAAGGGAAAGTGTTTACCAAATTAGATCTCCGTGAAGCGTGTTACAGAATCTGCATCAGAGAAGAAGATGAATGGAAGACTGCTTTCAACACCCCCTTGGGCAGTTTTCAGTTCAGAGTAATGCCATTTGGACTACAAGGAGCCCCAGAAATAACCAAGAAGTTGCAAAATGAATTAACAACAGATAATTGGTATCAAGAAAATAAGGATTCATTAACTATGCTGGAGGGTGTAGCATAGAAGGGTTCTAAACTATATGCCCCAAAAACTTTATGTCTTCATGCACTTCAAAAAAGTCATGACTCAAAACAAGCAGGACATTTTAGATATTTAAAAACTCTACACATGGTCAAACACCAGTTTTGATGGCCAAGAATGAAGCAAGACATTGAGGATTATGTAAAGAGTTGTGCCACTTGTGCCACAAGGAAAACCAGACCTGGAAAACCTCCAGGATTATTACAATTTGTAGCAGAGCCATCCCAGCCCTGGGAGGAGAAAGGGATGGATTTTATAGTAGATTTACCTGACAGTGGGGGG